>NC_135894.1:46508539-47125928 GCF_964194155.1 Cetorhinus maximus
GACAGGGCTAAGTGATTCCACAAACAACAGATCAGATCTAAGCTCTACAGTCTTGCAACATTCAGCCTTGAATGGTGGTGGACAATTTAAAAAACTCACAGGAGTAGGAGGCTCCAAAAATATCCCCATCCTCAATGATGGGGGAGCCCAGCATGTCAATGCAAAAAATAAGGCTGAAGAACTTGCTACAATCTTCAGCCAGAAATACTGAGTGGATGATTCATCTCGGCCTCCTCCGAAGGCCCCGAGCATCACAGATGCCAGTCTTCAGCCAATTCAATTCACTCCACGTGATATCAAAAAATGGCTGAAGGCACTGGCTACTGCAAAGGCAATGGGCCCTGACAATATTTTGGTAATAGTACTGAAAACATGTGCTCCACAACTTGCTGCGCCCCTAGCCAAGCTGTTCCAGTACAGCTAGAACACTGGCATCTACCCAGCAATGTGGAAAATTGCACAGGTATGTCCTGCACACAAAACGCAGGACAAATCCAACTCGGCCAATTTCTGCCCCATCAGTCTACTCTGAATAATCAGTAAAGTGATGAAAGGGGTCATCCACAGTGCTATCAACCGGAATTTATTTAGCAATTACCTGCTCACTAATGCCCAGTTTGGGTTCCACCAGGGCCACTCAGCTCCTAACCTCATTACAGCCTTGGACAAACATGGACAAAGGAGCTGAACTCAAGAGGTGAGATGAGAGTGACTGCCCTTGACAGCAAGGCCACATTTGACAGTGTGGCATCAAGGAGCCCTAACAAAACTGGAATCAATGAGAATCAGGGGGGAAACTCTCTGCTGGTTGGAGTCATACCTAGCACAAAGGAAGATGGTTGAGGGTGTTGGAGGTCAATCATCACAGCTCCAGGACATCATTGCAGAAGTTCCTCAGGGTAGTGTTATCAGCTCAATCGTCTTCAGCTGCTTCATCAATGACTTTCCCTCTATCATAAGGTCAGAAGTGGGGATGTTCACTGATAATTGCACAATGTTCAACACCATTCACGACTCCTCAGATATTGAAGCAGTCCATGTCCAAATGCAGCAGGACCTGGACAATATCCAGACTTGGGCTGACAAGTGGCAACTAATATTCACGCCACACAAGTGTCAGGCAATGACCATCTCCAACAATAGAAATTCTAACCATCACCCTCGACATTCAATGGCATTACCATTGCTGAATCCCCCACTATCAACATCCCTGGTGGCTACCATTGACTAGAAACTGAACTGGACAAGCCATATAAATACTGTGGCTACAAGAGCAGGTCAGAGGCTAGGAACCCACAGCAAGAAACTCACCTCCTGACTCCCCAGGGCTTGTCCACAATCTACAAGGCACAAGTCAGGAGTGTGATGGAATACTCTCCACTTGCCTGGATGAGTGCAGCTCCCACAACACTCAAGGAGCTTGACACCATCCAGGACAATGCAGCCCGCTTGATTGGCACCTCATCCACAAACATTCACTCTCTCCATCACCGACGCACAGTAACAGCAGTGTGTACCATCTACAAGATACGTGCAGGAACTCACCAAGACTCCTTAAACAGTACCTTCCAAACCATTCCCACCACTACCATCTAGAAAGACTTCCAGTTGGTGGTGTTCCCTGTACCTGCCTTCTTAAACCACTGCAGTCCATGTGATGTAGGCGCACCCACAGTGCTGTTCGGGAGGGAGTTCCACGATTTTGACCAAGTGACAGTGAAGGAACAGTGATATATTGCCAAGTCAGGATGGTGAGTGGCTTGGAGGGGAACTTCCAGGTGGTGGCGTTCCCATGTATCATGAATCAATGAGAGATTCTAACAGTCTGCCCTTGACATTCAATGAATTACCATCGCTGAATCCCCCACTATCTTTGTGGATTACCATTGATCCATGACTTAACTAGACCAACCAGATAAATACTGTGGCTACAAGAGCAGGTCAGATGTTTGGAATTCTGCAGCAAGTAACTCACCTCCTGATTCCCCAAAGCTGATCTGCTATCAACAAGGCACAAGCCAAGAGTATAAAGGAATACTCTCCACTTGCCTGGATGAGTGCAACTCCAGCAATACTCAAGAAGCTCGACAAAACAGTTCACTTGATCAGCAACCCATCCAGCACCTTAAACATTCACTCCCTCCATCACCAACACATAGTGGTGGCAGTTTATGCTATGTGGAAGTGCAGTACAGCATCCCACCAAGCCCCCTTCAAAAGCAACTTCCAAACCGTGACCTCTACCACCTAGAAAGACAAGGGCAGGGGACACATGGGAACACCACCACCTGGAAATGTTCATTCAAGTCACACAAGAGACTGCATTGAACTATGTTGCTACCCCTGCACTGTCGGCGAATCAAAATCCTGAAACTCCCTTCTGACCAGCACTGTGGGTGTTCCTAGACCACATGGACTGCAGCAGCTCAAGAATTCGGCTCATCACCACATTTTCAAGGGCAATTAGGGATGGGTAACAAATTCTGGCCTTGCAGGGATGCCCACATGAAATGGAAGAATAAAAAATAAAATCCTTGCCATCCCGTCACTGAGTTTTCAATACTTAACCTTCACCCCTACAGGATTGCCTCATCTCATGCACATGGTTACACAACTAACCAGGTCCCACCAACAATACCATCCACCACATACGAAATAAAGGGACAAAAATATTTAATCACTCACAAACATACACTGTGATCTTACGTTACAATACCCTTTTGACTTTTGTGCAAATGCAAGATCTTATGTTTACTCTTACAGACATTACAATGTGGTGCGACTGCACAGCTGAGGTGGAGGCAGGCTGCTGATTGCAATGCCCTGTTGCCTCAGTTGATGTTGGCAGCCAAACTTGGTTCCCTGAGGCCAGGAGGGCCCTAGTATGCTGAGGGGCTCCTACACTGGGGTCACTGGCAGAGAGGCTAAGGAGTGACTGCTGGTCCATGGAGCGTCCTGAGAGGAAGTCCCTGAAGAGACCGGTTGGAGTTCCACCTCCCTCTCAATGTGAAATGGCACCTTCCTGACTACAGGAGGAGGAGGAGCGCCTGGATGGAGATCCAAGCACCTTGTCCTCCCTTGGCTTCCCACCGGTGCTTACAGCCCAGGATGTGAGCAATTGTATGCAGGTCTGAGCACATATCTAGCAGCTGTTCTGCTGAACTTAGCCCTCTAGGACAGTCACCAAACCCTCCATGGAGGAAACAGGAAGAAATATTGGGTGCTTGTGATAAAGGGACAGCAATAATCATGGGTGACTTTAATCTACATAAAGAGTGGAAAAATCAGATTGGTAGTCGTAGCCTGGATGAGGAGTTCAGAGAATGCTTTCAAGATAGTTTCTTAGAGAAGCACTTTCTGGAACCAATCAGAGAGATTATATTGGACTTGGAATTGTATAATGTGACAGGATTAATTAATGACCATGGGATAAAGTAACCCCTAGGTAGCAGTGACCACAATATGATTGAATTTTACATCCAGTATGAAAGAGAGAAGAGTGGGTCTAAGACTAGTATTTTAAACTTAAATAAGGGCAACTATGTGGGCATGAAAGCTGAGCTAGTTGAAGTGAACTGGGATGCTACGCTAGGGGATGTATCAATAGAGAATCAGTGGCAGACATTTAAGGGGATATTTCAGGATACTAAGAATAAGTATATTCCAACTATGAATAAAAATTCTAAAAGGTGGACCTACCATCCGTGGTTGACTCAAGTAATTAGGGAAAGCATTAAAGTTGAGGAAAAAGCATATAACTGTACAAAGATGAGTGGCAGGTCAGATGATTGGTCAGAGTATAAAGAATGGCAGAGAATGACTCAAAGGTTAATCAGGAGAAAGAAATTAGATTATGAGAGGAAGCTAGCTAGTAAAGTAAAAATGAATAGCAAGAGTTTCTACAGCTATTTGAGCAGGAAAAGAGTAAGTAAAGTGAGTGTTGGTCCTCTAGAGAGAGACAGTGGGGAGTTGATAGTAGATAATAAGGATATGGCAGATGAAATAAACAAATATTTTGCTTCTGTCTTCACTACAGAGGATACAAAAAACATTCCAGTTATAACTGTAAAGCGGGAGGTGGAAGGGAGAGAGGAATTTGGTGAAATCACAATCAATAGGGAAGGGGTACTGAGCAAACTGATGGAGCTGTGGCTGACAGGTCTCTGGGTCCTGATGGACTTCATCCTAGTGTCTTAAAAGAGGTGGCTAATGAGGTAGCAGGCGTGTCGGTGTTAATTTTCCAAAATTCCATAGATTCTGGAAAGGTTCCATCAGACTGGAAAGTGGCAAATATAACCCCTCTATTCAAGAAGGGAGGGAGGCAGAAAACAGGAAACTATAGGCCAGTTAACTTGACGTCTGACATGGGGAAGGTGTTAGAGTCGATCATTAAAGAGGTTATAGCTGGGCAATTCAAAAAACACAAGGTAATCAGGAAGAGTCACCATGGTTTTGTGAAAGGGAAATCGTGTTTAACCAATTTATTAGAGTTCTTTGAAGGAATAACATATGCTGTTTCTAAAGGGGAGCCTGTAGACATGCTGTACTTGGATTTCCAGAAGGCATTTGATAAGGTGCCACATCAAAGGCTATTGCGGAAAATAAAAGCTCATGGTATACGGGAAAACGCATTAGCCTGGATAGAAGTTTGGCTGGCTGGCAGAAAACAGAGTATGCATAAATGGGTCTATGTCTGATTGGCAGGATGTGACTAGTGACTAGTGATGTGACTAGTGGAGTCCCGCAGAGGTCTGCGCTGGGGCCTCAACTTATTACAATTTACATCAATGACTTAGATGAGGGGAGCAAAGGCATGGCAGCAAAATTTGCAGACACAATGATAGGTAGGAAAGTATGTTGTGAAGAAGACATAAGGAGTTTTCAGGTGGATATAGATAAATCCAGTGCATGGGCAAAAATCTGACAGGTGGAGTATAATGTGGGAAAATGTGAAGTTGTCCATTTTGGCAGGAAGAATAAAAAAACTGAGTATTTCTTAATCGGAGAATGACTGCAGGGTTTTGAGGTACAGAGTGATCTAGATGTTCTCATCCATGAGTCACAAAAAGTTAGCATGTAGGTGCAGCATGCAATCAAGAAGTCTAATGGAATGCTATCATTTATTATGAGAGGGATTGAACATAAGAGTAAGGAAGCTATGCTTCGGTTATACAGGGCAACGGTAAGGCTGCACCTCCTTATTTAAGGAAGGATGTAAATGCGTTGGATGCAGTTCAGGGGAGGTTTACTACATTGATACCTGGAATGAGCGATTGTTTTATGAGGGTAGGCTATGATGATAGGTTGAACAGGCTGGGCTTGCTTCCACTAGAGTTTAGAAGAGTGAGGAGTGACTTGATTGAAGTTTATAAGATCCTGAATGGTCTTGACAAGGTGAACATGAGAGGAATGTTTCCATATGTGGGTGAGTCCAGAACTAGGGGGACACAGTTTTAAAATTATGGATTGCTCTATAGGACAGAGATGAGGAGAATTTTTTTTCTCTCAGAAGGTTGTGCGACTTTGGAACTCTGCCTCAGAAGGTAGTGGAAGCGGGGTCACTGAATATTTTAAGGCAGAGATGCATAGATTCTTGTTAGGCAAGGGAATTAGAGGTTATTGGGGGTAGATGGGAATGTAGAACTTGAAACCACAGACAGATCAGCCATGATCTTATTGAATGGCAGACCAGGCTTGAAGGGCTGAATGGCCAACTTCTGCTCCTATCCTGTATGCTCATATGTTCATATGAAACCAAGTGCTCGCTCACCTGAGACATAGCAGAACACATTGGCTGGGTGTACTCCTCCATTTATCATGCATGTCAATACAATGGGCAGAATGTTGCCCTTGTCGGGCAGGTGGGCCCAGGTGCAATCACGAAGCCAACCACCACCCACGATCAGGCCCGACTGTGATTTCACGCAGGCTGGCCAATTAACAGCCATCCAGCGTGAAACACACACTGCAGCGCTCAGCACTGCCGGGGTGGGGACAGGAGGAGGGCGAGCGCGGAAGTGAGTGCAGCAAAAGCTCCCAGAAGCACAGAGTGGCCTCAGGGAGCTAAAGATTTTCAACAATAAGATAAAGATATTTAAAATAATGAAAACATGCCCCTTCATGTGACTCTGTCACATGAGCTGTGACATGTTAGTTAGGAGTGTTAACCGAATGGTTGGACTGGCAGCAAAAAATTCCAATCAATTAACTGATTAACAGCGTTAATAGACAGCTTAATTGTCAGCGGGCGCGCTGTCAACTCCCGTGCTCACCCACCGACCGAAATATCACACAAATGCTCTCGATCTAGGTCCCACTGAGGTGTGTGTCTCTGTGCTGGTGGAGGGTGTGGATAAGTGCCGCGATGGGTCTTCCAGGCTGCTTAATTCCAGCTCTTCAATGGAGGAGGTGTCCTCTTGGCTGGAGGTGAGGACGTGTATGGAGCTGAGGAACTGGCTGGCTGAGGGTGTTGGTCGCTTGGCAGAGCTCCCTGTGAACCAAAGTAGAGATACTTAGTGCCTGGCAGCAGAGTCAAAAGCAGGAGAGAGAGCACTCACGTTTGCTTTGAGAGAGGGATGATGTGGTGCAGGATCCTCATTTGGGTGTTCGCTTCTGACCTCACCGTCACTGCAGGCACAGTCCACATCCTTACCAATCAGCACGATGGCGCAGTCCACAAAATGAGTGAGGCCCCGAATGTGGACCACTCCACCCCCAGTCTGAGACCTCTCCCTGCTGCTGTGAGCCAGCTTCTCCTGCATGGAAACAGATGGAGAGAATATGAGCAGGACGCATGGCACTGCATGGAATGTTTGTGTGGTGAGCAGAGCCGTGGACAGGATGTGGACACAAGCTCCAGAGAATATGAGCCTGATGGAGATGTGAGAGTGTGTGAGAGTTAGTGGTGTTGTCTCTTGAGGTGTGAGATCCTTGTGGATGTGTGATGGGTTTGTGGGTTGAAAGTGATGAGAAGAGTGACTTCCCGTGGCAGAATGGAAAAGATCATTCATCCTCTTTCTGCGCTAGGTGGCCGTCCACTTTTGCAGGGCTTTGGCGCTGACCACCGCTGCCACTCCCTCCCATGCAGGATTGGTGACCATGCTTACTTTGCCCAGAGTGGGGATAGAGGACATCGCGGCGGGTCTCCACTGTGTCCAATAGGTGCTCAAGGGAGGCATCACTAAATCTGGGAGCTGCACATTTCCTCCCTTTAGCAGCCATCAATTCCCAGCAGCTTCCTATCCCTTGAAGAGTACTAGCTCTGTGCAGGGGCAGCTTTTAAATGTGGCGCCCAGTTTACCAAAGGCCTAAGGTGAAGGCAGGACGGGCAAATGAGAGAACACTCGGCTAGCGACCTGGCATGTTTCCCAAGAATGAATGATTAATGAGGTGTGATTGGGATATGCAGCGTGAAAACCCGCCATTGCGGCCAGTGGTAAAATGTCCTTTATCCCGCCCGCTACCACACTTAGCACAAATTTGAGACAATTCTATCCACTGTCATTCATGCAACATTCTTCAACATTTTATTTTGAAGCAGTGGGACTTTAGCCTTCAGAAGCTGAGGAAGTTAATACAATTAGCAGCAATCAGAGACACCATTCACTAGACCCCAGGCAGAGATTGAAGTTATGAATCTCTTAGTTCTTCATGAAGTAAATCCTAGGTGGCAGATACAGAAGGCACTGCAGCAGACCATGACCATCCCAATGAAGACCTGCTGGACCTGAATTGGCTCTTCCTAGAAAGTGGTGAGGAAGAAGCCTGAGTGATCTGTTGGAGATTTAGGCCCCAGCGGATGATCCGTCTTTCCAGTTGATGGATGCATCTTATGAAGCCTCTGTTGTCTTTTTAGAGGAGTCAGCTGTGTTTTCAGTGGTGAAGCAGCATTCAGACCTTCGTTCCTCTGAACCTACCAATGTATTGCCTAGCCTATTTCCTGTTGTCCATGAAGAATCTTCCATAGAGAATGCCTTGCCTGAGTCCATGTCAGAGTCCACAGAGGATCATACTGCTGAACAGCTGGCACCTTCCATGGGTGAAAGTCAATTTACACTCACACTTCAGTCCCAGCTGAAAGCCGCCTTCTCTCCGGAGATGGACATCAGCATAGAAGCTGCAGTAGAATCTTTAGCATCTCTGAACCTGCAGAATCCTGTACAGTAATCTTGGCCCCAAGTGAATTGTCTACAGGAAATTCATCTCATTACCGAAGATGAGGCAGTCTTGTTTCCATATCCTCAGCAATTCTTCCCATTGACCATAGTGGAGCAACCTCACACTGAGACAATTGTGGGTCTCTTACCACTTCCTACAGAAAGTAAACAGTCCTCCCAAAATATCATTAGGAAATCATCACTTCTTCATTTCCTGACAGTCTTACAGGAATTTGGTCGATTCTTCCTTTGCCGCCTAAGTTCATTTAAATCTCGTATCTTCAATGCCTTTTCATTCATCGATACAACGGTGAATGACACGGCTGTGATTGTCTTCCCTGGAGTTGAAGATCATTCCTCTTCTGAAGCTAAGTGCTTCAAGGGAGCAACAAGTTCCTCAGTGTCCTGAGTTCTTCTCTTCTAGTCCCAGAAAGCCCAGAGGGTGATGCTGTTCAGTCTTCTCTCTTGGATCAGTCTTTCATTGAAAAGTCTTTGTTGTCCTTAAGGTTCAGTCATCCTGCAGCCTACACTCTGCTTCCCAGCAATGCTGCTAAAATGTTGTCCTATTCTGCAGATGATGATGATGCCCTACCAGATGCAAAAGAAAGCTCTCATGTCTCCAAGACGTCTTCCCTAAGGAATACTGAGGGAGATTGAATCTCCCAGCTCTGTGACTTGGGGAGGGGAAGAGTAGGAGTTGGAGTTGGTAGAAACTGTACTTGGAAAAAGGGAATTACAAAAATGTAACTTAAATAGCTAAAGACATAGTTTCATATTATTAAAAAGTATGACAGAGCGTAATGTGGCAAGCCTTTCAAAAGTCCAATGACTTCAGCAGGACCATAAAATCCCACCGGCTTAAAATTCCACCCATAGTATACTTGGGGGTAGATGTAGTATAAAGGGTTAACAAATAGGATAGGCTAATGTATGATGTGGATGATGATGTTCCACTGACTTCAGTCAGTCATGTGTTAGGCTCTCTCTCTCTGTCTCTGAACATCAAGCCCTGGAGCAACGTGCCTACTATGTATACTTCTTATAAGTAGTACTAGTAAACAAGTGTTAAACAGATATCAGAGTATGTCTACAGTCTGTCTATTAACCAAGGTCCACGCCTAGAGTCCAAGATAGAAGTACCATCTCAAAACAGTCTCCAACAGTCCTCCGGCCGTCAGGGTCCTCAGCTTTCATTGCCTCCATCAGCTGTTCTGACATTTCTGCGGTGTGCTCACCAGATTATTACCTCAATTCTAAACGCAATCACATATCCACTGTGGTGAATGTATCTGTGCTGCTGGAGGGTGCAGGGGAAAGACATAACCTTGCACTCTCTGAGGCTTTGACGCATCCTACTCCTGAGGGTCCTGGACAATGGAGCAGGCTGCCCCTCTGAAATGCGAAGACCTGCATTGGAGAACACAAAGGATTAGCTCACATTATTCACAATCCCTCTTCTCGTCCCTCTCTGACGTGCATCTCCTTTCTGCGCAGTGGTCAGCACCCAGCTCAAGGCCTCCTCACTCTCTTCTCTCTGCACTCCTGCTTCACTGTCCTCTATTTTCAGCTGCCCTACTCTCTGGCCTAGCTCCACTGCCTCCTCCTCTGCAGGTGTGAGTGTCCTTATGTTAGGCACTCCTCAACTCGTCTTTGCCATTTCATCCTGCAGGCAAAAGGGGAAAATTAGTCTAATCTCAATGGACACCTATCCCCTTATCAGCATGCATCCACCTGACAGATAATGGGCCTTCCTGAGTAACATGCTCACACTCCCACTCTTATGTCACTTGTACAATGATGGAAGTATCCGCCTGCAAAGTCTGGTCCTCATAGTCAAATAGATGATGTGCAATCTAGGGGGATACTCTTGGGGCAGAATTTTCCCACTCGGTGTGTGGGCACGCTCCTGACACGTTTGAGCTTGAAATAGCACGCAATATTTCAGCCTATTAAGACCATCAAAGTATCAGTTAACAGGGATTTTTCGCTGCCTGTCCAACCTTACTATTGGCAGGTGGGCGAATTGGCCAGGCGGCCTTTGCATTTTTCAAGAAATCTCATCCAAGGGCAGGATTGGGTTTACATAATTAAATTTTTAAAAATCTATGCACAGAATTTTTATAACGTCCACGCACAGGTGACTGATGCATAGACATTTTTTTCTGGATTTTAAATTCTGTCTTTATTGATTTTAAATTTGTCAGCTCCCTGAGGCAGCTCTCTGCTGTCAGGGAGCTTTCCTTCTGTGCACGCCCATGCCCGCGCTGACTTCAGCTCTCACCCTCCTCCCGCACCCCACCCCAGCAGCGCTGAGCCTTTCAGCGCGTCTTGCATGCTGGCTGGCCGTTAATTGGCCGGCCAGCGTGAAATCGTGGTCAGGGGCTGATCGCGGGTGATGGCCCATTCCCCAGCCACTCCCAGCCCACCGATTGCGGCTGCCCACAGACCTAAAAATTTGACCCTCACTGCTTTTCTTTGTTTTCTATTTGCTAAGATACCATCAGTCATATAAATTAAGTGCAAAGCTCAAAGAATGGTGTGGGATGAAGGACTTTTGAGTCATAGGGCACTGGCACCAGTACTCAGGAAAGAGGGGGCTGTGCCGTTGGCATGGGTTCAACTGAAACTGATTAGACCAATATTCTGGTGAATCATATAGCTATGGCTGTGGATAGGGCTTTAAACTAACTAGGGCTGTAAACGGTAATAGTGCGTCAGTGAATACGGTCCATGCAAATAATAGTAGAAAAAAATTTTAATTAAAGGTTCGATATTGGAATGTACAAAACATCTGCAATAAGGTAGGTGAACTAATGGCAAAAATGGAGATAAATAGTTTGGATCTAATCACCATTACAGAGACATGGGACAGAATTATCCCAGAAATTGGCAAAGTACGATATCAGACGGGGAAATCGGTGTGTGACCCGTCAACAGCAATGGTGGCTTTTTCCGCCATATGGTGCACCACTTCGTTTAAAAAATTGAGAGGCATGGGTTTTATGTAGGATCACTGGTTGCTGATTCCCCCACACCAGTGTGGCCTCAGGCCTTCAGTAAACAGGGTGCCATATTGAAAGGGCGTCCCTGCACAGAGCCAGCACTCTTCAAGGGATAGGAAGCTGCTGGAAACAGATGGCTGCCATAGGGAGGAAACTTGCTGCCTCCAAATTTACTAACACTTCCCTCGAGTGCCTACTGGACAAAGTGGAGGCCTGCCACAATGTCCTCTACACACACTCTGGGCGAAGAACCTCATCCAAATCCAGCATGGGATGCGATGGCCACAGTGGTCAGCGCCAACACCCTCTAAAAAAGGACAGCTACCCAGTACCAAAAGAGGATGAATGATCTCCTCTGTTCCACAGGGTAAGTCGCTCTTCTCATCACTCTGAACTCACACACTTGCAAACCCATCACACATCCACAGGGACCTCACTCACTGCCAACTCAAGGGACATCACCACTCTCTCTTTCACAAACACCTTCATCTGCCATGTAGATCGTGTCCTCATCCTGTCCATGGCACCACTCACCACCCCCACATGCCAGGCATCCTTCTCATCTGGCCTGGCAGAGGCGTCCTGCTTACACTCCCTCCATCTGTATTCAGCTACTTAATTGTATCCTGAATCTCATCTCAGGCACAGGCATTGTCTTAACCTGTACTCCAAGTCTTTGTGGTTTGCTTGGACCACGAGGGTGAATATTCTGTCAGTAATGAGTGCTGCTTGAGTGGGCACAATTGCTTGACTAGCCTGACTCCAAGCATGTCAATTGAGCTCAAGATAAATGCTCTCAGCTGCAGGTTAATGCTGATCTTTGAAATATTTTGGCATTTGCCTGGCCATTTTCTTTCCCCCTCTCCTCCACACCGGCATGCGTTTGTGTTCAAACTTCAGCCTGTGCTGCCATGAATCCCTCCCACCCCCGCCCTCCCCCACCACACTGTAGCCTTTACCCCAAGGTTCCCTTCTCCCCGGCACTGTTGCCCTTGCCCCGAGCTTCTCTTCTCCCCCTTCGCTCCTTGCACTGTCACCCTTGCCTTGGCACCACAAGCCAGCCATGAAGAAGCAGCTGTGGACACTTGCCTGTGGCCCTGACATCCCACCCCACCTCAGCACTTATCAGCCCAAGTCTGAATATTGTCCAGGCCTTGCTGCATATCGGCTTGAGCTGCTTCAGTATCAGAGGAGTTGCGAATGCTGCTGAACATTGTGCAATCATCAATAAACATCCCCACTTTTGACCTTATGATGGAAGGAAGGCCATTAATGAAGCAGCTGAAAATGGTTGGGCCTAGGACACTACCCTGAGGAACAACTGCAGCGGTGTCCCAGGACTGAGATGATTAACCTCCAACAATCACAACCGTCTTCCTTTGTGCGAAGTATGACACCAACCGATGGCAAGTTTTCCTCCTGATTCCCAGGGACTCTAGTTTTGCTAGGGCTCCTTGATGCCACGCTCAGTCAACTGCTGCCTTGATGTCAAGGGTAGTCACTCTCACCTCAGCTCTGGAGTTTAGCTCTTTTGACCATGTTTGGACCAAGGCTGTGATGAGGTCAACTCACTAGCCCTGGTGGAACCCAAATTGAGAATCATTGAGTAGTTTATTGCTGAGCAAGTGCTATTTGATAGCACTGTTGGCGACCCCTTCCATCATTTACTGATGATCAAGAGTAGGCAGATGGGGTGGTAATCAGCCAAATTGGATGTAACCTGGTTTTTTGTGGGTCAGGACATACCTGGGTAATTTTCCATGTTGCTAAGTAGACACCAGCTATACTGGGACAGCTTGGCTAGGGAGTGCAGTTCATTCTGGAGCACAAGTCTTCACTACTGTTGGCAGAATTTTGTCAGGACCCATAGGCTTTGTAGTGCCCTGTGCTTCCGCCATTTCTTGATATCACATGGAGTGAATCAAATTGGCTGAAGACTGCCATTTGTGATGTTGGGGACTTCAGGATGAGGCCAAGATAAATAATCCACGCCGCATGTATGGTAGTTACAAGCCAAATGCTTTAGCCTTGTCTTTTGCACTGCTGTGCTGGGCTCCCCTGTCATTGAGAATGGGGGTATTTGTGGAGCCTCCTCCTCCTGTTATTTGTTTAATTGTGCACCACCACTCATGACTGTATATGGCAGGACTGCAGAGCTTAGATCTGATCCTTCAGTTGTGGGATTGCTTAGCTCTGTCTATAGCATGCTGCTTCCACTTTTGGCATGCAAGTAGTCCTGTGTTGTAGCTTCACCGGGTTGACACTTCATTTTTAGGTATGCCTGGTGCTGCTCCTGGCATGCCCTCCTATAGTCTTCATCAAACAGGATAGACACTGAGAGGTTGTTGTCCCTGGCTGGGAAATCTCGAATGTGGGGGCACAATCTCAGGATAAGGGGACGGTCATCTAGGACTGATATGAGGAGGAATTTCTTCACTTAAAGGGTTATTAATCATTGGAATGCTCTACCCCAGAGGATTGTGGATGCTCCATTGTTGAATATATTTAAGGCTGCGATAGGCAGATTTTTGTTCTCTTGCTGAATCAAAGGATAAGGGAGCGAGCGGGAAAGGGGAGTTGGAGCTGAAGATCAGCCATGATCGTATTGAATGGCAGAGCAGGCTCGATGGGCCATATGGTCTACTCCTGCTCCTAACTTCTTATGTTCTTATATCCATTAACCTGGTTGAGATTAGTAAACTGCCATTTGGCTTAAGTTTCAGTGCAAATGTATCAGCAAAAAGTGTCATTTATCCTGGCCCCCAGACATACGGTACATCAAGAAAAACATATTCAACTGGCTATCTTAAAGGAAGGAATTATGAGGCATAAGTTGTTTAAGATACCCTGTGGAACATTTTTGAAACGCAGACAATATGCTGAGAAATAGTATCACGTAATTCTTTTAAGCTTTGCAATGAGGCTGTTATTATACCAAAGTAGCAATTATGTACAATTGTCAGTACAGAAAATAGCTGGTAGATAAAATTTAAAAAATATAAAGGGAAAACAATTCACATGTTCACTGGAACAATACGCCTCTCCCGTTGCTATAGAAACTTATGTTCAGTGGTGGACACTTTCCAATTCGTGGAAACTGTAACACTATCTTCTCAGGAGCTGTTGATTCTTTTACAATTGATATAAAGCAGAATTTCGGCATCAGGAAGAATTCTTTTTAGCCATTTTTAATTCTTTTTTTTGTAAATAATTACTATAATCATAATTATAAATACACATTTGAATCCAGTTGACCAGATTATACTAGATTCTGATGATAATAACACATATGACTCCATGTTGTGAACTCACTAGCTACCACTCCATTTAGTTTTTTTTCACTATTTCCATGAGCTGTAATCCTTCAATGGAGCAGCTGGTGGTGTCACAAATGTTACTAAGTGCAGTATCTGTTGAGAATTATTTCCTGTGTTTACATATTTAAGGTGAATATTTAAACGTTATTTTCTAGTTGGTGTATATTTGCTGTATTTAAACATGTGCAAATATTCTATGGTGGCTTTTCTCAGTATATGATGTAGAGCAAAACAATTTATCACACCTGTCATGCATGCAAATATTTTAATGCTCTACAGTTAACTCTTATCTGTACATTTAAAGGGAAAGTAAGGTTCAGGAGAATAGGTTCTTCTCAGATTACTCCTGCAATTTCCATGGAAAATGTAAGGTTTTCCAACATTTCCAAACATGCATTCCATGTAAACTGTATCTCAGTAGATGAACTTTCTTTGTTATCAACTTCAATTAACGGTTTTTGTTATCCGTCTGAAAAGAATGATTATTTTTGGATACTCAATTTAAAAGGAACAGAGGCAGGGAGAATCTGATAATAAGAACAGGAACCCTCATTAGCAAGAGTTTAAAAGCAGCAGATGCAGGAGCAGCTAATACCAGGAGATACAGAAGGAAAAACTCAAAAAGTGCAAATGTAGCACAGAGTGAGGAGCGGCAGAGCCAGAGAAAGTAGAATGAGGTGTTAAATTTATAATTTATTTTAAGTCTTAAGAGCATAATACCATTTTAGTAAACAGATAGACCTAAGAAGCTAAATAATCTAAATTGATTTAATGGAACAAATTAAACTAAATGGAGAAAACCAACATTATATTCATCCAATTTGCTTCATGTATCTGTGATATATAAATAATCAAATTAATTATAAACTAATTTCAAATCAATTTAATCCATCAGCTAACAAATACTAATCCTCAAGCAATCCTATTAGTTCTAGATAAAATTTATTGCTAATTAATAAATAAATTAACACTAGCAACGGCAGCATAGTGTTAGAATTCACCTCTTTGGCATATTTGTGTAATTAATGAGGCTTAAGTTATCAAATTGTACTGTACATAAGCTTAATAATGAAATGTCTTAATTTGTATGTATTATTGGAATGTTGTCAAGAAAACCTTTAAATTGCACCTCTAAGTGCCTAAATGCTGCAATGCAGCTTTAAGAAAGAACATGTAGGGTAGAATTTTACGTCCTGCGGGTGGGTGCACGTCCAACTCGATCGGGCATAAAATTGCGCGAGAAGATGTCGGGCGTGCGTCCCAACATCATCGTGCACTCACGCGATATTTCACTCAGCAGACGCACGCAAAAGTCGGAAGCGCGCCTGCTGACAATTAAGAGAGCAATTAAACCCATTAATGGCGCTATTGTCTCTGACTTTTCATGGCCCATCCACCCTTACGGTTGGCAGATGGGTGAATCGGCCAGGCGGACTTTGCATTTTTCATCAAACCTCATCCAAGGGCAGGATGAGATTTCCATTATGAAACAAAACAAAAATAAATATCTGTGAGCAGCATTTTTATCAGTTATATTTTCAGGTGATTGATTGTGATGCATGGACACTTTTTTCAGCTTTTAAAATCTTTATTTGATGATTTTCAGGTCTGCAGCTCCGTCAGGCAGCTGTCTGCCTTCAGGGAGCTTTCTCGTAGTGCTCACCCGTGCCTGAGGTGATGTTATCGCCCGTCCCCAACCCGGCAGTGCTGAACATTTCAGTGCGCATTTCACGCTGGATTGTCGTTAATTGGCCAGCCAGCATGAAATCGCGCACGGGGGCTGATCATATTTGGTGGCCCATTCCCTGACTCCTCTCAGGCCCACCAATTGGGCACACCTGCCAAAGGTAAAATTCAGGCTGTAGAGTTACAACTGGGATACATTTTGCACATTTGGGCTCCAGTGAGTCTAGCTTTAGCAGTAAACAGATGCTAAGACTGCAATACTGATTGGCTCCAGTCAAAAGGGTACAAGTTAAGATTAAATTGTTGTGGGGAATCCAGGAACATTATTCCCATTAGTTAAAAATTTCAAATATTTGGTTAGAAGTTGTTAGTTGTGTTGACACAGGCGCACATACTTGTGCTGAATGT
The DNA here is from genome assembly GCF_964194155.1 of Cetorhinus maximus. Taxonomy (NCBI): domain Eukaryota; kingdom Metazoa; phylum Chordata; class Chondrichthyes; order Lamniformes; family Cetorhinidae; genus Cetorhinus; species Cetorhinus maximus. The sequence goes on from NC_135894.1 coordinate 46,525,109, forward strand.
TTCAAAAACTGCCTGCAAAAAGGGTATAAAAATAGGGAAGCATCATTGGGGCTTTTGCACTTGCCGGGGATAGCATTCGTCTCAGAACCCTTTGCTGGGGCATTTGTCAGGAGAGAAAGTTAGCGGCTAGTCGTAGAGTACTTGCTAGGAAATTAATGCTTGCATGGGATATTGCCAGTCAACAGGTAATTGTCATAGGTTGGAAGCAGCCATAAGAACCCAGGAGTCATTAAAGTAATTGTCACAGGCTGGGGATTGCCATAAGAATCGAGATATCGCACAAACTCATAAACAGGCCCAAGGCCATCACTTTCGGCCCTGAAAAATGCCCAGTCTACCTCACATTACTCTGGAAGGGAAAGATAGCTCAAAAGTTGGAGCAACAGATGGAGCTGTCTGTTTCATGCTGTTACTATGCCGTAGCAGCATGAGTGGTATTCACCACTAACAGGACTCTGCTGTCAAACCAAAAAGACGTTCTGCCTGTCAGACAAATAAGTAATGTGGTGTATGAATTTCAGTGCCAGTGTGATGCTAGATATGTAGGCCGTACATCCCAAAGACTGGTGGATCATATCAAACTCCATGTTCTAGCCACTGTTCGCAATGGGCAACTGGCACCCAACCAGCCCATGCTTGCAAAACTCAAAACACAATGTCCAACATTAGATATAATTTTGCATTTGAACAACATTTGCTAAATAATCCTCAGTGTGCTAAGAATTACGTTGACAACCAATTTAAGATTGTCAGTCAGGTTTGCAGTGTGGCACATTTGCATGTACTGGAAACTACATATATTAATACACAGGGGTCTGTTCTTTGCAGACAAAGAACATGTATGCACATTGCGCCTGTTTCAGCTAAACAAAATAAATGACATCTGTTCGCTGGTTCATTCCCCAGGGCAATACCTTGACCAATCAGAGTCAAGCTCCCTGATTTAAATTTCAAACAATGTTTGGCAGTTAACTGCCAGTCACCACCAACTGTTGCATTCTCCATGGCAACGCCTCTACCAATCAGAGTCCACTTTCCAACCAATCAGCACTCTCTTCTCCTCCCCTGACTGGCATTTTCTTACAAATTGTCCTGATGAGTGCAAGACAAAAAGCTCCGATAAAAAATATTGTCTTTTTTCAGCAATAGTCAAGTTCTATACAACCAAACTTCTCTTAAGAGAAAATTAATAGTCTTTAGCTTTTCATAGAAAATTGTCTCCACCAGAGAGAGAGAGGGAGATAGAGAGAAGGATCCACTAAAGTTGAATTCTGAATGCTGCAACGATGGTGTTGTATACGCAGTATTAGTATTTGAGGCTTAGTTACCCAAAGTTAGAGGAAGAGGATTGTAAGAGAATACTTCTTGCAGCTTGCAATTCAGGGTTTAATATGGGATTTCATTCAAAAAAAAATCAAAGAATAGCACTTCTTTGGATGCAATTCTTAGGGGCTAGCTGTTGCGAAAATGGATATTAATGAAAAAATGAGGTCTTGTAAGTAGGGGCCAGAGGAGCATCCGGGAGCATTTGCCTGGCGGTTATATGGGTTCTATGTCTTATTGTAGGGACAGCCTCCTCCCACACTGGCAGCAGGGTTTGACCAGGATCCTTTCAAGAATGTTTTTCATAAGCAGATTAGGCAAGAGTTAAGGGTAGTGTTAGGCCACACCATTAGTAGTGCAGCTCCATGGGTTGTAATTGAGGACCAGGTGGAGGGAGATGGGGATATGGTAGAAGATAGTATCCAGGTTAAAGAAGCGATAGTTAAAAAGCCTATCTCCATTGTGGAAGGACCAAGAGGAGTTCAGTATTTTCAGGTAAACCTCAGATATTGTGTTATAGCTGTGGGACTACAGGACACTTGACAAGATAACGTAGAGATCATCCAAAGGGAGACCATCTCTGAGACCTCATCCATACACTTCACAGTCAGTGTCCAGCACTGAAGGCAAAAGCACTAAAGCAAAAGTTAATCAATTGGCTAATGAAATTGTTGATATAAGTGGGAAGTTTGACGAACTGGTAATGGTTACGGCTACACACACCCAGGCCAGGCACAATGGGGGAAGGCTCTGCAATGTGTGCAGTTACCACACAGTCTTCGACAGACTCGGAGCAGCAGGTTGCAGTGTTAGAAGAGGGGCTTGCATGGTTGGAAAAGAGATTCCAACATAATGTGAACAGGCAACTGGAGATTTTGGCCAAATTACCAGGTCAAACTCAAATTATGCTTATTGACACCAGTTCTGCGGTTACCATTATCCACACCTCGTGCCCAAATGTCTAGTGGGGGTGGGCAAGGGCTTGAATTTTCCCAGTAATCAGATTAAATTAAACAGGTTTAATGAAGAATAAGTGAGTGTGTATAAAGGAAATGCCTCAATCTGTAAAGTACAAGGGATCTCATTAACTGTTAAATCACCAGTATTTATGAACACTGTTATCTGAAGTTCTTTGCCATTCGGATAGCCGAGTTCAATAGATAATTAGAGAATATTTGTTTGTTTTTGCTGGACATAAACACAATTGTGGGAAATTGCAGGGTGAAGAAATAATTAATGGACCTTTTCTCAAACAGAGCCCAATTCCCAGGGAAAGCACTCCCTTCTTGGAAGAGCTAATAAAGTCACTCCTTAAGCTAGGTGTGTTAAGACAAGGCACATTGGTGACCAATTCACCCATACGGCAAGTGAGAAAGCCAGACAATTCTTGAAGATTGACAGTCAACTACAGAGGGTTAAATAAGCTAGTGCCTAAATGCACATCCATTGTCAGAGAAGCACCCACATTGCTTTCTGAAATACCAGCAAGAGCTAAAGTATTTTCTACACTGGATATTGCAAATGGATTCTGGAGCTTACCAGTAGCAAAAAGAGATCAGTATGGATTTGCATTCACATTCGAGGATCCTAGCTTCAGTGGTCCCGCAGGGGTTTCATAATGCTCCCACTATTTTTCAGAAGAGAATGACAGAAATTCTGAGAGCCTTTCTGCAGCCAAAATATTTGTTGCAGTATGTGGATGATTTACTCTTAGCCACTGAAACAGTCTTAAATCTTTGTTATTGAAGATTGGTTTGAAAGTTAACCTCAAGAAGGCTCAGCTGTTAGAGGAAAAGGTATTTTTTGTAGCATTAGGGTGTTCAGAGTTGAAAGGGTTAATATGTAAAACTGTACCACCCACATGATGATGTAAGAGAGACATGACTAAGAGTCGAGAAGGAGAAAGCTCATGGCTTAGACCGAGTAACACCTGAAGTCTTGCATATCTGTGTTATATCTAGTTATGTTCATCCAATAAACCAGGTATTCTTCAGAAACGTCTATGTCTCTGCAATCGTTTCTTATCCAGTCACAACCAACTTGCAACCTGGTCTCAGAGATGGGATCTTACAACAGTTTACCTGGAAGTATTGATACCATCACGTGATCTGAGTCCAGACAGTCACAAGGTAGATGTCATTCAGCGGTTGCCTTTACCAACATCCAAGTCTGGACTTGGTTCATTTTTTGGGATGGGTGAGTTACCAGCACAGCTTTATTCTGAGTTTTCCAGAGATCGCCAGACCTCTCTATGGGTTCTTAAAAGCAAGGAAGAGTGGATATTGTCTTCCTGGACAGCAAAGCTTACTAATGCGTGGAGAAGTTAAAAGTAGCAGTTATGCAGGTTACCAGTTTAGTAGCAGCAGGTTCAGAGCAGCCATATCATTTGGAAGCAGCTTCTACAGAGGTGAGTATAACAGCAGTATTGGGACAGGACTATGCAGGCCACAGGCATCCAATGGTTTATATCTTTCACATCTTACAGGGGGGCAAAGAATTTTTATTTGATTTGTGAACAGCATTTGTTAGCTATCTTTTGGCCAGTATGTGACTTTACTTATATCACAGGCCTACAGAAAGTCACCACCAATTCACATCAGACTCCTTAAAATTTATTGATGAAACCAGGAGACACTTTAGTGAGAGACTGAGTAGATGAACATTAGAATTACTTCAGAGATTTAGATGTGACCCAACAGGGTATAACCTTTTTTCCAGTAATGATGGTGAATGAAGCCACCCTCACAAATGTCCATTACCATTTGTGGATTTTGAGCAGCATCCGGTTCTTTGAGTTCCTAGTAAAGAAACTTCTGACGTTCATATTGATGGTTTGTCATATCATGTCAAGGGAGTTCCTCACACAGGGTTTGCAGTGGTATTGCCTGAACTTACTCTCAAGTTCAGGTGTCTTCATCATTCGTCTCAGTTTGTAGAATTAGTGGCTTTACTTGTTGCAGTTAAAGGAACTGCTGGCTATCCCATGAATATATGGCCTGATAGTGCCTTTGCTATTAATGCCAGGCTGACACTTGCTCTTTAGAATAAAAATTCTTCTTGTTCCTCGGATGATAAGTCTTTGATCCATGGACCATGTCTTTGTTTTCTTTGGCAGGTTTTGAAAGAGAGAAAGATGCTATGCTGCATAAGTAAACTCACAGCACACAGGTGGGTAGTTCTAAGTATACACAGGGTAACTATGCAGCTTATATATCAGCTAAGGAAGCAGCTATATCTGGAGATTCATTGCCAGAGTTAGGCAGTATAGTAACTCATAGTCATTCAAAGGTAAAGATACAGCAACCCCTGTTTCAGTAGTTGGACCTGCAAAAGATTTGGGGTCTCTTCAGTGTGAGTGCAACCCATATCAGTTAGTTATTTATTAGCATAAGCAAATATGCTTTGCCTGTGCCTACTTCCATGGACTCTCAAAATGTTTCTTTCTTCTGAAGATTCTCCTCGTTTGTTAATACATAGGCAAAAGTCAGATCTAAATCCAGTAGTGTGGGTTCCTCCTGAGTTAGGAGATGAACTTATGTTCTTGTTTCATTTACATTCGACAAGTGGTCATTATTCTGTTGAGACTACTTTTGAGAAAGTTGCAGCTACTGCATCGTGGCGTAAGATAAAGGAGGATGTAAGCGCTATGTTGCTAGATGTTTGCCGTGTTTACAGGTAAACCCTTCAGCGTGCAGTTATAGAGATTTCCTTAGAAGTCAGGCAGCACTACAGGGTCCTTGGACTCACGTCCAAATTGACTTTATTGGTCCATTGCCACCATCACAAGGAAATTTTACATATGGGCGTGGTTAGTGACCAGTTTACTAAGTAAATAGGGGCATTTCCTTGTTGATCAAATATATTCGATATTGGAAGTAGAACTTCCTTTTTACTTACACTAAAATGCAGCTGCACTTTTCTCATCCGACCTTCCAACTGGGGCCGGGTGAGAATAGTGCAGTGCAGCATGGGTCAGGGGTGTGGTGGGGGCTTAGGTAGTCAGTGTGTTGTGGGGGGCGGGATTTGAGAGGCCGGGGGGTCAAATGGTAAGTGGGGGGTTGGGTGGTCAGTGGGGGGTGTAGGGTGGGTTGGGGGGTCAGATGGTCAGTGGTGGGGTTGGGTGCTTAGTCAGAGGGTTGGGAAAGTAGTCGGGGTGGTCAGGGCTAGTCGGAGAGTTGGGGGTTATTCGGGGGTTAGGGAGGGTAGTCGGAGGTGTGAGGGGTAGTCTTGAGTGTCAGCAATGTAGTTGGGGTCCCATAAGGGGTCGGGGTGGGGTCAGCACTGTAGCTACCCCGGAGTTATAAGTAGTTTTAATTTTTCTAACTTTACCTGGGTAACTATTCTGCTAAGACAGTCGGAGCCATCTGAAGTCTCCGATTTAAATTGGAGTATCGAAGGGCACCCTTTGCAGGACAATTACCCATCGGAAGTTTGAACTTTCCATGCAACTCCTGTGCAGTCCTTGCGTGGGGACTTTTGGGGAGGGGGGGTTCCTCGGCGCATCTTCTGGGGTACCTCCTGGGTATGACCCTCCGTAGATTGGAAGTTATGGGCCGTTGTTAAGTGATGTGTATTGTGTAGGTCTGGACTTCACATACAAGTCGACAGTGACCAGGGAACTCCCATTACAGGGGAAGTCTTTCCTAAGTTGCAAGAGTTTATGGGAATTTGGCATAAGTGCATTTATCTCATCATCCAGGGTCTTCTGGAATTGTTGAGCATAGTAAAAGAAAAGCTTTGGGAGGCTAACTACACTTAATGGGGAGAATTTTCTACCCGTCGTGCAGGCTGGCTGGGAGCGGGCACGGGCTGCACCGCCATTTTACGTGGGCGGGCCATTAAAGGCTCACCCAACGTGATGTGCACCCAGAAACGCTGAGCACTCCCTGTGCGGGCGGGGGGAGGAGGGAGAATCAGGGCCTGGGCTCTTCCGTGCATGTGCGCGAAAGAGCCCAGAAATATGCCTCAGGGAGATTATTGTCATTATTAAAGCTTCAACAAGAGAATAGAAAAAATTATTCAGACGTGTCCCCTCATGTGACAGTGTCACATAAGCTGGGATATGTCAATGAATTTTAATAAAACATTTTATTTGATTTATAAACACTTCATGAAACCTCATCCCGCCCGTGGATGAGGTTTCATGATAAATGTGAAGGTTACCTGGGCTCTTTGCCTGCCCGCCAGCCTTAAGGTCGGATTGGCAGCCCTGAGAATCAGTTAAATTAGTTAATTAATGGCCTTAATAGGCCTTTAACAGTTCAGCAGGCGCGCAGCGTACCCGCCGAACTGAGGATCAGAATGACGCGCGGTGACGTCGGAATGTACGGCCGACGTCACCGCGCATCATTTTTCGTGATGGGGCCCGCCCCCACACACCAACTAGAAGATTCAGGCCAATGAGTAAATGTGTTACGTCTTTGATGTTGGTCAGGTCTACACCTCATAGAACTACATGGGAGGTCACCTTATCAGACTGTGACTGGAAGGCTAATGAGAGCTCCAGGTCATTTGACATTGACTGGTATGACTCCTCTTACACATCAACTGTGTAACTCTAAATGGTTGGGACAGATTATAGAGTTACGTGTGGGAGGTTAATGAATTTGTTACAAAGAATATTGGGAAATCTAAAGACCAGGCTAAAAAGTATTTTGATAAAAAGGTCAGGCCTTTTGAGTATTAAATTGAGGATAAAGTAATGGTCACGAATTATAGTAAGAAAGAAAATGCTTTCAATGCTAAATGGAAGGGTCCATTCCCAATAGTTACTGAGTTGAATCCAGCAGTATATCTGATAAAGTTTCCAAAGGAAACAAAAGGAAATAAGAAAGTGACAAGATGGTGTCGTATCAATCAGATTCAAACTGTAAAAGAGTAAATACAGTGCTTGGGTCTTCTTCAGATGATACTGTAAAAGAATGGGAACTTACCTGGTTCTGGGCAGAGGCATGGACTCCATTTCCCAGCAGACCCAAGAGTTCCAGCAACAGGCTGCAAATGCTGCATTCTAGTTTTGCTTATTCAGTTAAAGTGCTCGGCCTTCTTGGACATCGGGAGTGCGCCTGCATGACTCAAAAACAACAATCACGGGGCCCAGTTTTGGGGCGTCCCAGGGACAGAGAGGTCCCAGAGAGGGAGGACCTAGGGAGTGAGACCACCAGGGAAGGAGCCACCAGGAGGAGGTAACTGGTAGGAACCACCAGGGAGTGAGCCCATAAACTGGCTGTTTTGGGAGCCTGAAGAAGAGACTCTAGACAGTATAAGTGCTGCTGTTGGCAGGTTCCATGCTGTGAGGGCTCAGGAGAAGCCTTGGCGAGCTGAAATGGCAGCAGAAGTTTGGTAAATCCATACTGCCGTTGAGGAAGAGGTAACCCTTTGGAGCTGTGGTGTTCTGCTCGGCATGGCTGAAGAGCTGGAGTTGTTCCCATGAGTTGGTGCTAGAGTGCAGCCTCAGGAAGCCAGTGGGATGTAGCCTAAGGAGAAATGATTAAAATATAAAGAGGTGAGCAGTCATTGAGACAATCTGAATTGGAGGAACTTTTGGAGAGGAATTCAGAGGCTAGATCTTGGAAAGTGAAGAGTTGAAATCCCTCATGAGGGGGACAGAGTTTTAACAAGATTACATAATTCACAGTGGACACTGAATTCTGGGTGGGTTGTTGAGAATTCCATGGGATCTGCCTTGGTCACATCTGCCATTTATTTTGCAGTGTAGTGTATTTTAGCACAGTGTGCATGCTAATTCACTTGTACCTCACATTAATTCTGAATGTTAGAGTATAATATTGATATTGTAAATTGTTTATTTTCCTGGCTTGGCATAGTAAAGTTTATTTTGTTTGTTTAAAAACTGGAATCTTGTGGCTTTATTATAAAGTAAGTGCCTGGGATTTCAAACAGTCTACTTTAAACAAAAAGTTGCTGGTCCCTAACCAGATCGTAACAATGTGAGGTCTTCAAGATCCGAGACTTTGAAGAAAGAAACATATTTAGAGATGCACGTACGTAATAAATGTTTAAAAGGGGAGGGAATGGTTTCTCTCACCCTCAACGTGTGGAGTTTGTTGGATGTCAACTTGTTGGCACATTTGTATAATTAATGCAGCTCAACGTGTCAATTTGTTCTGTACATAAGCTTAGTGATTAAAAAGTTTTAATATTTAGGTATTAGATGTTGTTAAGAAAGTCATCTTGTCATCTCATTGTCATTGTCAAGTTGTCATCTCTTTAAGTGCCAAAATATTGCAATGTACCTTTAAGAAAGAACACATGGAATTTTAGCGAAGACATTTTGCACATTTGGGCTCCATTGTGTCTAGCATTAGCAGTAAATGGAAGTCAAGACTGCAATACTGATTGGCTAGAAGAATGGCCTGAAGATGGGTCTCCAGTCAAAAAGATACAAGTTAAGGTTAGATTGTTAGGGGGAAGCCAGGAGCACCCTTCCCATTGATCAAGTTACAAATACTTGGTAAAAGTTTTTAGTTGTGTTGATACAAGTACCCATACTTGGGCTGAATGTTGCAAAAGCTGCCTGCAAAATGGGTATAAAAATATGGAAGCATTATTGGGGTTTTGCACTTGCCAGGGGATAGCACCACAGGACGCCTGCTGGGGGCATTGTGACGAGAGGAAATTAGGGGTTAGTGATGGAGCACTTGCTTAGACGTTAGCACTTGCATGGGACATTGCCACTCAATGGATAATTGTCATAGGTTAGGGGCTGCCGTGAGAACTCAGAAGTCACTAAAGTATTAGGAAATAGAGATAATTTAAGAAAGTTTATTTGTATTTTGTGGGTATTAGGAATGAGTTTTAGCGTTAATGTTTAAATTTGATTTGTATTTGTGTGTGTGTGTTAAGAAAAGGTCAAATTGAGTTTTAGTTTCACTTTAAAAGGTGCCTGCATTTCTAATGAGAGTTTTACAATTGTTGCAGCTAAGTTTTACAACTATTGCAGCTAAGTTAAACAAACAAGAGTAGAGATACTGGGCTGTTGCCTGGCAACTGGGGTCTAGAAAGGCTGGTCCTCCCACAAACACACACAGAAGAACTAAAGACACTGCAGTTTTGAGTTCAGTTTGAAGACAGCTGCCAAACAGAAGCCACCTAGAAGGGACAGATAGCCAGTCCCAAGCTAAAATTGACTGAAAGTAGCTGCCAGAGAGAGACTGGAGCAAAAGGGACAGATATCATCTCCCAAGCTAAAGAAAAGATCCCAAAGTCCAGGGCAGTGGAACAGGAGAACATCCCAAGCAGACCTTCGAGTCAAAAGTAGGACAGGAACCTGGAAAAGGTCCTGTTAATGAAGCTAATGATGAGGGACAGAGAGAAAGGCTCCAAGCTTCAGATTTAAAGGGACAAAAGCTGCAGAAAGCATATTTAAAGTGAGAACAGCTTGCAAGAGGTCAGAAGGTCCAGAGAGACAGCAGAAGGTCTATAACTCTTTGTTATCGGCATGTGAGGCAGTGGTGTACTGTTGATTACTGAGTCAATGAGAGAGAGTGCATGGAAGACAGCTTGAATGCATGTGGTGACCCAGAGGAGAGGAACATCAGAAGGAGAGTTCAAAACCCTGGATGTGAACCCTTGCAAAAGACATCTCAGAGAAAGCTTTGGTTTGGGAGAAGATTCCAAAGTGAGTTCTTGTAGAGTGGAGGTTGGAAACCCTTGTGTGAAAAACAAAGTTCAGTAAGACCAGTTGACTCATGGTGGGACAAGCGCCTGAGGGGAGTTGATGAGAGATCCATAGCATCTGATTGAGATAGCATCTGTCACTTGGTTTCAGAGTGTGGTGTATCTGACCACAGGGTGCCTATTTGTTTACACAGACTGTGTACTTACTGTGTTCATTAGAGTATGAGATAGCTTTTGCAACTTTTGTTATCTTAACAAATCTGTACATATCTATAAAGGTATAAAAACAAAAAGCTAAAAGCTACTGCAGATGCTGGAAATCCGAAACAAAAACAGAATTACCTGGAAAAACTCAGCAGGTCTGGCAGCATCGGTGGAGAAGAAAATAGTTGACGTTTCGAGTCCTCATGACCCTTCGGAGAGTTCTGCCGAAGGGTCATGAGGACTCGAAACGTCAACTGTTTTCTTCTCCACCGATGCTGCCAGACCTGCTGAGTTTTTCCAGGTAATTCTGTTTTTGTTCTGTAAAGGTATAGTTGTGGGTGAAGGAGTATTGCAATATAATTCACCTGTTCTTGTTTAATAAATGTGTTATTTTCTTAAAAGTTCATCAGCTGACTCCTGTGACTGTTCAGGAGCTACTCTCCATGTATCCAAACAAATAAAAATTAGCATCTATCGAGCTGTGTTCCACCCTGGGATTAGGCTTGGCCAGTGGTAACCTCAGCTGGGGATCATAACAAAAGCAATTGTCATAAGTTGGGGTTGCCATAAGAATTCAGATCAATATTAGGGTGAAAGGTGAGAAAGTGAATAGTCTTTGTTAGAAAATTGTCTCCATGAGAGAGAGAGAAGAATCCACTAGAGTTGAAGTTTTAAAGTTGCAAGGGATTTGTCTGTATGTTAGAGTAAAGTTGATGAAATTAAAATCTCGAAGGACTTTGAGTCAAGAGACCAGGTTCAAGGAACCAAAAAAAGACACCAGAAGTCCTGGTGATCCACAGAAAGACAGACTGACATGTGTTGAACTTATATGTCATGCCATGCCTCAACTAATTGAATGTTAAATATCAATCTTTGTTGTCCAATAAACCCTGTTAGTTTGCATTCTAAATTAGTGATTGCTCTTTTTTATAACCAATGACAAAAATTCCTTGACAAGATTCTTTACTCAGGAGTCTAGTATAGATTAAAAATCCCTACAACAAGCAATACGTTGAGACTGTGGTATTTGGGAGTTTGAACAGTGATACTGTCCTCAATTTCCACATCTGCAAGAAATTCCTCTGCCTTGAATCATTCCAGATTTGTTGAGCTAGAATATGACTTAGAGATAGTCTGCCACATCGGGGGTTGGGAGGGGGGTGGGGGGGGTGAGGGTCGGGGGGGCACGGTGGACAGGTGGAAGTGGAATTTTTAGGTGGTTTTCCCCAGAATGCAATCTCCTCCTAGAGGAAAGCATAGGTGCAGAAAGGGGAGAGTGTGATCGGCAGTCACGGGGTATGATGGGAAACCAAGGGGACTTAGTGTGGGAGGTCCCACTGGTCCTAACCAACAGGTGCAGTGTACTTGCCAACTGTGAGAATAAAGGGTTTTGGGGAGGATGGCCAGAAAGCTCACAGAGAGACAGCCAATGAAGGAGGGGGAGCAGAATGGAAAGCTTATACTCATGGAAGATTTGAAAATTAAGGGATAGCTGGAGCCCTTGTCGATCTCAACCAAGAGTTCAGGAAGGTGTGCAAAAGTAAATGATATCGTGGAACCACTGGAGGGAAACTTTGAAAGGAAGGGGAAAGTTTGTGATCCATTTTGGGACCAATGACATAGGGATGAGATCTTGCCAAGGGAATATTAAAAATTGGGAACTAAATTATAAAACAAAATATCATGAGTGATCTGTTTGGTATTACTACTCAAACTATGTGCTAATTGGCATAGGGATAGACAGATCAGGAAGGTGAAGCTGAAAGACTGGTGTGGGTAAAAAGGGGGAATCCATTTCATGGAAACATTGGCATCAAGAGCTGGGACAGACTCCACCTGAACCGTAATAGGAGCAGGTGTCCCAGCAGAAAAGGATACATAGGGTTTTGGCTAGGACTTTAAACTAATAAAGTGGAAGAAGGGATCTGGTGAAATTAATATATATCTGGAGATCAAAGCAATAGGAGATGAGGGCAAAGGTCAGACCAAGGCTAAGGAGGGATCAATCATATTAAAAGGGATAATCTACAGACCACTTAATGGTGGAAGAGATGTTTGGGAAGGAGTGCACAAATCTATAAAATTAGTGAAAAAAATCATAGCATAATAATCATGAAAGCTTTCAACTACCCCAAATAAACAGGCAAGAAGAGGCGGGGAAAAGGGGAAACAGAATGGGTTTTTTATTCATTACAATCAGGATTCTTTTCTTATCCAGTACATAAGAAGTCCAATGAGTGAGGAATCACTAATGGATCTAGTAAAGGGAAATGAAATAGAGCAAATAAAGGAAGTAAGCAGAGGGGGAAATCTAGGCAATACTAATCATTTCATAAACTTGTTTGAAGTAACGATTGAGAAAGACACAAGTAAGATAAAGACCAAAGTTATAGGTCACAAAAACCTAAATTTGAGGGAATGGGAATGAATCAGGGAAGGTAAACTGGAAAATATTTTGAACAACAATCAGATAGAATAGCAGTGGGAAATATTTAAAACAATGACCAATAGTGTAGAGGAAAGATATATTCTGAAGTCATACACTAAGTACTTAGATAATAAAAGCAAAGGTGAAAACAGTGAACATGAAGAGGTTAGGAAAGAAATACAAAAAAGAAAAGCTAAAAGGAACTACAAATTAAATGATCAAGGAATGTAAAAATAAATACTCTACAGACACATACTTAAAAAGGGTATGGATAGGACTATTAAAGGATACACAAGATAAATTCTCAGGTCATTTAAACTGAAACATCAGAAGCTTGGGGCAGAATTGTCCCAGAAATCAGCAAAGTCCGACCTTAGGCGGAGAAAGTGGCGTTTGACCCACCGACGGCAATGGTGCCATTTTCCGTCGTGTCATGCAGCACTTTGTTTCAAAAATGCAGAGGTTTCATGTCGGATCACTGGCTGGGTGGCCTCTTATTTGCCTACCCCGCCAGCACCTCAGGCCTTCAGTAATCCAGGCGCCATATTTAAAGGACTCCCTGCACAGAGCTAGCACTCTTGAAGGGATCGAAAGCTGCTGGGAACTGATGGCTGCCAAAGGGAGGAAACATGATGCTGTCAACATTAGCGGCACCTCCCCCAAGCACCTATTGGATACAGTGGAGGCCTGCAGGGAAGTCCTCTATCCCTGCCCTATGCGAAGACCAGCAAGCAAGGTTACCAATGGTCACAGTAAGTACACAGTCCATGTAAACCAATAGATGACCTGTGGTCAGGCACACCACACTCCAAAACCAAGTGACAGATGCCACCCCAAACAGATGCTATGGACTCATCAACTCCACCCCCTCCCCCGAACCCCCAGATGCTTGTCACACCATGAGCCAACTAGACACCAACCTTGAGTGTCTCCTTGGATCTTCTGGCTTCTCGCAAGCCTATTTTGCTCCAAATCTACATCCTGCAGCTTTCTCCATTTAAGCTTGGTGCCATCCTCTCTGCTGTTTACTTTGACTTCCACTGAACAGGATCTTGTTCCAGATTTCTGTTCTTCCAGTGACTAGAAGGTCTTCTTGAAACCTTTCTCTATTTTCTTTAGGGCCTGCTCCCTGCAGTTCCCTCTCCCAATAGACGGCTGAAAACTTGGCATCTCCCTTGAGATCCAGGACATTCACTGTTCCTTTGGCCTGAATTTCACGCTTGGCATGCACACCAAGTCGGCGGGAGCGGAAGCAGATGTGGGATCTACTCCCGGCTACTGTCATGTTACAATCACGATTTCATGCTGGATGGCCAATTAAGGTCCATCCAGCTTGAAATGCATCTTCTGAATGGGTCAGGAAGGGCTGGGCAGGGAGCTGTTGGGCACCGGGTCTGATGGCGACACAGCGGGTGCTTTAAAACCAGCAAAGGTAGCTCCCTGAAGTCTGCTAAGGGAAATCTTTTGAGTCGGTCTGGAGACTGGAACAATGGACTCACCAGCAGCAAGAAACATCAGGCGGGAGGGCAATTTGGGTGGGCACTCAGCCCCCCGCCCCCGTTTCTCAAATGAGTGCCTCACAGCTCTCGTGGAGGAAGTGGGTGTCAGGCAGGACACTCTCTCATACCCAGGGATGGCAGGAGGAGGCCACCTCACCAGGCCAAAAAAGCCTGGGAGAAGGTGGCAGCTGAGGTCAGTGGCCACAACGTTGTGCAGCGCACATGGGTGCAGTGCCACAAAAGGTTCAACGATAGGGTTTTGGAGAGGGGATATGTAAGCTTACCAAGCAAAAGGATATGGCAGCATTGCAGGGCAGCTGTTTAGGTAATAATACCAAGAGTATGACAGGAAGGGACAGAGTGTACAAGCATTAAAAAAAGCAGCAAATAGGGTCAAAGGGAGGAAAAAATAGTAAAAGGGCAAAATTAATAGCTCTTTTCTTAAATGCATGCAGCATTCGGAACAAAATAAATGAATTAACGGCACAAATAGAGGTTAATGGGTATGATCTTATAGCCATTATGGAGACATGGTTACAAGGAGATCAAAGCTGGGAACTAAATATTCAAGGGCATGGGACTTTTCAAAAGGACAAGTAGGAAGGAAAGGGTAGTGGGGTAGCTTTGTTAGTACAAGATGAAATAAGTAAGATAGCAAGAAGTGATCTTGGATTGGAAGATGTAGAATCCATATGGGTGGAGGTAAGAATATCAAGGGGAAGAAGATACTGGTGGGAGTAGTCTATAGGATCCCTAACAGTAGCTATAATGTAGGACAGAGGATAAATCAGGAGATAATGGGGGCATGTAAAATAGGCAGTATATTAATCATGGGTGACTTTAATCTTCATGTAGTTTGGGAAAATCAAATTGGTAGAGGTAGCCATGACCAAGAATTCATAGGGTGTATTCACAACGGTTTCCTAGATCAATGTTTTGTGGATCCAGCCTGGATCAGGCTATTTTGGATCTGGTAATGTGTAATAAGGCAGGTTTAATAAATGATCCCAGAGTAGAAGATCCCCTAGGAAAGAGTGACTATAACATGGTAGAATTTAGCATTCAGCTTGAAAGTGAGAAACTTGGGCCGAAACAACTGTGCTAAACTTAAATAAGGGTAATTACAAAGGAACAAGGGCAGAGTTGGCTGGAGTGGACTGGGAAAGGAGTCTAGCAGAAAAGACAGTTGATGAACAATGGCACATGTTTAAGGAGATCGTTCATGACTCACAACAAAGGTGTATTCCCAGTGAGGAAGAAGGATTCTAGGAAGGGGATAAACCAACCATGGTTAACCAAGGAAGTTAAGGATAGTGTCAAATTGAAATAAAAACATACAATGCAAATATTAGTGGTAAACCAGAGGATTGTGAAAGTTTAAAAAACCAGCAAAAGATGACCAAAAAAATAATAAAGAGGGAGAAAATAAATTTTGAGGGTAAACTAGCAAGTAATATAAAAATGACAGTAAGAGCTTCTTTAAATATATAAAGAGGAGGAGAGAGGCCAATGTGAACATAGACCCCTTAGAGAATCTGGCTGAGGAGATAATAGCATTAGAAATATATAATCTATTCAAGCAGAGTCAGTAGGGCTTCATGAAGGGGAAAATCATGCCTAACAAATTTATTAGAATTCTTTGAGGTGGTAACAAGTGGGATAGATAAAGGGGAACCAGTAAATGTAATATATTTGGATTTCAATAAGGTACCACACATAAATCTACTTAATAAGATGAGAGCCCATGGTGTTGGGGGTAGTATATTAGCATGGATAGAGGATTGGCTAACTAATAGAAGACAGGGAGTTGGGATAAGAGGGGCATTTTCAGGATGGCAACCTGTAACTAGTGGAGTGCCACAGGGATCAGTCTAGGACCACAATTATTTACAATATTAATGACTTGGATGAGGGAAGTGAATGTACTATCGCCAAGTTTGTGGATGACACAAAAATAGGTGGGAAGGCAAGTAGTGAGGATGACACAAATAGTCTGCAGAGGGATATAGACAGGTTAAGTGAGTGGGCAAAAGCTTGGCAGATGGGATATAATGTGGGAAAATATGAGGTTATGCACTTTAGCAGGAAGAATAGAGGAGCTGAATATTATTTAAATTGAGAAAGACTGCAGAAATCTGTAGCACAGATGGATTTAGGGGTCCTTGTGCATGAATCACAGAAAGCTAGCATACAACTTCAGCAGGTAATAGGGAAGGCAAATGGAATGTTGGCCTTTATTTCAAAGGGAATGGAGTATAAAAATAGAGAAGTCTTGCTAAAGCTATACAAGACACTAGTGTGAAACTGAACAGTTTTGGTCCCCTTATCTAAGGAAAGGTATACTGGCATTGGAGGCAATCCAGAGAAGGTTCACTAGGTTGATTCTGGGTATGGAGGGATTTTCTATGAGGGGAGATTGAGTAGGATGGGCCTGTACTCACTGGAGTTTAGAAGAATGAGAGGCGACCTTACGGAAACATAAGATTCTTAGGGGGCTTGACAGGGTCGATGCTGAAAGGTTATTCCCCCTTGTGGGAAATTCTAGGACCAGAGGGCATAATCTCAGAGTAAGGGGTCATCCATTTAAGCCAGAGATGAGGAGGAATTTATTTTCTCAGAGGGTGGTGAATCTCTGGAATTCTAAGGCTGGGTTGTTAAGTATATTCAAGGCTGAGATAGATTTTTAAGGGAATCAAGGGTTATGGGGAAAATGCAGGAAAGTTGAGGGTTATCAGATCAGCCATGATCTCATTGAATGGCAGAGAAGACTCATTGGGCCACATGGCCTACTTCTGCTCCTATATCTTATGGTCATCTTACCTGCTGCGCTCGGCACTGGTGAGTCCCAAGTTGGCATGGATCATTGCGGAGAAGTGTTAAGGGTTGGCCATTCCCACTTGGAGCTCGGGGATGTTAGAGTCTGAGTGCCAACTGCCAATGACGCTGGAGCTGTCCAAGGGCGTGAGCCCTGGCTGCTTAGCCTGAGTGCCTTGTGGGTCGAGGGCCTCACCATGAAGTGCCCTGCAAGGTGTTCCTCAGGTGGGGCTAGCCAGGCAGCAATGGCGTTGCAGGCAGAGAATGGACTAATCAATGCTCCTCTGTCCTTTCAGGAGAAGAGGAGCCATAGCATCATCGAGAGGTCAAGGACAGACAGTCAGTGCCAGTGTGGAAGATGGATGAGGCACCCAGTATCCCAACAAGTTGCCCATCCATCAATGGTGAGCAGGGAGGTCCAGAGTGACCTCACGTTGGCACATGAGCTGCTTGTCATCTTTGTGGGCTCCTTTCAGGGCGCTCTGGATGATGGCAGCAGCTCCTCCACCCTTTGCCAGTGACCGTGGCATCTGATGAGGCTGCAATGACTGGGGAGAGGCCAGCTTTGGAACTGGCCATTCCCTTCCAGGCGGGACCAGCACAGGGTCCACTGGCCAGAATATGACTGCCAAGGTCATTAAGGCCAAGAGGACATCACAGTCAGCAGGCTGCCTCCAATGCCATTGCCAGTGAAGGGGGGGCAACAAGACGTAGCACTCGCAAATGTAAGTTTAAGGCACACGAGGGACTGTTCATGGGCGATCTTCTGTTCTGCCATGTTTTGTTAATATGTTTACTAATGTGGCCACTAACACCATCGGTTCATTTGATGTGTGTCAAAATGATATAAATTTTGCTTTAGTCCTAATGGCCTGAGAATGCTTCACTTGTTTTGAAGGTGCAGGGAAGGCCAGTATGTAATGCTGGACGTGAGTGGCTCTAAACTTTATTTCACAGGCACTGAGTGGACTTTGGGTTCAAATGAAAGGGTCATTTCAGACATCCAGGATGGAGGCAGCAGCCCTGGCGTGAGGTGGAAGCAGATCATTGGCAGCCTAGCTGAAGGAGCGTTGGATCAAAGCGTCCCTGGTGTCTCTGCCTCCCTGAAGGATACAGAGGTCTGCCTCCATGCCCTCAGCATTCCTACCATGCTCCTGTTCTGACTCACCACTGGATTCATTTTCTGTGGCCTGTGGAGCTGCATCAAGATCCTCTTCCTCCAATGGGTTCCCCCCTTGCCAGTGCCAGATTGTGGAGAGAGCAGCCTGCAACCACTATCAGTGACACCCGCTCTTGGGGGTATTGTCGTGCTCCCCCTGAACGGCCCAGGCATCGGAAGCACATCTTCAGAAAACCTATGGTCCTCTCTATCACCGCACTTGTGCAGGCATAACTCCTATTATAACGCTGCTCTGACTCTGTTCTTGGGTAACAGAGAGGCGTCATAAGCCATTTTTTCAATGGATAGTCCTTGTCATCCAGCAGCATCCATCAAGCCGGGCTGGAGCACTGAATAGCCTAGGCACCTGGGAGTGTCTGAGGACATAAGCGTCATGGGAGCTGTCAGGGCACCTTGCAGGGACTTGCAGAATATGCGTCTTGTGGTCACACACTATCTGCACATTCATGGAGTGGAATACCTTCCTGTTGACAAAGGCATCCGGCTGACCCGCTAGAGCCTTGATGGCAACATGTGTGCAGTCGATGGCACCCTGGATGTATGGGAACCCAGCAATCGCTGCAAACACTCTGGCTCGCTCAGCCTGGTTGGCCTCGTCTGTACAAAAATGAATAAATGTCATTACCCACCTGAACAGAGCCTTTGTCACCAGCTTGATACAACTGTGGGCAGCTGATTGGGGCACTCCACACAGATCCCCCACTGCCCCCTGGAAAGAGCCAGAGGCATAGAAGTTGAGGGCCACTGTGACCTTCAGAGCCACTGGCATGGGGTGTCCACCCACACAGTTGGAGCTGATCTCAGGCCCAATCATCTGACAAATGGAGATCACAGTCTCCCTGGAGAGGCAGAGCCTCCTTCAGCATTGCATCTCATACATATTGAGGTAGCTGCATTGCTGCCTGTAAACGCTGACAGCATGATAGTGGCGTCTTCTGTGGCCCCTTACGCCTTGGACTACCTGCTGGCCCTGTGCCCCTTGTGCCTGTGCCTCTCCTCCCTCAGATCGCTCCCCTGGAAGCTGCATTGGGACACCTGGCCTCCTCCCCCTTCTGCCCCTCTCTTCCCCCTCAGAGGAGGTGCCACCAATGGAGAGCACAATCCCCATTACCAGTGTAACAGAAGTTGTCTGATACCTGGAAGGGTCCACACGGTCAACATTCTCGGTAGGGGGGGGCCTTTGGTGACACCAATGGTTCCTGAAATGAAGCCTAGAAATGCTATGACTGAAACTCAGAACAGAGGTGAAGCTGTCAAGTTCAAATAAGCAACCAGCAGTAAACCATCTCCTAAACTCCTCACTACTCAGAATGGCAATGCTGCTGACCCTTTTTATCCCACCCTTGGATCAGTGTTCATTAAAAGTGGGTTGCTGGCCTGCCTGTTTTTGCCAGTGCGATGAGCGCAAAATCCCATGGGTAATGTAAAATTGCGAACAATTACCTTTTTAGTGGCCTTAAGTGGCTTTCTAGTTGCTCCAACACCCGCGCGTGCCCGCCAACCTGAAGATTGCTCACGTGCAGGATGACATTGGGATGCTCGCCCGACATCCTCTCGCGCTATTTCACATACGTTCGTGTCGGGCACACACTCACCCGCGAGGTATAACATTCTGCCCTTCAACTTTAGAGCAACTCGTCTAAGATTCTTATGTAGTGTCTAGTATGTCCAGCAAGAGGGAGACTCAAACTGCTTCCTTCACCTTAGAGCATAATGACCGACTGAACTCAAACTGCTTTTCTGGTTCTCTCTGCCTTTCTGTGTGGGCCACCTGTTGCTCAGCAACAGCCCAGTTTTCTACTTGAAGAGTCATAAAACTTCATTAGAATGCAGTCATCTTTTAAAGTGAAACCAAAACTCAAATACCCCTGCTTCTTAACACACAAATACAAATTATACTGAAACTTAAAGTTAAAACTCATTCCTAACACCCACAAACATAAATACAAACATAACTTACTTAAACTATCTCTAGCTCCTAACAACGGCACCTCAGAGATGTTGTGAACCATAGTCTGCATGAGGTGACCTCTTGAAAGGTAAGTTCAAAAGCTTCTCCTTATGTCCCCTCGTGCTCCTCCATGACAAACTATACCCTCCAAACTACTCCTATGGCCCCTCATGCCTCCATGCCAAGCTATGCCACCAAACAACCCCTATGGCCATTCATATCCCCATGTCAAGCAATGCCCTCCTAAACAACCCTATGGCTCTCCATGTCCCCTATGCTGAACTATTCCCCTAACAATTCCTATGGTCCCTCATGCCTCCCTCAATTTCTGGGCTCTCAGACAAGCCTCATTACGTATTCTTAGCTGAGAGTCCAGAAATCCATTAGAGAACTGAAACACTTGAGCCCCTGAGGAAGCAATGCTTAATTGAGAGCTCTGCTTCTCTGATCCCTTCTGTCAATTTCACAATGTTTATTTACACAAGATAAAGAGGTTTCAAGCACTTGCAGGTTCAGCTATTGATACTTTAAAGGCCTTTTTTATTTTGTAGTAAAAAGGAGGTTTTTTTGAAAGAAAGTGAAAAGTTATCAATGATTGTCTTTTTAAAAGCTTTTTTTTACACATCTAACACTATAGGGTTCATTAATTTTTGACAGTTTACATTGGATGAATGGGCATGGAAATGCCATAGTTTGACATAGGAGTCATGGATGCCATAGGGGTTGATTGGGGGCATAGCTTGGCATGAGGGGCCATAAGGGATGCTTGAGGGGCATTCATTGAAATGGAAGGGCATGAGGAGAACCTTTTGAACTTATCTTTCAAAAGATCTCCTCATGAAGACTATGGCTCACAACATCTCTGAGGTACTATGAACCATGATATTTGAAAATCTGACCCAACTCCATGAAAATTGCAGAGGACTGGGACATGCCTATCTCTGCAAGAGAGTTGGCCAAGGCAGTTGTGCAGGGTGTGGGTTTGTGATGTCAACAGTCAAGACTAGATGTTACAAAGATAACAAAAAGACAAAAATAAAGGCTCTGTATCTGAATGCAGGTAGTGTTCATAACAAAGGAAATGAATTGATAGTGCATATTGAAGTAAATAAATATGGTTTGATAGCCATTACAGAGAAGTGACTGCAGGATGACAAGGATTGGTTCATGAATATTATGGGGTATATGATATTCAAGAAGAATAGGAAGCAAGGTAAAGGTGGAGGAGTAGCACTGTTGATCAAGGATGGCATTGGTGCAATAGTTAGAGGTGACCTTGATTCAGGAGATCAGGGTGTAGAATCAGTTTGGGTGGAGATGAGAAATAGATGGGGAAGGAAGGCACTAGGGGAAAGAAGTCACTAATGGGAGTGGTCTACAGGCCCCCTAACAGAAACCACAATGTAGGTCAAAGTATACAGGAAGAAATATTGGGTGCTTGTAATAAAGGGACGGCAATAATAATGGGTGATTTTAAACTACATATAAACTGGAAAAATCAGATTGATAGTAGTAGCCTGGATGAGGAGTTCTTAGACTGCTTTTGAGATAGCTTCTTAGAGCAGCATGTTCTGGAACCAACCAGAGAGCAGGTTCTATTAGACTTGGTATTGTGTAATGTGATAAGATTAATTAATGACCTCAGAGTGAAGGCACCCCTAAGTAGCAGCGACCACATTATGATTGAAGGTTACATCCATTTCGAACGGGAGAAGAGTGGGTCTAAGACCAGCATTTTAAACCTAAGTACGGCAACTATGTGGGCGTGAAAGCTGAGCTAGCTGAAGTTAACTGGGATACTAGGCTAGGAGACAGGTCAATACAGAAGGAGTAGCAGACAGTTAAGAGGATATTTCAGAATACAGAGTGCCAAGTGGATGATTCATCTTGGCCTTCTCCGGAGGACCCAAGCATCACAGATGCCATTCTTCAGCCAATTTGATTCACTCCATGTGATGTCAAGAAAAGGCTGAATGCACTGGATACTGCAAAGGCTAAGGGCTCTGGCAATATTCCAGTAATAGGACTGAAAACGTGTGCTCCAGAACTTGCCGTGCCCCTAACCAAGCTATTCCAGTACAGCTAAAAGACTGGCATCTACCCGGCTATTTGGAAAATTGCCCAGGTATGTCCTGTACACCAAAAGCAGGACAAATCCAATCAGGCCAATTACCGCCCCATCAGTCTACTCTCAACCATCAGTAAGGTAATGGAAGGGGTCATCAACAGTGCTATCAAGCAGCACTTGCTTAGAAATAACCTGCTCACTGAGGCTCAGTTTGGGTTCCAGGGCCACTCAGCTCCTGACCGCCTTACAGCCTTGCTTCAGACATGGACAAAAGAGCTGAACTCCCAAGGTGAGGCGAGAGTGACTGCCCTTGACATCAAGGCAGCATTTGACAGAGTGTAGCATCAAGGAGCCCTAGCAAAACCTACAGTCAATGGGAATTGGGGGGAATACTCTCCGCTGATTGGATTCATGCCTACACAAAGGAAAATGGTTATGGTTGTTGGAGGTCAGTTATCTCAGCTCTAGGACATCACTGCAGGAGTTCCTCGGCCCAACCAACTTCAGCTGCTTCATCAATGACCTTCCTTCCATCATAAGATCAGAAGTGGGGATGTTCGCTGATGAGTGCACAATGTTCAGCACCATTCGCGGCTCCTCAGATACTGAAGCAGTCCATGTGCAAATGCAGCAAGACCTCAACAATATCCAGGTTTGGGCTGACAAGTGGCAAGTAACATTCACACCACACAAGTGTCAGGCAAAGACCATCTCCAACAAGAGAAAATCCAGCCACCTCCCCTCGATGTTCAATGGCATTACGATCCCCCACTATCAACATCCTGGGGACTAGGATGTTGACCAGAAACTGAGCTGGACTAGCTACATAAATATTATGGTTACAGGAGCAGGTCAAAGGCTAGGAATCGTGCGACAAGTAACTCCTCAAAGACTGTCCACCATCTACAAGGCACAAATCAGGAGTGTGATGGAATACTCCCCACTTGCCTGGATGAGTGCAGCTCCCATAACACTCAAGAAGTTTGATACCATCCAGGACAAAACAGCTCGCTTGATTGGCACTACTTCCACAAACATTCACCCCCTCCAACACCGATGCACAGTAGCAACAGTGTGTACCATCTACAAGATGCACTGCAGGAATTCACCAAAGCTCCTTCGACAGCACCTTCCAAACCCACGACCACTACCATCTAGAAGTACAAGGGCAGCAGATACATGGGAACATCACCACCTGCATGTTCCCCTCCAAGTCACTCACCATCCTGACTTGGAAATATCGCCATTCCTCCACTGTTGCTGGGTCAAAATCCTGGAATACTCTTCCTAACAGCACTGTGGGTGTACCTACACAACATAGACTGCAGTGGTTCAAGAAGGCAGCTCACCACCACCTTCTCAAGGGCAACTAGGGATGGATAATAAATGCTGGCCCAGCCAGCGAATCCCACATCCTATGAATGAATTAAAAAAAAGACCATTTGGGCTGAATGGCCTGTTTCTGTGCTTGTCAGGAAGATATAATAACTTTCATAATGTTACTGGAATTTATTGTAAAGTAGAGTAATAGTGGGGTCTGCGCCTATGGGTGTGTGTATATGCGTGTGTGTTTTACTTAATGGAATTAAAGGCAGCTAGTCTGAAGGTTTCGATATAACAGAAAATATGCAAGGTTTGGAATGTTAAGTAGGCAAACATGGAGGAAGTTTTAGGTTGTAAGGTGTAAAGGGAACAATTGCATTTTAAAATAAACCAGACCATATTGAATGCAAAAGAGGGAGTGAAATATTACACCTAGCAGGAGAAATTAAGAAACAGTGTGTTTATTTTCCACAAAGGTTACTGGTAAAATTGGTACTATGATAGATTTTATTATTAGAGATGTTAAAGTCCAAAGACATAGTGAAACAATGTGAATTTGCATTCAAAGGGGAAAATATGTGTATAAGGGCACTTTGTGTCACTTTGCCTGGGTCTGTTAAAGTCTATGGGCTGAATTTTGACCCCCGTTGGGGGGCATGTATGGGGGCGGGCGGGAGCAAGCGTGAACCCGATCGGCATCTGCACTCGGGTGTGCACTACCATTTTACGCGGGCAGGCCAATTAAGGCCCACCCAGCGTGATGCTCGCCCAGAAGTGCTGAGCGCTCCCTGTGCGGGCGGGGGGTGTGGTTCCTTGAGTCGGGAGTGCACTCTCTCACATATGCTCCCTCTGTGCCTCAGGGAGATTTGTTTAAGTTTAAAATTTCTAAATAAAGCATTTGAAAACTTTTAAAACATGTCCCTTCATGTGACAGTGTCACATGAGCTGGGACATATCAATGATTTTTAAAAAATTTTAACTGAATTTTTAAACACTTCATGAAACGTCATCCCACCTGTGGATGAGGTTCCATGGAAAATGCGAAGGCTGCCTGAGCTCATTTAATTGTTTAAATTAGTTTTTTTAACAGGCCTTAATAGGCCTTTGAAAGTTTGGTGGGCGTGCAGCCAAGTCGGTTGCATGCCCGCCGATAAAATCTAAATGACGCATGATGACGTCAGGACGCGTGCCCGATGTCACGGCGCATCATTTTACGCATCAGTGAGCAGGGCCCGCCCCCGCTCACCGCCCAGAGAATTCAACCCCCTGTGTCTTACTGCTGCCTTCACGGGGGTGTAGCTGGGGTTTAGATTAATTAGGGGATTTAGAAGTTATCATAGTAACATAGTAACATAGAAAATAGGAGCAGGAGTAGGCCATTCGGCCCATCAAGCCTGCTCCACCATTTATTATGATCGTGGCTGATCATCCAACTCAATAGCCTGCTCCCATTTTCTCCCCATATCATTTGATTCCTTTCGCCCCAAGAGTTATATTTAACTCCTTCTTGAAAACATACAATGTTTTGGTTTCAACTACTTTCTGTGGTAGCGAATTCCACAGGCTCACCACTCTCTGGGTGAAGAAATTTCTCCTCATCTCAGTCCTAAATGGTCTACCCCATATCCTCAGACTGTGACCCCTGATTCTGGATTCCCCCACCATCGGGAACATCCTTCCTGCATCTACCCTGTCTAGTCCTGTTAGAATTTTATAGGTTTCTATGAGATCCCGTCTCATTCTTCTGAACTCCAGCGAATATAATCCTAACCGACTCAATCTCTCCTCATATGTCAGTCCCGCCATCCCGGGAATCAGTCGGGTAAACCTTCACTGCACTCCCTCTATAGCAAGTACATCCTTCCTCAGATAAGGATTCCAAAACTGCACACAATATTCCAGGTGTGGTCTCACCAAGGCCCTGTACAATTGCAGCAAGACATCCCTGCTCCTGTATTCGAATCCTCTTGCTATGAAGGCCAACATACCATTTGCCTTCTTTACTGCCAGTAGTAATTTGTACATCTATATATGTGCTTAAAATAATTTCTTCTATTAATCAAGGTTTAATCTAGCTTTGTAAAAAACATATAAAACTTGGTGGCCTTCTTTTACTGAATGAAAAGCCTGCAGGCGGAATTTCCTGAGCCAGCAGGCCGTGGGCATGATAGGTGGCATGCGTGATCATCCACTCAGCCCGCCACTGCATTTCCCACCATCGGTTGGCAGGGAGCTAATTGTAATCCATTAGCATATAATTAAAAGGCTATCCCACCAGGCGCTTGGAACCCCGCCGTATCGTCCACCCAAGTCGGCGGGAAAGCACACCGATGTGTATCACAACAGCACACAGGCAATGTGCACTTGGTGGCCTTCACTATAGGGGAACTGAGGTTAGTGAGCAGCAGCATTCACCACAGCTCGTCCGTTGTTTACAGGCCTCAGGGGTGCCGGGGGGTGGGGGCAACTGATGCCGAGGGGTGGGGTTGTCTGGTGGCATGTGCTGGCTAGCCTCGGAGGCAACTGTTGAGGGTGCGGGAGGGGTCAGCTGCTGCCCCGGCACTGCATCCCACACGCAGGTGGGGTGCAGGGTAAGCGAGGGAAGTGGCCATGCATTAGGGACACCTGTACAAACTGACCAGGCCTCTGCAACTAAAACAGATCAGGCGCAGCCATAGTGATATGATTGAGGTCAGGCTCCTAGCCTGCCTGCCATGCAAGCAACGCAGAGGGACCAAAGGTCCACCAAGTGCTCCATATCTTATCAGAATGCCCTGGCACAGACTTCGAGTCCGGTGCCACTTCATTGGATCGCGGCAATTGGACTGCTAACGTTGTGCAATCTCCTCACCAACGCTGGCCATGTAGCAGTCACTGGAGGCGCTCACAGCCCCTTGCAATCTCAGCATCCTGGTTTGGACCAGTGTCCCCCATGTCGCAGGTTGACAGGGCAGCCATGCAGCGCACTCATCTCTGGCCATCTGTGGAGTGACCAGCACTCTCCAGGAAACATTAAGGGGCGGTCACACAGGGCCAGGAAAGGTGCTAAGTACACCCATGATAATCACGTCTCTCTCTCTCTCTCTTTCATGCTGCTGGAGGACCACATCAGGATGGTGGATCCTGGTGACTTAGCTGTATGCCTGATGGCCTACAGAGACTGTAGAAGACAGAGGAGAGAGCTACTGAGGCACCTGGCCGTGCAAAGGCAGGAGCAGCAACCTCATGAAGAAGGGGCAGCAGGGGCTCCTGCACACACTGCCCAAGGAGGACAGTGAGCCATGGATGGTCAACGCCTAGTGACACCCAGGGTCTAAAGATGCTGCCTGCCATTCCTGCAGGTGACTGAGAACCAGTGTCACTGATGACTGCGCATGTCTAGGGACCTGGTGACTCACACTGCTACTTATTGCAGGACTTGGCACCAAGGGGACATGGAGGGCATCCACTGCCAGTGGTTGTGAAATTGATCGCGGTGCTCAATTCCTATGCCAGTGGCTCCTTTCAGGCTCCACAGGTGACCTCTGTGGGATTTCACAATCTGCCACCCACAAATGCATCCATGAGGTCACGGATGCCATCTTCTCCATGGCACACGGCTTTGTGCATTTCGCCCGGGACCGGGACAGCCAGAATGCAAGGGCCATTGGATTCGCCCTGATCTTGGGATTCCCACAGGTGCAGGGTATGATTGACATGTGGCACTCAGGTCTCTGTCGCTACACTCAGTGGACTTCATCAACCACAAGGGCTTCCACTCACTGAATGTGCAGCTGGTATGCAACCACCAGAAGCACATCCTGCAGGTGTACGCACAGTTTCCAGGGAGTGTGCACGACGCCTACATCCTGAGTCACTCACAGATCCCTGCGGTCTTCCAGGGTCCACAGAGACTGCAGGGATGGCTCCTCGGGGATGAGGGCTGCCCGCAGAGGCCGTGGCTGATGACACCCGTGCGGCAGCTTCAGACTGCAACAGAATGACGGTATAATGAGGCTCATGCAGCAGCTCACAACTTGGTGGAGCAGACCATCGGGATACTGAAGTTGAGGTTCTGGTGCCTGGATCAGTCTGGTGGAGCCCTGCAATACAGTCCTCAGAGGGTACCATGCATCATCGTCATCTGCTGTGCCATTTACAACCTGGCACTGCAATGGGGTGAGGAGCTGGCTGAGGAGGAGATGGAGTAGCTGTACGTCTCCTCCGATGAGGAGGACTCTGATGGGGATGAGGGTGAGGGGGCCCTCGGTGGCGACGATGATGGGGATGAGGTTCATGCACTGGCTATATGAGGCAGGCACACTCGGGAGGCCCTCATAGCTGCCAGATTTGTGGAGGATGATGACGATATGAAGTGAGGTGTCCCCATAACCCACACATTGCATTTGTGAATGTTTGACTCCAGCCTAGCTTATGGCAGCTCCAATGCCATCTGTGAGAAGGCTCATATCATGGAGATGCAGTGGAGGCCCTAACTGTCGCACAATCGCGAGGATGATGACAACATGCAGTAAGAACACTCCATAGATCTTCACATAGCCTCTGAGAATGTTTGACTCCTGTCTGGCTGAGGGCAGCTTGCTTGTGCTCCATGATCAGGGCCATCTTAGAGACGCAGCCATGAAACTTTAGACGCATCTGATGCTGTGTCCGCTTTCAGCATCTCAGCCCTTCAGGAGCTGCTGCACAGCATCACTGGTCGCAGATGCTGGTGTGATGGGGGCCAGCACCACCTTAAAGGTGCTGAGAGCACACAGAGAGTATGAGAGAACTCTGTGAAGCCTGCCCACTAGATTCTGGCAGCATTGACCAGCACTGTCAAGTTGCAGGCACTAGTAATGTTTCCAGGGAGTGTGAGGCTGGACCGCACAAGGAAGAGGCTCTGGACTGAGACACTTTTATCTTATACAGAAAGGTTTCACATCTGAGTGACAAGAACACTGCTCATCAGAACAACGAGCCATAGATAGGGAGACATTCTTGGGAGTTTAATGACAATAATGAACATTGTGTACAAGTGATTAACACCCGTACCTAGGCTGTGCATCTAATTTTCAGCCCCATGCTCCTGATCTACGGGCACCCGGTGCGGAGGGGGCTGGGAGGGAGGAGGACCTCCTCGTGAACCTGCTTCTGGGCCTGGCCAAGTTGGCCACTAACAGGTCCAGGCAGTGGGCGATCGAGGGGGTCGTCCGACTCGACTGTCTGCCCCTCTTCCGCGGCTATGTTCACGGTCGGGAGTCCCTGGAGAGGGAGCACGCAGTGTCTGCGGGCACCGTTGAGGCCTTCCATGCCCGGTGGGCACCGCGGGGACTGGGGTGTTTTATCAACCCTGATAATCACATTTTGATTTGATGTTTGTAAGTTTCCTTTAAATTTTGTCTTTGGTTTTGCAGTGACCCTAACTTAAGGGCTGCGTTTATTTTATCCCTTATTTTGTTAATTTAGTTTATTTGGTAGACTCTAAAACAGTTAATTCTCCTTAACTTTCCTAACCCTGCGGCTACGTACTGGTGCTCCCCGGACATCCACAGCGGAGGTGGAGGCAGCCTGTTGACTGTGATGCCCTGTCTGTGATGACTTTGGCGGGTGTCCTCTGGAGGGCCGACATTGGAGTGCACCGCCCTGCTTTCAGGGTCCTGCTGTGTAGCAGTGGCACCCTCCTCGGCCTGTGAAGCTGGATCTGCGGAGGTCACAGGAAGAGGGGAGCCAGGTAGGCTGGTCACTCCCAGCGTCACCTGGGTGGATAGCCCCAGCGCATGCTCCTGTTGATCCTCCTCCCTATGGGTGCCTGAGCACCCCTAGCTCACTCCGAGAGCAGAAGGGGTATCTGGAGTGAGATCAACCTGCCCAGCACCTCTCTCACGTACACACTGTTGGAAGCTAACTATGGCATCAGTTAAGCCTGCACGTCAGAGCAGGAGTGACATCCTGGACCAAGGTCTCCATGGCGGCCGTCATCCTGCCAGTGTTGATCTCAGTGCATTGCAATGCCAGCACTACCATCTCAGCCTGAAGGCAGACAGACTCCTCCATCGTGCCTTGCAATCTGAGGAGTGCAGTGGACATCCCTTCCTGTTGTTCCCTAGCTTGCCTTTGCATCACCAGCAACTGTGACATGACCGAGTCTAGAGGTTCATCATCTGACTCAGGCTCAGCAACATTCTGGCCACCTGCAGCCCTCCGAGTGCCAAGGACTTGGGAAGTCCCTGCCTCCACCTGCTGGGGATCAGAAAATGCAATGTGCTCACCAGATTGTGATCCCAAGGCTACTCTAAAGCTAGGTCCCACCGAGGTGCGTATCTCTGAGCTGCTGGAGGGTGTGGGTGAGCACAGTGATGGGACTTCAGGGAGGGTGCCTTCAGATTCCTCTTCAAAGGTTTCTTCGGTGCTTGATTGGGGGCTCTGGGTCATGGACTCCATCAGCTGCTTCCCAGATGTGCCTGCGAGAGCAAGAGAGATAATTAGTGCATGGCAGTGGCCTGTGAAACAGGACACATCACTCATGGCATGGTTGTCTGATGGATGTCGCCCTGCTGGACCCTCACTTGGTAGAGCAGTGCCGACCTCACCGTCAGCACAGGACCAGTCCCAGTCATCGCTGGCCAGCTGGATGGCTCTGTTTTCAAATTCTGTGCGAACTTTGAATTCTGGCATCCCTCCACCTGTCTGTGACCTTTCCCTCCTGTTGTGAGCCAGTTTGTCCTGCATGGATAGAGATGGGGAGAGTATGTCAGGATGCCTGCCAGGCCAGACAATAAGTATGCCTGGCCTGTGTGGGTGGTGAGTGGCCCCATGGATGGGATGAGGACAACTACGGTGTGTGTGAAAGAGTGAATAGTGATGTCCCTTACACTGGCAGTGAGTGAGGGCCCTGTGGATGTGTGAAAGGTTTGTGAGTGTGTGAGTTGGGAGTTGTGAAAAGAGTGACTTACCCTGGCAGAACAGAGATCATCATTCATTCTTTTGTGACACTGGGTGTCCTTTGCAGGGTGTTCGCGCTGACCACCGCTGCCACCACCTCCTAAGCCGGGTTGGTGACATTGCTACCCATCCTGCAGCCAGAGCGGGGGTAGAGCACTTCCCAGCGGGCCTCCACAGCATACAGCAGTCGCTTGAGGGACCTGTCGTTGAAGCGGGGGGCTGCGGTCTTTTTTCCTTTCTGGCCATGTGTCCCAGGCAGTGGTGGTGAGCTGGTGGTGATGAACGCTTTGCTGGCGGCTGCCTTTTAAAGATGGCGGCCGGCGTGATGCAACCGCGAGGTAATGGTGAGTGGTCGAATGAGAACCCGCCCACCATGGAAACGGCTTGTTTCGCGGGAGTGAATATACAATGAGGTGAGCTCGGGAAGGTACGGCGTGAAAACCCGTCAGTTTCTTTGGCGGATAGGACTCCATTTTACCCCCCCGCTACCGCACTTAGTGCAATTTTGGGAAAATTCAGCCCTGCATCTCGAAAAAAGTACGAATAAGTATGAATAGTTGTGGCAGCTGCTTCAAATTTCCCTCTGGCATTTGGGCAGCTTGGCATTTACCATCCGCCTGCCATAACAGTGCTGTACACAGGCTACAAAAGGCTTAACTCACTGCATAAGACCTAAATAATAATCTCCAATTTGTTAGTTTTTATGAGCAAGATTTTGACAATTCCAGGAACCATGTTTAAACAATATCTCTGTACAATAGATATTTCGGGGTGGGGCGCCTGCAAAAAACCAGTAGGCTATCTGCTGTGGCATCTTGTAAAATGTAACCTGTCAATATGTTTGTGATAATGTTTGATCAGGCAAATATTGTGGCTCAAAACCACAATAATGGCACATATATCTTGTGCAATGGAAAAAACTCATAATGCTTTAAATATCTCAGAGTTTGAGAAGGTACAATTATTTTCAAGGGTCGCCTGTTTTATGAAAAGTGTTCGGTCTATCATTAGTAATTATTTAAAAATAAGTAACGAAACAATATGGATCATGTTAAATTATCTCTTTGTTTTAAATGTGCTAAAGGAAGCTGTCATTGTTACCACATGTGGCTTCTTGACTTTCTGAACAAATAAGTTTTACCAACTATTCTTTCATCATCATTGCACCCCTTCAAAGTCTATGTTATTTAGGTCACGCAAACTGAGACAGAAACATTTAACAATGGTCACTAACATGAATTTTGCTGACAAAAGATTCACGAAACAGATCGGAAAACAGTGCTTTATATATTCAGAAAAACAAGACTGAGCTTGTAACCACACTGGGCTACAGGAAATGAACATACTGTTAAAGGTCATTTTTTTAACAATGAATGTATCAAAGTACCTTATCTGTCCCATTAGCTAAACAAAATACGACCACAAGCTAGCAAACAACTATGTACAAAAGTTATGGCTTTTACAAAGGCCATTCTGAAGACAATCAATGTTTTAAATATTTCCTTCACTCATGTGCGTTATTTACAGACTTCATTCTTTTTAGAGCTTGCCTGACAAGCAGCAAGATGACATACGTTGTCATCTTCATCGCTTTCCTTCATTTTGCCAAGAACAGGCAAGAAAGAAAGGACGACAAAGCTAGTGTTGATTGAGCTGAGGCAAATGGCACTTTATGCTTAAAGATGTGAATCATAAAAGGGGTAATTGTGGTGTATAGTGTGAGTGAGAGCTCCATATCAGATTGGAAGAAAATCCACCCAAACTTGAGGACTACACATAAAATTAATTTAAATGGTGTATTCATCATAAGGGATCTGTGAATTCCCATTATGAAAGCATAGTTTGACAAGCTTGTCCTGTTTTTTTTACAGCAAGAAAGGAATATTCTAATTATTGACCGTACTTTTTACCAATGTAGCAACAGTTGTTTCCATCAACAATTAGTCAAACGACTGGATTATTTTAAAACTTCAAACTGAATTCAGATCAAAATCTTCTGTAGGAGCTATCTATAAATATATAGAATTTGCATATTCTCAATTCAGTTGCTAATGGGTATAAATCCAAACTACAAAGCGTACCATAAATGATAATCTCACTTAGAAAGTCTACTGAGGATTGCTGTTACAAAATGGAGACATCATTGCTGCAGCTTGAGCTACCCATTCTCAGGCTACAGTACACTGGAAAACTCACCCAAGCTAGAGCTGATCTTGGGAGCATTTCATTTGCACTAGAAAATGGTTCTGTTTCCCATCATTATCAATCAAACTGATGACTACAAAGGACACCAAAGGGAGAAAAATGCATCTGAAGATTACAAAGTAATTGTGAAAATGGCACCTGGTATGTGCAGCATTGCTGCTATTAAGGACATTTAAAATGCTGGGCTTTGGAATCAAGTTGTTCAGTAACTTTGGGCTTGGATTTTACACTCCTCCACTGATTTGAAGGCAGTAAAATCCAGCAGGTGACCTACGCACCGCGTACTCATCTATCTCCAACCTGTAAGGCCCACTTGTGCTTGGGTCTATTGAGGCCCTTAAGTAGCCAATTAATAGACGTTTAAGGGCCTCATCCCACCTTCGCCAGTTTTTTACCTGCAGCAGTGGGGAGGCCCACACCAGTTGGGAAACCTGGCAGCTTTAGGTGTGTGGATTGGTGTTGAGCTAGGGGGAGAACCTCCTTTGTGGACCCCAAACCGGTCATCCCCCCCGCCCAACCCCCTCACCATTTAGCCCTACCCCCATCCTCTTGAACCCAGCCCCACCCCCCCAAACCCCTCATACCTTTTGCTGACACTCCCAACCCAGGACTTACCTGGAATCCTCGGCATGGTGGGACTGAATGTAGTCCCAACAGTGGCCACCCATGTCCGGCTGGAGATGCTGGGGTTACAGAGCTTTCATCCAAACAGCTGGAAGCTCGCTAAGGCTGGACTTTCAACTGAGATGGGGTGAAAGTCTTGCCTTAAAGCAATTAACACTGTTCCCAGCATTAAATTGATCAAGGCAGCTGTCGAGATTGTGAGCAACTGCCCCAACATACATTTTAGCTGGGGTTGGGGGACAGGGACTGCAGTGCCCTGTAAAATCCAGCACTTGGTTTGGAGACTCTAAATGATGGTGATGGGCTTTTGGGCATGTCTCCCTAGAGCAAAGAGGCTAAGAGGAGATTCAAGAGAGGTGTTTGAAATCATGAAGAGTTCAGATAGAGTAAATCAATAGAAACTGCCTGAAGGGTCAATAAACAGAGGACACAGATTTCAGGCGATTGGCAAAAAAATACAGAGGTAACCTGAGGAAAAACGACTTTACACAATGAGTGGTAGGATTTGACTGCACTGCCTGCTAGGCTGGTGGATATCGATCCAAGAACACCCTTTAAAAAGGAATTGAATAAACATCTGAAAGAGAAAAAGTGCAGGGTTTGGTGTAAGTGTGGGGGGATTGGAACTAACTGGATTATTCTTTGAAAAAGCCATGAAAACTCAGTGGCCTCCTTCTGAGCTGTATTGCTCTATGATTCTTTGATTCAATGTTGATGTCTGGTTGACCAAAACATGATATTTACAATCCATTGACATGACAAAATGTCCTCGTTGTGTACATCTGTTGTTGTCCTCATATTATAGTAAATAGGATACTGCTGGGCATGGATTTGATGATAGCATTTTAACATAATTTATGGAAACACGGGATAAGTTCCATGACAAGAGTGACTAGCGCATGACACAATGACACTCTGAATAAGGCTGAGTTCAGTGTTCTCACTGGGAGAGTAACTATTGTTGGGGGTGAGAATTCAAATGTGGACAGCAAAACAAGATAAACAAGCAGAAAGTAGAGCAAAATGAATAAGGAGATCCAAAAAGATAAAGGAAAAATAACTTTAATGAGCAGATCAGAGGGATAAAGGATATAATGAATAAGATTGCCAAAACAAAAGCAGATTTGAATTGTATGTACATAAATGCATCAAGTATTTTGAACAAAATTGATGATTTAGAGGCACAAATTGCTATGAATAACTATCAGTAACAAACGTGGCTCAGGCTAGAGAAAATGAGACCTGAACATTCCCTTAGAAAATATTCGGAAGGTGTAGGAATAAAGTGAGAAGGGGTAACAGTGCAAATCAAAGATTCTATTACATCAGTAGGAATTAGAGATGATGCTAAAGCTGAATCTATTTGATTAAAGTTAAGATATAGGAAGCAAACTGTTGCTTTATTGGGAGTATATTATAGGCTGCCAAACTGCAGAAAGGAGGTATATACAAATAAATTGAAGACAAATTGCAGGAACAAGGCCATAATAATGGGATCAAAACACTCTTGCTGAAGCTGCTCTAAAATTTTCCAGTGGCAGGTTCCAGCACATTAAATATGGAAGGAGGCACTGCATAGCACAGTATGTGAGTGAATTTCTGCAGAGGTTCACCCATTCATCCATGTAAAAAGAGCCACAGCAAGTCCAATAAAATGAGCATTATATAAACAGGGGCAACAATAATGTTTTTATGAATTAGAAGCAAGAAATAATTTAGAATCTTGAACACATGCAATTCTATTTGACTAAATTATTCCATTTTTTTGATCCTTTCCTCTTTCAAATTTTTGATTCTTCTATTGACCCCATTCTTTAACTGGAAGGGAGGCCCTGTCACCTTGTCCAGACTCCTTCAAATCCCACCTCTGTCACTGGCCACTAGGAAGTGCTCAGAAATGAGTCATTCACTGTGGGGGAAATTCTCAATCTGTGTTTTCTACCCTTCATTATCGTTCAGCTGAGATCAGAAATATGGAGATTTACAGACATGAACCTCATGACACCATGAAACATGGGCCAGGACTTTTCCTATGGTGGGTGGGCTGGGCGGGAGCGGAGCCAATCGCCGTCCACAATCGGCTCCGCGCCACCAATTTACGCAGGTGGGCCAATTAAGGCCCGTCTAGTGTAATATGCGGCCAGAAACGCTCAGCGCTACCTGTGCAAGCGGGGGCAGGAGGGAGAGCCGGGGCCTGCGCAAAAGAACGCTTCAATCTTCCTGAGGCACGGAGCCGAATGAAATATCACGTGTCATTTCACATGTCGGCATGTCGGGCCCGTCTCCGCATGCCGACCGGAAAATTCTGCCCATGTTACTTTGACAAACTAGTCCGTTTTTCTGGTCTGGTAACTCAGCCTAGCTTTCTCAGCAAAATGTGGGTAAAATACTGTCTCTCAATAATTTTAGCAAGGAAGGATATCAGAGGTTCCCATGGCAAATTGATCTATTAAAATCATTGCTGTAAAGGCAGGGAAAAGGGAAATAAAACTTTTATTCTTTAGAAGAATTTCACTCCAATGTTACTTAATAGTTTCAGTTTTGTTTTCTCGTGCATGATTTTTTATGGCAGACCCAACTCGAAAATTAACAATGATAATATAGATAATTTCAGTTCAGCCTTTGCATGCAAGGGAAGTCTGTCCCTGCTCCCAGATTCTGCTCCTGGCTGACCGTTAAGAATATCATTGTTCCTGAAAAAGTAACCATTTTACCTTGCAAAATCTCACAAGGCTGAGATTACTTTGGCACAGCAGTTTCAGATGACTGTGGCCACATGCATGTCCGTGTGGGCTACCGGACACACATTTTTCCAAGTGTTACCATCCCATAATGAAGTGAAACACTTGTCTCTGACAGTTATAATGCACACATCCTCTTAATAAATGATACATAAGGTAGGAATGACATAAAATTAAGAGCCAAAATGGTATTTCGCATGGGGCAGAATTTTCCCCCCGTTGTGGAGGGAAGTGCAGGAGCGAGCGCTGCCACTTTAAGTGTGGCCCGCCCAGCGTGACATCTGCCAGGAAGAGCTATGTGCAGGTGGGGGAGTGGGGGGGATTCCCTGAGCCGAGAATGCACTCTTTCGCACATGCACAAAAGAGCGCACTCATCTCCCTGAGTTTAGGTGCTGCCTCAGGGAGATCAATGCCAGATTTTAAAATGGTCAATGTACAAAATACAATTTCCCTGACATGTCCCTTCATGTGACACTATCACATGAGTTGGGACATGTCCATCACTTTTAATCAAACTTTTATTAATTTTTTGAAAACCCTCATGAAACCTCAATCCGCCCGTGGATGAGGTTTCATGCTTTTTCCAATGCCCACCAGGGCTCCCAGCCGCCCACCAACCTTAAGGTTGGACGGGCAGGTGCATTAATTACTTGAATTAGTTTTTAAATGGCTTCAATTGGCTGTTGGCAGGTCGGAGGGAGCACAGCTGATTCGGCTATGCCCCCGCCGACCTGAAAATTGAAATGACGCGGGGTGGTGTCAGGAATTCCGCCTGGCGTCATCCCGTGTCATTTTACGCATCAGCGAGCGGGCCCTGCCCCCCTGCTCACCGACCTCAATATCCTGGCCATGATTTTCAATAATTAAAGCATTCAAATTATATTTGGTCCATGAGAAAGTTTCAACGATGCAACTTCAGCAATGAAGTCCTGATCTTACTTGGCTAGTGGAATCAGAAGCCTGGGAGAAGTGTGGGGATCAGTGTTCATGTGAATCGGTAATCCCAATTTTTACCCAACCACCAGGTTCGGTCCTGATGCTCGTTTTACATCCTATCCCATTTTACTCTCCATTGAAGTTAATGGAAACTAAATTGAGATCGGGTTTTAATTAGAGGCCACCAACATAAGATAGTCAGCAAGAAAGAAATCCAATTGGGTATTCAGAAGAAACATCTTTACCGAAAGAGTGGTGAGAACCTGGAACTCAATAATACAGTGGGCGTAATTTAACCCATGGCACACCATTCCTGAGGGTGGGCTGGAATAGGGAGCCACTTCTGCTTTTGTGTCGGGAGTTGGCCGCCGTGCAATTCCTTTCAAAATTTAAAGGGCCAGTGGCGGACATGTGAAACACGTGCAATTATGTGACTGGGGTGAGTTTCCATTGGAGGATCCCACCGTCAGGTAACAGTTCAACAGGGTCTGGGTGGGCTATAAAAGAATCACCTGGACAAGCAAGGAGGGTCTGTATCAAGGCTGCAAATTTCTTATCCACCACCATTTTGTCAGAAGTCTGAGCTACTTTTTCAGTGCACAACTTCATCTCCCTCAGCCCCACACAATCTTCTTCCCTCATCATTCCTCTCCTTATTAATCTTTTTTGTCCAGGGACATCAGCCCTCCCACCTCCCTCCCCCCTACATGTCACCTCAAAGACTTCAGAACCAAGAGAGACACCGGCCCCACGGTTCAGTGATGCCTCTCTGCAGATTCCCCTCCAGGCCATCAGGGAATGAAGGAGGTGCTCTTCCCAAGTGATGGCAACAGGAGACCCTCCTGTCTGACCAAGGTGACCTGGATGCGGATCACAGAGGAGATTAGCAACCATGGGGGTCACCAAAGATCCCAAGTCCAGTGCAGGAAAAGGGTCAATGACCTCCTTTGATCCTCCCGGGTAAGTGTCATGGTAGCATGGGATTGTCTGTCATGGGCATTAGGCTATGTATTTGTGCAAGTGCGCAGCTAGACTAGGCAGGTGAGTGTATGATCTGCCTCAGGACTCCATGGCATTTGAGGCCAAAGCCTGATAAAATTTGCCATGAGTGAGCAATTGGGTACAATCTAACACATCAATATGCGAGCATGTGTGATGGGGATTTTATTTATATTCTTTTGCGGGATATGGGTGTTGCTGGCTATGTCAGCATTTATTGCCCATCCATAATTGCTCTTGAGAAGGTGGTGGTGAGTCTTCTTCTTGAACTGCTGCAGTCCATGTGATGTATGTACACCCATGGTGCTGTTAGGGAGGGACTTCCACGATTTTGACCCAACAGCAGTGAAGGAACGGTGATATAGTTCCATGTCAGGAGTGTGAATGCATCAAAGCTGTGCTGCCATATGGGTGTTCATGTCCACCCGAGGAACTGTGCTATTCTCATAGGGCGGAATTGTCCCTGATTTGCACGAAGTGCGGTAGCGGGCAGGGTAACGGATGTTTTACCTGCTGGCCACAATGGCGGGTTTTTGCACTGTATTGTCCCACTCCTGCCTCATTAATTATGCATTCTTGGGAAACATGCCTCGCGCCGTCACCTCAGGTCTTCAGTAAGGCAGCCGCCATGTTTAAAGGCTGCCCCTGCAAAGAGCCAGCACTTTTCAAGGGACAGGAAGCTGCTGTGAACTGATGGCTACCAAAGGGAGGAAACGTGCTGCCCCCAGACCCCAGATTTAGCGATGCCTCTCTCGAGCGCCTACTGGACACAGTGGATGTCCGCTGCGATGTCCTCTACCCTGCTCTGGGCGAAGGCCAGCAAGCAAGGTGACCAATCCAGCATGGGAGGTGGTGGCAGCAGTGGTCAGCGCCAATGCTCTCCAAAAGAGGACGGCCACCCAGTACCAAAAGAGGAAGAATGGTCTCATCTGCTCCGCCAAGGTAAGTCACTCTTCATAATACTCTCAACTCACACACTCACAAACCTATCACACATCCACAGGGACCTAACACCTCAAGAGACAACACCACTAACTCTCACACACATCCTCACATCTCCACCAGGCTCATATCCTCTCGATATCGCATTCTCATCCCATCCATGGCTCCGCTCACCACACAAATATTCCACGCAGTGCCATGTGTCCTGCTCACACATTCTCCATCTGTTTTCATGCAGGAGAGGCTGGCTCACATCAGCAAGAAGAGGTCCCAGATTGGGGGTGGAGTGGCCCACCTTAGACCCCTCACTCACTTAGAGGAGCGTGCCATTGCTCTGACTGGTGAGGACGTGGGCTGTGCCTGCGGCAATGGCAAGGTCGGCTGCGAACGCCCATGTGAGGATCCTACACCTCATTGCCTCTCTCTCAAGTGCCTCTCTCTCCTGTTTTTGACTCTGCTGCCATGCTAATTATCTCTACTTTGGCTCACAGGGAGATCTGCCGAGCGACCGATACCCTCAGCCAGCCAGTCCCTCAGCTCCATCCAGGTCCTCACCTCCAGCGAAGAGGACACCTCCTCCATTGAAGAGCTGGAAATAAACAGCCTGGAAGACCCATCACAGCGCATACCCAGACCCTCCACCAGTGCAGAGACACACACCT
Source organism: Cetorhinus maximus (assembly GCF_964194155.1). Classification (NCBI taxonomy): domain Eukaryota; kingdom Metazoa; phylum Chordata; class Chondrichthyes; order Lamniformes; family Cetorhinidae; genus Cetorhinus; species Cetorhinus maximus. Next base: position 46,564,572 of record NC_135894.1, read on the forward strand.
CGGTGGGACCTAGATCTGGAGCAGGCTCATGTTCACAATCTGGTGGTCACTGCATGGACACGTATCTGCAGCAGGAGGTGGTGATTCAACCGAGCTCCCTGGAACTTGGAGGGCTGTTGGGGAAGAGGCATCTGTGAGGTCTGAGTCAGGTGACAAGCCTCTGGATTCCGCCTTCCAACTCCTCCTGGAGAGACAGCAGAAGGCGGGGAAACATCACACAGAGCTGTTGAAAGCCCTCAACAGAGTGACATGCTGATGCCTTGGAGACCCTGCTCCAACAGGATGCGGAGATGTGCACAGAACTGCACTCCGTTGCGGGAGCCATGGGTGAGTTCCTGCAGTGGAAATGTGAGTGGGTGACGGGACACCTCGACGGCTCTCCAGGTGCTCCTTCCCCTCAAGGAGTCAGGCCGGGGCCCATGGGCACCCGAAGGGAGGAGCGATGGCAGCTGGACACCTCTGGGTCATCCACTCAGGAATCTCAGAGGCTGTCCGCTCCCAACAAGTCCTTTTTGCCTGTGACCCCCGCAACCTCACCTCTGTCATCGCCGAGGGTGCAGCTGGCCCACAGGAGGGCAGCCAAAGCAAGCCGGGGGCCTTAAGGCCTTGTCCCTCCAGAGGACCCACACCGAAGTCATCAGAGGCAACAGGGCCAACCATTGCGCAGACTGTCTCCACCCCACTGCAGATGCCAGAAGAAGTGGTAGGGCTAGAAAAGTTAACAAGTTCTCATCACAAGTGGTTACATGGGTGAACACATTTTGTCACCTTATAATCTGAAAATATATTCACTTTCACGGAATAACGCGTAACAGTGTGTTTGCACTTCATTTACAGGCTTCGCAAGTCCTCCCCCTGCATCTCACCCCACCAGCAGTTCAGCTGCACGCAGCTGACACACAAGTGATTCTGGAGTGAGAAGTGTGTGTGTGGCAGGGTCTTTCAGAGCCTCGTGCAAGCATTCTCCCACGCACGCAGAGCCTTCCTCCATCACACTCACCTCAATGTCCTGAGCATTTTCATGTTGCCTGCTGGGGTTGACTTTCAGTTGTCCATCTGACCTGCATCTCCACCCACCCACCGATCACTCTCCCGTGCAGCAGCTGTGCCCGTCCAACATGAAGCTCTGCTCGCTTTTGATTTTGCAAGATGATTGTTGTAAGGTGTGTCTTCAGCTCCCCCATCCTTTCCCCTCCCCCAGTCACCCATGTTCTTTCCCCCATCACTGTTGAACCCCCCTGGCACCACCTTCCACTTCCCCACTGTCACTTACCAACCGGAACCTTTTCTTTCCAGGATCTCAAGGTGAACGTGCAAATTCCCTATCTTCCGGAGAATCCCACCCCATCCAAATTGTCCTCCCAAACCCTCCTCCTTCCCACACCCAGGGTCCATGTCTGCCTCTGAGTCCCTACCAACCACCCTTGCTGTCCCTTCTACCATTACTGTTGCACTCCCACCCTACAGGCTTACTCTGCCCTCCCTCATTCACACCATTCCCTCCTATCACACCCACCCTCAATTTGCTCCCCAGAAGGCAGTCATCAACTCTAGAGACCCCTATCTTGCATGTTCGCCTGGATACCCCACCCCACCCCGTAACTCTTTCCTCCACCCTTACTCCTTCCTCCCCACTAACTCCCTCCTCCCCCTGGACTTCTTCCACACCCCCCTGAACTCCTTGTTCCACCCTTAGTCCTTCCCCACCCACCAACTCCCTCCTTCCCCTGGTCTCCTTTCTCCCCTCCAAACTCCTTTCCCCCTCTGAACTCCTTCCCTTAAACCTTCCTCCCCCCCTTAGACTTACCACCTCAGTTGCCGTATTCTCCTCCATTACGCTACCCTCTCCCCGCCATACTCCCTCCCCACCTCCCAACTTCAACCCCCCAACACATTCGTTACCTACCTCCCAACCTCAACCCCCCAATCGCACCCCCCACCCCCCCCCCCACCCCCCACCCCCCCGCCCTGCCGGTAAACCTTCCTCTCCCAGTCAAACCTACACTTTTCTCTCCACCCCCTCAACGATCATCAGTAGCAGTCCATGGCCAAAACACCGATCTCCAGAAGCAGACCCCAGACATCAACAACGGCGTTCCACCTTCCATGAGCTGCTTTGTGGCAGATCCACGTCCATCAGAATCCATCCAGGATGCGATACACATGTTCCTCCAGGTCCGATAACTGTAGGGCTCCAGCATCATCTGTTCCTCAGGTGTCCGTGAGAAAGCCTAACGGTAAGTCCCGACTTCTGCACATCACACTTGTCAAGACGTGTCCTGCACCAGCAATTTTTCCAGCCAATGTGGGTGGTAAATTTGATATTGGGGGGGACAAGCAGGGCTTATAATTAGATGCAGATGTACTAAAATGGCATTTCTGACATGCAGTGGTGGGAAACGCAGCCCGCCATCGATGGGCAGAATGAACGATCGCAAACTGGTTTCACAGTGTCGCAAAATCGATTTTTTGGCCTTCCTGCCATATTATCTGCTCACACCTGCCATGACGCCTGACGCCAACAAAAACGGAAAGTTTCGGCCATGGACTCAGTGGAACCTTAATGTGTATCTTTTTGTTCTCTTTTACAGGCCCCTACAATCCAGATCCCAGGACTCAGCCACTCTTCAATACTGAAGACTGCATCTCTACAGGTGATGTCACCAGTGACCCAGAGGATGTACCATCGCCTGCATCTGCCACACCCTCCACCAGTGCAGTTATTCCCACCTGGGTCATCGAGGGATCGCATTTAGAACTGGGGCCACATTCTTGAGAGCAGAGCACAGACACGTCCCAGCAACTAACTGAGGCTGTGACAGCAGAGATCTCAGGCACTCAGAAGACTGTTGGTAAGCAGGTCCCACTGAGCCCCATGCTGATTATAAAGTCATAGATTCACAGAATTGTTACAACACAAAAGGAGGCTATTTGGCCTATTGTGTCTACATTAGCTTTCTCAATGAGTGATTCATCTAGTGCCATTCCCTGCCTTCCCCCCATAACCCTGCACATTCTTCATTTTCAGATAACAGTCTAATTTCCTTTTGAATGATTTAATTGAACCTGCCTCCACCACCAATTCATGCAGAGCATTCAAGATCTTAACCACTTGCTGTATGAAGAAGTTTTCCCTCATGTCTCCATTGCTTCTTTTGCCAATTACCTTAAAGCTAAGCTCTCTTATTCTTGATCCTTCCATCAATGGGAACAATTTTTCCCTATCTACTCTGTCTAGACCCCTCATGATTTTGATATTTCTATCAAATCTCCTCTCAACCTTTCTTCTCCAAGGAGAACAGTCTCAGCTTCTCTAATCAATCTACGTAACTGAAGTTCTTCCTCAGAAACATTCTCATGAATCTTTGTTGCACTTTTCCTAATGTGTTTACATCTTTCCAAAAGTGTGGCACCTAGAACTGGATGCAGTACTCCAGTTGAGGTTGAACCAGTGTTTTATACATAACTTCCTTGCTCTTGTATTCTATGTCCCGATTAATAAAGCCTAGGATACTATATGCCTTATTAACTGCTCCTACAACCTGCTCTGCCACCTTCAATGGCTTATGCACAAATACACCCAGGTTCCTTTGCTCTGCACCCCCTTTTGAATTATACTCTTCACACACTTCTCTGCATTGAACTTCATCTGCCACTTGTCCGCTCATTCCACCAACCTGCCTATGTCCTTTTAAAGTTCTACCCTATCCTCCTCACAGTTCACAATACTTCCAGGTTTCATATCATTCACAAATTTTGAAATTGTGCCCTGTACACCAAGATCTAGGTAACTAATGGTGACTGGCCTCTGGTTATAGCCACAACAAGCTTGCTGGAAATGCAGCAGAGATTAGGGGAACAAATGGCGGAGATGCCAGGGGTTATGCACAACTTTGTGTAGACTATGGAGGAGTCCATTCATGCCATGAGTTCTGCTATAATTCTGCTATAGCCTCCATGGAGAGGTTGGCAACTGCCATGGAGAACCAAGTTGAACAATCGACCCATATGCCCTCTGACCTGCATTCCATTGCTCTAGCCGTGGGCTCCATACAGCAGTGACTAGGCAAGAGGGGAAAATGAGGCACCTGGACCTTTCTCCAGGTGTCCCTTCTCCTCAGGGAGACAGGGAGGTGTCATTGCACACCTCAATGGAGGAGAAGCATACGCCAGCTGCCCCAGGGTCTTCCTGTCAGGGCACTCCCTGAGTGAGCAGCCTCTCCTCATCCCCCTGTAATTGACCCCCATTGCCTCCAGTAGGTGTGGCTGAGAAGGTTGCCCCTGCACCCATGCAGGACACCCCAGCAGGTCGGAGCACTCAAGGGCTCTGACCTCCAGAGGATACCCTCCAATGCAAGCAATGAGGCATCACAGTTGGCAGGCTGCCTCCGCCTCAGCTGCTGGTGTCAGGGTCACACAAACAAATAATGGTAGGAAAAAAAAACTTAAGAATTTATGAGAGCACAAAGGCGGCACTAGTGTTTTTTTTATGAAATTCACTTCATCACATGTTAATGTTGCATGATACATTGGGTCGGAACTTCCAAGAAATGGCAAACACAATCAGATTGCACTACACAATTCTCACTGTCCAACATGGGCTGGCTGAGAATAGTGTAGTGCAGCAGGTTCCCGAGGCCTTCAGTCAAAAGCAGCAGCTTTGGAGGAAAGGAGGCCATGCCCCCTTTTTACAGCACTAGCTGCCATTAATGAGGTAAGTTTAAATGTCCCAGCCACTTTGAGAAGCCAGGGACAAGGTAAGTGTGTAAGTATGGAAGGTAAGTGGGTAGCGGGGGGAAGAGAGGTGGTGGTAAGATCGGGAGTTGGTCGGGTGGGGGTATTTGGTGGACAGTCAGTCGGGGGGATAGTCGAGCGGTCAATCGGGGCTTTCCAGTGGTCAGTCGGGGGCGGGGTGTCATGTGGTCAGTGGGGGGGATTGGGTGGTCCATTGTGGGTGGGGGTGTACTTGGGGGATTAGAGACTCCCGGGTTTGAACTTTCTGTACAGTCCCTGCATGGGGGATTTCCAGCGCTTTCCCCAGAGCATCTCCTGGGGTACCTCCTGGCAATAATCCCCGAAGATCGGAACTTATGGGGCAGTGAAGGAACAGTGATATATTTCCAAGTCAGGATAGTGAGTGACTTGGAAGGGAACTTCCAGGTGGTGGTTTTCCCATCTATCTGCTGCCCTTGTCCTCCTAGATGGTAGTGGTCGTGGTTTTGAAGATGCTGTCTAAGGAGCCTTGGTGAATTCCTGCAGTGCATCTGTTATTGTAGCCACAGTATTCATATGGCTAGCCCAGTTCAGTTTCTGTTCAATGGTAACCCCCAGGATGTTGATAGTGGGGGACTCAGTGATGGTAATGCCATTGAATGTCAAGGGGCAATGGTTAGATTCTCTCTTGTTAGAGATGGTCAATGTCTGGCACTTGTGTAACAAATTTTACTTGCCACTTGTCAGCCCAAGCCTGGATATTGTCCAGGTCTTGCTGCATTTGGACATGGACTGTTTCAGTATCTGAGGAGTCACAAAAGGTGCTGAACATTGTGCAATCATCAGCGAACATCCCCACTTCTGCATCATTATCTTTTTTGGGACTTGATTAGTCATATAACTAACTATACAGGCATGTCTCATAGTAGGCACTTCTTGATGGCTGCATGGAATGTTATGTTAGACATCTCCTTTATTGTGTAGGTGACTATGGTGTTGTATGTTTACAATCAGTCTTTATTTAATGTTCAAGCATGTGGCCATTTTTATGTTGGTTCATCTGTGGGGCACAGAGGAAGATGCGGGTTCTGCAGACTCTCCATCACATAGTGTCAAGGAGATTGTCAAATGGACAATTGAACTGCCTTATGCAAAATCAATGATCTGTAACAATGGAGCAGGTTCTGAAATTCCTGTGAAAGGCTATTTGACATATGCCCACAAGCACATCAGTTGTCCTGGGTAACAGTCTTCAGTAGCAAATACGTGTGACGGATTTCCATTGTCCTTGCTATTCTAGGTGGTAGAGGACACACGGGTTCAGAGGTAGCTCCTAGGTTGGAGGCTGGCAGGATGTGTTCTACATCCCGAGGAGACAAACAGTTGTCATGTAGGTCCCTCAATCTTGGGCGAATCTCGTGTATATGAGATTGTCACTGGTATCCCTGGCATGTCTCTTCATGGTCCTGGCATCCAGTAGAGTCTCAAGCACATTCATGTCCTCTTCCTCAGACCAGTGTTGAAAATACACCCCCACTGCCTTGACAGGTCTGGAGGGGCTCTGTAGCACGCATCACTGAGGAATAGTCGTGGTATGTTGTGCACTGCATAACATGGCCATACAACATGGTGAACCCTTGGATCAAGATGACATTCATGACCTCTTCCTCATTCATCTTCATCTGGGGAGGAATGCTGTTCCTCCCTGTCATCGTGATCCAAGGGTTCAGCACGTTGCATGGCCACGTTGTGCAATGCACAACATACGACTACCCTCGGAGATGCGTGCTACAGAATCCCTCCAGACCTGTCGTGGCAGCGAAGGTGCCTTTTCAACACTGGTCTGTTCATTGACGGCTCTGGTGAAGGTGTGGGCTGTAGTGTCGTGATCCTCCATTGTGGGGTGTGTCTTACTGGTGTCATCAAGCATGTGCAGAAGGGGTAGCCCTTGTCACCCAAGATCCAGTCGTCAATCTGAGCAGTGGCCTCAAAGTTCAGGAAGCTGTGAGTTTCACAAGATATACAAGTCATGGGAAATGAGCACAGACCCGAGTAATTCTTTGCCTATAGTCACAGGCCAGTTGCAAGTTTAGAGAGTAGGATCACTTGTGGTTCACATATGAAAACTAGCTGTTCCCAGGGAGCTCTGATGACAACATAAGGGCAGTTTATTAACCCATGCACTCAAGGGAAATAAGCAATGGTCGCGAAGCACATTGCCCTGGCTGTCATCATCTGTGGTGAATCTGATGAACTCATTGGTATGATGAAAGAGGGCATCAATCACCTCTTTGCACTTGTGTGTGGCAGCCTGTGAATTGCCACACATGTCACCTGGAAGTAGCTGGTGGTGAGCGCCGCAGTCACTTTGAGAGTCACGAACATGGGGTTGTTGCCAAATCCATGTGGCTGCAGGTCTTGTTGCATGATCTGACAAATTTTGGTGACCACTTCCCAGGACAACTGTTGGAGTCTCTGGCATAACCTTTCGGACATCTAGAGATAGTTTGTTCACATCTTGCTGATGTGCCAGCAATCTTCTTCTCCGATGTGTCCCCTGTATGGCTGCCTCCAGACCAGCCTGCCCCTCCGGTGCTGACTGCTGTTGGCATTGCAGCCTCAATTGTTGACCAACAAGAGCCCTCCTTTGTCAGGTCCTCTCCTGCTCTTGCGATTGTAGAAATATTGGGTGTATGAGATCCAGTGGTATTCTATTAACGGTGTGAGAAAGGCAGACAGTGATATGGCTACCTGTGTGTCCAGGGGTTTCATCCATACAGCTGCTGAGCAGTGAGATTTTCTACTCCTCTTATTGTCCACACTCAAAACTCCACTCACTCCACACTGACCTCCTCCCACTTGGATCTGTACCCCTGGCAACTACAAGTACGTTTTTGGACATGGCCAGCAGCACTGTATGAGTGACTGTGAATTGCAACCTGTGACCCTCCAACCCCCCACCCCCATCACCTTGGGCTTTGTCCCCATCACCCTTGACCCTCCCAACATCACTGTGCTCCTTCCCTTTGTAACCCTTGAACCTCTCCTCATCACCCTGGACCTGGAGCAACATTCCTTTGAATATCATAACCTCAGAATGGACCTGCCACCACCGAATCGAACTCCCCCTGCATCTGTGAACATTCCCTTTGTCAGCCAACACCCTGAGTTTGATCCACAGGACCTAACTTTGGATATTGATCCTGCCCTTTAAGCAAGTCATTTTGTTTATCTTCACTGGCAGTCCCCAAACCCCAGACCAACCACACCCAAGATGCCAGACCATAATTGCACTCTTCCATGGCCCGAAACCACCTGCTGTCCTTCTTGAAAGCCCTCTTCCAGTCCTCCATGCCCCTTCGCCGCTGCAAACCCCATCTGCCCCAACCCCTGACTCACTCCTTCAGGTCCTGACCCTCCATGCAAGCTGCCATCCTCCTGCTCCCCTCCCTTTTGCCGCAGAGTTCAACAAAGACAACTCTCAGACACAACTGCACAAAGCTTACTGGTGCATGCCACTATCAAACAAACATAAAACAGGACCCATGCACTTCTGTTTCCCATGAGTTTCCCATGCACTGCTGACTTAATCTTGAAGGTAGGACTTAATTGCACAAAGTTTTAAGATAATGCATATTCATGTATGCAAATGTATTACAAGTAGGAACACACCATGGGACACTGTGAGGCCCGATGCACCACTGCGATGCATTGGTTGAATTTTTCAGTCTGAATCTGCGGTCGTAATTTTGAAATTTTGGCTCCCGCATAATTAACTCCACCCACCCGCCACGTTTCCCACTCCTGGAATCATCATTAAATTCCACCCAGGGAGTAGTTGAAGCGAAGATTATAGATGCATTCAAGGGGGACTTAGCCAAGCATATGAAGGAGAAGGGAATAGAGGGTTAAAATATAAATTCAGATGAGGAACTTTGGGAGGAGGCTTGAGTGGAGCATAAGCACGGACTGGTTGGGTTGAATGGCCTGTTCCTGTGTGTTTATCCTATGTAAATGGGCTACTGACAGATTATGTTAAAATCAGGGCTGATATGTCAACAGTCCAACTCCCACCAACAAATACATAAACATGCACATTTTACCAAAACCAAAAGAAACAACACTCCAAATTAGAGACGTTCTAGAAAATATATTTGTGATGTAGTAAGGGTAACCTATTGCCCAGGTCTGGAGGGAGTGAGGAAGTTTTGCTCCTGAAAACTGTCCAAGTATTGTCTGCATTGACAGCGCTGGTCTAACTGACTATAGAATCAAGGGAGCCTTGGGAACCTTTATCCCCACCCACAGTGAGCATTTCTTAGGAGCATGGTTTCTCAATGGGGATACGATTGTTTACTATCGTGTTGGAAAAGGATGAGGAGGAACAGGAGGTGATGAAAGTATGGCAGCATTTAAGAAGGATGCTGCTTTCAAGATTTCACCCTCTTTGAAAGGATATAGGAGCAACATAGATTCTAGAGTGGGGTTCTGTTTTAGGTGATTGCACTCCATTAAAGAGGCAATACAGCAGCTGTACCAGCTCCTGCATGAGGCCCTACACCACACTCTTCAGCTTGCATGAGGAGACTATGTAAGTCATAACCTCAAATAAACCTTTCTGGCATCTGGTCATTCCAGATAGTCAGGGGTGTCTATGCATTATCAGCTGGGATTTCAGTTGGGCATGTTTCATTCTGAAATTCATCCAGCACCATGGAGCCAAAAATACATGAAACATGTTCCTGGTTGCCCAAAGCCCAACATCCAGTGTGCCACAGGCTTAAATGTTCTGTAAAGGGATCATTTGCAGTTTCCAGACCAGCGCAAATCTAACAATGGCTATGCCTAACAATCTAGGTACTGCTGTGCTCAAGCTGTGTTATTGGGCCCATATTCTACTTCAGCATATTACAACACAGGAGAATTTTCTCCCTGATGGGGGGTTGTGCGGGAGTGGGCACAGACACAGAGCTGCCTCAGGGAGATTAGTTTAAGTTTAAAAAATTTTAATAAAGGAAAAAAAAAATTTAGGACATGTCCCCTCATGTGAAACTATCATATCAGCTGGGATATGTCTACGAATTTTATTCAAAACTTTTTGAATCCTTTAAAAATCTTCATGAAACCTCATCCCGCCCATGGATGAGGTTCTATGAAAAATGCAAAGGCTGCCTGGGCTCTTCGCCTGCCCACCAACCTTAATTTTAGATGGGCAGCTCTGTTTATTGTTTTAATTGATAGTTAACTGGCCTTAATAGGCCTTTGACAGTTTGGTGCGCTGAAAATCTGAATGACGCGCAGTGATGGCGGGACGCACGCCCAACATCACCGCGCATCATTTTATGCTTCGTCAAGCGGGCCGAAGATTCTGCCCACATTCTCAAGTCAGAGGGGTACAGCTGCATTAAGTTTCAAGGGAGTAAGTTGTATAGAACCTTGGTGAGGCCACAGCTGGCGTACTGTGTGCAGTTCTGGTCGCCACATTATAGGAAGGATGTGATTGCACTGGAGGGGGTGCAGAGGAGATTCAGCAGGATGTTGCCTGGGATGAAACATTTAAGTTATGAAGAGAGGTTGGATAGACTTGGGTTGTTTTCATTAGAGCAGAGAAGACTGAGGGGCGACCTGATCAAGATGTACAAGATTATGAGAGGCATAGACAGGGTGGATAAGGAGCAGATGTTCCCCTTAGTTGAAGGGTCAGTCACGAGGGGACATAAGTTCAAGGTGAAGGGCAGGAGGTTTATGGGGGATGTGAGGAAAAGCTTTTTTACCCAGAGGGTGGTGACGGTCTGGAATGCATTGCCTGGGAGGGTGGTGGAGGCGGGTTGCCTCACATACTTTAAAAAGTACCTGGATGAGCTCTTGGCATGTCATAACATTCAACGCTATGGGCCAAGAGCTGGTAAATGGGATTAGGTAGGTAGGTCAGGTGTTTCTCACGTGTCGGCGCAGACTCAATAGGCCGAAGGGCCTCTTCTGCACTGTGTGATTCTGTGATCTATCTTCAAATACATATGAAAATGAAATGAAACTTGGCTTAAGAAGCTGCCTCATCTCACTCTTGGCAAACACATTCAGCTTTGTGAAGAACAAAAATAACCCAGACACAGTTTTGCCAGAAGTTTGCCACCAACAGAAATCAAAATCCATTGTTTCACATTTTATTGACAAGAAGGTTTTTTTTGGAGGTGAAATAGCACTAGCTTCCAGATATGCTAACGCACTCATATGTTCATATCATGCAGTGCAATTTTATCTCATTTGAATCATACTACCAAAAATAATACATTGTATCCTATATTTAAACAGTGGGAAAATATCTGCAGGAGAAAACGGAAATGTTTTAGATTCCACGACACATCCAGTGTAGCATATCAAACTTAAAGCAGGATTGGGTGGCATGATGCCACTTTCTATTAGAAATTCCATCCACTATACTAAAATGGGTTATTCAGCATACCACTACCCCTAGTCCACCCCAAGATGAATTTATACCCGAGAGAAAGGCAGAAGTGTTTTAAGGAAAATCATGTATTTACAGTCTTTTAAAAAAAAAGTACTCAGGAAATACTGCATGAGATAAATTAGTATGAATTATAATTCAAAATAAACAGTAATCTCGATTTTGTCATTTCAACCAAAGAAAAAATAAACACAGTTGATTTCAGGCTGGAATGTACTAGTACAAATGTAAAGTTAAGGACATTTTGAACAGCCAGCACATGCGAATCTGTGGTTTCCTTTTAATCACAGCTTCCTGTTACTGATGCTGTTTTACTTTTCAAGAACCAGGCATTTTGCTGTCAGAATAATCATGAGACAATTGTTCAGAAACATCATGATAAAAACAGTTGTCGTGTTCTTGCTGATTGTGACTGGTAAGTCTGTCATTTTTACTGTTGAGGGATATTATTCAAAGTGGCAAAGGACTCATTTAGTCCAAAGTGAAAAATTATTCAGTGAAACTAGTCAGAACAAAACATTTGAATTCAGGAACATCTCTTATACAGAAACTAAGAAGATATGGTTTGCATTGCAAAGGCTTTTGTAAACATATGGGGCACCTCCAAAACACTGTCTTTGCAAACTACTTAGAAAGAGTGTTACAGTGTTGAGAAGCAGGTTTATATGGTTTCTTTAAATGGGGATTATTGTGTGTGGAGCAAGGGGTATGATTAAATGTAAATATCCCATAATAATATTAATATCATAATCTGGGCCAAGTGGACCAACGTCTACTTGTCATGAGTACCTAAGCTCTAAGAAAAATTGTTTCAGAATTTGAAGGCTTGATTTATTTTGTAAATTTTGATTACCCGGTAGCACAATGTGATCTGTGACTTACGCCGTAAATTACACCATTTTGTGACCCAGTCTTTCTGTTATGAATTCAATCCAAAATTTCCGGGAAAAGTAATTTGAATAAGCAGATCAATATTGGAATGACTTAAAGTAATGAATTCTGAATTTCAAATCCTTTCACGATACTGAAATTAATTGTTTGAACTATGTTGTTCTATGAACTATGAGCATTCAGTTGTTATATTCCATTTTCAGGAACATTCGAAATTACATATTTTTAATTATATATTTAGAAGATGGCATTCATCATTTAAGCTATCGAAGCAACCGGGGGTTAAATTGTACCTTCCTTCACCCATTTCTTGGGCAAGAAACAGAGGCTCAAATTTTGGCAGACTCATGTCCTGCCTCCACTCCAAGGACAGCAAAATTACATCTGATGCAATAATCAGGTATCCCTGAATGCCATTTAACAGGTATTAGTTTTTTTGAATATGCCAATGAGGGATCTAATGCCTATTTGAGGACTGCTCTTTGAAATTAGTTAGAAACTGAGTGGAGATTTTTCAGTTCCATCTCCCTCCAAACCAAGACTCATCATAAACACCTACAGTACTACAATTCATTCTTTCTCAGAATCTCAAGATTGTGGAACTGCTTACCTTCCTCTATTTTCTCTTTCCAAGTTTACAAGCTTTGAAACCTCAAAATTGGAGCTATCTGACTATTAAATAATATATTTTGTCTTCTCCCCAACTCTTTTAAATCTTGCTAGTATCCTGGATTACGATTCTGAGCTCATCAGCTAGATTCCTTAATTTTAAAATATACCTAATTATCATGGTTATACATCAAACAAATGTTATGCAGTGTTAAGTGCAAATAAGCACTTGTGCATTCATATGGTCATATATATATCTGTTTCATGTATGCATGTAGCATTTCCATTTAATGCATGTTGGGGTGTGTACTACTCTGTTTTATGTATGGTGCGTAGTCCATCACCCCCTACTCCTCAACCCCCTCCCACTGCACCTTCCCATGCAACCGCAGAAGATGCAACATCTGCCCCTTTACTTCCCCTCTCCTCACCGTCCAAGGGCCCAAACATTCATTTCAAGTGAAGCAGCATTTCACCTATACTTCCCTCAGCTTAGTCTATTGCATTCGTTGCTCCCAATGCGGTTTCCTCTACATTGGAGAGACCAAACGCAGACTGGGTGACCGCTTTGCAGAACACCTTCGTTCTGTCCGCAAGCATTACCCAGACCTCCCTGTCGCTTGCCATTTCAACACTCCACCCTGATCTCATGCCCACATGTCCGTCCTTGGCTTGCTGCAATGTTCCAGTGAAGCTCAACGCAAACTGGAGGAACGGCACCTCATCTTCCGACTCGGCATTTTACAGCCTTTCGGACTGAATATTGAGTTCAACAATTTTAGATCATGAACTCTCTCCTCCATCCCCACCCCCTTTCTGATTCTTCCCCCTCCTTTTTGTTTTTTCCAATAATTTATTTAGATTTTTCTTTTCCCACCTATTTCCATTATTTTTAAATGTATTTCCAGCCATTGTTTTATCTCTACGTTTTAGCCTTTTTCGATTCCTTCACCCCACCCCACCCCCACTAGGGCTATCTGTACCTTGCTTATCCTGCTTTCTACTCTTAATTAGCACATTCGTTTAGATAATATCAACACCTTCAACACCTCTTCTTTTGTCTGTGACATCTTTTGACTATCTCCACCTATCACTGGCCCTCTATCCAGCTCTCTTGTCCCAACTGCACCCACCCCCACCACCCCCCCCACCACCCCCACCCCCTCCACCCCCCCCCCCCCCACCCAAAAAATAGCTTATATTTCACCCCTTTTCTATTTTTCCTTAGTTCTGTTGAAGAGTCATGCGGACTCGAAATGTTAACTGTGCTCCCTTCCACAGATGCTGCCAGACCTGCTGAGTTTTTCCAGGTATTTTTGTTTTTGTTAAAGATGATACTAGGTTTGTTTTATCCCATAATTCCATATTTTAATTGGTATTTAAACATTGCCAGTTTAAATGTATTTATAGTACAGGCGTATTTATGCCTTTTTCACATATGTATGGCTGTTTTCTGCATGCATAGATCTGTTTCATTCATACATGTAGGTCTGTACATGTTCATGCCCAAGTAATAGTCAATATTTCGGTGTAGTACTAAGAGAATGCTGTATTGTCTATATCTTTCAGATGAACTATTGAATGGAGGCCTTGTCTGAATATGCCAATATTTTGGGTGGACATTAAATATAAGAATATAATAACTGAAGGTATAGCCTCGCCTGCTGTCTATTAGGGGTAATGTGGTATTCTAGGAGGCTCTGACAAATGAGCCCTAAGCGAGGGCAATTCAAGGGGTCGGGCTTCCTCACAAGAGTCCTGATTGAGCATGTAGCACCTTAAAAGCTCTTTGTAATAAAGTTTATCTGTTTCTTGTTGAAACCTGTCCGGTCCGCCAAGTCATTACATTTGGCAATGAGGATGTGATAGCTCTGATGCTGCACCTAGCCTTGTTAACATGAGTACGTCGAGTCTTAAGAAAAAGAAAAGACTACTCACCAGTTACGCCAGCCTTCGGCAGAATCGATCCTTACGATGTGACTATTGAAGACTGGAGCCAGTATGTAGAGCGCCTTGGTTTTTATTTCATAGCAAACGAAATTACCAAGAAGGAAAAGTGGAAAACCATCCTTTTGAGTGTATGTGGCAGTAAGACACACAATCTCATTCACAACCTGACAGCCCCGAGCATGCCCAACTCAAAGTCCTGTATTGAATTAGTAGACCTCGTGAAAATGCACTTCCAGCCGAAGCCATCCGTAATAATGCAGCGTTTTAAACTTAATTGCAGAGTTAGGGCTCGGGGAGAGTCCATTGCAACCTATGTAGCGAATGTTAAGCAGTTGACAGAACACTGCAACTTTGAGGACATATTAAATGTTATGCTGCCAGACCAATTAGCTTGTGTCATTCAGAACGATGCCATTCAGCACCGTTTACTCATCGAGGTCAACATCGCCTTTAAGCGCACCTTAGGAATCTCCCTCGCCATGGAAAGTGCTGTGAGAGACTCGCAGGCTTTGTAAACATACAATATGGCGCTGTTCCTCATGTGGAGTGGGAACTTACCACCGGGCATGGCGTGAAAACCAGACCCACAACATCGAAGCGAGAGGCAATGTCCGTTGTTAGAAACGTGAAAGGCCGAGTAGAAACACTTCAGCAGTGACTCTAAAATTAAGTTGTTATAGATGTGGAGGTGACACAGACCAGACACCTGTAATAAATTACAGGAGGCAGAATGCCATTGCTGCCATAAGAAAGGTCACTTGGTAAGGCAATGCAGAGCAATATCAATACAGCCCATAAAGCAGCAAACCAACATGACTGAATTAAAGAATACAGCAGAACCTGAAGCTGCCGACACCGACATTTATTCCCTGTATAACGTAGCCGCTGTAAAAACTGCACCTCTCACTGTGACAATCCAAGTTAATGAGAAGCCACTAATAATGGAGGTGGATACGGGTGCCTCAACTACAATGGTGAGAGAGCACACCTTCAAATACCTTAATGAAGGTAGACAGCCAATAAACCTGGAGCGCACAACCACTAAATTAAAGACATACACTGGAGAATCTATTCAGGTAAAGGGCATCGCCACAGTACCAGTGTCTTACAGGCAACAGACAGCCCAGCTTCCTGGGATAATAGTGAAAGGAGAAGGACCTAGTCTTCTGGCTCAACTGGTCTGAGATATTTCATCTGCAAACAGGAGGAGTTCCTGAACTGCTAAGGAAATACAACATGGTATTTCAGGATGAATTAAGAAAGTTAACAGGCCTGCAGGCCAAGATATATGTGGATCTCAGGCAACACCACATTTCTTTAAGGCCTGACCTGTGCCTTATGCATTGAAGGAGAAGGTGGATGCAGAACTGTGCCAGTTAGAAAAGCTGGGCATCATCCAACCTGTTCAAATCTCAGAAAGGGCAGCACCCATAGTTCCAGTGGTTAAACTTGACTAAACTATACGCATTTGTGGGCTATAAATTGACCATAAATTATGCAGCAAAACTAGATAAGTACCCCATTCCAAGGATAGATGACTTATATGCAAAGCTGGCTAGAGGCAAGTCCTACACAAAATAGGATATGAACCACGCCTACCAACAATTAGAACTGGATAAAAACAAAAAACTACTGCGGATTCTGCTGAAGGGTCGTGAGGACTCGAAACGTCAACTCTTTTCTTCTCCGCCGATGCTGCCAGACCTGCTGAGTTTTTCCAGATAATTCTGTTTTTGTATTAGAACTGGATAGCACATCAAGAGAATATGTGACTATCAACACACACGAGGATCTTTATCATTACACTTGCCTACCATTTGGACTATCATCTGCATATGCAATCTTCCAGAGAACAATAGAGAGTCTTTTGCAAGGACTTCCCTGAGTGGTAGTATACCTAGAAGATATCCTGATCACAGGGTCCACTGAGACCGAACAGTTGGTCAACTTGGAGGAGGTGCTAAGAGGTTCATGGAAGCTGGTGTATGGTTAAAGAAGGAAAAATGCACATTTCAAGCACCAGAAGTTGCTTACCTGGATCTCAGGGTGGACGCCATGGGCTTGCATCCGGGAGATGCCAAAACATACACCAAGTCAACACTTTTATTCAGAAATCTAACCAATTCAAAACACATCAGGTTTTTAAAAATATTAATTAGTTCTTACTATTTTAATAGATTTCCTCCCACCGTCCAACGAAGTGCTGGTTAGGTGGATTGGCTATGGTAAATTGCCCCTCAGTGAGTGTGTGTGGGTGTGTGCGTGCGCGCGTGCGCGTGAGAGTGTGTGCCCTGTGATGGACTGGCATCCTGTCCTGGGCATACCCCGCCTAGCGCCCATTGCCCGTCAGGATAGGCTCCAACTCCCTGCCACCCTGAATTGGATAAAGCTGTTCTGGAAAAGTGAGTGAGTCTTAGAGTTCTTGAAATTTTTGCTTTTAATTTTAAAACATGAGGGCAATGAAGCTACGATACAAAATGATTGCTGTGACACAACCAGTAGAATTCAAGATTAATTCCATCTACAATCAGAGCAACTTTGCCACAAGCCAATAAGAGTTGCAATAAATTCAAATAGTGGCACACTGGGGTTCATCAGCATCAAGTGCCATCTGTAACCATAGCAACTCACATTTGCCAACAGGCAGTGAGCTTTCTGTGGCATCAGTATCACAGACAAAGCAAATTGGTACCACACAGCTGACACAATGTAATAAGAACATGCTGGCTTTCAGTTTCTATACACATGCTGTCTATCACTAAGACAACCATAGAATCAAACACTGTACTTCTCTCCGTGAAACACAATGCTGTATACAGGGCCAAACTATAATAGTAAACGATAAGTTTATTTAAGTGTTCTCAGTAAAGCATTGTGAAGCTGAAATACATAATCTGCAGGTAAAATATTGCAGTGGAAACTCATCTATTTATCATGTTTATCACATTCATACAGGAGATTTATATCAAGCCTCTATTAGCAGCAAATCACATTTTTTCCCTTCAGAATTTACTAATCAGCCTTGAAGATTCCACCAGTCACCCACCTTAACTCCAGCAGAACTCAAGCAGAGTGGTCAGGCAAGTGACTGGTTCCAAAGGCTTTATTGTTCCTTCCAGGACTTCCTAATGCCTTGTAAAGGACACAACTTTGATTGACCCTTACAATGCAAATAATGGAGCAGAGGTACAGCAGTCGCTTTCTATATTTGGACCTCCCACTCCTGGACCTGGAAACAGCAATGCAGTGACTGCCAATATGCCCAGTGAGGTGAGGCATGCAGTTTCCATAAGGCATATGTGGGCATCACCAGTGCTGCCAGGCTACCAATGTGGCTTGAACTACTAATGGATTGAAAGAAAAATATTGCTGGTGTTTGAGCTAGATTAACCCCACCTGATCAAACCACATCACCCCCACTTTTCCTCACCACCCAACCCCCTAACACCCCATGGCTGAAGTTTCAAGCAACATGGGGAAGCGAGTGCCAGAGATACACCCAAAGTGGCACTTGTGCTTGCTGCCCTTGCTAGTGAGGTACTCTCCCACTGACCATACAAATTCTAGCAGGATCAGTGCTGGAGGGCACCAGGGGCACCACTGGCAGATATGGTTTCATGGATGCTGACCAGGCTACAATATCTAAAAGAAAAAATGCATGCGTAAGTATAGACCCTTTCATAACATTGCAAAGTACTTAGCCAGTGAAATACTTTTAAAGTGCCGACACTGTTGTAATGTGGGAATCATGACAGACAGACAGCAAGTCCCACAAACACAAATGTAATGATCAGACAATCTTTATTTATTGTGTGATGTTGATTGAGGGAACAAGATTGACCAGGAAACCAGGGGTAACTCCCCTGACCTTCTTTGAATTAGTGCCAGGGGATCTTTTATGTTCACCTGAGAGCACTTTAACATCTATCCAAAAGATGGCACCTCCAATAGTACAACACTTCCTCACTACTTTGTTAGAATATCAGCCTAGAATTTTGTGTTCAAGTCTTTGGAATGGGACTTGAACCGATAACTTTCTGACTTAAATGTCAGCCTGCTACCAACTGGGGCACAGCTGAAATACTCAAATGACTTTTCTTTGTACTTGATGATTAGTTCGCACAAGGCACTCAACGCTCAGACGTTAAAGCCTCCACATGGCCTCACCAGATATCCATCCGGATGTGTGCAGTTTGCAGCAGGAATCACAAGGCAGTGATCAGAAGTGTTGATATTTTTCCTCCCGAACTCACGTGTGTCAAGGCCAATTGCAGTGAAAACCTCTATTGTTCCTTAGCTTTGATCAACTAATTCAACGCGCAATGGGTATTGAAATTGGGACTTTCTGCCTAAGTGATGACTCATGTTGTCACATTCATTCCTGAAATAAATACTGCATTCCACAATTTTCAATCCTATATCCTCTATATAGTCACCTACTGGATCAGTATCAGGGCTGGCTCAGTGACAGCCCCCAGCCTCTCTGGGCAGAATTTTCCACTGATCAGGCAGGTGTGTGAGATGATGTCGGGCGAGTGTCCTGATGTCATCCCATGCTCACGCAATATTTAGGTTGGCAGGCCCGTGCAGAAGTCAGAAACACGCCCACCGACAATTAAGAGGGCAAGTAAGCTCATTAATGGAGCGATTCACTCCGATTTCTTGTGGCCCGTCCAACCTTACGGTTGGCGGATGGGCAAATCAGCCAAGCACCTTTACATTTTTCACGAAACCTCATCCAAGGGCGGGATGAGGTTTCTGTTATGAAATAAAATAACAAAAATCTGTGAGCAGCATTTTTATCATCTGTATTTTCCAGTGCCGGATTCTGATTTTTTCTTCCGGCTTTTTGAAACTTTATTTGGTGGTTTTCGGGTCTGCAGCTCCCTGAGGCAGCTCTTTGCCTTCAGGGAGCTTTCTCTTAGCGCTCGCCTGTGCCCATGTTGACGTCATCGCCCGCCCTCTTCCCGCCCTCCCACCCCGCAGTGCTAAACCTTTCAGCACACGTTTCATGCTGGCTGGCCGTTAATTGGCCAGCCAGCGTGAAATCACGGTCAGGGGTCAATCGCACCCGCCCACTGAGCTAAAAACTCAGGCCTCTGTTACCACTTCAAGTCCCATGACTTGAGAAGACATAATCTAGGCTGAAATTTCAGCGGGCTCTATCTTGAAGGAGGTGTTCATTGGAGCCCCATTTGTCTCTTCAGATTGATGTGAAAAAATTCAGTTATGGTTCAGACTCAGTGTTTTCAATGGGTTCAATTCCTATTCAGGAGACCTGGCTTTGCAGAACAGGTTTGACAGGCTAAATTTTCTGTTCCAGTAGTCATTTTTCAAAGGGCAGTAAATTCTCCTGGTGTCCTAAAGCAGATTTTCATCTCATTACTCTTTGTGGGAAATGGAGTGTGGAAATGGCTGCTGCAAATTTACCTAGGCCGGAAATTTCTTTGGAGCTACTCCCAATCCACTGTAATAGTTTATAAAATCATAGAACTATTGTTGCACATAAGGAGGCCTTAGATCCATCGAGTACATGCCGGCTCTCTGGAAAAGCAGTTTAGCTAGTCCCATTCCCCAATCCTTTCCCCATAACCCTACATTTTTGTCCCCTTCAAGTACAATTCTCTTTTGAAAGCCACAATTGAATCTCCCTCCAACACACTCTCAGACAGTGGATTCCAGATCTAGATTACACTTGCTGTGTAAAAAGAATTCTTGAGTGCTTTTGCCAATCACTTTAAATTACTGTCCTCAGGTTGCCAATCCTTCCACCATTGGAAACAGTTCCACTCTATCGACCCTGACTTGATCCCTCATGATTTTAAACACCTCTATCAAATATTCCATCATCCTTCTCTAGGAGAATGACCCCAGCTTCTCCAATCTATCCACATGACTGAAGTCTCTTGCCACTGGAACCTTCTTATAATTTTATTCTGCATCTTCTCTAAAGCCTTCCAGAATTGGACAGCTACTCCAGTTTGGGCCAAACCAATATTTTAAGAAGGTTCATCATAATTTCTTTGCTGTTATTCTCTATGCACCTATTTATAAAGCCCAGGACCCCGTAACCATTTTCTCACCCTGGCCTGCCACATTCAATAATTTGCCTACATATAACCTGAGGTCTCTCTAGCATTGTACCCATTAGTTTTTATTGCCTCTCCTCTCGACTTTACCAGAATTGTATGGTAGAAACCCCTTTTAGGCAAATATACAAGTTTTCAGCAATGTTGCTACAACGGAGCAGAAGCAACTCTGAGGAAATTCACAGCCCTACCAGACAACAGTGATTATTTTTCAAGTGTACGTCTCTGGCTATGAAACACTGTATGACACCCTTCAATTCTTTCTGTTACATCAGTATTTACTGTAATTGTATCTGGGGTTATTATGATAAAGCCAATACAAAGTGAATCGATAATATCTGAATTCTCTTTCTTTTCTACCTAGGTGTCCAACCAAAGCTTACAACTAAAGGGAATGTAACCGTTGCAGAGGGCAATTCAGTTACCTTACAATGTGGCTTTTCTGATGAAGGTGGCCAGTTGGTATTAGTTGAATGGAATAAATCCAGAAACAGAAGAAAACTTGCTGTGTACCATTCAAACAGTACACATCATTACGATCAGCGAATAACAACGGTAGTCAAAAATCAACATTCCACAATCACAATCAGAGAAGCTCTCAAATCTGACAAAGGCTGGTATTCCTGCATATTTCATACCTTTCCAAATGGAAAACAAGAGGAAAAAATGTACTTGGATGTCAAAGGTAAAGTCAGAATTTTGAAAAATTTCCTACATTTATAAACTACCTGAAAGATATGAACTATCAAAATAATAAAGCTTATAGGGTTTTTAAATGTGATGAGCAAGAAGTTGTATGACTGGTTATGTTTTAGATCAGTTAACATACATAAAAGATTTACAAAAACCCAATCTGCATAATTTGAGTTAATATTCAAATGAATTTAGCTTGCAGTCTTCTACTCCTAGCCTGCATATCCTACAAGATTGCAATTACTAACCATTAAAAGACAAAGGTACCCAGATTCTCAAATCTGTGTTTTCATTGGAGACAAAATGTTTCTCTGTGCATATATGTGGTGTAATACTGAAAATAGAAGAGGATTGATTTTTTCTTGTGTGTTGGAGATGGGGGTTTCCAAATATAAAGAAACTCAGTTAGTCAAGTTTGATATTCATATTTATATATTCGGGTCATTGCGGGAGTCTAGCAGTCTAGCAAGTAAAAACAAAGCCTGAAGCCATGATGTCTCTCAGAAAGAAGAGGATGCATACCACTATGCTGCCTTTTGCCTGGGAGACAAGAATAAGGGGGCAGATTCTAGGAGAAGGTCCTACACAGGAGGCCATTCCCATAGCAGGTCTTCATGAAGCAATTTTCATACCTCAACTTCACCAAGGAACAATGTGAGAAGTGCATTCACTTCACCCAGGAGGCTGTCACTGAGCTATGTCACCTGCTGCGCAGTCACAACTAGAAATCTAACCCAGGGTGTAAGCGGCATTGCTTTTGGCTGTCACCACAGCCCTTAATCTTTGTACCACTGGTCTGTTCCAGGCTCCAGCAGGTAGCAACCACAACAACTAGTTTTTATATAGCACCTTCAAAATAGGTTCAAAATAACCTAAAAAAGTCCCAAGTCCCTGCACAGGGCCACTATGAAACTAAATACGAAACAAATCTACTAAAGGGACGTTAGGGTAAATAACCAGAAGTTTGTTCAAAGAGGTGGATGTTAAGGAGTTTCTTAAAAGAGGAGAGAGGTGGAGAGGAGGGAAAGTTAAGGGAGGGAGTTCCAAAGCTTAGGGCCAAGACCGCTGAATGCACAGTGTTTGGTGGAGCAATTAAAATCAAGGATATTCAAGAGGCCAGGATTAGATGAGTGTATCTCAGAGGGTTGTGGGGCTGGAGATTACAGAGATAGGGAGGGGCAAGACCATGGAGTATTTGGAAAACCAGGATGAGAATCTTAAAATTGAGTTTGAAAATTGCTTGGCCAGCAGCCAGTTAGTTCACCGAGCACAGGGGTGGTGGGTGAACAGATTTTTGTGTAAGTTAGAACATCGGTAACAAAGTTTGGGATGACCTCAGGTTTATGGAGGGTAGTATATGGGAGACCAGCCAGGAGTGCATTAAAATAGCTAAGTCTAGGCATAACAAAGGCATGGACGAGGGTTTCAGTAGCAAATGAGCAGAGCAGGGCAATGTTACAGAGATAGAAATAAGCTGTCTTAGTGATGGCATGCATATGTGTTAGGAAGGTCATCTAGGTGTCAAAATGACAGCAGGGTGTGAGCAATCTGGTTCAGCCACATGCAGTTGCCAAGGAGAGGAATGGTGTTGGTGATGAGGGAGCAGAATTTGTGATGGGGACCAAAGCCATTGGCTTCAGTTTTCCCAATATTTAATCAGAGGAAAATTCTGTTCATCCAGTTATGGATGCTGAACAAGCAGTGTATTTGGAGTATGCCAAGGTTGAGAGAGGCAATGGTGAAGTAGAGCTCAGTATCATCCACACACATGTGGAAACAGACATGTTTTTGGATGAGTGAGGTCTCACCCAGCTGAATGATGGTGGAGACACGTTGGAGGAGCATGGTGTAATCAACCATGTCATAGGGTACTGACAGGTTGAGAAGGAAGATGAGGGACAGTTTAACTTTTGGTACTGTGGCAGGGCCAGCAAACTGATTAGAGATATTCTGAGTTGGCTGGACACTGATTTGGGAGGTGACAACACATTCAAGGACTTTAGAGAGAAAGGGATGTTGGAGCTGAGGCAGGGAGAGAACATGAGGAAAGAAAACAGTTAACAAAATTGGCTAACGTGGGAACCAGGAGGGGAAGTTTGGTTGGCAGTAGTTTAGTGGGGATAGGGTCAAGAGAGCAGGAACTGTGTCTCATGGGTAAAATGAGCTCAGAGAGGGCATGAGGAAAGATAGGAGACAAACTAGAGAAATATACAATTTCAAGATTAAGGCAGGTTAAATAGTAGAGTAAGTTTGACCTAGAGAGGGAAGTGGCAGAGACTGCAAATCAGATGGTCTCTATCTTAGTGAAAAAGAAATCCATGAGCATCCCTCCCCCAGTTGTTGGAGGTGAGGCTGGAGGAAACAAGGGAACATAAGAACATAAGAAATAGGAACAAGAGTAGACCACTCAGCCCCTCAAGCCTGCTCTGCCATTCAATAAGATCATGGCTGATCTTCTTGTGTTTCGACTTTCACGTTCCCATCTAACCCTGATAACCTTTGATTCCCTTGCCTAACAAGAATCTATCTACCTCTACCTTAAAAATATCCAATGACCCTGCCTCCAACACCTTCTGAGGCAGAGAGCTCCAAAGTCGCACAACCCTCTGAGAGAAAAAAATTCTCATCTCTGTCCTAAAAAGGTGACCCCTAATTTTTGCGGAGTTGTATGCTTTTTCCTTAACTTTGATGCTTTCCTTAACATCTTTAGTTAACCACGGATGGTGGATCCTCCCCTTAGAACTTTTCTTTATAGTAGGAATCTACTTATTCTGAATACTCTGAAATATCCCCTTAAATGTTTGCTTCTCTATTGATCTATCCTCTAGACTAGTTTCCCAGTTCACTTCAGCTACCTCAGTTTTCATCCCCACGTAGTTGCCCTTATTCAAGTTTAAGATACTAGTCTTAGACCCGCTCTTCTCCTTTTCAAACTGGATGTAAAATTCAATCACATTGTGGTCACTGCTACCTAGTAGTGCCTTTACTCTGAGATCATTAATTAATCCTGTCACGTTACACAATACCAAGTCTAATACAACCTGCTCTCTGGTTGGTTCCAGAACTTGCTGCTCTAAGAAACTATCTCGAGAGCATTCTAAGAACTCCTCATCCAGGCTACTACTGCCAATCTGATTTTTCCAGTTTATGTGTAGATTAAAATCA
Organism: Cetorhinus maximus; assembly: GCF_964194155.1. Taxonomy (NCBI): domain Eukaryota; kingdom Metazoa; phylum Chordata; class Chondrichthyes; order Lamniformes; family Cetorhinidae; genus Cetorhinus; species Cetorhinus maximus. The sequence continues at coordinate 46,589,148 of NC_135894.1, forward strand.
CCCATAATTATTGCCATCCCTTTATCACAAGCACATTTTGTCTTGAATACTTTGTCCTATACTGTGGCCACTGTTAAGAGGCCTGTAGACCCACTAATGACTTATTTCCCCTACTATTCCTCATCACCACCCAAACCAATTCTATATCCTGATCTCCTGAACCAAGGTCATCTCTAACTATTGCACAAATGTCCTCTTTGATTAACAGTGCTACCCCTCCACCTTTACCTAGCTTCCTATTCTTCTTCATGTACCCTTCAATATTAAAGACCCAGTCTTTGTCGCCCTGCAGCCACGTCTCCTTAGTTGCTATCAGATCATATTTATTTACTTCAATGTAGGCCATCAATTCATTTATTTTGTTATGAATGCTACGTGCCTTCAGTTTTGCCTTTTTGTTACCTTTGTAACATCTAGTCTTGACTGCTGATGTATTCTTAGGTTTTTTCTCTCTGTCCCTTCCTTGCAAGGACACTCATCCTAGAACGGTTCAGGTGTAAATCGTCCCAATGGTACAGCCTCCACTTTCCCCACTACTGATGCCAGTGTCCCACAAACCAGAACCTACTTCTCACACAACAGTCTTTGAGCCACGCATTTGTCTCTCTAATCTTAATTACCCTATGCCAATTTGTACGCGGCTCAATAATCCAGAGATTATTACCATTGAAGTTCTGCTTCTTAATTTGGTACCTAGCTCCTCATACTGACTTTGCAGAAGCTCTTTCCTAGTTCTACCTATGTCACCAGTACCTACATGGACCATGACAACTGGATCCTCCCCCTCCCGCTGCAAGTTCCTCTCCAACCCTGAGCAGATATCCCAAACCCTGGCACCAGGCAGGCAACATAGCCGTCTGGACTCTTGTTCTTTGCTGCAGAGAACAGTGTCAAGGGGTTTAATAAGAGGGTTTGCAGTAGAGATAAGAAGCTTGGGGTTTTCTTGGCATTTCCAAATGATCCTGGAATAGTGGGCAGTTTTGGCAGATGAGAGCAGGGCCCGATAGTGTTTTGTGTGGTCCAAGTAGACCTGGCAGTGGATGGCCAAACCAATTGTCCACCATATCCTTTCAAGTATGCGTCCCTTGGACTTAAGGGAGTGGAGAAAAGGTCTGGACCATGAGGAACGGCCAGTGTGAGAGAGTGTGCTGGTTTGAATGAGGACAAGGGTGTTGAAGGTGGAAGTGAGTGTGCGATTGAGAAGAACGGTGGCTGCAGAAATGCTTGGCAAATGGAGGGCCAAAGTCTGGACAGTTGGGATCTTGAAAGTGAACCAAAGACATACTGCAGTTTGCTTTGTACTACTATATCAGGGATATCACCAAGGTTCCTTACACCAGGAGATACACATGCATCAACTTGCCAATGAAAATAGCGAAGAACAATGAGGGTGCATTAGTCCTCTGCAGCATCCAAGATGCCATAGGCTCCATCCACATTGCCTTGCATGGTCCCTGTTGGAGCCTGACATGTCTCACAATGGAAAGGGACACCACTCTCTGAATGTGTACTTTGTTTGTGACCACAGGTAGTATATCATGCAAGTTCCTGGCAACTGTCATGGTTCATTCATCCTGTGTTAGCAATTTGAATGCAAGTCCTATGGGATGGGGAGGTTCTTGTGCAACAGGGGGTACGATTGCAAAGTTTATGGAAATGGGGAAGCAGATCTACTCTTCCTAGTTCCACTGAAACATTTTTCCTTATTGTGGCAGTCACTGCTTAGGCCACAACAACTGCTTAAGAAGCAGAGCATGCCCACCTCCTGCAATGCTCACAAGACCCAATTGCTGTAAGGAAGCTGAAAACAAGTGTTAGCCCCAAGTGTAAGGTGTCTGGTGTGTTAGTTGGCCATCCGGGGTGCCTAAACGATACCTTCGCCAATATAAGAACATCTATAATGCAGGAGCATATCAGGTGTGGGATATTGCCCCCTGCACAATTTGCTCCTTTGCACCCCTCAGAAAACAAATGCAATGAGAGGCAATTTCTAGGGCTTGATGATAAATCAAATCTCAAATCCACAGTGATCTGAATTAAGAAGCAAAAAGTGTATCATCACATTATTGAAGGTATTCAATAGGCCTCCAAATAGTGAGAGAAATGGAGGAGCAAATCTTTAGGGAAATTATAGAGATGTGCGAGAACTATAGAGTGCTGATATTGGGGGGCTTTAATTATACAAATATTGATTGGGATGGTGTTAGTTTAAAGTTTAAGAAGAGGAAGGAATTTCTGAAATGTGCTCGGGAGAACTTCCTTGATCAGTATGTTCTTGGCCCAACTAGAAAGGCATTGCTGGCTGGTGCTGGGCCACATTGACCAAGTGTCTGTGGGAGAACATTTGGGTAAGAGTGATCATTGGATCAGAAAGTTTAAACTAGTAATGCAGAAAAGTAAGGAATAACCTAAGGTGGAACGCCTAAATTAGAAGAGGGCTAATTTTAATGGACTGAGAAGAGATCTAGCCAGGGTAAAATGGAACCTAAGATTGCCAGGAAAAACTGTAATAAAACAATTGGTGATCTTTAAAGAGGAGATATGTCAGATACAAGCTAACTACATTCCAACAAGGGCCAGAAATATTGACACAGAACCAGGTCTCCTTGGGTAATGAGAGGGAGATAGAGAATATGATGAAACAAAAAAAGGAGGGTGTATGATGCATTTCAGGTAAATTCTTCAAGCAAGAACCCCAGGTCAAATACAATAGGTTGAGAGGGAAGACAAGGGGGATTTTTTTATTCTTTCATGGGGTGTGGGCTTCACTGGCTCGGCCATTTTTTATTGCCCATTCCTAATTGCCCTTAGAAGATGGTTGTGAGTCGACTTCTTGAACCACTGCAGGCCATATGGTGTAGGTACACCAACAGTGATGTTAGAAAGGAAGTTTCAGGATTTTGAACCAGCGACAGTGAATGAATGTCAATATAGTTCCAAGTCAGGATGGTGTGTGGCTTGGAGGGGAACTTGCAGATGGTGGTGTTCCCATGCATCTATTGTCTTTGTCCTTCAAGGTGGTAGAGATTGTGGGTTTGGAAGGTGCTGTTGCAGGAGTCTTGGTGAGTTGCTGCAGTTCATCTTGTAGACATACAGCTGCCACTGCGCGTCAGTGGTGGAGGGAGTTAATGTTTAGGGTGGTGGATGTGGTGCCAATCAAGCGGGTTGCTTTGTCCTGGACAGTGTCGATCTTCTTGAGTGTTGTTGGAGCTGCACTCATCCAGGCAAGTGGAGAGTATTCCATCACAATCCTGACTTGAGACTTGTAGATGGTGGGAAGGCTTTGGGGGATCAGGAGATGAGTTTCTCTCTGCAGAATTCCCAGCCTCTGGCCTGCTCTTGTAGCCACAGTGTTTATGTGGCTGGTCCAATTCAGTTTTTAGTCAATGGTAATCCCCAGGATGTTGATGGTGGAGGACTCAGCAATGGTAATGCCATTGAATGTCAAGGGGAAATGGTTAGATTGTCTCTTGTTGGAGATGACCATTGCCTGGCAATTGTGTGGAGCAAATGTTACCACTTATCAGCCCAAGCCTGAATGTTGTCTAGGTCAGCTATAGGACTGGCAAAGAAAGAATATGAGAATAAGATTGCAGTCAACAGAAAAGGGAACCCAAAAATGCAAGTGGATGGTAAGAGTTGACATGGCTCCTATTAGGGACAAAGAAGGTGTCCGTGTTTACTAAGGAAGAAGAATCTGACAATATATCAGTAGAAACAGAGATAGTGGAGGTAGTAGATGGGGTGAAAATTGAGGGGGCGGGAAAAAGGCTGGGTACACTTACGGTACATAAGTCTGCTGGACCAGAAGGGCTTGCCATACTCTTCCAATCTTACATAGATATGGAAGAAGTGCCAGAGGATTGGAGAGTGGCAACTGTGACACGCTTATCCAAGAAAAGGTGTAACAACAATATTAACAACCAGAGGCCCGTTAGTTTAACATCAGTGGTGGGTTTTAGAAACAATAATCAGGGAAAAATATCAACAGAAACTTGGAGAGGTTTGAGGTAATTAAGGAGAGCCAGCACAGATTTGTAAAAGGCAGATCGTGCTTGACTAATCTAACTTAACTTTTTGATGAAGTAACAGAGAAGGTTCATGAAGGAAATGCAGTGGATGTTGTCTATATGAATATTAAGAAACATTTGATAAAGTACCACAGAAAAGGCTGCTTAACAAAACAGAGACTCATAGGGCAGAATTTTACACCCATCGGGCGGGTGCGTGCCTGACCCGATCGGACGTGAAATCGCATGAGATAACATGGGGCAAGCATCCCGACGCCATCCCGTTCTCGAGCAATACTTCGGTCAGTGGGCGCGCACAAAAGTCGGAAGCACGCCTGCCGACAATTAAGGGGGCAATTAAGTCCATTAACGGAGCAATTGACTCCAATTTTTCGTGGTCCACCGACATTACGGTTGGCAGGTGGGCGAATGGGCCAGGCTGCCTTTACATTTTTCATGAAGCCTCACCTAAGGTCACCACATTTTAGAAATGATGCAAGGGTTCTTGAGAGGATGGACTGGAGGTTTTACCAGAATGTTTCTGGAGGGGATTTTAGCTACAAGGTTAGATTGGAAAAGCTGGGGTTGTTCTCCCAGGAGCAAAGGAGATTGAGGGGGGAATCGATAGAGGTGTGCAATGTTATTACAGGTTTGGATTATAAGGTAGACAAAGAAAATTTTTTTCCATTAGCAGATGGCACAAGGTTTAGGCGACCCATATGCAAAGTTTTGGGAAAGAGATGCAGGGGGCATGTGAGGAAAAATGTTTTTACGCAGCAAGTGGTAATGACCTGGAACTCACTACCCATGTGGGTGACGTAAGCAGAGACAATCAATGATTTCAAACAAAATTGGATGGGCACTTAAATGGAATAAACTTGCAAGGCTACGGAGATAGAGCAGAGAAATGGGACTAACTGGATTGCTCCAGGGAGAGCCAGCCTGTTGGGTCAAATTACTTCCTTCTGTGCCATAAAAGATTTTATGATCCTTAAGTGTATTTAAGTTTAATATAAGAATACCATACTTGGCTAATTGTCTCTCTTCAGATTTAGAAACCCCCCAGCTCACCAGAATTTGCAGTTTGCAGCTATTTTTTGTGTTACACCATCACTACATGTGCACATATTCTATATGGCTTATGCAGTTCTCTTCCATATCTCGATGTTGGTTTCCTGTTCTCGTGGTTGGGTGTTATATAATCATAGCAGCAAATTTAGCAACAGAGCTAAAGGCTATTTTTTCTATTCTCTTTTAAAAGAGACACAGTTGATTTATATTTTGGGCAGTCATTGAAGTCAATAAAGAAATCGGACAGAGTGTAAAATGATCTGTCGCCCCACTAACATCATTTTTTTGAAACCACCCAAGAATTGCACCTATGGGCTAGGATGAAATTTCAAAATATTTCCTCTCCAGCGCTTTTTCCCGATTGTAAATGAAATTGACACTTGTAGCTCCATGTAAACGGCCACCTGAATGTCACAGGTTAGAGGTGAACTTCTTTGGTCTTACCGCAGTGTGTGTAATGCAGTAAAGGCGTTTACAGGAGAAATTTGCGTGAAAGTTGTTTCTGCTGCTGGTGTACCTTTAAAACACTTCCCCAAGTTCCCTTGTACTTTTTGAACCTTCACACTGTGTCCTTACTGGCCTTGTCTGCATGACCCAGTGTGAAAGCCCCTGGTTTAACAGCTGCAAATTTCCAGGTTTTGCACCGCTAATACATTCAGGGTAACATAAATGAGTCTTAGGAGATCAGCGGATGAAGGCAGAAGGTGAGAAGTTGCTGAGATAGAAGTCTGGAGATATTGTATAGCTGGGAAACACATTTTAAAGCTTTCTCCCCAGCTTCTTTTTGGAAATGCAACATATCTCACCCATTCTTCATTGCTCCAATTCCTTTGAAACATTGTTGATACATCCTCACTACCACTACAAAATTCCCCTGGGTTCAAGTCCCTGATCTTGTGTCTGGGAGAGAGGCAGGTGGTTATGTTTGTGGCCTTTGGGGAAAAGGAAGTTGGGACAGGATGAAACAACTGCCATTGGTGGATGTGCCTTATCTGCTTTCTCATCGTCCCCATGCACAACGAAGCAGAAAAGTACTCCACAGCTCCACCTACCTCTCCTTCTCTTCATCATCATTTCCCCTTATGCCAACCTTCACTGTATAGATCTGCCAGCAAAGAGGATAGGATCTAAGAATGGGTGAGCATTACCCTCTTGAAATTGAAGAGACAGAGAAAGAGGGTAGATGTTCTATCTGTGTGCTGCTTCAGAGGAATCCCAACAGAACAATGTAGATGTACAATTAATAACCTGGCATTGGCAGACTGCTGCTGATTTAGCCATCATCCACAGTAAGTGCTAAGCGAGTGCTCAGAAGATGTAGGGGCTGAGGGGTTTAATGGTGGCCTGCCTTTGGCATGAATTATGTTCCAATTTGTCTTGTAAGAAGAGAGTGTGAATGAGATTAAGGCTAGCAGTGAAAGTTGAAAGATGTAATGGTATGACACTGTTAAAGGAGAGGAAGGGGCTTTAAACTTGTGCATGTAAATAACTGGTGTGAGTGGGGCAGTCATTCTGCAAGGTGTCGAGCTAGACCAGAGACCTAGACCAGAATGTAGTGTGGATGGTTAGTTGTGGCAGCATTGCTTTAAGAGGTTGAAGGGTATGTTAGTGCCCAGAATGGGTAAGGAATAGAAGTGAGAGTGTGCCCAGTATGTTACCTTGCCAGCTTAAGTAACGTCCTTAAACTTATTGCAACACTGTTCCACAAGCCTGGTGGTAAGGATATTGACACTTTCAGAGCTACTAATCTCTCTTTCCAGATAACATGAATTACTAGGTAGCTTGTTACTCACACTCAGGATTCTGTACCTTTTGCCTTTGATTTCCTGAGGACTTGGGGGTCTCAATTCCTGAAGTTCTGAGCTCTACCTTGGTTTGGTGTCCTGCCCCATCCAGTTGGTGTTGTCATTCTCTGCAAGTATAATAAAAATGTTGATAATACATGAAATTACTAGAGAGTTTTTTTTTTATTCATTGGATGTGGGCATCACTGGCTAGGCCAGCATTTATTGCCCATCCCTAGTTGCCCTTGTTCAGAGAGCATTTAAGAGTCTCAACCACATTGGTCTGGAGTCACATGTAGGCAGGTAAGGACATTAGTGAAACAGATGGGTTTTTACAGCAGTCAGCAATGGTTTTATGTTTTAAATTTACTTTTTTTAATTCCAGATTTTTATTGAATTTAAATTTCACCATCTACCATGGTGGGACTCGAACCCAGGTCCACAGAACATTACCCTAGGTCTCGGGTTTACCAGTCCAACAACAATACCGCCATGTCATCACCTCCCCCAGTGAATTGAAAGGACCAATCAGTGGTCCTCTTTTGTATCTTTGTCTCCCAGTCTATTGCTGCACAGAAGTTGTCAAATAGTTCAGTTCGTTCCATCAGTTTTAGCCCATTGACTGCTCCAACAAGAGTGCAATGGACCTGCATGCATCTCCTGCTCTAGACCATTGGGACCATAAACATCTTGGCTAGCATTCCAGACTCCGCATGAATTCAAGTAAGCACACAGAACAGAGCTCTTCCCCATTACAGATCAACACAGAGCTGCTAGCTTGCAGTGTTCTAAAACAGGTCAAGCAACAGCAATACAAACAATACAAAGGCAGATTAGTTTCATTCCTCTGTATAGCTCTTACTTTGCTAGTGTTTGACTAATCAAATAAAATCAAAATAGGATGGAATTGAATAAGATGGTCTCCTAACCTCTAATTACCTTGTCTATTTTTTACACTCCAGCTGTTGTATAAGTTTGCCACCTTAACAGCGGATGATCATTTAGAGTAGAAGACATCTGAAAAAGAGTCAAACGGACTCCAAACGTTAACTCTGGGCAGAATTTTCCGCCTGTTGGGTGGGCGGGGGTGGGGGCGGGGGCGGGGGCGGGGGCGGGCCCAACCCAATCTCCGGCGGGCGGGGAGCCGATCCCCGCAGGAGAAGCCGGCCGCGCCGCCATGTTACGTGGGCGGGCCAATTAAGACCCGCCCAGCGTGACATCCGGCGGGAAGCGCTATGCGCTCCCTGTGCAGGCAGGGGGGGATTCCCTAAAAGCGAGAATGCACTCTTTCACGCATGCACACAAAAGAGCGCACATCTCCCTGAGGCTAAGTGCTGCCTCAGAGAGATCACTTCCACTTTGAAAAAGATTAAAAATAGAAAGAAAAATTCCCTAGCATGTCCTCCTCATGTGACAATGTCACATGAGATGGGACATGTTCATAATTTACATAACAACTTTATTAAAATTTTTAAAACCCTACATGAAACCTCATCCCACCAGTGGATGAGGTTTCATGTTTTTCAGAAGCCCACTGGGGCTCCTGGCCGACCTGCCAACCTTAAAGTTGGATGGGCAGGCCCTTTAACTGTTTAAATGATCCTGTCAATGGCCTCAATTGGCCATTGACAGGTCGGTGGGTCCGCAGCTGATTTTGCTGCGCACCCCCCACCTGAAAATTTAAATGGGGCAGGATGATATCGGGGGTTTCACCCGACATCATCCCGCGTCACTTTACGCGTCGGCGAGCAGGCCCCGACCCCTGCTCACCGACGGCAAAATTCTGCCCTCTGTTCTCTCTCCACAGATGCTGCCAGAGCTGCTGAGTTTTTCCAGCATTTTCAGTTTCCAAATCATTTAGAATAGACTGTCTTCACCTTCTGAAATAAATAGGACAATGATCTCTTCCCAAAATGGGATTATTTTTCACATATTCATTTTGATATAAACAAAACCTAATATTTTTTAAATGCCTTTGAGTCGATTAAATAGTTAACACTGAGGGAATCTGAAAATAATGTCTTTTGACATTGCTAAGTACTAAATATGATTTTGTGATACAGGTCATTTAAGCTATCAATCATATTGCTTTTACCGCTCTGTTAGCAGTGGCAGGTACCTCATTAGACAATAATATATATTTAGGAAAACAGACACAGGGCATGTAATACAAGGCAGTAACAATGGAGGTGGTTAGATGATGCTAATGCCTTAAGTGTCTAAAGTAGAACAGTTTAAAAGTGCAAACTTTACCCCTGGATTAAATTAAGCCTTGTTATTTTACATGCCAAAATTAAAACTTGTATCAGCACATGGTAACATTGTGATCTAATGAAACAGGTAATCTGAAAAAGTTTCATTAGATCTTGCACATTTCTTGCAATGCAAAGTACCATTACTGTAAATGTTGAAGACCCCCTTTGAAAAAGTAAAATAACTTCAGCAATGACTAAAATATTTTCATTTTAGTACTGCAAAAGATATTTTTTGAAAGGGCATATGCGCTTTCTAAATTATTGAATGTTCATTTGAACATTTACTGATACACAGAGTGTTTTTGATACAGTGTAATGACTGTAAGCCACTTCCTGTGTGTTACAGTAAGAGGCACAGTATTCATATCAGAAGTTTGAAAAAGTCAACCGAAGTCAGATAAGTTTCCAGGTAATCTGTATCCATTAAATGGGTATAAAATAGCACTTCCACAACCTGCAGCAAAATGATTAATGATATGACAATATCAATGATATGACCAGTGTTGAAGATATGGGCGGAATTTTCCCAGAATTGCACTAAGTGCAGTAGCAGATGGGTAAAATGGCATCCTACCCGCTGATGGAAATGGCGGGTTTTTACGCCATACCTTCCTGAGCTCGCCTCATTATATATTCACTCCTGCAAAATACGCTGTTTCCATGGCGGATGGGCTCTCATTCACCTGCTTGCCATCACCCTGCTGTTGCATTGCGCCGGCCGCCATCTTTAAAAGGCAGCCACCAGCAAAGCGCTCATCACCACCAGCTCACCACCACTGCCCGGGAGACATGGCTTGCAAAGGCAAAAAGACTGCAGCTCCCCCCGCTTCAACGAGGGGTCCCTCGAGCGACTGCTAGATGCCATGGAGGCCTACCGGGAAGTGCTCTACCCACGCTCTGGCCGCAGGATGGGTAGCAATGTCACCAACCCAGCTTGGGAGGCAGAAGCAGTGGTGGCCAGCGCGAACATCCTGCAGAAGAGGACAGCCACCCAGTGCCACAAAAGGATGAATGATCTCCTCCGTTCTGCCAGGGTAAGTCACTCTTTTCATCACACATCCACAGAGCCCTCATTCACTGCCAGTGTAAGGGACATCACCATTCACTCTTTCACGCACACTGTCATTGTCATCACTACCCGCACAGGCCAGGCATACTTATCATCTGGCCCGGCAGGCATCCTGCTTACCCTCTCTCCATCTCTATCCATGCTGGACAAACTGGCTCATAACAGGAGGGAAAGGTGGAGGGATGCCAGAATTCAAAATCCTAACAGAATTCGAAAACAGAGTCATCCAGCTGGTCGACGATGACTGGGGCCGGACCTGTGCTGATGGTGATGTCAGCGCTGCTCTACCAAATGAGGATCCAGCATTGCAACATCCATCAGACAACCATGCCGTGAGTGACGTGTCCTCTTTCACAGGCCACTGCCATGCACTAATTATCTCTCCTTGATTTCCCAGGCACATCTGCCAAACAGCCGACAGAGTCCATGACCCAGGGCCCCCAATCAAGTCCCGAAGAAACCTCTGAAGAGGAATCTAAAGGCACCCTCCCTGAAGTCCCATCACAGCGCTCACCCACCCCGTCCACCAGCGCAGAGACACACACCTCAGTGGAACCTAGCTTTAGAGTAGCCTCGGGATCACAATCTGGTGAGCACATCGCACTGTCTGATCCATAGCAGGCGGAGGCAGGGACTTCCCAGGTCCCCGGCACTCGGAGGACTGCTGGAGGCCAGAACGTTGCCGAGTCCGAGTCTGATGATGAGCCTCTGGACTCGGCCATGTCACAGTTGCTGGAGATGCAAAGGCAAGCTCAGGAACAACAGCAAGGGATGGCCGCTGTACTCCTCAGATTGCAAAGTATGATGGAGGAGTCTGTCCATCTTCAGGATGAGGTGATAGTGCCGGCATTGCAATGCACCGAGGCCAACACTGGCAGGATGGCAGCCGCCATGGAGACCTTGGTCCAGGACATCACTCCTGCACTGCTACGCAGACTTAACTCCATTATTGATGCCATAGTGTGCCAACAGTGTATATGCGAGAGAGGTGCTGGGCCGCTCAATCTCACTCCAGCTACCCCTTCCGCTCACGGAGTCAGCCAGGGATCCTTGGGCACCCATAGGGAGGAGGATCAGCAGGTGCATGCTCCGGGGTCATCCACCCAGGCGACTCTGGGTGTGACCAGCTCATGTGACTCCCCTCTTTCTGTGACCTCCACAGATCCAGCTCCACAAGCCAAGGTAGGTGTCACTGCCACACAGCAGGACCCCAAAAGCAGGCCAGGGCCCTCCAAGTCTAGGCCCTCCAGAGGACACCCGCCAATGTCATCACAGACAGGGCATCACAGTCAGCAGAGTGCCTCCACCTCTGCTGTGGATGTCCGGGGAGCGCCAAGGCTTAGGGGCAGGGTTAGGAAAGTTAGGTAAAAGTAGTTGCACAGCCTGGGCCCAAGTATTGAGCACTTGTACATAATGTTCCCTATTGTCATAATAAATTCCTAAGAATGTCCTCCTGCCTATGGCTCCTTGTTCAGATGAGCAGTGTTCTTGTCACTCAGATGGATGTGAAACCTTTCTGCACAAAATAAAAGGCAGGTGTCTCAGTCCAGGGCCTCTTCCCTGTGCTCTGTGCAGTCTTCAGACCACAGTGATTGTCCAGCCTCACAACTCCCTGAAAACATTATTGATGCCTGCACCTCTGCAGTGCTGGTCATTGCTGCCAGCATGAAGTGGGCAGGCGTCACAGAGTTCTCTCATACTCTCTGTGTGCTCTCAGCACTTTTAAAGTGGGGCTGGCCCCCATCACACTAACATCTGTGACCAGTGATGCTGTGTACCAGCTCCTGAAGGACTGAGATGCTGAAAGCGGACACAGCATCAGATGCGTCTAAAGTTTCATGGTTGTGTCTATGAGATGGCTCTGATCATGGAGCACAAGCAAGCTGCCCTCAGCCAGACAGGAGTCAGACATTCTCAGAGGCTATGTGAAGATCTATGCAGTGTCCTCACAGTGTGTTGTCATCATCCTCCTGCGAGCAAGCGACTATTAGGGCCTCCACTGCATCGCCATGACAGGGGCAATCTCACAGAGGGTGTTGGCGCTGCGATAAGCCAGACTGGAGTCAAATGTTCACAACTGCGATGTGAGGATTTACGAGGACACCTCACTGCATGTCGTCATCATCCTCCACAAATCTGGCAGCTATGAGGGCCTCCCAAGTGCGCCTGCCTCATCTAGCCAGTGCGAGAGCCTCATCCCCATCGTCACCACTGAGAACCCCGTCACCCTCATCCCCGTCGGCAACATACTCATCAGAGGAGATGTGCAGCTCCTCCAACTCCTCCTCAGCCAGCTCCTCACCTCGTTGCAGCGCCAGGTTGTAAAGGGTGCAGCAGACAACGACGATGTGTGACACCCTCTGCAGGTGGCCACCAGACCGGTCCAGGCACCGGAACCGCATCTTCAGCATCCCAATGGTCTGCTCCACCAAGGTGCAAGCTGTAGCATGAGCCTCATTATAGCGTCACACTGCTGCAGTCTGAGGCCGCAGCACCGGTGTCATCAGCCACGGCCTCTGCCCAAGGGGCCAACCCTGAAGCCTCTGTGAACCCTGGAAGACTGCAGGGGTCTGCAAGTGAATCAGGATGTTGGCATCATGCACACTCCCTGGAAACCGTGTGCACACCTGCAGGATGCGTTTCTGGTGGTCGGATACCAGCTGTATGTTCAGTGAGTGGAAGCCCTTGTGGTTGATGAAGTCCACTGAGTGTAGCGACAGAGACCTGAGTGCCTCATGAGTGCAGTCAATCACACCCTGCACCTGTGGGAATCGCAAGATCAGGGCAAATCCAATGGCCCTTGCATCCTGGCTGTCCCGGTCCCGGGCGAAATGCACAAAGTTGTGTGCCATGGAGAAGATGGCATCCGTGACCTCAAGGCTGCATTTGTGGGTGGCGGATTGTGAAATCCCACAGAGGTCACCTGTGAAGCCCTGAAAGTAGCCACTGGCATAGGAATTAAGCACCGCGGTCACTTTCACAGCCACTGGCAGTGGATGCCCTCCATGTCCCCTTGGTGCCAAGACCTGCAGTAAGTGGCAGATGTGAGCCACCAGGTCCCTAGACATGCGCAGTCATCGGCAACACTGGTACACAGTCACCTGCAGGAATGACAGGCGGCATCCGTAGACCTGGGTGTTGCTAGGCGCCAACCAGCCACGGCTCACTGTCGCCCCTGGGCAGTGTGTGCGGGAGCCCCAGCAGCGCCTTCTTCATGAGATGGCTGCTCCTGCCTTTGTGCGGCCAGGTGCCTCAGTCACTCTCTCCTCCATCTTCTACAGTTTCTGTAGGCCATCAGGCATACAGCTAGATCACCAGGATCCATCAGCCTGTCATGGTCCTCCTACAGCATGAAAGAGAGTGAGAGATGTGATTATCATGGCTGTACTTAGCACCGTTCCTGGCCCTGTGTGACCGCTCCTTAATGCTTCCCGGAGAGTGCTGGTCACCCCTCGGATGACCAGAGATGAGTGCGCTGCATGGCTGCCCTGTCAACCTGCGACATGGGGGACACTGTTCCAAACCAGGATGCTGACATTGCGCGCCTCTAGCAGTGATTGCTACATGACCAGCATTGGCGAGGAGATTGTACAACATGTGGAGTCCAACTGCTCCACGGTCCAATAAAGTGGTGGCAGACTCAAAATCTGTGCCGGTGGGGTGGGGGGGTCGGGGTAGGGAGTGGGGGCAGGGCAGGGTGGGGTGGGGGTAAGGTATGGAGCACTTGGTGGCCCTTTGTTGCCTCTGTGATGCTTGTATGGACGGACAGGCTAGGAGCCTGACCTCAATCATATCACTGTGGCTGTGCCTAATCTGTCTCAGTTGCAGAGGCCTGGTCAGTTTGCATAGGTGTCCCTAATGTGTGGCCACTTCCCTCGCTTACCCTGCCCCCACCTCGATTGCCTGTACGTGGGATGTAGCGCCAGAGCAGCACTTGACCCTCCCTGCCCCCACCCCCACCCCCCTCCCTGCGTGCTGTTGTGAAACACATCGGCATGCTTTCCCACTGATGTGGACTGAAGGTATGACAGGGTTCCAAGAGCCTGGTGGGATGGCCTTTTAATTATATGTTATTGTATCACAATTAGCTCCCCGCCAACCGATGGCGAGAAATGTAGCCTGCCGTCAGTGGGCTGAGTGGAAGGTCACGTTCTGCCTTCACGCCGTCGTGAAGTGGGTCCCGCCATATTTTCCACACACATCACCCATCACGCCTGCCACCAGCAGGCTCAGAAAATTCCGCCCTATATGTTTCCATACATATTGTGTACATTTTCTGTAATTGTTGCATTTAGTTTCTGTATCACTTATGTTGTCACACTTTGCTGATGGAACCCAAGGTGTAGCACCCCTGAATCTGAGCCAGAAGTATGTTGATTAACACCCCATTCCAAAAACTTTAGGCACAATCTCAGCTGATATTTCAGTGCAACACTGAAGGGATGCAGCATTGTCAGTGATGCCATCTTCAGGTGAGACAATAAACTGAGGCCCTTTCCGCCATCTCAGGTGAATAAAAATTCCCATGGCACTATTTGAAAGAGAGAACAGGAGCTTTCTCCAGTTTCTCCCTGATCTCCTGGTCATTATTTATTCCTTATCTAACATCACTAACACAGGTTATCTAGTCACCAGCTGTTTGTGGGATCTTTTATTGGCTACCTTGTTTCCTACAATGCAATAGTTACAACATTTCAAAACAACTTCATTGACTGTAAACTACTTTGGAATATCCTACAATGATGAAAGATCCAATATAAATAAACATTTTTCTTTCTTTAATTCCCATGGTCAAACCAATATATTCTCCAGCTCACCATGAGCAGTACCATGGGAGATCTCCTAATGCCTCTGCATCACCGTATATAGTGATCAGCAGAGAGCAGCTGCTATGTTAGGAAAACTACAGATAACTTAATTAATAATATTAAAAACCATTGCATTTTGAAAATAAGTAAAACAAATTTTCTGAGGATAATAAACTGCATTGATAAGAGATTTAATGGCTTTTAATTGTATAATACTGCACTTTACAAGAATGATTCTAATTTTAGCTGCACATGCTAATTATCACATGATATGTTACTAATTTCTTGCTAAGTAGAATCTTTTCCTAATTTATAACTCCAACCAAAAATCAAGTTATCCCTCTGCAGAGGAATGCATGATGGTCCACGCTGTTGATGATGCTAAACAACATGTTTAGCATCATCAACAGCGATGTTGGTTAGCCCATTAAGAGATTACAATCTGGGACTGGGAGGGGATACAGTTGAAGGATCTCACTTCCTCAATTTTCTCATTATATTTTTGCAACCAAGTTGACTCCTGAGAGTAGAAAAAGTTCACCGAAAGGTTTAGCTTAGGTGAAAAATTGTATATATTTCTTACGTGAAAATTTTGATTTTGGGGTTATTCAGAGGATGGTAACCAAAAGAGATCTATTCTATAAATGTGACTTACCTAAATCCTTTTTAACTAGAAGTATTTGTTAACATGTTTATCCACAGATGTTTACAAAGAAGCATTTCAGCTCTTTGCCAGGTCTTTGCTTGAGCAATTCCATTCGCATCCTACTGCAATTTTCTTTTGCTTTTAATTTGTTGTCAGGATGTGGGTGATTCTGCCAGTGTGAGTTATTGCCCAGAGAAGGTGAGGGTTTGACTTGTTTGACCTACTTTCGTGAGATTGAAATCGCATATAGGTCAGACTGGTTTGAAGGGCATTCTTGAAATAGTTTGCTTTTTCCAAAAGCTAGCAAATTTTTTAACCTCTTCTTCTTCGACTTCTCCCATTTTACTCAGGGTCATCACAATGCTGGGTGATCCCCCTTCTCCATCTCTCGCTATCAGTCACCCATTCCTCGTCCAATCCCGTAAGGATGAAATATCCTTCCATCTGGCCTTAGGCCTTCCTCTTCTCCTTCTTCCTGACAGTCCCATCTCCATCACTCACCTCACCACATTTCCTCTCTCTCTCACTCACTCCGCAGCAGGTGACCATACCCTTTCAAACTCTTCTCGCCTACTTTCCTTGATTCTCCCACAATCTTCACACCCCCGCCCCAATGTGCTGTCTCCTGATTTTGTCCTTTTTCGTAACTCCACACATACATCTCAACATCTGCATCTCATTACTATCCAGTTGTTGTTTCCCTCTCCTTGATATTGCCCAAGTTTCTGCACTACATAATAAGGCTGGTGTCAAAACTGTCTTGTAGTTTCTTCCTTTCAGTTTCAGCAATATTTTTCTATTGTTAGTTTTCCCCAGGTTTTGGGCACAGTTGTCGCAACGTATGACCTGCCCGTGCCAGTCCTATTGGAGGTGGACAGCGTGAAAACTTGGTCCTCCCACCTCATTTACCTGATTGCAGCCAGAAGGATTACTTGATGCTGACTGCCTCTTTGCTCTGCTTGCTTCCTGCACTGAGAAAGGGCCAGGAAAGTGTTGTGCTGAGAGCAAGTGGCTCAGTCGGTCTGCTCCTTTTAAAGATAATGTGCACTGAATAAGATTGCTGCAAATTAAAACATGGAAAATGGAACAACAGGGCAGAGAGAGGGTTCAAGGGTGATGATTGCAGTCTTGGAGGCATTAGTAGTAAGATGGGAAAGGGGAGAGATGCCATGCTTCTACATGGGGCCGAGGCCCTCAAGGACAACTCTCAGAAGAGGGTGGGAGCAAGTGGCCAGGAAGGTCTACTCCCACAGTCTGGACCTTCGGACCTGGCAGCAGTGCCACAAGAAGTCTAATAACCTCACACAGGCGGTCAAAGTCAGCGAATCCATCTTCACATGACATCTCCTACCCACCACACCACCAGCCTCTCAGGCTGCTCAATGCACCAAATCCCCAACACTTGCCCAGAAGCATCCCTAGCACTCAGGACTTATGCTTAACATCCAGGATTAGATTCACTTTCACACACCTACTAGCATTGCCAACCTCATACCCACCATTCACAGTCTCCACATACCATCTAGCTATTCAGCTATGGCAAACACATACCTAAACACAGTGCCACACAATCACTGGCATTTTACCCTCTCTCTTACAGGGCAAAGTGACACACTATAGAAGGGAGCATAGCAGGGGGCAAGGACAAATGTATCTCCTGAGCCCTATGGAGGGGATGGCTTAGCATCATGGGGTCAGCTGTGACAGAGCCTGTGGCATGCATCATCACTGAGAACAAGGAGTATGATAGTATGTTCTTGCCTTATGGCCCTTCAAAACTCCCAGCTCAATCTCATCCTGCCATCTGGAATAATACATAAACTGTTGATGGCATGATCATCATGGACTTCTTGTTCCCATCTTCTCTCAGGCCAACCTTCCTCTTTCAGATTCCTGCTTTCAGACATCCAGCTCCAAGTTGGCACTGGACATTGGGCAGAGTTTGCCCTCAGCAAACCCAAAACACTCCAGAATATCTTGCACAAACATAAGTTCTTAAAAAGGACCTTACCCACAATATGGGCACCTGGCTCATTAAGTAGCGCTAGAGCAAGGCCCCATCTTGAAGCTTGTTGTACAAGGAGTGACAAAGAATTAAGTTTCTGGGACTCACATGGGCCAAATTTGGTACCCTGGCATCACATCAGCTGGTTGATTCACAGGCTTCACTGGATGCCTGCATAGGTACCTTTTTCCTGATGCAGCGCTGTTTCACAAAGATGAAAGAAGAATTTCTCACCCTACATTTCCTACTTACGTGGCAGAACAAGCAAGTGTATATAACCACAATTTTTAGAAAAGACTAAAATATTTGTCATATCAATATAAATGTGTTTTAGAAAATGGTCTCAGCCAGATATAAGGCGAAAAGGAATTCTGTAACATTTGTATCAAAGGATTAAATCTGACCAGGTTTGTGATATTCGTTGAGTCAACTAAATTTCTTTGTAGATGTCACGACCTACAGTCAGAAATTATTTTACTTTGGTGACTGGGCAGTTTCTCCTTGAAGTGTTGGTAGTAGTTAGTACTGGTCAAATTCATTGGCCTCGATTTTGCTGCAAAGAAATGGGAAGTTTAATGGGCTCTCCGTTATTAATCTGTGAACTGTCCAGCAACTTGTGGTGAGAAGGAGATCCCCCATGAATAGTGAGTCACTGGAGGTTGCTGTTGAACTCAGTGAAAACAACAGTTCAGCCCAACCTCCCTGTTAATTTCATGAAGGCTCTATTTGCAAATTAATTTCCAATTGAATTTGCCACATAGAGTTCAGGCTGCTAATTCATAGTGTCAGTACCTTTGCAATGACACAATTTATGTTTTTGCAACGTCACTGAATCTTTTTGGTCCAGAATTTATTTTTATTCTTTCATAGGATGTGTGCTTCGCTGACAAGGTCAGCAGCCAGGGGGTTACCATTGACCAGAACCTGAACTGCACTAGCCATATGAAGACTCTGGCTACAAGAGCAGGTCAGAGGCTAGGAATCCTGCGACAAGTAACTCATCTCCTGACTCCCCAAAGCCTGTCCACTATCTAAAAGGCACAAGTCAGGAGTGTGATGGAATACTCCCCACTTGACTGGATGAGTGCAGCTCCCACAACACTCAAAAAGGTTGACACCATCCAGGACAAAGCAGCCCACTTGATAGGCACCACATCCACAACATTAACTCCCTCCACCACTGACGCACAGTAGCACCAGTGTATACCATCTACAAGATGCACTGGAGGAATTCACCAAGGCTCCTCAGACAGCACATTCCAAACCCACGACCACTACCACCTAGAAGGACAAGGGAGGCAGATAGATGGAAGTGGAAGTTCCCCTCCAAGTCACTACTATCCTGACTTGGAAATATATCGCCGTTCCTCCACTATCGGTGGGTCAAAATCCTGGAACTCCCTTCCTAACAGCACTGTGGGTGTACCATCTGGAGTGCAGCAGTTCAAGAAGGCAGCTCAGCACCACCTTCTCAAGGGCAACTAGGGATGGGCAATAAATGCTGGCCCAGCCAGCAAAGCCGACATCCTGTGAATGAATTAAAAAAAAATAAAAAATTTGCCCATCCCTAAATTCCCTTGAGAAGTTTCTGGTGAGCTGCCTTCTTGATATGTTCTACTGTGGGGTCGCTTTACTTGTGAACCAGTTGCATGCTTATCTGTCGGCGGGTGCGTTGATAACAATATAATGCAGGCACAGAGACCAATATGGGGTGAAGCACATGCCATTTATTTACACAGACTACAGAGTGCTAACATGATGTGTGCTTCTCCAACCAGACCCTACTCTGGACTAACCTTAACATTGTAACCCGCGCTACACAGCTTTTGGGACATACAGTCACATGGTCAATCTGTTCACATTCTCTTAAAGTTGTAATGTACCTCAGATTACCACATCCCTTCCCCTTTACTTGAAGGCACAATTTACAATATATTAACTATTTACATAAATAAACTATTTACAAATTCAGTCTCTCCTGAGGCTTTTTCAAATGTGTCGACCGTCGTAGTTCTACCACTTCAGATGGTTTATCTGAGGCCTCCCTCTCAGGAGTTACCTGTCCACTAGGCTCCCCAGTAGGAACTGTAAATTTGCCTCTTCGACTCTCTCAGGGTCATCAGATCCTAAAGATACTTCCAAAGCAAGGGGAGTTCCTCCTGCCGGTGGTGTAGACTCCAACTGGAATGTCTTCACTCTCATTCGACCCCCATCGCATGCACTCCGTCTGCCCCTCCCCTCCAAGTTCAAGAATATGAAGGGCAATTGTAAGGTAGGTTCTGAAAATCAGGATGTTGGCAAGGCTAAATTCAACATGGAATGATCATCTGCCTGCCATGTGTAATAAAATTCTAGGCCTTGTTAGTAATTCCGCTTTTTCTTTCTTTTGATGGGTTTTCTCTTGGCAGCACTGACTTTCATCTCGGCTTTCTTTTCAATTTCCCTATTGGCCAGACTAGGCTCAAATATGAGCTCAACTTGAGTGAACTCAGTGGTTGAGTCTTCCAGTATTTCCTCACCTATCAGCTCCTTTGAAAACTCAGGGGTGTCTATTTTTAAAACTTCTTGGCTTCCACATAGCTGATTCTTCAGCTCTTCCAGTTTTTAAAAATATTTGTTAGTTGTTTCCTGGCTGCTACATAGCAAGCAACTGTCTCTCCAGCAACGTGACACCTCGAATTGAATTTAAAATGTTGCGTTGTTACCGAGGGTTTTAGCTGAAAGTGGGTTTTAGCTGAAAGTGGCTTTTCATAAGATTCTCCAACTCACCATAGCCCTGGGAATCTGGACATTGGGTGCAGTTAGACTACGAATTAGGGCGTATGTTTTACTGCCACATGTCAATAAGAGGACCGCCCGCCTTTTCTCCTCCCCTGATATGTCATTGGCCAAAAAGAAAAGCGTGAGGCATTCAATATAATGTGACCAGTCATCGGTGGTCTGATCAAACGGTTCGATGCGGCCCAATTGTGGCACACTGGAGGGCGATAACTTCGACGACTATGGTGAGGGTTTTACTTACAATCGGCCTGCAAGGCACAGCTGACCCACTTCAGTTGAGTTTTCGTGGCTTTCCTTGGTGTCGTTGACTGATCGTGTTTTTCCTCATCGCCACTTGTTATGTTCTACTGTGGGGTTGCTTTGCTTGTGTACCGGTTGCACACTTATCTGTCGGTGGGCATGTTGATAACAACATATTGCAGATGCAGAGACCAATATGGGGTGAAGCACGTGCTATTTATTTACACAGGCAACAGGGCACCTTCATGATGTGTGCTTCTCCAACCAGACACTACACTAGACTAACATTAACATTGTAGCCCACGCTATACAGCTATTGGGTGATAGAGTCACGTGGTCAATCTGCTCACATTCTCTTCAAGGTGTATTGCACCTCAGAACCACACTTCTTAAACCCTGCAGTCCATCTGCTGTAGGTACACCCACAGGGCTGTTAGGAAGGGAGTTCCAAGTTTTTGACCATGCATCAGTGAAAGAACGGCAATGTGATTCCAAGTCAGGATGGTGTATGACCTGGAGGGGAACTTGCAGGCGGTGACACCTGTTGTTCTTATCCTTCTTGAGGTAGAGGGCACAGATTTAGAAGATGCCTTTGAAGGAGGCTAGGCAAGATCCTACAGTGCATCTTGTAGATATACACACTGCTGCCACTGTATGCCGAGGGATGGGCAGAATATGTGGCAGTGGATGCAGCGCCAATAAAGCAGGTTGGATGGTATTGAATTTCGAGTACTGTTGAACTGTGCTCATCCAGGCAAGTGGAGAGTATTCCATCACAGTTTTGATTTGTGCCTTGTAGATGATGGACAGGCCTTGGAAGGTCAAAAGGTGAGTTAGTTGCCGCAGAATTCCCAGCCTCTGACCTGCTCGTGTAACCACAGTATTTATATGGCTGATCCAGTTAAGTTTGGTAACTCCCAGGATGTCGATAGTGAGGGATTCAGTAATGACAATACTGTTAAATGTCAAAAGGAGATGATTAGATTCTCTCTTGTTGGAGATGGTCACCACCTGGCAGCTGTGTGGCATGAATTTTCCTTGTCACTTATTAGCCTAAGCCTGAATGTTGTCCAGGACTTGCTGCATATGGACAAAGACTGCTTCAGTATCTGAGGAATCACGAATGGTGCTGAACATTGTGCAATCATCAATGAACATCCCCACTTCTGGCCTCATGATGGAAGGAAGGTCATTGATGAAGCAGCTGAAGATAGTAAGACACTATCCTGAGGAACTCCTGCAGTGATGTCCTGGGACTGAGATGATTGACCTCCAACAACCACAACCATCTTCTTCTGTGCTAGGCATGACTCCAATCTGTGGAAAGTTTTCCCCATGATTCCTATTGACTTCAATTTTGTCAGGTCTCCTTGATGTCATACTCAGTCAAATGCTGCCTTTCTGTCAAGGACAGTTGCTCTCAACTCACCTCTTGAATTCAACCCATTTTCCCTTGTTGGGCCAAAGCTAGAATGAAGTCTGGAGCTGAGTGGTTCTGGCAGAACCCCAACTAAGCACTCATGTACAGGTTATTGCTAAGTGCCACTTGATAGCACTATCAACAAAACCTTCCAGCACTTTGATGATGATTGAGAGGAGACTGATGGGGTGGTAATTAGCCATATTGGATTCATTCTGCTTTTTGTGGCCAATTTTCCACATTGTTGGGTAGATACCAGTGTTGTAGCTGTAAAGAAACAGCTTGGTTAAGGGTGCAACTAATTTTGGAGCACAAGTCTTTACAGCACTACAGCCGGGATGTTATCAGGGTCCATAGCCTTTGCAGTTTCCAGTGCCTTCAGCCACTTCTTGATATCACGTGGAGTGAATCAAATTGGCTGAAGACTGGCATCTGTGCTGGTGGTGACCTCAGAAGGATGCCGGGATGGATCATTCACTCGGCCCTCTTGCTGTAGATGGTTGCAAATGCTTCAGCCCGGTCTTTCGCACAGATATGCTGGAGTCCCCCACCATTGAGGACAGGGATATTTGTAGAACCTTCACCTATTATTATTTGTTTAATTGTCCACCATCATTCACAATTGGATGTAGCAGGACTGCAGAGCTTTGATCTGATTAGCTGGTTGTGGGATTGTTTAGCTCTGTCTATGCTGCTTCCACATTTTAACATGCAAGTAGTTCTGTGTTCTGGCTTCATCAAGTTGATACCTCACTTTTAGGTATGCCTGGTGCCACTCCAGGCACGCTCTCCTTCACACTTCATTGAACCAGGATTGATCGCCTGGCTTGATGGGAATGGTAGCGTAAGGGATATGGCTAGGCCATGAGGTTATAGATTCTAGTTGAACACAATTCTGTTGATGATGATGACCCACAGTGGCTCTTGGATGCCCAGTTTTGAGTTGCTAGGTTTGTTCTGATTCTATCCTATTTAGCACAGTGATAGTGCCACAACCGCAGTGGCGAGTTTTCACGTCGCATCGTCCCAAACCCGCCACATTAGTTATGCATTCCCGGGAAATACACCATTTTGATGGCAGGCTGGCTCTCATTCGCCCGCCATGCCATCACCTCACCGCTTCATCACACTGGGGGCCATATTTAAAGCCCAGACACGCACACTCATTTCAGTGCTTCCAGCCCACGACTACTGCAGAGAAGATGTCCATGAAAGGCAAAAAGACTGCAGCCCCCATGTCTAGTGACGCATAATTGGAACGGCTTTTGGACGCCGTGGAGGCCTGATGCGATGTCTTCTACCCTTGCTCTGGTCGCAGGATGGGCAGCTGGGTGACCACCCAGGCTTGGGAGGCAATGGCAGTGGTGATCAGTGCCAATGCTGCACAGAAGAGGTTGGCCATCCAATGCAAAGAGGATAAATGATCTCGTCCATGCAGTCAGGGTATGGCGACCATCTCATCACTCTAAACTCACATGCTCAAGCTAATCACACATTCACTGGCATCTCACTCACTGCCAGCTCAATGGACATCACCACCCATTCTCACACACACATCCTTACATCTCCATCTGGCCTCATCTCCTCTGGAGACTGCCTCCTCAGCCATCGTCATCTTGGCGCCACTTGCACAGATCAACATGTGTCTCCACACACACCCTGGGATACCCTCCTTCCCCAGTACAGCCCTCGTCCTGCAGAATCTGCCCTTGCCTGAGGCCACTTCTCGCCCTTCTCCACGCAAGCCCTAGACCTGCAGCTATTGAAAAGCCAGCCACATATGACTGATCTGGTAGGCAGAGACCTGCCGTGAGCCCCCCCAAAAATGATGTGGTGCTGTCTGTGAAGCCTGGCACTGATGGCTACAAGTGCTGACCAAAGAAAGGTAGGCAAAGAAACATTGAAGTCCCGAGCGAAGTGCAGCCCGCCAGGTGTACGTTACTTATGTTGTGAAACACATTGGCGTGTTTTCCTACCGATGTGGGCGGACGAACCAGAGGTGGAAGTGGGGTGTGGTGAACGATCCTAGCGTGCTGGCCTAATAATCATATGCAGATGTATTACAATGAGGTTCCCTATATCCGATGGCAGGAAACACGGCCCACAATTGGAGGCTGAGGGGACGATCGCAACCTGGTTACACGCCGCCCTGAAACCAATTGCGCCATATTGTCCGCTCATGCCTCCGAACACGCCCAATGCTGCCGGACATGGAAAACCTCGGCCAAAGAAACAATGCATAAAATAAATTGGAGGCATTTAGGGTGGATGATGAACATAGAGGAAGGGCAGCACCCAGATTCAATAATGCATCACTGAAATTACTGCTGTTTACGGTCAGAAGGAGAAGGGACTTTTCTCCAACACTGGAAGAAAGAAACCTATGACTATCACTAAGAAGGCTTGGTTTGAGGTAACTGAGTTGAGCAGCAGGAACCATAAGACCTTAAGACATAGGAGCAGAAGTAGGCCATTCGGTCGAAGGAGTCTTCTCCACCTTTCAATGAGAACATAGCCGATCTGATAATCTTCAACTCCACTTTCCTGCCTTTTCCCCATAGCCCTTTTTCCCTTACTGATTAAAAGTCTGTCTGTCTCAGCCTCGAATATACTTAATGACCCAGCGTCCACAGCCCTCTGCGGTAAAGAATTCCACAGATTGACTACCCTCTGAGAGAAGAAATTCCTCCTCATCTCAGTTTTAAATGGGTGCCCCCTTACTCTGAGATATTGCCCTCTGGTCCTAGACTCTTCCACAAGGGGAAACAACCTCTCAGCATCTACCCTATCGAGCCCCCTAAGAATCTTATATGTTTCAATAAGTTCACCTCTCATTCTTCTAAACTCCAATGAGTACAGACCCAATGCACTCAACCTCTCCTCGTAAGAAAATCCCTCCATCCCCGGGATCAATCAAGTGAACCTTCTCTGCACTACCTCCAATGCCAGTATATCTTTCCGTAGATAAGGGGGCCAAGACTGTTCACAATATTGGAGGTGTGGTCTATAGTATAGTAACTATAGTTTTCCTTATTTTTAGGGAAGCGCGGGGAGGGTTCTGGAGAGAGGATAAGTAGGCTTACAAAGCAAAAGGATATGGCGGCATTGCAGGGCAGCTACTTAGGTAATGATTCCCAGAGTGTGACAGGAAGGGACAGAGGGTACAAACATTAAAAAAACAGCAAATAGGATCAAAGGGGGGAAAAAAATGGTAAAAAGACAAAATTAATGGCTCTTTACTTAAATGTATGTAGTATTCGGAACAAAATAAATGAATTAATGGCACAAATAGACATTAATGGGTATGATCTTATAGCCAATACAGAGACATGGTTACAAGGAGATCATAGCTGAGAACTAAATATTCAGGGGCATGGGACTTTTCGAAAGGACAGGCAGGAAAGAAAGGGTGGTGGGGTAGCTTTGTTAGTACGAGATGGAATAAGTACGATAGCAAGGAATGATCTTGGATCAGAAGATGTGGAATCCATATGGGTAGAGATAAGAAATAACAAGGGGAAAAAGATACTGGTAGGAGCATTCTATGGGCCCCCTAACAGTAGCTATGCTGTAGGACAGAGAATAAATCAGGAGATAATGAGGGCGTGTAAAAAAGGCAGTACATTAATCAGGGGTGACTTTAATCTTCATGTAGATTGGGAAAATCAAATTGGCAGAGGTAGCCTTGAGCAAGAATTCATAGAGTGTAATCAAGACTGTTTCCTAGAACAATATGTTGTAGATCCAACCAGGGATCAGGCTATTTTGGGAATGTGTAATGAAGCATGTTTAATAAATGATCTCAGAGTAAAAGATCCCCTAGGAAACAGCAATCATAACATAGTGGAATTTAGCATTCAGTTTGAGGGTGAGAAACTTAGTTTGGAAACAACTGTGCTAAACTTAAATAAGCGTAATTATAAAGGAATGAGGACAGAGTTGGCTGGAGTGGACTGGGAAATGAGTTTAGTAGAAAAGACGGTTGATAAACATTGGCAGACATTTAAGAAAATAGTTCATGACTCAAACAAAGATATACCCCAGTGAGGAAGAAGGATTGTAGGAAGGGGATAAACCAACCATGGTTAACCAAGGAAGTTAAGGTTAGTATCAAAGTGAAAGAAAAAACATACAGCATGGCAAAGATTAGTGGTAAGCCAGAGGATTGGGAAAGTTTTAAAAACCAACAAAAGATGACCAAAAATATATAAAGAGGAAGAAAATAAACTTTGAGGGTAAATTAGCAAGTAATATAAAAATGGAAAGTAAGAGCTTCTTTAAGTATATAAAAAGGAAGATAGAGGCCAAAGTCATTACAGGCCCCTTAGAGAATGAAGCTAGGGAAATAATAATGGGGAATCAGGAAATGGCAGAGGAGTTGAATAAACACTTTGCATCCGTCTTCATGGTAGAAGACACTAATAGCATACCAAAAAGCATTGCAGGACATCCACGAGGGTGATTCCACAAAGGACATATTCTTCTGAGGGTGCATAGTTTCAGGATTTAGAGCCATGCACCAGTACAGACAGTGATGGGAGGGAGACTTACGGAGAGTCTGCTTCAGGGGTGGGAGCCTGGGGAGCCCAATCCTCTCCAATCTCTGCTCAGTGGGGCACAGATTCTGAATCTTGGAGCTATCATTGTGAAAGAGAATGCTAGAGGTGCATCACCAACTTAGATATGACACACACACACTTCACATTAGGAGGAGTTCAACTTGATCACTAGTACATTGGTGGCATGGAGAATTACGAACATTGTAACAATATCTGCCATGGAAAGAGTGGCCATCTCCACAGAGAATCAAGTAAGGCTCTCAACTGAGTTCATGAAGATCATGACTTCAGCCTGCAGGCGGTATCTAACTCCTTAAATAAGGTGACATGACAACTTCAGCCTGTAGAAGCATTGCTGTTCTGAGAGATCAAGATAAGCTGAGTCCCTGTGACTTAGATAGCGTCTCCTGCGACCTAAACCCCTGTTCTTTGCAAATCACACCTCTGCACCTCCCTCTCATACACCTAGTGCTAATCCCACTACAGCATGTTGTCACTGCATATTATCACACCCACATTATTCAATATGTTTGAATGACACCAATTGTGAAATCGAAATAAAATTTGTGTTGACTGAATATAAAATTTTAATTTTGTTAAGTATTTTGATTGGGCAAATAGAGAAATTCTATTTCTACTGCTTTGGGAGTCAGTATTGAGGGGCTCATCAATTGAAAATTGTCTCTGAAAGAGTGAAAAGGGAAGTTAGAAGAAATATCTTTGCATATAAAATGTTTTGTTACTGGGAGTAATTGAGGCAGATACTTTTGTATCATTTTTAGGGTGGAATGGTTAAACATTTGAAGCAAAGGGTGGTTCAGGTTATGGAAGGAGAGCAGGGCAATGGAATTAATTTGAAGTTGCACCATCAAAGAAGCAACGCAGACATGATGGGCAAAATAACTTGCTTCTGTGCTGTAAACTTCCATGGTTCTATGGTTTGAAGTTGCATTGACCTTATGCACAATACATTCAATAAAGCTAAAAAATATACGGGATGAATTTGACAGCAACTCCCCCACTAGTCTGTTGTAATTTCACCAAAAGAGCTGTGGGAACTCCAAAAAACAGCAGAAACAGGAAAAATTTACCCCCCTCCCCACCCCGCCCGCCCCTGTAATCTAACAAAAAGCTCAGCTTTTGGAAGATATTTTTAAATGAATATTAGTTAACTCAATATAAGTAATTCCAAAATACATTGATTTTGACAGCAAGGTCAAATCATTTTTGAAGACATTTTTATTTTAGTAGCCATTATTTTTACTGCTACGAAAGTTTCTAAGATAACTACCTACTTGCGCAAATGAAAGGCTCCAATTCATCCTCAGGGTGACTAGCTTATCCACTCCCTAGTACCTGCTCAGATACTTTCACTTGACGGCAATTAGACAGTGTTAGTCAAGATGCGACGCTTTCCCATCAGAGACTAAGGACAGAGCTGCCATCGGCCAGGAGTTTTCCCTCGTCGGGCGGGAGCAGTCGGGAAGTGGTCCACGATCAGGGCTGGTCCGTGGTTTCCCACTGGCGGGCCAATTAAGGCCTGTCACATGAGCAAGGACATGTTCTTAATGAAGTGTTAAATTTATAGTTTATTTTTAATTGCTGTTGGAAACCTCATCCCACCCATGGATGAGGTTTCCTAAAAAGTATAAAGGCCACTTGGCCTTTTCACCTGCCTACCAACCGTAAGGAAGATATCATTTAATTGGGACTTTAATGGCTTTAATAGGCCTTTTAATTCCGGAGGGTGCGCTGCTGACCCCCGCGCGCGCCTGGCAACCAAAATACCGCACACAATTTTATGCTCGAATGGATCATGCGTGCGCCTGCCCGCTCAGCGAAAAATCCTGCCCATGGAGTCCAGAAGTCATGAAAATATGTTTGAAGATAACATAACTATGTGTAGGCTCTGAGGTCAATCTGTTAGTATGTATAACAACTAACAAGTGCAACTGTTGAGTCTGTAGCTGTCCTTTGTGGCAACATCACAGAAGCTTGATAATAATGGGAAGATAGGAAAGGTGCAGGGGGTTTTGGTAGTGGGTGATGAACCCAATGAACAGATCTTTCTTTTTAAAGGCCACACCAAGATTTCTATTAAATGACAGCATGTTACACAGGATTTACACCAATGTCTGCTCCAATAGATGTATCAATAAGCTGACCAAGGAAACCCTCACATACGGAACACTCCTGACGATTTGTGCACAATTTTCTTCTGAATGACATAACAGCAGCACAATTCAACCCCATGTGCAAATTCTGGTTTTGGCTTGTTTTGTTAGAATAATGCCAAACAGCCACCTTACTGAAGACCTTTAATTAGAAATATGTTGATATGTTTGGATTTGCTAAATCAGATGCTGCTTCTTGACGTTGGCACCACACCTTCAGTAGTGAATTGCAAGAAAACAGCAATAAGTTTATTACTATTAATAAATCTTACTCTCCTTTGTTAATTTTGTTAAATCCCGATCTTCACTTTGAAATTTACTACATTATTAACCTCCATTTAAAATTTTGATTTAATATCACTCAACAATCTGACACAATCACAAAGAAGCTACTCAAATGTCAGGTGTTTTTATACTGCATTACTATTTAATGAAAATAACTGCTTAAAGCAAAGTATAAATAAGATACTTTACATACTTCCTTGTTCCATGTTGTTTCACAATCTTCTGTTTTCATTGTTAATTTTCCATTAACTTTTATTGTAGCTGACAAAACCTAGGTTCACCACACCATTACTTACCACCTTTGAAAGAAGTTACCAACTATTACTTCTTACCATTGCTGACCTTCTGGTGTCTGTCATCCACTTTGCAGATATGATGCATGTTAAAAAATCTAATTGCTTCATCAGGTCAATGTTTGTCTCAATTTTATCCATAAAAACTAACATTCATATTGTAGGACAAGCTGTTATGTACTTGCCACTAGTAATCTTATCAGATCTCCATTAAGGTAGCTTGGTAATTAGCAATAAGTCAGAGTAAAAATTACTCTGCTTACAACTAGGGACAGCTTGAACACTTTGGATGCATTGAATGAACTGCCATTGATAGGTTGCCATCTACATAATGAAGCCTCATGTCAGTGTCATGAGAAGTTGTGAAAGAGAGGATAAGCACTGGTTTGATTCTATGAAACAAACAGTGGCTGGAAGATTAGAGGATAGATGAAATTTGTAGACCCTCTAGGGGAGGGTTGTGTGGCACCAGGCACCGGGAGCTCTCAACCATGGCAATTGTAGAACTAAATAAACAAGAAATGATGATGATTGCCAATGACAGACACATAATACAGTCACCAGCAATAAAAGATTCATTGGCCAAACAGGTTAAATAAGCTGTCAACCTGCAGCATAGAACCTACATATACAATGTAAACAGTCTAACCAGAGCAGTTTGGGTAAAACATACATACCCTCAATGATGGTTCAGCTCAGACCCTGGTAAAAAAAAAGAGTAATATATAAGTGCAAAATTATATTTTGAGCAGCTCTATCTGATTATACTCTGAGATTTGTGCTTTCTCCTCATCCCCTGACGTTCACTCTTACCCATGACCCAGCTTCAGTCCTTGATTGATTCTGTGGTCTCCTTCCTCCATCAACTTTATGCCATTCAGGGGCTCTTGACAAGATATACAGGAAGGGAATGAGAAGTAAGAATCCTTTCTCATAGTTTTTTTGGTATGTGTGTGAGAAATGCAATCTGATCGTATGGTAAATGGTGAGGTCTGTAGCGCTGGGTGGCACTGATCTTTTCAAGCCAATGTCATACTAACTTTGGTCATAGCACCCACTTTATTAAGCATGCAGTCATGCATATTTCCAAAACAAAAACTCAGCAGGTCTGGCAGCATCGGTGGAGAAGAAACTTCCAAACTTTTCCTGTTTCCTATATGATTTACTTCTGAGGAAGATCCTAAATGATACGAAGTGTCATGAAGTATTCACACTTCAGAAGCAACAAGCAGAAGAAATTGCACAGGGCCCCAAGAGTAGGAGCTTACTTGAAGTGCTACTGAACAGGAAAGGTATGCTATTCTGTGATTCTATCAAAGAGGTACTCTTCACAAACACTAGATGCTCAAAGCACTTTACAGCCAATGAAGTACTTTTCTCTTGAAGTGCTGTAAATATAGGAAACACACCAATCAATTTGCGCACATGGTGGGATTGGCAGGAATGCAGCATGCACCAGTGAGGTGGTAGCCTTCACAGGACATGCTGATGTGCCCAGACATGAGGAGCTGAACAGCCACCTTCAATGGTGTGCTATCCTGTGATTCTGTCAAAGAGTAGGTTGGCACCAGGGCGAGTTTGACTTCAGTGACGAGCTGGTGGCAAGAACAAAGGGTTTGGATTTTTGGCCATAAGTCGGGAATCAACTTATACTCAAGAATAATGAAAAATTAACGGTTAGTTTTGGCCTAAAGTCAGAGGTCGACTTTTACACAAGATCAACCATTGCTTGAGTATATAGGGTAGTACTAAAGGTGATAGATTTGTCCTAAGTGACACTTTCAATTCAATGCATATGTTACATGCAAGATTTGTATAGCTGTAAATAGATGAATATATGTAACATAATTTGATTTAACTTTGACAATTTGCTTTTGCATGTTCCAGCACAGAATTAGAATGTCACATCATAGTGATACAAATGAATACAGCATTGTCTTGATTTTCAGAAGTTATATCAGAAAATAACTATTTATATCTAAACTTAAGCTTCATTAATTGCATGAATTAACAATGGTGTATTATACTGTTATGTAAACTTGGAATTGCTTAATTTGATAGCTATTTTCAATGTAAAGAACCATGATTTATCTCTTTCTAGATGCAGTAAGCAACTCCTTCAATCTAACTGCATATGTTAGCATTGGTGTGGTTCTAGCAGTGCTAGCTATTGGAATCATTCTTATATTGCTACGTTATGTTCATGTAAGTAACAAGAATTTACTATATTTAAACATAAATATACACTTGATTATTAAGGCTACACTAAGTAATTTAATAAACATAATATAATAAATATACACTTCCTTTAACTTGTTGCCCTCAAATAATTTTCACACTTGTCCAATTAATTTGTAGTTGTTGAATTGAATTATGGTTATTCACACATGTTTACTTGTACACTCAATTCTTCTCATGCTGGTCTAATAGTAAGTTAATTATTTAAAAAGAACAAACCCTTAAAATTAGACTACCATTTGGAGATTGAAAAGCCTAGAATAGGCATGCACCCCTTTCAATGTAATGAACTGTAATAAACAACAACAGCCATTTATGTAGCACATTTAGCATAATGAAATGTTTGAAGGAGCATTATAAAACAATGCCAAGCCACATAAGGAGATATTGGGTCAGTTGGCCAAAAGCTTGATCAAATAGATAGGTTTTAAGGAAGCAAGTTAGAGAGGTGGTTAGGGAGAGAATTCCAGAGCTTGTGGCCTAGGCCTCTGAAGGCACAGCTACCAATGGTGGAGTACTTTATAATCAGGAATGCACAGGAGGCCAGAATTAGAGGAGCAGAGGGTTATGGGGCTGGAGGAGATTACAGAGATAGGGATGGACAAGGCCATGGAGGGATTTGAAAACAAGGCTGTGAATTTTAAAGTCAAGATATCGCTTGATCGGGAACGAATGTAGGTCGGCAAGCAAGGGATGATAGAGGAATTGTAGTAGCTGCAAGTTAAAACACAAATAGCAGGGTTTTGGAGGACCTCGAGTTTATGGAGGGTAGAATGTTGCAGACCAGCCTGGAGTGCTTTGGAATAATTGAGCCTAGGGGTTATAAAGGCAGGAATGAGGGTTGCAGCAGCAGATGAGCTGAGACAGGGGCGAAGTTTAGAGGCATTACCGAGGTGGAAATAAGCAGTCATATTGTTAGCACGAATATGAAGTTGAAAGCTCATCTTGAGATCAAATGTGACACCGAAGTTGTGAACAGACTGGCTTACTCTTAGACTATTGCCAAGGAGAGGGTTGGAGTCAATAGTCGGGGATCGAAGTTTTGAGCGGAGATTGAAAAAAATGGCTTCGATCTTCCCAATATTTAATTGGAGGAAATTTCTGCTCATCCAATACTGAATGTTGGATATGCAGTCTGATAATTTAGCAACAGTGGAGGAGTTGAAAGAAGTGGTGGTGAGGTAGGGCTAGGTGTCAGGAGCATGCACGTGAAAACTAACAGTGCCTTTAGATGATTTCACCGAAGATCAGAACATAGATGAAAATTGGAGGGGACCAAGGATTAATCTTTGGGAATACCAGAGATAACAGTGCGGGAACAAGAAGAGGCTTTGCGACTGATTCTGTGGCTGCGATTAAATAAGAATGGAACCATGTGAGGGCAATCCCACCCAGCTAAATAACAGTGGCAAAGCATTGGAGGAGAATGGGGTGGTCAACTGTGTCAAAGGCTGCAGGCAGATTGAGAAGGAAGGAAAGTTTACCTTTGTCACGGTCACATAGGATGTCATTTTTGACATTGATGAGAGTCATTTCAGTACTGCAGCAGGGGCTACTTTTCAATGCAAGTTACACTATCACATTACACTTTACTGGAGGTGGGATGACATAGGAACGTAGAATAAAAGAGTAGGCTATTCAGCTCCTTGAGCCTTTTCAGATATTCAATTAGATCATGAGAAAAGCATATAGATCTCATTTTTTGAACTCTTCAATTGATCCAGCATCCACAGCCTTTTGAGGGAAGAGAGTTCTAGATTTCTACCACCCTTTGTGTGTTCCTAATGTTCCTTTGTAGAAAGGTGACTTCTTATATCAGAAAACCTTGATCAACGTATCAGTTCATGTGTTCCTTGTCTGAACTTCCTTTCATGTTTAAATTGCTTTGCAGCAGAGGAAGTCTAGAGTCAACATACCAAACCAAATCAATATAATCCTGAAAAACACATCTGACAGAGATAATGAGGACAATGAACAGAAGCTGGACAGGCCAATGGTAACCAACAGTGATTGCGAAGACATAGGTGATAATTATATGAACATCTCATTCGAGTGATAGTTTTGAGATTAACCAAGAAACTATAAATTCATGGTTTTTGCACAGCTTTTTCATTGGTAAGGATGTACACTGAATATTGGTGAAGAATAATACTCAATAAAGAAAAAAAAACATGAAAGCTCAACACTTGTTATTGCAAATTATACTTAGGTTTCCAAAGATGCCATTGTGCAAAAAATGGGTCAGCTGACATTGCATTGTAATTAAGCTTTCAAAATATTTTGTGGTTCAGCAACATCAGTTGTGATGTTTTTATGTGCAAAAACATTGAAGCCATGTTAAAAATCTGTTGTGAAAATAGTCCACCACCGTGGAGGTATTTCTGGGTAACTTCCAGAATTATGTACGTCATACACTGATGCAAATGCTTAAATGGCAGGGAAACTATTTGCAATAAATTAACCATGAAAATGAAGAATATTCAAAAATATTAAAGATTAAACTTTTATTGT
This sequence comes from Cetorhinus maximus, assembly GCF_964194155.1. Classification (NCBI taxonomy): domain Eukaryota; kingdom Metazoa; phylum Chordata; class Chondrichthyes; order Lamniformes; family Cetorhinidae; genus Cetorhinus; species Cetorhinus maximus. The sequence goes on from NC_135894.1 coordinate 46,623,297, forward strand.
CTTGCTTCAGGGAATAGACTAATGTAGAAGAAATTAAGATTTGCAATCATTATACTGTGATTTGTTTTACAGACTTATTTTTAAAGAGATGTTTGCAATTTCATAGTTTTCAGTTTTTCATCCCCTCTTGAAAGTGCTATGACAAGATTTCCTGACCATCTCTGGTCTAGAACTGGGCTTGTTCAGCCTAGATATACCATGGCCAGAATTTTATGCACCCCCACCACGGCAGGTTCTGAGACATGCGGGGAGCATGAAATTGCACAGAAGGGATTCCCTCCAGGTTCCCACTCGCCCCAACCTCGCAGAGATTTTAGGCTGGGGCAGGCAGGACCTCGAACAGGAAGCCCATCATTGCTCCAATTGAAGCCCATAAGTGGTCAATTAATGGCCGTTTCCCACTCAGCCTCAATTTTTAGACTGGCGGGCAGATGACAGCTCAGGGGTGGAAAGCCTGAAATGAAGAACGGTCGATCTCAGGTGGGAAGGAAGGGGGGTGGGGACACCTCCATTAGAGGCCCCCTTCTGACAGGGAGCACCCCCCCCTTAAGGCCTAGAGGCCTCCGGACCTCCCCCCGCCCCGGCCTATCCCTCCGAGACCCCAATCGCCCACATCGCAACCACCCCTAGGTCTCCCCTACCCTCCCCGTCCTGGGAATCCTGACACTTTCTGTCTTAATGCATTGAGGGGGATGGTTGGGAACAGAGGTTCAAGGCCCCATGAATTCTTAATCTGACTCAGATTTGATTATTATATCTAATTTCATAGTTAGTGGCAAAAAGGCCAATAGAGAGACATGGACAGTTATTGCTAAACAGCTACACATCTAGTTTCTTATGAGACCATGACACCTCTGTTTTGTATACACTTCAGCATTCTTACTGTGTAGAAGATATAGCATAATTTTTGAAAACGTTTTCACTGGTGCTAACAAAGTACATTATGAGGACTTGTTAAGATCCAAAGACTGCCAAGATATAAGATTTTCTTAAGATTTCCCTGTAAACTTTTACTGTATTGTCTTTTGCCTTAATTGCCATATGTTCGGGTAAGCCTGGTAAAGACTGACAAGGAATCCGTCTACACCTTTCGGCACAGTTAGCCTTCCCAGAAATGTTTGGATTGTTGTTGAAATTTTTGTGTGTTTTTTAACTTAGTTTCCAAGTGATCAATTTAATCAATGTTAGATGGCATGCCTGGATGTAAAGTATGAAATGATTGCTGTGTAGTACTTGTTGCTTTTCATAAATAAACAAGATTAGCATTGTATTCAGCTAATATTCTGTGTATATTAAAACATTCTAATACAATTTCAGATTAAAAAGGTTGCTGGTCTAATTTACTTTATGTAGATGAATTAACTGTTTAAATTGCCCTGATACACACATTCTGTTCCTGAGAATGTTACTTCAAAATGCAGACACAATAGAAAGTGAAAACAATGCACAGCTCTCTCTTGAAAACAAATCATCAAAACAAAAGGCAAATCATTCCATAATGGCATACAAAACATGTTTGTAGATAGAAAGACAGCTTTGCAGGGATTCAACTGAAATAAATATTACAAAATCCGTAATTTATAGTGACATACAATAAAATAGCAATGATTACATAATCTGTGCCATATCTAGCAACTGAAATCCTGTAAAATATGACAGCTTGTCCTGTTCCACTTTCCTGAACCAATATTGAAATTAGCTTCTACCAGCTCTGGAGCTCTGTAAATAATCCCTAGATTGGGACTGGAGTCATTTCTTAAATAAGAATGGCACTCTCCGAGATAGAGAATGTGTTGTTTGATGATCCGGTTTTCTGTTTGACTTAATCAGCATCTGAATTTGCTAAAGGAGTTTCTTAGGAGTTACATCACAGTTCAATTTATTAATACTATGGCTCCCATACATTTTCCAAGATATTTTCTAATCTGTCAGCATTCATCATGCCACAATCAAAAACCAACAGTGGAGACTTTCAGCCATCAGTTAAATGCAGGCCTTATACTAATTTAGTGTTGGCTTATGAATCAGACCTCGGATTCTGTTGACTTGTAAATAGTCACTGTATAGTTTGATCTTGTGCTGTCTGCTTTCTACAGGCAGTAAAAGGTAACAAAAACAAATTTAAAAAGCCTCGAGGAGGACATCTCAAGTCCCTCCCAAGTGGGACAAAGACAGAAGTGGCCTCCGTGCTTTCAGCCATAAAGGTTCAATATTACGTAACCCGGGAAAGTCTATATAATTAGTTGTGTAAAAATCATAGTTAGGTTTTGTATATGTATGTCAAGACAATCAGAATTTCCCCAGTATACGGGGAGCACTACAGCAACAGGAGGGTAGGAAATGGTGAGTGCAGAGTCTCTTAAAGAGCGGCTGACATTTTGCTTCGTGCCTGCACAAAAATGAAGTCTGGAACAAGTGATAAAACTGACAACTAAAATTCTGGATCTGCTGTCTGAAGCGAGGTAGGTGCGAGAGGTTACTGTTTCGGTGCTGAAGCCTCCCACTCAAACACCTGAAGAAAGCGTGGAAAGAGACGGCAAGCCCTGTTAATGCTGTCTCTTATGTACACAGGTCAGGGGAGCAAATTAGAAAGACATTCTTTGATCTGAAGATGGCCCTCAAGGTTGGGCTGACTGATGGAAAGCCTGTACAACACATAAGCAATGCAGTCTGAAAAATACTGTTCCACCTGTTGTAACTTGGTAACTGCCAATAGAAAAAAGGCTTCCTTCACTTCAGTGGACTGATGCATGCTTTGCTACAGGCTCCTCTGGCTCCCCAAACTGCTCTGTAGCTATTGTCATGATGACATGTGCATGTGTGAAGAAGAAGCCGGTGTGCTTGAATTGATAGCATTAATAACAATGGTCTACATTCCAATTGTTAAAGCAAGTGTAATAGATAACTGGCCACAAGCAGTCAATGTAAGCATTGTAGAGGACATTTAATCACTGCACATGTAGATGTTATGTACTACATTTTAACCTGCCATGTTTTTTATCTGAGGTAGCCTCTTCTTTGAAAGAACAAACAAATAGGTCAGTCAGCTTGTTGTCACTTGCTTGTTGCAAGTTTTCTAATAAGTATGGTGAACACACAACTATTTTTTCTGTTTCGAATACAAGTTATTTTTAATCAAGCAAATTGCCAAAATTAATAATTCAGTAAAATAGACTGTACTTCCAATCAGGCACATTTGCACATATTTGACAAACCCTGCACAGTATTTATGAAATATTCAATACTCACAAAAATGAAGTTCAATTGAGGCAAAATGTATTTTCTTCGATTCTGTACTTTAAATAACTAAGTATGAATTCTTAATTGTTTTATCCCATAAAAAATGTAAGAGTCAGAGTGAATTACCATGTTTTATGGTGCACCATCCATAGGCTCTAATCTTCATTAAACGCATACTTCTGGAAACGTCAGGCATGGCTGCTAATACTTAGCCGAGCTATTCAAACTAACTAGAATTTTAATGAAACACTACACATAAGAGCATAACTTGGTGGTAGGAGCTTATTGTATAACATGAATATATTAAAGCTTTTCTTTCTATGCCAAATTATTAATTTTGGTATCAAAGTAAACAGGGGTATAAAGCAGGGAACCACATTTCATATTTAGATTTACTTTTCTGCTAAAATTAGTGAATGGAGAAAATAGATTGCCTTCAGTAGATGAGAAATGAGCTTGGTTTACGATTCCAACAGAGGATCCCGAATGTAAAAGTTTCTATAATTTAATATGGTAACGTAACACAGTCAAGAATACAACTACAGGTTTAAAAAATGCCATAGAAATAATAGTCCTCCAACATTTTTCTTGTTACCTCTGAATTTTGTCCACTTGTACCACACATAGGGTGGAATCATCCCAGATTTGTACCAAGTGCAGTAGCGGCCAAGAAAAAGAACGTTTTACCTGCCAGCCGCAATGGTGGCTTTTTATGCTGTATCATTCCAATCACGCCTCATTAATTATACATTCCCATGAAACAGGCCATTTCGATGGGGGGGGTGGGCTCTTATTCACTCGCCACGCTATCATCTCGCCGCTTCATCACACCGGGCACCATATTTAAAGTGTAGCTGCGTGCACAACTCTCATTGCTTCCAGCCCAGAACTGTTGGAAAGAAGATATGGCCTCAAAAGGCAAGTAGGCTGCAGCCCCGGGTTTAATGACACATCCCTTGAGCACCTTTTGGATGCAGTGGAGGCCTGCCATGATGTCCTCCACCCTCACTCTGGCCGCAGGATGGGCAGCAACAACACAAATCCAGCAAGGGAGGCGGTGGCAGCAGTGGTCAGCGCCAACACCCTACAAAAGATGACAGCCACCCAGTGCCGAAAAAAGACGAATAATCTCTTCCGTTCCGCCAGGGTAAATCACTCTTCTCATCACTCTTAACTCACACACTCACAAACACATCACACACCCACAAACCCATCACACACCCACAGGGATCTCGCTCACTGCCAACTCATGGGACATCACCATTCACTCTCCCACACACACCTTCATTGCCCGCATCCCATCCATGGGGCCACCTCACCACCCACACATGCCGGGCATACTTATCATCTAGCCTGACATGCATCCTACTTACACTCTCTCCATATTTATGCAGGACAAGCTGGCACACAACAACCGAGAGAGGTCACAGACTGGTGGAGGAATGCCTGAAATCAAGGTCCTCATCGACTTTGAAAATGCAGCCAACCAGCTGGCCGGCAAGGATCTGGACCAGTCCTGTGCTGATAGTGAGGTCGGCGGTTCTCTACCAAGTGAGGGTCCAGCAGTGCAACATCATCAGACAACCATGCTGTGAGAGATGTGTCCTGTTCCACAGTCCCCTGCCATGCACTAATTGTCTCTGCTTGCTTTTGCAGGGGCATCCAGGAAACAAGTGACAGAATCCATGATCCAGGGCCTCTAATCAAGTTTGGAAGAACTCTCTGAGGAGGAATCTGGAGGTACTCTCACTGAAGTCCCGTCACAGTGCTCACCCACACCGTCCACCAGTACAGAGGCACACACCTCGGGGGCATCTAGATTTAGAGTAGCCTCGGGATCACAATCTGGTGAGTGTCGCACTGTCTGATCCACAGCAGGCGGCGGCAGTGACTTCCCAGGTGTCTGACACTCAGAGGACTGCTGGAGGCCAGAAATCTCCCGAGTCCGAATCAGGTGACAAGTCTCTGGACTTGGTCATGTCACAGTTGCTGGAGCTGCAAAGGCAAACTTGGGAACATCAGGAAGGTATGTCCGCTACACCCCCCCAGATGGAGGAGTCCGTCTGCCTTCAGGCTGAGATGATAGCACCGGCATGCCAATGCACTGAGGTCAACACTGGTAGGATGGTGGCTGCCATGGAGACCTTGGTCCAGGGGACCACCCCCGTACTGCTGCGTGGGCTGAACTCCATCGCTGACACCATAGTTGGCCTCCAACAGTGTGTATGCAAGAAGGGTGCAGGGCAGCCCAATCTCACTCCAGCTACCCCTTCTCCTGAAGGAGTCAGCCAGGGGCCTTGAGCACCCATAGCGGGGAGGATCAGCAGGTGTACCCCCCCCACCGGGGCCATCAGCCAGATGACTCCAGGATTGTCTGACCCATCCGAATCCCTTCTTCCTGTGACCTCAGCAACTCCAGCTCCACAGGCTGAAGAGGGTGCCACTGCCACAGAGCACGACTCCAAAAGCAGGTCGGGGCCCTCCAGGTGTCAGCCCCTCAGAGGACACCACCAAGGACATCACAGGCAGGGTGTAGCAGTCAGCAGGCTGCCTCCACCTCTACCAAGACGTAGCAGCAGGGTTAGAAGGGTTAAGATGATGTGGTTGCACAGCCTGAGCACAGGCATTAATCACTTGAACATAGTGTTCACTATTGTCAGTAAACTCCCAAGAATGTCTCCCTGCTCCTTGTTCTGATGAGCAGTGTTTGTGTCACTCAGATGTGAAACCTTTCTGCACAAGATAAAGACAGATGTCTCAGTCCAGGGCCCATAAGACATAGGAGCAGAAATTAGGCCATTCGGCCCATCGAGTCTGCTCCGCCATTCAATCATGGCTGATAAGTTTCTCAACCCCATTCTCCTGCCTTCTCCCCGTAACCTTCGATCCCCTTAAAATCAAGAACCTATCCATCTCGGTCTTAAATACACTCAATGACCTGGCCCCCACAGCCTCCTGTGGCAATGATTTCCATAGATTCACCACTCTCTGGCTAAAGAAGTTTCTCCTCATCTCTGTTCTAAAAGGTCTTCCCTTTACTCTGAGGCTGTGCCCTCGGGTCCTAGTCTCTCCTACTAATGGAAACATCTTCCCCACGTCCACTCTATCCAGGCCTTTCAGTATTCTGTAAGTTTCAATCAGATCCCCCCTCATCCTTCTAAACTCCATCGAGTATAGACCCAGAGTCCTCATATGTTCCTCATATGTTAAGCCTTTCAAACCTGGAACCATTCTTGTGAACCTCCTCTGGACCCTCTCCAGGGCCAGCACATCCTTCCTGAGATACAGGGCCCAAAATTGCTCACAATATTCTAAATGTGGTCTGACCAGAGTCTTATAAAGCCTTAGCAGCACATCCCTGCTTTTATATTCTAGTCCTCTCGAAATAAATGCCAACATTGCATTTGACTTCCTAACTATCGACTCAACCTGCAAGTTAACCTTAAGAGAATCCTGGACTAGGATTCCCAAGTCCCTTTGCACTCCAGATTTCTGAATTCTCTCCCCATTTAGAAAATAGTCTATGCCTCTATCCTTCCTACCAAAGTGCATGACCTCACACTTCCCCACGTTGTATTCCATCTGCCACTTCTTTGCCCATTCTCCTAACCTGTCCAAATCCTTCTGCAGCCTCCCCGCCTCCTCAATGCTACCTGTCCCTCCACCTATCTTTGTATTATCTGCAAACTTAGCCAGGGTGCCCTCAGTTCCTTCATCTAGATCATTAATGTATAAAGTGAAAAGTTGTGGTCCCAACACTGACCCCTGCGGAACTCCACTAGTCACCGGCTGCCATTCTGAGAAGGACCCCCTTATCCACACTCTCTGCCTCCTGCCAGACAGCCAATCTTCTATCCATGCTAGTATCTTGCCTCTAACACCATGGGCTCTTATCTTACTGAGCAGCCTCCTGTGCGGCACCTTGTCAAAGGCCTTCTGGATATCCAAGTAGATAACATCCATTGGCTCTCCTTTGTCTAACCTACTCGTTACCTCCTCAAAGAATTCTAACAGATTTGTCAGGCATGACCTCCCCTTGATGAAACCATGCTGACTTTGCCCTATTTTACCATGCACTTCCAAGTATTCTGAAATTTCATCCTTAATAATGGACTCTAAAATCTTACCAATGACTGAGGTCAGGCTAACCGGCCAGTAATTTCCCGTCTTTTGCCTCGCTCCCTTCTTAAACGGGGGGTTACATTAGCGATTTTCCAGTCCTCTGGGACCCTCCCTGAGTGATTACTGAAAGATCACCACTAACGCCTCCACTATCTCTTTAGCTATTTCCTTCAGAACTCTGGGGTGTAATCCATCTGGTCCAGGTGATTTATCAACCTTCAGACCTTTCAGTTTTCCTAGCACCTTCTCCTTGGTAATGGCCACCATACTCACCTCTGCCCCCTGACTCTCTTGAACTTTGGGGATGTCACTCGTGTCTTCCACTGTGAAGACTGACGCAAAGTACCTATTCAGTTCCTCTGCCATTTCTTTGTTCCCCACTACTACTTCTCCAGTGTCATTTTCCAGTGGCCCAATGTCCACTTTTACCTCTCTCTTATCCTTTATATATCTAAAAATACTCCACCTAAGCGATTGGAGGCAACTTTGCCCTCTGGACTTCCCACTGTGCTCTCAGCTCAGGCGCAGGCATTCTCCTAACCTGCACTGCAAGGCTGCATTAGCTTGTAGCCTGTGCCTGAGGGGTTAAAAGCTCTGGAGCATTTGATGGCAATTCCATGCCTCTGCGTAGCTTAAGTGGGCAGATAGATGTCCAACTCCAAGCATGTCAATGTGGCTGCATCTGAACTGTTTCAGCTGTGGAGGAATGGTCATTTTATATAAGGTTTCCCTAATGCATGGCTGCTTCCCTCACACCCACCCTGCACGTGCTTATGCACCACCATCAATGGCAGGGCAGCCCTTGCCCCACCTCCCTAACTTATCTCAACCGCAGGGCAGCCCTTACTCCCCACCTACAATGTGCCTCAACCTTGAAGTCCAACAGGCATCCCTCGCAAGCACTGAGAAATGTTACTGTGCACTCACCTCCGTGTTCCTCTTGAAGTGCAGCCCACCAAGTGCACGCTCTGTTTAACTTTTCTGAGGACAGCTTGTGGCATAGAAAGAACAGGAGTGCTTCTCTGAGTCTTGGGTCTTTCCAGCCCCAGCTCAGGCTTGCTGTTTCCTCCCAGCACTTCCCTTTCCTGTCAACCCTCGCCACCCACCACACCTTCCCCTCACTCCTCAGGTTTCTGTTGCCAACCCTAATTTAATTCCCACTGGTTTTGAGGAGGCAACCGAGTCACATGCTAATGAGGTCTTTGTGTTAAAATGGCCCGAGCTTTGCATTTAATTCTCTGCAGGGCTTCCCTCCTTTAAAATGCCCGGAGTTAAAATTACCCTAAAATATCGATATGCTCGATGATGGGGGAGCCCAGCACATCAGCGCAATAGATGAGGCATTTGCAACCATGTTCAGCCAAAAGTACCAATTAGTGATAATCCATCTCGGTCCCCTCCTGAGGTCTCCAGCATCGCAGATGCCAGTATTCAGCCAATTCGATTCACACCTTTCCTAAGTTGGAACTATACCACTATTCCTTCTCTGTCGCTGGGTCAAAATCCTGGAACTCCCTCCCTGATAACACTGTGGGTGAACCTACACAACGTGGACTGCAGCGGTTAAGAAGATGGCTCCCCACCACCTACTTTACCAAATACCCCATTATTCGACAATTGCCCAACTGTCGCACACAATCTAAGTGTTATTTTCAGTTTATTTGGTGTGCCTAGAGAGATCGTTATGGATAATGGTCTGCAATTTATTGATAAGCCATTTCAGGATATGTGTGAGATGTGGGATATTGATCACACTACTCCTTCTCCTCGTTACCCTTGATCTAACGGCCTAGCTGAATGAATGATTCGCACAGTGAAATCTTTAATTCTCAGATGTAGACAGATCAAGCAGATTGCAATGGTACATATTGCAATGTTACATCTGAGAGTGACACCTTTATGTGCAATTATTCCATCACTGCAGAGCTCATGTTTGGCAGACCAGTGCGTACTAATTTACCTACCCTTATCCATTCTACACTCTCAAAAACTAGAGAGCAACTTTTAAAACTACAAGAAAAGATGACCATCGTGCTCCATAAAAATGGAGGTACAGAGTCGCCAAGTTTACAGTTAGGACAATAAGTTCACATCCAAGATCCCACAGAAGGTGGAATGTCACATTCCACCTTCTGTGGAATCTTGGATGTGAACTTATTGTCCCAACTGGCGACTCTGAGGTGACAAGGGTTTGTTCAGAACCGTGGTCCTATGAAGTTATTACACACAAAGGCATAACCAAGGACAAATCAGATCCATTCCAGCTCCTCAACCACCATACAGTCCTATTGCATCTAGGACAAGATCCCAAATGCAACCGGGAACAACATCCAAAAATGACAATCCCACAGATCACTGTGAGCAATGAAAGACTCATCCAGAGAAGGTTACCATGACAAGATCTGGCCATACTATCTTCATGCTTTATCTTTATGCTTTAGAGGCGCATGGATTCATCAGTTCTATGGACTTATGTAATGATAACTAAACATGACGTGTACTGTAAATAGTTATACTTCTTTAGAAGTGGGTAAAGTATATTTTAAAAAAGGGGATATCAGCATGGCATCACTAGAAGGAAAACGTGTCATATGGTCCAGTCTTAGTTTCAGTTTTGCTTTGGGCAGAGCACACACATAGCACTGATGTCTTCAAACTTATACCTATGTATAACTTCTCCTGTACCTAGCCTTAATAAACGAACACACAATGTGTTTATCCAATCCGTGGTGAATGATTGCTGCCTTTTGCCTTATACAATAAGTAAGCTCAAGGTATTACATCATTATAATAACACGACAGTGTCCCAGGCCTAACTATCTTCAGCTACTTTGTCAATGACTTTCCCTCCAAATAATGTCAGAAGTGGGTATGTTCGCTGATGATTTCACAATGTTCAGAATCATTTGTGACTCCTCAGACCACCACATGGTCCTTGTGGAGATGAAGTCCCATCTTCACATTGAGGATATCCTCCATCATGTTGTGTGGTGCTACCACTGTGCTAAATGGGATAGGTTTTGAACAGATCTAGCAACTCAAGACTGGGCAACCATGAGGTACTGCAGTCATCAGCAGCAGCAGAATTGTACTCAACCAGAGTCTGTAACCTCATGGCCTGGCATTTCTCCCACTCTACCATTACCACCAAGCCAGGGGATCAACCCTGGTCAATGAAAAGTGCAGGAGGGCATGCCAGGAGCAGCACCAGATATACCTAACAATGAGGTTTCAACCTGGTGAAGCTACAAGACGGGACTACTTGTGTGCCAAACAGCATAAGAAGCAAGTGATAGGCAGAGCTAAGCGATTCCACAACCAACGGATCAAATCTAAGCTCTGCAGTCCTGCCACATTCAGCTGTGAATGGTGGTGGACAATTAAACAACTCACTGGAGTAGGAGGCTCCACAAATATCCCAACCTCAATGATGGAGGAGCCCAGCAGATCAGTGCAAAAGATAAGGCTGAAGCATTTGCTACAATCTTCAGCCAGAAATGCTGAGTGGATGATTCATCTCGGCCTCCTCTGAAGGCCCCGAGCATCACAGATGCCAGTCTTCAGCCAATTCAATTCACTCCATGCGATATCATGAACGGCTGAAGGCACTGGCTACTGCAAAGGCTATGGGCCCTGACAATATTCCAGCAATAGTACTGAAGACTTGTGCTCCACAGCTTGCCGCGCCCCTAGCCAAACTGTTCCAGTACAGCTACAACTATGGCATCTACCCAGCAATGTGTAAAATTGCCCAGATATGTCCTGTACACAAAAAGCAGGACAAATCAACCTCAGCCAATTTCCACCCCATCAGTCTACTCTCAATCATCAGTAAAGTGATGAAAGGTGTCATCAACAGTGCTATCAAGTGGAATTTACTTGGCAATAACTTGCTCACTGACGCCCAGTTTGTGTTCTGCCAGGGCCACTCAACTCCTGACCTCATTACAGCCTTGGTTCAAACATGGACAAAGGAACTGAACTCAAGAGGTGAGGTGAGGGTGACTGCCCTTGACAGCAAGGCCACACTTGACTGAGTGTGGCATTAAGGAGCCCTAGAAAAACTGGAGTCAATGGGAATCAGGGGGGAAACTCTCTGCTCGTTGGAGTCATACCTAGCACAAAGGAAGATGGTTGTGGTTGTTGGAGGTCAGTCATCTCAGCTCCAGGACATCGCTGCAGGAGTTCCTCAGGGTAGCGTCCTTGGCCCAACCATCTTCAGCTGCTTCATCAATGATCTTCCCTCTATCATAAGATGAGAAGTGGGGATGTTCGCCAATGATTGTACAATGTTCAGCACCATTTGCGATTCCTCAGATACTGAAGCAGTCCATGTTCAAATGCAGCAAGACCTGGACAATATCCAGGCTTGGGCTGACAAGTGGCAAGTAATATTCACGCTACTTAAGTGTCAGGCAATGACCATCTCCAACAAGAGAGAATCTAACCATCACCCTTGACATTCAATGGCATTACCATTACTGAATCCCTCACTATCAATGTCCTGGGGTTTACCATTGACCAGAAACTGAACAAGACCAGCAATATAAATATTGTGGATGCAAGAGCAGGTCGGAGGCTGGGAATTCTGCAGAGAGTAACTCACCTCCTAACTCTCCAATGCCTGTCCGCCACCTATAAGGCATGGGTGTGATGAAATACTCTCCACTTGCCTGGATGAGTGCAGCTCAAAAAACACTCAGGAAGCTCAACACTATCCAAGACAAAGCAGCCCACTTGCTTGACATCCCATCTACCACCTTAAACATTTACTCCCTCCACCATCGATGCACAGTGGCAACAATATGTGTACAATTGACAAGGTGCACTGCGGCATCATCAAAGTTTCTTAGACAGCACTTTCCAAACCCTCCACCTCTACCACCTAGAAGGACAAAGCAAGCAGATGCAAAGGAATACCATCAATTGCAAGTTCCCCTCCAAGCCACACACCATCCTGATTTGGGACTATATCGCCACTCTTTCACTCGCACTGGGTCAAAATTCTCGAACTCCACCTCCGCCCACCCCTCCCCTGCCCCCGCAACACATGGACTGTGGTTCTAGGAGGCAGTGCACCACCACCTTTGTAGGGGCAACTAAGGATGGGCAACAGCGACACCCATATACTGAAAAAGAATAGAAAAATATCTGAAATATTCATCACAACAGTCAACATCTGTGGAGAGAAAAGGTAGATTAATGCTTTAGGCAAAATCCTTCTTTATAGTGGCATACAAGTAAATATTTGTGTGTGTGTAAAAGAGAAGCAGGATGATTAAGGTAATCTTTATTTCCTCCTTTGAAGTTACTTCATGTAAACTGTCATTTAAAAAGCACACAAAAGGTGAACTTAGCAGCACAGAGAAGAGAACTTTAAACAATCTAAATTTACAGAGGAGGAGGTTGACCTGATCAAAAAAATGAAGATTAGCTAATCTAAATAATTGTAACAGGACAAAGTAAAGAGACCTGCCTGCAGAGGCCAAAGTTTGCCAAATATACAGAGTCACGACTCATTCTGGGCCATTACACATTTCAGAATAGATCAATTCTGGAATTCCTGGGTTTTGGGGAGGATGTAAATTGGAATTACTAATCCCCCTGCCCATCTTTGCGTCACCAATCTTCAACTTCCCTCTGATCTCTCACCGATCCCAGACAAACACCCTCAACTCTCCCAACCATGCTCTACCCAAGCCACACGCCTCCTCCCCCCAACCCAACTTCCACTAAACCCACCTTCTCCTGGGTTATAGCTTTGTTTCGCAGGATGTTTCCACCCAGTTGATAGAAGATAATATCGAGAAGTGTGAAGCTGCCTATTTTGATGGGAAAAATAGAAAAGCAGAATATTTTCTAAACCGTGAAAAATGTTGGTATCCAGAGGGCCCTGGGTGTCCTTGTACACAAATCACAGAAGTTAACATGCAGGCACAGCAAGCAATTTGGAAGACAAATGCTATGTTAGCATTTTGCCATAAAGGGGCTAGAGTATGAGTGAAGAAGTCTTACCATCATTGTATAGGCCTTGGTGAGGCCACACCTGGGGCTGAATTTTCCCCCCGTTGGGGGCAAAGTTGAAGGGTGGGTGCGCACAAGCGCACTTCCGATTGGCGCCCCCCAATTGGGGGCACAGCGCCATTTTACGTGGGCGGACCAATTAAGACTCGCCCAGCATGATGTCTGCACAGAGGCGCTATGCGCTTCCTGTGCGGGCGGAGGTGGAATCCCAAAATCGAGAGTGCGCTCTTTCGCGCACTTGCACTCATCTCTCTGAGCCTAAGTGCTGCCTCAGGGAGATCAGCTCAAAATGTAAAAAACCTAAAAATAGAAAAGTAAAATTTCTCTAACATGTCGCCTCATGTGACAATGTCACATGAGTTGGGACATGTCCATAATTTTCACAAAAACTTTATTAAAATTTTTAAAAACTTTTTTTTTTGCAAAAATATACTTTATTCATAAAATATCTTCAATCACATTCCAAACCATTTCAAAAACACCATTACAAAGGTACAATCCGGTTAAACTTTTACAAAATGTATCACCAGGTGCATCAGTACAAACAATATTACAATCATTTACAGCCTTTCATTTTGAGCTGTACAGCCCGAGGGGCTCTAAACAGTTCCCAGTCTCTCGGTGCGCTGTGGTAGAAAGGTCTTAGACAGCAATCCTTCCCCATTGCGCCTTTGCGGCAGCTGCCCCAAGCTTTAGTGCGTCCCTCAGCACGTAGTCCTGGACTTTGGATTGTGCCAGTCCGCAACAATCGGTCGGGGACAACTCTTTGTGCTGGAAGACCAACAAGTTTCGGGCAGACCAAAGCGCGTCTTTCACCGAGTTGATGATCCTCCAGCTGCAGTTGATGTTTGTATTGATGTGTGTCCCTGGGAACAGCCCGTAGAGCACAGAGTCCTGTGTCACAGAACTGCTCGGGATGAACCTCGACAGCAACCACTGCATCTCTCTCCAGACTTTCTTTGCAAAGGCACAATCCACAAGGAGGTGACCAATGGTCTCTTCCCCACCACAGCCACCTCGAGGGCAACGTGCAGAGGGGGTGAGACTCCTGGCATGTAGGAAGGATCTGACGGGGAGGGCCTTTCTCACCACCAGCCAAGCCACGTCCTGGTGCTTGTTGGAAAGTTCTGGCGATGAGGCATTCTGCCAAATGACTTTGACAGTCTGCTCGGGGAACCATCCCACAGGGTCCACCCTCTCCTTTTCCCTCAGGGCCTCTAGGACGTTACGTGCTGACCACTGCCTGATGGACTTGTGGTCAAAGGTGTTTTTCTGCATAAATTTTTCCACCAGGGACAGGTGGTACGGCACGGTCCAACTACTTGGAGCGTTCCGCGGCAGCGTGGCCAGACCCATCCTTCGCAACACCGGGGACAGGTAGAACCTCAGCACGTAGTGACACTTGGTGTTTGCGTACTGAGGGTCTACGCACCGCTTGATGCAGCCACACACAAAGGTGGCCATCAGTATGAGGGCGATGTTGGGCACGTTTTTTCCCCCTTTATCTAGAGGCTTGTACATCGCGTCCCTGCGGACACGATCCATTTTCGACCTCCAGATAAAGCGGAAGATGGCTCGAGTGATCGCCATCGCGCAGGAGTCTGGAATGGGCCAGACCTGCGCCACGTACAGCAACAGCGAGAGTGCCTCACACCTGATGACCAGGTTCTTACCCGCAATGGAGAGGGAGCGTCGCTCCCACATGCCCAGTTTCCTTTTCACCATAGCCACTCGCTCCTTCCAGTTTCTAACGCATGCCCTGGTCCCTCCGAACCATATCCCCAGCACCTTCAGGCCGTCAGCCCTGACAGTGAAGGGGACAAAGGATCGGTCAGCCCAGTTCCCAAAGAACATGGCCTCGCTCTTCCCACGATTTACCTTGGCTCCTGAGGCCAGTTCGAACTGGTCGCAGATGTGCATCAGTCTGCGCACCGACAGCGGATCCGAGCAGAAGACGGCGACGTCGTCCATGTACAGGGAGGCTTTTACCTGAGTGCCTCCACTGCCTGGGATCGTCACTCCTCTTATGCCCGGATCCTTCCTGATGGACTCGGCAAAGCGTTCTATGCAACACACGAAAAGAACAGGCGAGAGAGGACAGCCCTGCCTGACTCCAGATTTAATCGGAAAGCTATCTGTTTCCCACCCATTGATTGAGACTGCGCTACTGATGTTAGTGTAGAGCAGTTGGATCCAATTTCGAATTCCCTCCCCAAACCCCATTTTGGAGAGCACATCCCCCATGTAGGTGTGCGATATTCTGTCAAAGGCCTTCTCCTGATCCAAGCTGATGAGACAGGTATCCACACCCCTGTCCTGTACATAGGCAATCGTATCCCTGAGCAGCGCGAGGCTGTCAGAGATCTTCCTGCCTGGCACAGAGCAGGTCTGGTCAGGGTGAATCACCAATTCCAGAGCGGATTTGACCCGATTGGCGATGACCTTGGACAGGATCTTATAGTCCACATTCAACAGTGAAATGGGTCGCCAATTTCTAATTTCCTCCCTTTCCCCCTTGTGCTTGTAGATGAGGGTGATGATGCCTTTCCTCATGGACTCTGACATACTACCGGCCAGGAGCATACTCTCGTACACTTCTAGCAGGTCTGGGCCGATCAAGTCCCACAGAGCCGAATACAACTCCGCCGGCAAGCCGTCGCTTCCGGGAGTTTTACTCTTCTCGAAGGACTCAAGGGCCTTAGTCAGTTCGTCAGGAGTTAGCGGTTTGTCCAGGCTCTCCCGCGTACTGTCGTCTAAGACCTCCGTGATAGAGGACAGGAAGGACTGGGAGGCCGTGCTGTCCGTGGGCTTCACGTCATACAATCCGGCATAAAAGGATTTGCTGATCCTCAAAATGTCGGACCGTGATGACTTTACTGAGCCGTCTTCTTCCTTCAGGCTGCTGATCACAGAGCTCTCTCTGTGTACCTTTTGGAAGAAGAAACGTGAGCACGTCTCATCCTGCTCCACGGAGCGGACTCTGGAACGGAAGATGATCTTGGAGGCCTCCGAGGCAAAGTGTGAGGCTTGCTGGCTCTTCACCTCTTGGAGCTCCTCCTTGACATCGATCCCCATCGACTGCAGCCGCAGCAGATTCTGCATGTTTTTCTGGAGTCGGGACATTTCCCTCTGTTCCTTTCTAGCTTTCTGGGTGTCTTTGAGGATGAAAAAGCTCTTGATGTTTCCCTTGATCACTTCCCACCAGTGTGTCAGGGACTCAAAGAGGGGTTTCACAGTTCTCCAACCTTTGTAATCCCTCTTGAGCTCCTCAATGTTCTCTGGGGTCAGCAGTTGCACATTTAGCTTCCATGCCCCCCTGCCCACCCTCAGGTCCTTCTCCAAGTGGCAGTCCGCCAGTAGGAGGCAGTGGTCAGAGAAGAACACCGGCTTGACCTCGGTGGATCTGACTGTGAATGCACGGGACACAAACAGGAAGTCTATCCTGGAACGAATGGACCCGTCTGGCCGCGACCAGGTGTATCTACGCTGCGCTCCGTCTGCAGGGTTGCTGAAGACGTCGTGCAGCTTGGCATCCTTAACTGTTTCCATCAGGGATCTGGACATAGCGTCCAATCTGCTGCCGGCCCTGCTGGATCGTCCAGCCGCATCGATGATGCAGTTGAAGTCACCGCCCAGAATGACCGGCCTGGAGGTCGCCAGCAGCAGTGGGAGCTGCTGAAAAACCTCCAGCCGCTCAGCCCCTTGTGCCGGGCCATACACGTTAATTAACCGGAGTGGAGCGTTCTTGTACATTACGTCTGCTACGAGGAGTCACCCGCTCACCACCTCCTTAACCTCGGAGACGGTGAAGTTGCCTCCCCGCAGCAGAATACCCAGGCCGGAGGAACGAGAGTCATTTCCGCCCGACCAGATCGATGGCCCATGGGACCACCATCGTGACCATTGCCTGTAGGAGCTGAGGTGCGGTATCGCACACTCCTGCAGAAACAACAGGTCAGCTTTGACCTTGGCTAGGTAGTCCAAGGTCGCAACACATCGCGTAGTAGATTTAATGCTACGCACATTTATGGATACAATCTTTAAACCCATTTTAAAGCATTTATTCTCCTACCAAACCCACTGTCTCTGAGAGTCCCAGACCTTTAGTCTGCTCCTTCATACCCGTAGTGAGCTCAAATTCCTTCACTTTGGATGGGCTGAGGTAGATCTCCTTGGCAGTGTTCTGCTCAGGTGGCATCTGGAGGTTCACGTAGAGAGCGGGTTTTGAGATGACCTTTGCTGGAGAAGCTTCTCCAAAACTCACCCCCTCTGGGGTGTTGCTGTTCCCGGCTTCCTGGAGCTGGGGTGCGATGATTGCCTCACTGCTCCCAGATTCCAGGGGCTGTGGTGCACTGGCCTCCTCAGGTTGCAGGCAAAGTTGGGGTGCGCTGGTCTCCTTGTTGTCTCCAATTTTCTGGAGCTCGGGTGTCTCGTCCTCCAACGCCCTGGAGCTTTGCCGCCTCTTTTGTCGGTGCCGCCCTGGCACTTCATCGTCCGAAGAGCTGCTGCCCTTGTCATCCATCTCGGATGGGAGACGCCTCTTGCCGCTTCTCGGGGAAATGCCTTTGCTTCTTCTTCGCTCCTTCTTACTTCTGTTGTTCTTCACCGTCCGCCACTCCCCCTGCTGCTTTTCCACTGCTGCCTCCTCCTCCATTGATTCGCTGTCCTGAGGACTGGGAGGTTTAGGGGGTAGTGCCGTTGATTTGCTCTCTGTTGCCTCAATCTCTTTCTCCACCTTGTCTCTCTCTGTGTCCTCCTTTGTCCCGTTGAGCTCCCTGGGGGCCTTGGTGGTTGGAGTGACACGAAACATTTCTTCTGCTTCCCCCTCGTCGGCTTTGGCTGCCTGTGCGTAAGTACGGCAGCGTTTGGGGCAGGTCCTGTAGAGGTGACCTGCCTCGCCACACAGGTTGCAGCACTTGGCCTGTTTGCAGTCTTTTGTCTGGTGCCCTTCCTGTTTGCAGATCTTGCAGAGGGAGGCGCTGCAGTTGGCCGCCACATGACCAGCCTTGCCGCATGAGCGACAATGCTTGGGTTGCCCAGCGTAGACCAGGTAGCCACGGTTTCCCCCGATAGCGAAACTGGAAGGAGGGTGGAAAATGGCTCCCTTACCATCGGTCTTTAGCGTGACCTTAAACAGGCGTTTGCCTGTCCAGATCCCCAAGTCGTCTCGAATCTCGGTGCCGCTCCCCACGTTATCGAAGTACCTGGTGAGGAAGGTGACCACGTCGGCGACAGGGACGAAGGGGTTGTACACATGCACCATCACCACATGTTCCCGTTGCAACGGCAGAGAAAAGTGCGGCTCCGCCGTCAGGATCTTCATCTCCGGCAGGTCTCTCTTCTCCTCGAACACCCTCAGGAGCTGGACGCAGTCTGCCACCCGCTTGAACGTCACGTCGAAATAACCAGCTTTGCGGAAGTCCTGCAGGGTGTAGATCTCCGGAGCTTCGAAGCCGCACGCCTTCAACAGGATCCTCCTGGCGAAGAAGTCCCGATCCATAGGTGATCCTCCTTCGCTGTCGTTCACCGTGACTCGGACGGTGATAGGTAACCCACGGTATGGATTTCTATTGGTTGTAGCCCTTCCATCCCGACCTTGCCTTGGCAGGATCATGGTGTCGCCCCTGCAACACTTGATCTTAGCCAAAAGGCCGAGAAATTTTTAAAAACCTACATAAAACCCCATCCCACCGGTGGATGAGGTTTTGTGCTTTTTTTAGTTCGCGCAGGGGCTCCTGGCCTGCCCGCCAACCTTAAAGTTGGACTGGCAGGTCCTTTAATTACTTAACTGACTCTGTCAATGACCTCAACTGGCCATTGACAGGTCGGCAGGTGCGCAGCTGATTTCGCTGCGCCCCCACCTACCTGAAAATTTAAATGGGACGCGGTGACATCGGGAGTTCCCCCCAATGCCACTGCGTGTCATTTTACCCGTCGGCGAGCAGGCCCCGTCCCCGCTCGCCGACGCATAAAATCCTGCCCCTGGAGTACTGTGCATCATTTTGGTTTCCTTACCTAAGGTTAGATATGCTTGACTTTGAGGAAGTGCAACAAAGGTTCACTAAACTGAGTCCTGGGAGGTAATAACTGTTCTGTCTTGTGTTCGTGGTCTAGATGGAGTTCTTAAGAGTTTGACTGTTTCCCTAAGAAAGTTAATTAAGACTGTAGTTTGTAAGAACATTATTTATTTATATCTCTATGTACACCTCAGTTAAGTCTACGCGAGATTGTACTTCTCCTTCCCTCAAGATCGCTGTTACTTGGTCATGTGATATTGCATCATAATTACATCAGCAGTTACATCAGTGTCAGGTGCTTCTGATGTTAACCCTTTATTCTTCATTCCCCCTGGCCCACCAGTCTTTATTACAATTATATCCTCCTTTATCTACCCACAAAGTCTCAGACTTCACAGAATTAGTCTCTGAGGTGCCTTGACCAATCTCCCTGATCTTGTTCTGATCTCTTTCTGAGGCCAAGGGCCTTCTGCATCTCTCTTCATTTGATACGAGTGTCCTTCTCTTGGGTGGCTGTAAAGCTTTGTCTTGTTTCTTGTTCCTTATTTCCATCTGGATCTAAATAGTAAACCCGAGTTTTTATTGGCTTCCTGTCCAAGGATATCAAGGAGCTTCAGTTTCTCCTTATATTTCCCTGGTCTGTCACAATCTTATTAGATCTCGGCTGCGGAGGTCTTTCTATTATTATACCTTCTTTCTGTTTCCATATTCTCTCCCCGGGCTGTAGCAATTTTAAGTCTCGTGCTCTGCTTGAAGTTGCAGTTACAAACTTGATTGCGTCTTTATTGTTCCTCACATTTTTTAACTCTCTCATGATCATCTGATCTAATATAATGTTCGGTTGCAGTTTTTGTTGTTCAGCTGGAAGTTGTGCTCACAGCCATCTTCCCATCAACAAGTCTGATGGTGAGAACCCGTTTTTTTAGTGGTGAAGTTGTGTAGTTAAGAAGGGCTAAGTTAATATCTTTGTTCTTTTTCATCAATTCCTTAAATGTTCAAACTCCTCTTTCGGCTTCTCCATTTGACTCAGGATATCTAGGCAGGCTAATCACACGCATGAAACCATATTCCTGTGCAAAGTTGTAGAAAGCTCGTTAACAAACTGAGGACCACTGTCTGATGCCACAATCCAGGATGCCGTGTGTCATGAAGATTCTTCTTAGCGATGTAATGACTGTATCTGCTATGCAGTCTACTCACTTCAAACCATCTGGAGCAGTGGACAATGACAATGATGAAAACTTTGCCTTTGAACTCAAATCAACCCATTTCCAGGCACTGCCATGGCCTTGAAGGAAAAGTGAAGGGTCAGTGGTTCACTCTGCCGCTGGCTGTTCACTGCACATGAAAGGCAATTCGAGATTCGTTCTATAGAAAGACTAATACCTGGCCATCAGACTGACTCATAGGTTCTTGCTTGACATTTCATTTTCCCCAAGTGACCTTGATGCATATTTTTTTGTCGGAGAATTTTGATTTGAAGTGTTTGCCACTCTGTTATGTTCCTAGGCTGTGGGAACTCCCTAGTCACCTTGGTTTTCTGTGATCCAGCTGTTATTCTTGAAGCTACACAATGTGCCCTAGGAATTTAATCATTGGCTTTGCAAATTCGTTCAATGTCAGACCTGCTTCTTATAGAACTTTTAGGACTGTTCTCACTCTACGGTCACATTCTTCCCTCGAGGAACCGTGTACAAGTATGTTGTTCGTCTGGCATGTTACTCCTTCCAGAGTCTGAGACATTGTTCTTTGGAATATCTCTGGTGCAGAAGCAATTCTGAATGGTAACCTATTTAAAAAATAATGACCGAATGGCATTATAAATGTGGTCTGCAATCTGGATTCTTTGTCCAGAGCTAACTGCCAAAAGCCATTGTTTGCACCTAATTTGGTGAATAGCTATTTTAGCTAATTTGACAAGACTTTCTTCCGCTAAAGTCATTGGGTGGATCACATGGATTTATTTAGTTGAGTCAAATCCACACAGATTCTAATTGAACCATTAGGCTTTGGTACTGTGACCATTCCAGAGCACCACTTTGTTTGTATAACTACTGGAGAGACAACCCTCAGCTATAACATGCATTCAGTCTCACTCTTGACTTTGTCTAAAAGTGGATGAGGGACTTTCCTCGGTGTAAAGAGGCAAATTAGCATAGCATCAGCTCTTAGGGTTACATGATATTCCATCTTCAGCTTTCCTAAGCCTGAAAATAATGTTGGGAATTCATTCATTAGCACATTATTGGAATGTTCATCAGCAGTTTAATCAACTTGTAGATCAGCCTCCATTGTAAGCATGCGTTCCTGCTTAATAATGATGACTCTTGGTTCTGTATGACGTACAAAAGTTCAGTGATTTATTTACCCTTGTATTTTAATCTTGCCAAGTGTTGACCTATAAATTTCAGTGTAGTCCCTCCTGGACCTTGTAACTGGATGGAAGATGGCTGTAGTGTGATATGTTGAAGTCACTTTACTTCTTCATATAAGACTGAAACACCTGTGCTTGTGTCTAATTTCAACTCTGTGGAGTGTGGGTCTACTTCTAGTTTAATGCCCCAGTAATTATTTTATTTTTCAATAACTTCCCCTGGGAAGTTATTTGTTTTTTGACTTGGCTCTTCCACTTCCTGTATTTGGTTTGGCCTTGTTATTTTTGTTTTTTGCTTGTGGGATTCTTGGGTTTTAGATTGGCAGACAATTTCAAAATGCCCTAACTTCCCACAGTTGTGGCACTCTGCTCCCCCTGATGGTCATTCTTCCCATTTGTGCAGGGTTTTCCCGCCACAGTGAGAGCATTTCAAGATGTAGTTGGCATGCTTTTCCCTGATTTTGTGGGCTTCTGCTTTAATGTGCTTTCTCTTTTCTGTCTGACATATTGAATGGTCTCATTGATCCATTTCTAAGGGGCATCACTTTCTCCATGAACAACCGCTCTATTTTGTTTTCTGATCTCAGTCTGTCATGCAATTTGTACTGTCTTAGTGAAAGTTAGATGTTCTTACATTTGCAAGAGATCTGGAAGAGTTTCATCCAGGACAACAACTACTATGCAATTACATATGAATTCGCCTCTCTGGGTCCTGTAGTCACAACCTTGACTGCTAGCCTGTACAGGTCATTAATGAATGAACCCATGTGTTCACCTGATTTTTGTTTCTGCTTATTAAATTTTGCTTGTTCAATTATTACATTTTTTCAAATGCTGAAATACAAATCAAATGTCAGGAGGACTTTATCGCAAGAGCTTGAAGCCTCATCAATTTCCCGCCTCGCTATTATGTCTTCAGCAATAGCTCCAACTGCATAAAGTACTGTCCTGATCTTAGTTCCTTTTTGTACAAACCTGAAGCTGTTTGATACCTGAAAAATCTCTTTCTCCAATTGTCCCAGTGTTGAGCCTTTTGCATGCCTTGAGCACTGCAGAATGGTTCTGGAATGGCAGTGTAGACTCCATGCTTACCCTAAGCTTTGGATCTGCTGCTGCTTCAGTAGTCTGGCTTATAGATTCTGGTCTGTGTTCACTACTGTCTACATTCTGGGTCTGTGTCTCAGCTTGCATCTGCTGCACCCACGATGATCTGAGTTTTTCAGGTGAGGCTTCAATCAATTTTCTTCTTATCCTTCTTCCAAGAACCTGTTGATCTGTGTCAGGTCTGTAATCTTTTCTTGGGAGTTTTTCTGGGTCTTTTATTTGCTGTCCACTGCCACTCTGTTTTGTCTTGTGTTCAGGGTCTAGATGGAGTTCACTAGAGTTTGACTGTTTCCCTAAGACCATTATTTATTTACAGCTCTATGTGCATCTTAGGAACTTTACACAAGTTTGAACTTAGACTTCACTCCGGATCTCTGTTACTTGGTCATGTGACATTGCATCATAATTACATCAGCAGTTACATCAGTATCAGGTGTTTATAATGTTAACCCTTAATTCCACATATCCCCCCCTAGTCTTTAACCTAATCATATACATCCTCCTACAGGTATCATCCTGTGAGGAGGGATTGGGTAAATCAAATCAAAACCATATTCCCCAGATTTCAAAAGAATGCAAGGTGATCTCATTGAAACATATACAATTTTTAGTGGGCTTGATAGGGTAGATGCTGAGATGTTGGTTATGGAGTTCAGAACATTGGATCATAGTCTCAGAATAAGGGGTCAGCCATTTTGGATTGAGGTGAGATTGTGAATCTCTGGAATTCTCTATTGCAGACAGCCATGGATGTGGTTCAAGACATAGAAGGATAGGTTTTTGGGCAGTAGAGGAACCAAAGCATATTGGGATAGTGCTAGAAGATGGAGTTAAGTTCAGCCATGATCTTACTGAATGGCAGAGCAGGCTCAAAGGGACAAATGACCTGCTCCTGCTCCTATTTCTTATATTCTCTTTTTCTTATAATTGTCAGACAGGCTTCCAGGCAGGGAATCTGTATAAAAAGAAACATGCGTAACACATAGTTAAAACCGGGACTTCCAGGTTTATCAATCATAACTCCTCCTTTCCCCAGTGATTGTTGAGGCCACTGGTTAATGAAGATCAGTGTAAGCTTGAAGAACAGTACCTCACCTTTCTGTTAGGATCTTTGCAACCCTCTAGACTAAACTTTAAAATATTAGAGGGGTTGATTTTGTTACCACTAGCATCGCAAAACACTAACTTCCAAGCTGCTAATTACAGAAAAAGAAAGAAATTACTCATATTTATATAGTGCTATGCATGATCTCAGATCTTTGCAAAGCACCTTTTAGACAATGAAGTGCTTTTGAGCAGTTGCTGGAAACCCAACAGTCAATTAGATATATGACCATGGAATCGGTTTTACTGAAGACAGCTGAGTGTTTAATACTGGCCAGGACAGTGGGGAGAACTTCCCTGCCTTTATCTGAATAATGCCATGAACTTTTTATATCCACTTGAGGAGGCAGACAAGGTCTCAGTTTACCACCTCATTTGAAAGATGGTGCCTCAGACAGTGCAGCACTCCCTCAGTATTGTAATCGAGTGTCAGCCGAGATTATGCACTCAAGCCTTTGAAGTGGGGCTTGACCCAACCATCTTCTGAAGCAGAGGCAGGAATGTTACCACTGAGCCAAGACTAACACGTGGAGAATCTATGGGTTGAACTCACAATGTGTACTATTAGTAACAAATCCCATAACCAAATTATAAAATATCTTTGTCCATAAAGAAAAGGCTAATCAGATTGACTTTTAGTGTGTCAATGTAAGACTGCTGCTGACTTTTCTTTACCTTGCAGTAACGCTAGTTCTTACCCTTTGCTTGTTAAGTCAGGTGGTAAGATTTAATTTTAATATTATAACAACTAAATGCTTGAACCAACATTGATCCCAAAACCCTGGCAGTTTTCAATATAAACCAATCATCTTCTTAATGAGGAAACTCATTATGCTGTGCCCATGCATACTGGTTCCTATGTTTCGGGGCATTGTAAACACTAATAATGGATGCAATTACTTTGCAAAAATAACACCTAGCTAATTATTGGCCCAGATTGTCAGAAACCGGAGGTACCTTGAAGGATATGTGCAGGACCCTCAGAGGTCCTGACGTGCTCACATCCCTGGTACTTAAGTGGGAAGTTTAAACTTCCCATTACCAATTTTACCCTGCCCAGGTTGCTCCATGATTGGCCAGAACCATGCTGACTTGGGTTGTCTTCCCTATAGAAACCTGGTTTTGACATGGATTTACTTAGAGATTTTCCTAGCAGGTATAAAGCCAGTGTCATCCTAAGTAAATCAGCTGGAGTTTCAAGGTGCTCCAGAACCCAAAGCAATGTTCAACACCTTTCCTCCTGACAGTGCTTTTCACCCTCCAGCACCTTGGACAGCGCTCACCCCCTCCTGCACCCAGACAGTACTCCACCCCTCCCCCCTTGGAAAGTGCTCAACCTATTCCCTTACCACGGACAATGATCACCCCTCTCCCGCACCCCAGAGAGTCTCACCTCCCTCCCACAGCCCAGGCAGTGCTCACCACCTTTTGTACCTCGGACAGGAGTCTACAGTTATGACCACAGTCTATGTTAATTGCAGCACAAACCAAATCCCAGGGGGAAACTTGGCTTACAGGCCGTACCCTTTTGTTTTGTATTCCAAAAACAAGACGACAACAACTGATCTCAACAGAAAGAAGTCCAGTAACACTTTTGGGATTTTAAAAATTAAAAGTAGAAGTTTTATTAACAAGAATAGAAGAAAACTTAAGCACACAAGATTACAGTTGCTCTCTTAAGGTTAGTCTTACAAAACATTCCCCCAGAAAGACTCTTTACTTGGTCAGACCCACATGTAAACACTTTCCAGGCAACACTCTCTTATAGATGTTTAACTATAAAAATCCAGTAACATTACTCAAGGCAAACTGCTGCAGCTTTAACACAGGCATACCACATCACCTCTAACTCACTTCCACTTTGCTGTGGAAATCCAAGACTTTATAACAAAACTGCTTTTTGCAGCCTAAGATTTTTCTGCTTGACTGGAATGCTGATTCGAACTGCATCTTCTACCAGCTGAGATCTGAATGCTCCCAACTCAGCACCAGCTGTAGCTCAAAGCTCCAGCACTAATGCTCCAGCTCCCAGCTACTGTAACTTTAAAATACATTTTTTTCCCCTTTCATTTCAGGTTCCATTGTTCTTATGTTTCTTTGAAACTCCAATCCCTCCAATTATAAAATCTCTCATGTCTCTATTTTGTCTTTGCTTTCGGGTCAATAAAATATAATATCCCCAATTCTATTTACCTATGGAACCTCCTGCAAGATGCAAACATGTATCTTCACACTTCTGACTTCCCTTTGATATTCAAACAAACTCAATTTATCTAAAACCGCAAATGTTAGATCTAACACGTTCACTTGTACCTCAAATCTAATGCCTCTATTCTTTCCATGTTTTAACCCCCCCAGACAACCTGTCTCCCATTAATCTCTGCCCAGCTTAATTAAATCATATACACACACAGCTGACTTCACAGAATAACAGAATTTTCCGCCAAAATATTTTTTAAATAACATGAATTTCTCACATTACTCCTCTCCCCTCAGAAAGTGCTCATCCCCCTCCCACACGCCGGACAGTGCACAACCCAAACTCTTTTCGACAGTGCACATCCCCTCCCCTCACCCAACAGTGCTCATCCACCCCCAAACCTCTTCCCCAACTCATCTTCTGGAATAAAAGCAAAAAACTGAGGATGCTGGAAATCCAAAACAAAAATAAAAATACCTGGAAAAACTCAGCAGGTCTGGCAGCATCTGCGGAGAGGAAAACAATTAATATTTCGAGTCCGTATGACTCTTCAACAGAACTAAGTAAAAATAGAAGAGAAGTGAAATATAAGCTGGTTTAAGGGGAGTGGTATAAGTAAAGCTGGATAGAGGGCCAGTGATAGGTGGAGATAGCCAAAAGATGTCATAGACAAAGGGACAAAGAGGCGTTGAAGGTGGTGATATTATCTAAGGAATGTGCTAATTAAGGGTAGAAAGCAGGACAGGCAAGGTACAGATAGCCCTAGTGGGGGTGGGTTGGGGTGAAGGAATCGAAAAAGGCTAAAAAGTAGAGATAAAACAATGGATGGAAATACATTTTAAAATAATGGAAATAGGTGGGAAAAGAAAAATCTATATAAATTATTGGAAAAAAAGGGGGGGATCGGAAAGGGGGTGGGGATGGAGGAGAGAGCTCATGATCTAAAATTGTTGAACTCAATATTCAGACCAGAAGGCTGTAAAGTGCCTAGTCGGAAGATGAGGTGCTGTTCCTCCAGTTTGCGTTGAGCTTCACTGGAACAATGCCAAGGATGGACATGTGAGCATGAGAGCAGGGTGGAGTGTTGAAATGGCAAGCAACAGGGAGGTCTGGGTAATGCTTGCAGACAGACCGAAGGTGTTCTGCAAAGCAGTCATCCAGTCTGCGTTTGGTCTCTCCAATGTAGAGGAAACCACATTGGGAGCAACGAATGCAGTAGACTAAATTGAGGGAAGTACAAGTGAAATGCTGCTTCACTTGAAAGGAGTGTTTGAGCCCTTGGACGGTGAGGAGAGGGGAAGTAAAGGGGCAGGTGTTGCACCTTCTGCGGTTGCATGGGAAGGTGCCGTGGGAGGGGGTTGAGGTGTAGGGGGTGATGGAGGAGTGGACCAGGGTGTCCCGGAGGGAACGATCCCTGCGGAATGCCGCCTGGGGGGGGTGAAGGGAAGATGTGTTTGGTGGTGGCATCATGCTGGAGTTGGCGGAAATGGCGGAGGATGATCCTTTGAATGCGGAGGCTGGTGGGGTGATAAGTGAGGACAAGGGGGACCCTATCATGTTTCTGGGAGGGAGAGGAAGGTGTGAGGGCGAATGCGCAGGAGATGGGCCAGACACGGTTGAGGGCCCTGTCAACCACCATGGGTGGAAAACCTCAGTTAAGGAAGAAGGAAGACATGTCAGAGGAACTGAAAGTGGCATCATCAGAACAGATGCGATGGAGGCGAAGAACTGAGAGAATGGGATGGAGTCCTTACAGGAAGCGGGGTGTGAGGAGCTGTAGTCGAGGTAGCTGTGGGAGTCGGCAGGCTTGTAATGGATATTGGTGGACAGTCTATCACCAGAAATTGAGACAGAGAGGTCAAGGAAGGGAAGGGAAGTGTCAGAGTTGGACCATGTGAAAATGATGGAGGGGTGGAAATTGGAAGCAAAATTAATAAATTTTTCCAGGTCCAGACGAGAGCATGAAGCAGCACCGAAGTAATCATTGATGTACTGGAGAAAGAGTTGTGGGAGGGGGCCAGAGTAGGACTGGAACAAGAAATGTTCCACATGCCCCATAAAGAGACAGGCATAGCTGGGGCCCATGCGGGTACCCATAGCCACGCCTTTTATTTGGAAGAAGTGAGAGGAGTTTAAGGAGAAATTGTTCAGTGTGAGAACAAGTTCAGCCAGACGGAGGAGAGTAGTGGTGGATGGGGATTGTTCGGGCCTCTGTTTGCAGAAGAAGCAGAGAGCCCTCAGACCATCCCGGTGGGGGATGGAGGTGCAGAGGGATTGGACGTCCATGGTGAAGAGGAGGCGGTTGGGGCCAGGGAACTGGAAATTGTGGATATGATGTAGGGTGTCAGAGGAATCACGGATGTAGGTGGGAAGGAACTGGACAAGGTGAGAGGGACTGGAGTCAAGATAGCAAGAAAGGAGTTCCATGGGGCAGGAACAGGCTGACATGATCGGTCTGCCGGGACAGTCCTGTTTGTGGATTTTGGGTAGGAGGTAGAAGCGGGCCGTCCGAGGTTGGGAGACTATCAGGTTGGAAGCTGTGGAAGGAAGATCTCCAGAGGAGATGAGGTCAGTAACAGGCCTGGAAACAATGGCTTGATGTTCAGTGGTGGGGCCATGGTCCAGGGGGAGGTAGGAGGAAGTGTCTGTGAGTTGACGCTCAGCCTCTGCGAGGTAGAGGTCAGTGCGCCAGACAACAACAGAACCACCCTTGTCAGCGGGTTTGATGACAATGTCAGGGTTGGACCTGAGAGAACGGAGTGCAGCAAGTTCAGAGAGAGACATGTTAGAGTGGGTGAGAGGCGCAGAGAAATTGAGACGACTAATGTCACGCCGACAGTTCTCAATGAAAAGATCAAGAGAAGGTAAGAATCCAGAGGGAGGGGTCCAGGTGGAGGGAGAATATTGGAGGTGGGTAAAAGGATCCGTTGAATGGGCAGAGGACTCCTGCCCAAAGAAGTGAGCACGGAGACGAAGGCGGCGGTAGAAGTGTTCCACATCGTGCTGAGCCCGAAATTCATTGAGATGAGGGCGTAGTGTACCCCCAGTTTCATTTTATTCTTCGTCTCATCCTATGCCTCAACAAGAAACTTTGTCTCTTTCTTTCCGGTGCAAAGGAAGGCAAGCTCCAACAACTCATCAACACCAACACCCATCCAGGACCCTCCACCCCTGCCTGTCCCTCTGTCCCCATCACGTCTTCCAATCCCAGCCCTGGCCGTGTATTCACCATACCCCCTGACCTTCCCCTCTCCGACGCTGAACGTTCAGTGCTCAGCAAAGGACTTAGTTTCATACCCTTACGCTCTCATCTCAATGAATTTCAGGCTCGGCACGATGCTGAACTCTTCTTCCGCCGTCTTCGTCTCCGTGCTCGCTTCTTTGGGCAGGAGTCCTCTCCCCATTCAACGGATCCTTTTACCCACCTCCAATATTCTCCCTCCACCTGGACTCCTCCCTCTGGATTCTTACCTTCTCTTGATCTTTTCATTGAGAACTGTCAGCGTGACATTAGTTGTCTCAATTTCTCTGCTCCTCTCACCCACTCTAACCTGTCTCTCTCTGAACTTGCTGCACTCCGTTCTCTCAGGTCCAACCCTGACATTGTCATCAAACCCGCTGACAAGGGTGGTTCTGTTGTTGTCTGGCGCACTGACCTCTACCTTGCAGAGGCTGAGTGTCAACTCACAGACACTTCCTCCTACCTCCCCCTGGACCATGGCCCCACCACTGAACATCAAGCCATTGTTTCCAGGACTGTTACTGACCTCATCTCCTCTGGAGATCTTCCTTCCACAGCTTCCAACCTGATAGTCTCCCAACCTCGGACGGCCCGCTTCTACCTCCTACCCAAAATCCACAAACAGGACTGTCCCAGCAGACCAATCGTGTCAACCTGTTCCTGCCCCACGGAACTCCTTTCTTGCTATCTTGACTCCAGTCCCTCTCACCTTGTCCAGTTCCTTCCCACCTACATCCGTGATTCCTCTGACACCCTACATCATATCCACAATTTCCAGTTCCCTGGCCCCAACCGCCACCTCTTCACCATGGACGTCCAATCCCTCTGCACCTCCATCCCCCACCGGGATGGTCTGAGGGCTCTCTGCTTCTTCTGCAAACAGAGGCCCGAACAATCCCCATCCACCACTACTCTCCTCCGTCTGGTTGAACTTGTTCTCACACTGAACAATTTCTCCTTAAACTCCTCTCACTTCTTCCAAATAAAAGGCGTGGCTATGGGTACCCGCATGGGCCCCAGCTATGCCTGTCTCTTTATGGGGCATGTGGAACATTCCTTGTTCCAGTCCTACTCTGGCCCCCTCCCACAACTCTTTCTCCAGTACATCGATGATTACTTCGGTGCTGCTTCATGCTCTCGTCTGGACCTGGAAAAATTTATTAATTTTGCTTTCAATTTCCACCCCTCCATCATTTTCACATGGTCCATCTCTGACACTTCCCTTCCCTTCCTTGACCTCTCTGTCTCAATTTCTGGTGATGGACTGTCCACCAAAATCCATTACAAGCCTGCCGACTCCCACAGCTACCTCGACTACAGCTCCTCACACCCCGCTTCCTGTAAGGACTCCATCCCATTCTCTCAGTTCCTTCGCCTCCATCGCATCTGTTCTGATGATGCCACTTTCAGTTCCTCTGACATGTCTTCCTTTTTCCTTAACCGAGGTTTTCCACCCACGGTGGTTGACAGGGCCCTCAACCGTGTCTGGCCCATCTCCCGCGCATCCGCCCTCACACCTTCTTCTCCCTCCCAGAAACATGATAGGGTCCCCCTTGTCCTCACTTATCACCCCACCAGCCTCCGCATTCAAAGGATCATCCTCCGCCATTTCTGCCAACTCCAGCATGATGCCACCACCAAACACATCTTCCCTTCACCCCCCCCAGGCGGCATTCCGCAGGGATCGTTCCCTCCGGGACACCCTGGTCCACTCCTCCATCACCCCCTACACCTCAACCCCCTCCCACGGCACCTTCCCATGCAACCGCAGAAGGTGCAACACCTGCCCCTTTACTTCCCCTCTCCTCACCGTCCAAGGGCTCAAACACTCCTTTCAAGTGAAGCAGCATTTCACTTGTACTTCCCTCAATTTAGTCTACTGCATTCGTTGCTCCCAATGTGGTTTCCTCTACATTGGAGAGACCAAACGCAGACTGGGTGACCGCTTTGCAGAACACCTTCGGTCTGTCTGCAAGCATTACCCAGACCTCCCTGTTGCTTGCCACTCCACGCTTTCAACACTCCACCCTGCTCTCATGCTCACATATCCGTCCTTGGCATTGTTCCAGTGAAGCTCAACGCAAACTGGAGGAACAGCAGCTCATCTTCCGACTAGGCACTTTACAGCCTTCTGGTCTGAATATTGAGTTCAACAATTTTAGATCATGAACTCTCTCCTCCATCCCCACCCCCTTTCCGATCCCCCCCTTTTTTTCCAATAATTTATATAGAATTTTCTTTTCCCACCTATTTCCATTATTTTTAAATGTATTTCCATCCATTGTTTTATCTCTACTTTTTAGTCTTTTTCGATTCCTTCGCCCTAACCCACCCCCACTAGGGCTATCTGTACCTTGCCTGTCCTGCTTTCTACCCTTAATTAGCACATTCCTTAGATAATATCACCACCTTCAACACCTCTTTGTCCCTTTGTCTATGACATATTTTGGTTATCTCCACCTATCACTGGTCCTCTATCCAGCTCTTCTTGTCCCACTCCCCCTTAAACCAGCTTATATTTCACTTCTCTTCTATTTTTACTTAGTACTGTTAAAGAGTCATACGGACTCGAAACGTTAATTGTTTTCCTCTCCGCAAATGCTGCCAGACCTGCTGAGTTTTCCCAGGTATTTTTATTTTTGTTTTTCATCTTCTGGAATCCCTGGCTCCCCTCTGGTCGATGTCAGAAGAGGCAGCATCATCAGTGAGTGAGGGAGGGTTTTTTTGTTCTCTAATGGGACGTGGGTGTTGCTGTAGAGGTCAGCATTTGTTGCCCATCCCTAATTGCCCTTGAACTGAGTGGCTTGGTAGGCTATTTCAGAGGGCAGTTAAGAATCAACCACATTCCTGTGGATCTGGAGTCATGTGTAGGCCAGGGCAGGTAGGGAGAGGTGGTGGTGTAGTGGTATTGTCACTGGACTGGTAATCCAGAGACCTGGGGTAATGCTCTGGTGAGGTGGAATTTGAATTTTTTAAAAATCTAGAATTAAAAGTCTAATGATGACGTTGAAACCATTATTGATTGTCGTAAAAACCCATCTGGTTCATTAATGCCCTTTAGGGAAGGAAATCTGCTGTCCTCACCCGGTTTGGCCTACACGTAACTCCAGATCCACAGTAATGTGGTTGACTGTGAAATGGCCTAGCAAGCCACTCAAACCACCAAAACTGGAAAACCTGTCTCACAGACTATTGTCAAGCAACAGCCTGACATAGTCATACTCATGGAATCATACCTTACAGATCATGTCCCAAACACTGCCTTCACCATACCTGGGTATGTCCTGTCCCACCGGCAGGACAGAGACAGCAGAGGTGGTAGCACAGTGGTATATAGTCAGGGGGGAATTTCCCTGGGAGTCCTCAACATCAACTCTGGCCCCCATTAAGTCTCATGGCATCAGGTAAAACATGGACAAGGAAACCTCCCACTGATGTCCACGTACCGCCCTCCCTTAACTGGCAAATCAATACTCTTCCATGTTGAACACCACTTGGAGAAAGCATTAAGGGTGGTAAGGGCACAGAATGTACTCTGGATGGGGGGCTTCAATGTCCATCACCAAGAGTGACTTGGTAGTACCACCACAGACCAAGCTGGCCAGGTCCTAAAGGACATAGCTTCTAGACTGGGTCTGCAGCAGGTGGTGAGGGATCCAGTAAGAGGGAAAAACATACTTGGCTTCATCCTCATCAACCTGCCATCTGTCCATGCATCTGTCCATGACAGTGTCAGTAGGAGTGACCACTGCACAGTCTTTTTGGAGACAAAGTCCCATCTTCACATTGAGGATATCCTCCATTATGTTGTGTGGCACTACCAATGTGCTAAACAGGATAGATTTCAAACAGTTCTAGCAACTCAAAACTGGGCATCCAAGAGGCACCTTGGGCTATCAGCAGCAGCTGAATTGTACTCAAACACAATCTGTAACCTCATGGCTCAGCATATCCCCCACTCTACCATTACCACCCTGGGTCAACCCTGGTTCAAAAAAAAGTGCAGGAGGGCATGCCAGGAGCAGCACCAGGCATACCTAAAATGAGGTGTCAACCTGATGAAGCTACAACACAGGACTACTTGCATGCCAAACAGCATAAGCTGCAAGTGATAGACATGGCTAAGCAATTCCACAACCAACGGATCAGATCTAAGCTCTGCAGTCCTGCCACAGCCAGTCATGAATGGTGGCGGACAATTAAACAACTCACTGGAGGAGGTGGCTCCACAAATATCCCCATCCTCAATGATGGAGGAGCCCAGCACAGCAGCGTAAAAGGTAAGGTTGAAGCATTCGCAACAATCTTCAGCCAGAAGTGCAGAATGAATGATCCATTTTGGCCCCTTGCATAGGCCCCCAGCATCTCAGATGTCAGTCTTCATCCAATTCAATTCACTCCACATGATATCAAGAAATGGCTCAGGGCACTGGATTCTGCAAAGGCTATGGGCTCTGAAAATATTCCAGCAATAGTACTGAAGACTTGTGCTCCAGAACTTGTCACACCCCTAGCCAAGCTGCTCCAGTTCAACTACAACACTGGCAACTGCGCAGCAATGTGGAAAATTGCCCGGATATGTCCTGTACACAAAAAGCAGGACAAATCCAACCTGGCCAATTACCGCCCCATCAGTCTACTCTCGATCATCAGTAAAATGATGGAAGGGGTCATCAACAGTGCTATCAAGCAGCATTTGCTTAGCAATAACCTGCTCACTGATGCTCAGTTTGGGTTCCACCAGAGTCACTCAGCTTCTGACCTCATTACAGCCTTGGCTCAAACATGGACAAAAAAGCTGAACTACAGAAGTGAGGTGAGAGTGACTGCCCTTGACAGCAAGGCAACATTTGACTGTATGTGGCATCAAGGAGCGCTAGCAAAGCAGGAGTCAATGGGAATCAGGGGGAAAAGTCTCAGATGGTTGGAGTCATACCTAGCAAAAGTAAGATGGTTGTGGTTGTTGGAGGTCAATAATCTCAGTTCCAAGACATCACTGCAGGAGTTCCTCAGGGTGGTGTCCTAGGCCCAACTATTTTCAGCTGCTTCATCAATGACCTTCCTTCTACCATAAGGTCGGGGGATGTTCGCTGATGATTGCACAATGTTCAGCACCATTCGTGACTCCTCATATACAGAAGCAGTCCATGTCCAAATGCAGCAAGACCTGGACAATATCCAGGTTTGGGCTGACAAGTGACAAGGAACATTCACACCACACAAGTGGCAGGCCATCTCCAAGACCATCTCCAACAAGAGAGAACCTAACCATCATCCCTTGACATTCAATGGCATTACCATAACTGAATCCCCCACTATCAACATCCTGGGGGTTACCATTGACCAGAAACTGAGCTAGCCAAATAAATACAGTGGCTACAAGAGCAGGTCAGAGGCTAGGCCACTTGCGACAAGTAACTCACCTCCTGACACCACAAAGCCTATCTATCATCTACAAGGCACAAGTCAGGAGTGTGAAGGAATACTTCCCACTTGCCTGGATGAGTGCAGCTCCAACAATACTCAAGAAGCTTGACATCATCCAGGTCAAAGCAGTCTGCTTGATTGGCACCCTTCCCACAAACATTCACTCCCTCCACCACTGATGCACAGTAGCAGCAATGTGTCCCATCTACAAGATGCACTGCAGGAACTCACCGAGGCTCCTTCGACAGCACCTTCCAAACCCAAGACTGCTATCATCTAGGAGGACAAGGGTAGTAGATATATGAGAACACCACCAGCTGGAAATTCCCCCCCAAACCACTCACCATCCTGACTTGAAAATATATCACCATTCCTTCACTTTCGTTGGATCAAAATCCTGGAACTCTCTCTCTAACAGCAGTAAAAGTGTAACTACAGCACATGGACTGCAGTGGTTCATGAAGGCAGCTCACCACCACCACCACCTTCTCAAGGGCAATTAGGGATGGGCAATAAATGCTGGCCTAGCCAGCAACATCCACATCCCACAAGTGAAAATATAAAAAGGTAAGGATGGCAGATTTCCTTCCCTAAAGCACATTAGTGAACCATATGGGTTTTTACAACAATCAATGATTGTTTCATGGTCACCATTAATAAGACTAGTTTTCAATTGAAGATTTTATTAATTAATTTTATTAATTGAATTTAAATTCCACCAGTTTAAGTGGTGGGATTTGAACTTGTGTCCTGAGAACATTAGCCTGGGCCTCTGGTGTACTAGTCCAGCGACATTACCACTGCATCACCATCTCCCACTAAAGCCTTTTTCTGGGGTGAGAGAAGCTGAATATTGGTGATGGTGGTGAACACTGTGGAGGGTAGGGGGTGGGGGAGGGACGGTGGACATTGTTTGGGGGTGGATTAGCATTGTAAGTGTGATGATGCTATGCAGTTTTGGAGGTTGACAGCTCTAAGCAATTTTAAACCCATAAGTTTTTCCTTCAGTTTCAGCGTGTTCATTCTAAGAATTGTAAGTAATTTGATTTAGAAATGCTGGCCACAAGATATTTAAGAATGGTGGATACTGAAAAATCTAATTTTCTACTGTGAAACAGAGCTGGAAATAGCACAATTAACACAAGCTTTGGGTTAAGCTCTTACTTACCAGAAAATGGCAGCTAGTGTTGTAAAAAGGAAGCTAGGCTTCCCCTGCGCTGCGCCGTGCCGTAGACTGCCTGGTTTTCTATGATGGAGGCTACAGGACACAGCCAGCATCGGAAGTCTGGCCTTAAAAAATGCTGGCAGGTAAAGGTAAATTTTTCACTGTGATTACTGTTGGTTGTTCCAATGCTAATCGGAAGATTTGGGCTATTATCTTTTAAGTTGAATTTTCTGTAAAAGGGGTGAACCAGCTGGTGTTGAATAGTGAAAATGAAAGACAAAGGCCTGGATAATTACTCAGGGCCAGAAAAAGATTGCAAAAGGGAAAGGTGTTGGAATTCCGAGACATGAAACCTCGATGAATGAGTATCCCAGAGGCCATGCTGAAATTAACTTCAGGACCTCTTGTAACCTTTTTCAGCAGGGGAAGAAAGCTGCAGATGGAGACGGGCGGAAAGTCAGAGACTAGGAAGAAAATCAGTGAACAGAGTGACATCAGAGATTTGGTCGGGGGGTGGTGGTGGGAGTTGGGGATCAAATTGGAGATAGTGGGGGTACTGAAGGGGGTCAGAGGTTGGGGCGTGTGGGTAGAGTCAAGAGAGGATGGATTGGGGGTGCTAGTGGGAGATTGTAGTAGAAAGGTGGTTAGCGATCAGGGAAAATTCAGAGACCGGGGGGTGGGAGGGGGAAACCAGACCGGTAGAGAGGGAGGGGAGCCTAAGACCGGGTGGGGGAGGGAGTCGGAGATTGGCAGTACAATCAGATACTAGGGTGAGTCAGAAATCCTGGGTGTCGACAAGTCAGAGATCTGCAGACAGGAGATTGTGAGGGACCAGCTGATCGTGGTGTGTGTAAAGAGGTAAGCTTGTTGGCCCTGGAGAAAACAATTCTGCTCCTCCTGGCCCACAAGCAATACAATAAAGGCACTTACATAATGGATCTGGCCCTCCATGTTTTCTTTTACCTGCCAATTCTTGAGCCCTAGGAAAATACACTTTGTTGGATTAAAATAAAAATAAAATCCTGTTAAAATGGAAGCATAAAACCACCTTAAAAGACTTTACTGCCTGTCCCACTTCTTAGCCACCTGTACACCAAATTGCCTCCATTAAAACTGGAATCGGACAATTTGTTCGAGTTGAGTTTGAGATTTTGTAAAAAAAACTGCCTTTCAGCGGAAGGGTTGGGGGTTAAAATTCTCCTCATATGCATAGTAATAGGTATTATTTGGTGGAATAGCAATTATAGGTATTGAGCAAAATTATTGATGAGATAACAAAGTTATACTAAATTTGTTAGTCAAATGGAAAAAAAAGCTTGTTATTAAAGAAACCAGCATATTTACTGAAATTATTGATAAAGTGAAAGCATAATTAGATGCTCCTTACATGAAGTTATATTTTAGCTTTTGGTACAATCATGTAATGCAGAAATGTGCAAATTGGCACATAGCCGGGGTAGGAAAAATGTATGAAAAGTGAGTTTATAGTAAGCATTTGGATTCAAAAGGTTTGATCAGCTTGAAAAATTGGGATCAGGTTGTAACAGCTGAGAACCCAGCCATCATGTTTATAAGCACTGTCTTTGAAAACTATGTTTAAGTAATATTAAGTACTATTTTAATGAAGGCATTTGAGTAACTTGAAATAAGTAGAAGTATTTGCAGTGCAAAAGCTAGGGCGAGATCCTGATCCTTTACCTCTTCTAACATTGTCCATTCAGGATCACCACTAGCAACTGTTAAAGAGTTTATCTATTTTGATGAAATGCAACATTGAAATTTCAAATGGCATGATGGAGGAGAAAAAAATGAAATGGAAAACAATGAGAATCAAATCAGGGAAAATAGTAAAATGAAAACATGGACCTTAACAAAAATTATTTAGAAAGCAATGACACCTGGAATTACAATGATAAAGTCTGATACCTATTCCAATATAAACAGCATGGAGAATGGAGTACTGTATCTTGACGGTTACATATAGACTGACAAGATGGATATAAATCAGCTTCACAGAACCATGGTAAAAGTCTAAGGTAAGCGTGAGCATAATTTCATACAATGGCGATGCTGAGAAACTATAGAAAATAAATTGAGGGGAGATGTAGCACTGCAGCAAGAAAGAATCCCAGTTACCAAGAGAGTCGATTTAACAAGCTGATGAGTGGGAGATGCATTTAGTTTTGTTACAAACCTGTGACATCAAGGGAAAGAAGCTAATAATTTACATTTGCTTAAAACCAGCAAGTCAAATTCATATGGGATTATTTCATCAAACGAGTTAATTGAAGGGAGGATGTAATTTTATTTTCCTGACTGAACATTTTAAAGTTCAATTTGAATTGAGTTGGGGGGGTGGGGAGAGGTGAGATAAACTCAAAGCTGTGAAGGCTACTTTTTGACACAGTATGTTAACCCTTAAACAACCAAGTTAGACAGAATTCCTTACACCAGCTTACTAAAAAAAGATGCTTTTCAGCTCAAAGATTGACACTGAAACAAAGAACTGAAACAGTAACAAAACAAAGTTTAGGATCATTACTGTAATATTAAACTCCTACCATCTATCAAACTTTTACAATTTTGGCTTTATTTCTATTCATCTAAAACATAATGTTCTAACATTTCCAGAATTTTTCTTTACATTACATATTTTAACCTTTTTGAATATCTACTCTTTCAATAAGTTGAGGTATGAAGGTTGATTCAATTTTCTTGAGTCAAGCGGAGAACTACAGCAATAGGACAATTTTGTCTGGCAAAATATAAATAATATCAGATTTATAGCAAGCTGATTTTCAGTCAATGAGAGAATAAATGGGAAGAACACTTCAAGAAGTAATGCTGGAGAGAAAAACACAAACTAAAGATTGAATCGTGGACATTTTAAATATTATATTTAAATAACGAGGCTAATATCAAAAACTAAGGCCTAAGGCCTGAAATAAAGGAAATAGTTTGTTACATTTCAGCAAGTAAAATTTTGAAGCCTAACAGCACGAGGTTTCAGAATGAGATGAGGCATAACAGAAAGGGAAGAAGTCCAAAAATGTCTTCTTTTATTTTCACTATATAAGGCCATGATAGCATTCTCAATGCAACAGCTGATATGATAGTGATAAATCCATGTTCAAGTAGAAAATAACTGTTTATAATGAGTGTCATTATGAAATTGGATGGCCTGAAGATTCATAAAGCACTGCAGCCTCCATAAACTTTTGATGAAACTTTACTGAAATATTTATCTCATATGAATAGACATAATTCATATTATGGGAACAATGCATTTTCCAGTAATCCTTCTTATGAAGGTAGTAAAACAGAAATAAATGGGTACATAACCACCTCAAAGCTCATATGCAATTTATCTTTCTGGGCCGAGCTAATAGAAGTTATATTCTACTCTACTAATTCTTTGGTTGCTGGTAATTATAGCAAAGTCCCTTATATGTAGTCCAAATCTAAGGAGGTTAAGTGTACTCCAGGTAAGGGTCAACATTGGCCTGGATTTTGTGGGCTCCTGACAACTTTTTGTGTTAATTTCCATGTTTGAAGATTGATAGTACAGTGTTCTGTATTTGCACCGGAAATATTGAATGTGGCCACATTGTGAGATTAGTCAGGATGCAACGCTGGATATGACATTTTGAATTTGTTTCTCCTGTTAACATCCTTAAACATGGACAGTTGGATATGTGTTCAGCTGGACAAGGGACCTCCCCATTCCACCAGCACTATTTAAGGAGATCACCATTCAACTTGTAGGTGAGGTACTTTTGACTATTGTTACAATCTCCATTGAGGTCTGTAACCAAAATAACCAAATTTACCAAATGACACCTGAATGAAAAATTACTGGATAAGGATTGGGATTTTCCGTGCCCGACAGCATCGGGTATGATCGGTGGTGTGAGTGGACAATACGGTGCAATCGGTTTCATGACGGCATGAAACCAGTTCACGATCGTCCACTCAGCTTGCCGATGACGGGCCATGTTCTCCGCCATCGGACCTTGGGAGCCCCATTGTAATACATCAGCATATCATTATAAGGCCAGCCTGCCGGAATCATCCCACCCCCATTGGATCATCCAACCACGTCGGGGGGAAAACACGCCAGCTGCACGCCGCTTATGTGCCATTGTGAAACACATCAGCATGTTTTCCCACCGACGTGTTTTACAAAGGCACATAAGCAGCGTGCACCTGGCAGGCTGCACTTCGCTCAGGACTTCAAGATTTTTTTTGCCTATCTTGCTTCAGTCAGCATTCACAGTCATCAGTGCCAGGCTTCAGGCAGCACCGCATCACTTTCAGGGGGGCTCACGGCAGGTCTCTACCTACCAGACTAGCCGTAAAGCAGGGTTGGTTATTCAATGGCTGCAGGGCTAGGGCTTGGTTGGCAAAGGGGGAGAAGTGGTCTCAGGCAAGGGAAGAGGCTGCAGGACGAAGGCTGTTCTGGGGAAAGAGGGTATCCCAGGGTGTGTCTGGGGGCACATGTTGATCTGTGCAAGTGGTTTCAAGATGGTGAGGGCTGAGGAGGCAGTATCCAGCGGAGATGAGGCCATATGGACATGTGAGGGTATGTGTGTGAGAATGGGTGGTGATGTCCCTTGAGCTGGCAGTGAGATGCCAGTGAATGTGTGATGGGCTTGATTATGTGAGTTTAGAGTGATGAGGTGGTTGCCATACCCTGGCTGCATGGATGAGAACGTTCATCCTCTATCTGCATCTTCTGTGCAACATTGGCACTGATCACCACTGCTACCGCCACCCCAGCCTGGTTGGTCACACCGCTGCCCATCCTGTGGCCAGAGTGGGGGCAGAGGACATCACGGCGGCTTCCACGGTGTCCAAAAGGTGTTCCAGTGACACGTCACTAAACCTGGGACTGCAGTCTTTTGTCTTTCATGGCCAACTTCCCTGCAGTAGTCATGAGTTGGAAGTGTGCATGCATCTTGACTTGAAATATGCCCCCCGGCATGATTAAGTGTCAAGGGGATGGCTTGGCTGGCGAATGAGAGCCCGCCCGTCATCGAAATGGCGTGTTTCCTGGAAATGCATAACTATTGCTACAGGTTTGGGACAATATGACGTGAAAACCCACCATTGCTGCCAGTGGGTAAAAC
Organism: Cetorhinus maximus; assembly: GCF_964194155.1. Classification (NCBI taxonomy): domain Eukaryota; kingdom Metazoa; phylum Chordata; class Chondrichthyes; order Lamniformes; family Cetorhinidae; genus Cetorhinus; species Cetorhinus maximus. The sequence continues at coordinate 46,664,444 of NC_135894.1, forward strand.
ATCTTTTTACCCACCCACTACCACATTTAGCGCAAATCTGGGGTAATTCCGCCCAAGGCTTCACATTTTGTCAATTTACTTTAACACAAATCAGAATCAATGCAAATGAAACATGAATTAACAAGCAAATCACATTCAATACTAACTATAAATTATACACGGATTAGCAGATACAGCAAAGACTATGTCATGGAGGTAGTCGGCAGCCCGCTCCAACTGTACGGTCCCAGTTTCAGCCACATAGTCCTTGTCATCTATGGCAAAGGCAGCATTGCCGTGATCATCAATGTGACTGTGCCCTTTAATTGCTATATCAGATGATCCTTCCAGGCTGGAGCAGATGGCATCACCGTGCATCGCTGAATTCAGAAGGACACAGAGGCCCTGTACACCAGGAAAGAGTACTTCATTGTCTTCCTCTAAACAAAGAGATTCAGGAGGAGCTAGCACATGGTTTTACCAGGAAAGCGGGCTTCCACATGGTTCAGTGAAGCAGCAAATGCAGAAAGTGGCTTTGCAGGTACCGCAACTCAATGAGGAGATGTATCAAAAATGCAAGAGGTTCAACTCATTCCATGAGTAGATGATGTGAGACCATGTCCAGAACACCATATTGGTGAATGCCTTCTACACCGATGTTTTCATCCTGCACCAGTCCACAGTTTCAGACATCATTGAGCCAGAATGTCAAACCAGAGGGTGGTTGATCGGTGACGAGAAATATCTGCAGTACACTTGGCTCGACTCCTCTCTGCAACCCGATCACACGTGGCCACATGCCTGCAATGAGAGTCATGCTACAACAAAGAACATCATTCGCAGGCCATCAGCATCCTGAAACACCTTTGCCTCTACTTGGACCACTCAGGTGGAGTTCTCCAATACTCACAAGACTGTCTCCCCCAATTCGTGGTTCTCCATTCCATCCTCCACATCCTGGTCCTTGTCACCATACTTTGGCAACCACCATAGGAGGAGGAGGAAGAGAGGAGGCAGCTGGCACATCCACAATCCAAACAAGCTGTCCATGAGCATCTCATCAGACTCCAATTCCCCTGAATAAATCCCTATTGGTCAACACTTAGCCATTTTACCATATTCTGTTATGGAGCATCACAGCATCCCCTTGGACTCAACCCTGAAATGAAAGGCATCACAAAGCAATCATTCCATCCCACTTTTATCCTACAACTTCTCCAAGAATCCATTCAATGCTCAACTGCATTCCCTAAGTGCCTGTCTTGCATGTGCCTTTGCCTATCCTAGTGCTTCTATGCAGTGCTATCCCAGTGGCTGCAGCATGGCTGGTAAAAGCTACTGACTTCCAATGGGTGAGACTGCAGATGGCCTTGCAGGACACCCGGGGCAGCTCTGGATCTTGATGGTTCAGCTCTCAACTGCACCATCCTCACATGGGTGGTAGCAGTCAAGGCTGGCTGGCAGACAGGCAAAAAGGGCACTAGTAGAATGGTGATGGGAGCATGAATGCTGTTATCCAGAGGACATGAAGCTTGTGCTCCATGGTGCACTGCCACCCCCCCCAAGAGCAACACCTCAGCAGTACTAGTAACCTGTTATCACATAGATTGCTTGAATGCAGTGACCCTGCAAACCCCTTTGAGCGCAGGTATCTGCTGTCATGATAACAGCAGTCTCAAGCTCCCTTGCAATAAGCTAAGCTTGCATGGCAACAATCCGAGCTTCCACTGCAGCACTCAAAATGTTGTATGATTTTTGCCTGTGCTGCAATGGAAGCTGCGGCATCAGGCACTGGGTCCGCAAGCATTCTCATGACATTGATCACCATTTCCACACTCAACAGGATGCGTTCCAAGCACTGTGTGAAACCTTGTGTCAAGTTGAAGTTGCTTTCCTCCATGCTCCCTGACAGTGATAAGATATTCTGTGGCAGGCCTGCTACTGTACCAAGCATTTATGTGTGCATGCCATCCCATTGAAGTCCTCCTCTGACTTATCTACAGCGATCTCAACCTTCAGTAAGCTGGCATACACGTCATTTCCCCCTGACCTCATTGCCCCCACTTGTGACCTGCAGATCCCACCTCTACACTAAGGTAGGCACTGTGCCATTATCTGTGCTGGTAGCTGTGAGTGTTAAATCAAGTGATGATTTTTCTTCCTCAGTGGTCTGCTCTTGGTCTTCATCCTCAAGAACCACTGGCTAGCCAGACAGCACTTCTTGAGTATCAGAAAGCATAAGTGCAGAGAAGGGGGGCTGGGATGAGGGAAGGCAGAGTTGGGGGAAAGCAAGCGCATATAGTCACACCATCTGCTACTTGTACATCATACGAAATAGCAGGATGAGGGTGAGGTTGGATTTGAGAAGATTAGTGGGTGGTTACCACAGTTTTACGTCCTTACATTGATTTTAACGGCGACGCTCTTGGCAAAGTACTTGTATAGTGAAACCTGTGGAGGTGCAGGGTAACTCAGACAGCAACATTTGGATTTAACTGCACATGTGCGGCTCTAGAAGTTGCTGTCCAAATTATTCCATAACATTGGTGAGTGCTGACAGCCTCACTATTATTGTCAACACCAAATCCAGGCCAATATCTTAAACAGACAAGCAACTGTTTGGATGTGATAGCTTGTCCACTTCACTAGGTGAACTGGAGAGTAGCTCCAACCATAGTGAAAAGTACTCTTAGCTCTTTCTGTCAACATGTCAATCTACATACATGAGAGAATCTCTCAGTTATTAAATAAGATCTTAGGAAGAGATTTGCCTTATTTCCTGCCCCAAAAATTCAGAGTGCTCTATCATTCCTCTATATGGAGATACTGTATGGTAATCAGAAGTGGTTTCCCCATGACCAATTTACCTTACCTAACCTAGGGGATTGGTTCTCTTCTACCACTGACTAACCGACTTCGCACAGGTCAGAAATTGAACCTGGAGTATTCTTGATCTGTGTAGCATTCATGTGCCAACACAGTGTAAAACATGCTAAATCAATATATAAAGCCACTGAATCATTAGAGAGATACTACTCAAGTTCTGTAACAAAACCAAATAGAATTATTAAATTTCATAAAAATCAAACATGGTTTTTATTGGAATAAAACTTGAAAGTTTACAGATAGAAAAAGGGATACATAGACTGTTGCTGGTATATCAGTTTAATAAACACATTAGTGCATAATATTAAATATAGTACTGCAGAATAATAACTCACTTTATGAAGTTTGTATCATTACACTTTGGCAATAAATTTAATAGCTTCAGATAGTTCACATGTTTTCTTCATAAACTAAACTTTTGGAAGTGTGGGTGGAGGAGAGGAGAAGGTACAGACCAGAATGCCAAAGAAAACTATGAGAAAATAATACTTATCACAAATGTAAATTTTCTTCACAGAAACACAAGAATAATGGAAATCATAACTAAAATATTACACGTTTACAAACTGGTCTGATAGTGAAAGATATGTTCTTATATGATATAGCAACAATTTTAAATTAAAATTGATTAAAACTGTAAAAGAAAATGATAAATGGTTCAAAACTTAAAGATAAGTATTTAAATATGTGTCACTCAGACCTCATGACGCATGGCATTAATTTCACAAACACCATGACAACACACATCAAAGTAAAATAGCAACCATTTAGATGAGGGAGTACAGGAAAATGGAAGCAGATAAAACAGGTCATGAAACTGTACAAGAATTGTATAATTGTAAAGAAAATATAATTTTTCCAATATTACTGTGGGATACTGTGAAGCAGGCTTGTAGGTGCTGTGTGTATATTGTGTATGTGTGATTAATTTAATTAAACTGAAGACAATCAGACTGCAAGGTTTAAATCATCAAAGGGTTAGGTGTAAAATCAGCCATTTTGGAAGTGGAAATGGACAAGCTAAGATGGGATATGGGTAAATAAAACATGAATAGGAATCTGCATTAGGAGATAAATGAGGAGTTGAATATTTAGCTGTTGAATTTCAATGAGAAAGAAAGGGAAGTTTTACAACTGGGAAAGATTTTAAATGAATACAGCAAAGTTATTAATTTACTTTTCCTGAAAGTAGTGGCCATAAAGACAATATGAAATATTTTTATATTTTTGGGAGAGGTAACTTCCAAAAAAAGTTAATAACAATGGGTTTAAAGGTGAAAGAGGGAAAAAAAACATATTTAAGGAAATATTGAAAGTTGTATGAGGTGTGGACATGTGAGATCTTGAAGAGTGTGCAGTATGAAGACAGGCCTGTGAAGGGAGCAGCCTCTAGCCACCCCAGAGGAGTGTTTGCTTGTTTCAGAAAGCAAGGTTTTGTTACAAGCCTTGGATTTCCATTGTCGAGTGAGAGGGAAATGAGATACATCCCTTATAGCAACAGTGGGTGCCTTGAGGTAATATTACTGGATATTTTATAGATTAAGAATCTATAGAAACTGTTGCCTGGAAAAGGCTGTTTATTTGTGAGTCTAGCTAGGTAGAAATCTTTTAGGAAATGTCGTAAGTTTAGGTTTAACTGTGTAACTGTAATCTTGTGTGTTTAAGTTTTCTTTTCCTTTGTTAATAAATGTTTTAATTTAATATTTAAAATCTCCAAAAGTGGTAGCGGAACCTTTACTTCTGACTTCAGTGCACATACCTTCTCGTAACGAAAATACAAATTGCAAACCATTGTGATAGCTTGACCAAGTTTCCCTTTGAGATTTGGTCAGCTCAGCAATTACAAATTGCCATACCATAACATAAGACAGAACAACTGGATTTGAAAGACCCTCAATCCATAATCAGCATGTTGTGGTTCATTTTAACACAAGGGTATAATGTAATAACATATCTTTTAGGTAGTCATACAAAACTGAGGGGGAATTATCCAAACACCTCAAAGTGCAGCACACAAAGAAATAGAGCCTCAAACCATAAAAACTAAAAATCATTTTTTACAAAGCTGCTAGAAATGAAAAGGAAACAATGGCACATAGAGAATATCTGTGACCTCAAGTAGCCCGTTAATTCTTCCCTCCCCATCCAGAGAAACTCTTATTTCACATATTGGGTAGAATTTAATGGTTGCATCTGTGGAACTGTCGACCAGCTGGTGGCAACCCTGCCATGGCCATTTTTGGGAAGCCCCATGAGATTAAGCCCCAACGGGGCATTTACCTGCCCACAGTAAGACTTCCCAGCTCTCGTGAGGGGAAATTCCCCCCAGAAATGTTGGTGCGGAGTGGATGTCTCACCTCCAAGAATTGTCATCCAATCAGAGGCTGGCAGCTCTCCAGCACCAGCAGTGCAGTACTGCTGTGAGGCCTAGGCAGAAATTTGATGATGGAGCCCCAGGAAACAGTTGAATGGGGCGGGTTTGTCTAGATGGGACAGGGAGCCCCTCTGATTGGTTAGCAGCACTCAGAGGCGGGATTTCCGCCCCCAGGTCCTTAATCCCGGGGAAAGCCCCACTTAAGTGTCTGATGGGCACAATACTGGCAGGCCGTCCCCAACAGGGGCAACCCAGGTCTCCTGATGGTTCACCAGCCGGCAGGTGAGAATCCATCACAAACATTAAATTTGGCCTAACCAGTGAAAAGTGCTATCAGGATGCAGACCTGAACTAGGAGAGACTCCAAACAAAGCTAGGAAAGTGTGGCTAATTTTGTCTCATGCATGTGCAGCACATTTGCAGTATGGCATATCTAATGGGCTCTCAGCAGAAGTCTAGAAAGGATTAGTGGTCCCATTAAGCTCCCATGCTTGTGCAAACCTAAGTCACCTCTCTGTTAAAGCTATTTGAACTTATCCCTCCACAATTATGTTCATAATTTTATTTTGTTTTGATTATTTTGAGCATATAGTTGTAAATATCTAGCTTATGTATTTTATACCTTTTAGTTTTAGAATATAACTTGTTGTTTTAAGAATTAAAGTTTTAACTACAGAAAATGAGGTAAATGCAACGTAGACAAGCTGGGAGGATATTACATTTAAAAGGTCAGAATAGAAGAGAGAGAGCTATAAAACAGCAGGTGGAGACACTTAAATAGTGCAGGACCTAACTGAAAACGGAAACAGAAAAGGTAAACGTAGGTCTGAATCTTCTGGTCGGCGTGCAGGGGTGGGCCCCACTCGCCGACGCATAAAATGATGCACGGTGACGTCGGGCGTGCGTTCCGATGTCACCGTGCGTCATTCTGATCTTCAGTTCGGCAGGTGCGCACCGGAGTTGGCTGCGCGCCTGCCGAACTGTTAAAGGCCTGTTAAGGCCATTTAAATACCAATTGTCACAATTGACAGGGCTGTCCGTCCAACCTTAAGGTTGGTGGGCAAGCAAAGAGCCCAGAGGCCTTCGCATTTTTCATGGAACCTCATCCCCAGGCAGGATGAGGTTTCATGAAGGGTGTATAAGTTTAATAAACATTTTTATTACAATTCATTGACATGTCCCAGCTCATGTGACACTGTCACATGAGGGGGCATGTCTGAACATTTTTTTTTCTTTATTTCAATTTTTCAACATCAAAGTAATCTCCCTGAGGCAGCTCCATGCCTCAGGGAGATTTATGCGCTCTTTTGCGTGCATGCACGAAAGAGCGCAGGCCCCAAATCTCCCTCCACCCCCCGACCCACACAGGGAGTGCTCAGCGCTTCCGGGTGCATGTCACGCTGGGCGGGCCTTAATTGGCCCGCTCACGTAAAATGGCAGCGTGCAGCCGATCGTGGACGGTGATCGGCTGTGCGTCTGCCCGCACCTGCTCCTGCCCAGCCCACCTGACAGGGAGAAAATTCTCCCCTTGGAAGGGAAGTGACCCTCCCTTTTTCTCAGGAAACACAAACTGAAACTGAGATTTGAAAACTGGGCAGGCTGAAACTGGTTGAACATAGGACTTAGGAGCAGGAGTAAACCATTCGGCCCCTTCAGCTTGCTCCATCATTCAATAAAACTATGGCCAATCTGATTGTGGTCTCAACTCCACTTCGCTGTCTGCACCCCCGTTACCCTTGCCTCCCTTGTCTACCAATAATTTATGTAACTCAGTCTTGAATATATTCATTGGCCCAGCCTCCATTACTTCTGGGGAAGAGAATCCCACAATGTAACAACCCTCAAGAGAAAAAAATTCTCCTCATCTCTGTCTTAAAAGGGAGACCTCTTATTCTTAAACTGTGTCCCCCTAAAAGTGAAAACATCCTCCTGATATCCACCCTATCAAGTCCCCTCAGGATCTTATGTTTCAATAAGATCACCTTTCGTACATCTAAACTCCAACGAGTATAGGTACAAGCTGGTCAACTTTTCTTCATAAGATAAGCCCTTCACCCTATGAATGAGTCACACGAACGTCCTCCGAACAGCTTCTAACACAATTATATTCGTTTTCAAATAAGGAGATCAAAACTGTACAAAATGCTGCAGGTGTGGTCTCACAAATGCGCTGTATAGCCGCAGTAAAGCTTCCCTACTTTTAGATTCCATTCCCCTTGCAATAAATGCCAACATTCCATTTGCCTTCCTAATCACTTGCTGTACCTGCGCACTAACTTTTTGTGATTCATCTACCAGGATACCCAAATCTTTCTGTACTAGAGTTCTGCAATCTTTCTCCTTTTAAATGCAATACTGCTTTTTTATTCTTCCTGCCAAAGTGGACAAGTTCACATTTTCCCACATTATACTCTATCTGCCAAACTTTTGCCCATTCACTTTAACTATCTATATACCTTTGTAGAATCTTTACCTACTTTTGACAATTTAGGTTCCACCCTAACTTGGTGTCTTTGGCAAATTTAAGTACCATACCTTCAACCAAGTCATTGAATATAGATAGTAAAAAGTTCAGGCTCCAGAGCGGATCCCTGTGGCACTCCAGCTTGCCAACCCAAAAAAAGACCCATTTATCCCTACTCTCTGCTTCTTGTTAACTAACCAATCATGTAACCATTTGACTGTGTTACCCCCTACATCATGTGCTCTTACCCTGTGTAGTAATCTTTGATGTGGCACCTTATCAAATGTCTTTTGGAAATCCAAGTACACCACATCTACAGGCTCTCCTTTATCCACCTTGCTTGTTACTTCCTTAAAGAACTTCAATAAATTATTTAAACTTTCACTTTCACAAAAACATGTTGACACTGCCTGATCACATTACAATTTTCTAAGTATCCTATTATAACCTCCTTAATAATGGATTCTAGCAATTTCCCTATGACAGGCATTAGGCTAACTGGCCTATAGTTTTCAGCTTTCTGGCTCCCTCCTTTCTTGAATAAAGGTGTTATGTTTGCTATTTCCCAATCTTCTGGGACCTTTCCAGAAACTAAGGAATTTTTGAAGATTATAACCACTGCCTCTACTATCTCTGCAGGTGCTTCTTTTAAGACACTAGGATGCAGGCTATCAGGTTGAAGCTATATAAAGGGATGCAAAACCATTCAAGTTCAGTAATTGCAATTTGTATCCGGTGTGATTGCAACTCAGAGATAGCCAAAGTTATCGATTGTTAGCTAGACCTGCACTGTAAGCAGAATTAGAAACTAACTTCAGCATGCACTGGGCAGAATTGTCTCAGAATCGCACTAAGTGTGATAACAGGTGGGAAAAAGGACGTTTTATCCACCGGCCGCAATGGTGGCTTTTCACATGGTATCATCCCACTTGCGCTTTATTAATTATGCATTCCCAGGGCACATGCCGTTTCGATGGCGGTTGGACTCTCATTCGCCCACATGTAATCACCTCGTCGCTTCATCATACCGGGTGCCATATTTAAAGTTCAGCCGTGAGCACACCTCTCAGTGCTTCCAGCACAAGAGTGCTGCAAAGAAGACATGGCCCCGAAAGGCAAGAAGATTGCAGCCCTCCCAGTTTAATGATGTGTCCCTCGAGTGCCTTTTGGATGCATCTTGGAGACCCACCATGATGTCCTCTACCCCCGCCCTGGCCACAGGATGGGCAGCATCATTGCTAACCCCACATGGGAGGCGGTGGCAGTGGTGGTCAGCGCCAATGTCCTACAGAAGAGGACAGCCACCCAGTGCCGATAAAGGATGATCTCATCAGGGTAAGTCACTCTTCTCATCACTCTCCATTCACACACTCACAAACCCATCACACACCCACAGGAATCTTGCTCACTGCCAGTTTGAGGGACATCACCATTCACTCTCTCACACGCACACCCTCATTGTCCTCATTCCATGTGACCACCCACTGACACACGTCAGGCATACTTATCATCTGACCTGACAGGCGTCCTGCTTACACTCTCTCCATCTCTATTCATGCAGGACAGGGTGGCACACAACAACAGGGAGATGTTGCAGGCTGGTGGAGGAACACCTGAAATCAAGGTCATCACGGCCTTTGAAAACAGAGTCATCCAGCTGGCCGGCAATGACTGGGACCGGTCCTGTACTGACGGTGAGGTTGGTGATGCTCTACCAAGCAAGGATCCAGCAGTGCAACATCCATCAGACAACCATGCTGTGACTCATGTGACCTGTTCCACAGTCCCTGTCATGCACTAATTATCTCTCCTTGCTTCTGCAGGCACACCTGGGTTACAGCCAATGGAGTCCACAACCCAGCCTCCAATCAAGTCCCGAAGAAACGTCTGAAGAGGAATCTTGAGGCACCTTCATTGAAGACCAGTCACAGAGCTCACGCATACCCTTCACCAGCGCAGAGACACACACCTCAGTGGGACCTAGCTTTAGAGTAGCCTTGGGATCACAATCTGGTGAGTGCACCACACTGTCTGATCCACAGCAGGCGGCGGCAGGAGCTTTCCAGGTCTCCAGCACTCGGAGGGCTGCTGGAGATCAGAAATTTGCTGAGTCTGAGTCAGATGACCAGCCTCTGGAATCAGTCATGCTTCAGTTGCTGGAGCTACAAAGGCAAGCCCGGGAACATCAGGAAGGGATGTTTGTTGCACTCCTCAGGTTGCAAGGCATGATGGAGGAGCCCGTCTACCTTCTGGCTGGTATGCCAATGCACTGAGGTCAACACTGGTAGGATGGCAGCTGCCATGAGGACGTTGGTCCAGGACATCGCTCCTGCACGGCTGCGCGGGCTGAACTCCATCGCTGATGCCACAGTTGGCATCCAACAGTGTCAATGTGAGAGGGGTGCGAGGCAACTCGATCTTACTCCGGCTACCTCTTCTCTTTGAAGAGTCAGTCAGGGGCCCTCAGGCACCCATAGGGAGGAGGATCAGCAGGTGCACACCCCAAGGCCATCCATCCAGGTGACTCTGGAAGTGTCTGGCCCATCCGAATTCCCTCTTCCTCTGACCTCAGCAGCTCTAGCTCTACAGGCTGAAATGGGTGTCATTCCCATAAAGTAGGACCCCGAAAGCAGGCCGGAGCCCTCCAGGCCTCGGCCCTCCAGACGATGCCCGCCATTTTCATCACAGACAGGGCTTAGTCAGCAGGCTGCCTCCACCTCCACTGTGGATGTTCGGGGAGTACCAAGGTGTAGTGGCAGGGTTAGGAAGGTAGTGAAGATATAGTTGCACAGCCTGGGTTTTAATCACTTGTACATAATGTTCACTATTGTTAATAAACTCCCAAGAATATCTCCCTGCCTATGGCTCCTTGTTCTGATGAGCAGTGTTCTTGTTACTCAGATGTGAAATCTTTCTGCACAAGATAAAGGCAGATGTCTCAGTCCAGGGCCTCTTCCCTGTGCTTTGTGCAGCCTTCAGACCACAGTGATGGTCCAGCCTCACACTCCCTGGCCTCATTACTGATGCCTGCACCTTGCTGGTGCTTGTCATTGCTGCCAGAATGTCACGGCCAGGTGTCGCAGTATTCTATCATTCTCTCTGTGTGCTCTCAGCACCTCTAAGGTGGGGCTGACCCCCTCTCATCAGCATCTGTGACTAATGGCGCTGTGCTCCTGAAGAGGATAGGTGCTGAAGGCTGACAAGGGATCAGGTGCGTTTAAAGTTGCAAAGCTGCATCTCCATGATATGACCCTGATCATAGAGCGCATGCAAGCTGCTCTTGGCCAGATAGGAGTCAGACACTCACAGAGGCAATGTGAAGATCTATGGAGTGTCCTCACTGCATGTCACCATCATCATTCTCCACAACCTAGCAGCTATGATGACCTCCCGAGCACACCTGCCTCCTCTGGCCAGTGTGATGGCTTCATCACCATCATCATTGCCTTCGAGGATCTTCTCACCCTCATCCCTATCGATGTCCTCCTCATTGGAGGAGACCTGCAGCTCCTCCATCCCCTCCTCAGCCAGCTCTTCTCCCCGTTGCATTGCCAGGTTGTAAAGGGTGCAGCAGGCGACGATGATGCATGCCACCTTCTGTGGATTATATTGCAGGTCTCCACCAGACCGGTCCAGGCACCAGAACCTCATTTTCAGCACCCCGATGGTCTGCTCCAACAGGGTGCAAGTTGCAGCATAAGCCTCGTTATACCTTCGCTCTGCTGTAGTCTGAGGCTGCCGCACGGGTGTCATCAGCCACGGCCCAGTCCTTGTCCCCGAAGAGCCATGCCTGCAGCTTCTGTAGACCCTGGGAGATGTCAGGGATCTGTGACTGACTGAGAACACAGGTGTCAGGGACACCTCCTGGGAACCGTACGCAGACCTGCAGGACACGTGTCTGGTGGTAGCATACCAGCTACATATTCGGCAAATGGAAGCCTTTTCAATCGATGTAGTCGACCCCTTGTTGTGACTGAGATCTGAGCGCCCTGTGACTGCAGTTGATGGCACCTGCGGCAAACCTGAGATCTGGGCAAATACAATTGCTATTGCATCCTGGCTCTCCTGGTCCGGGGCGAAATGCACAAAAGTGTGCTCTCGTGAAGGTGGCGTCCATGACCTATGGATGCACTTGTGGGTGGAGGTTTCCGATACACCACAGAAGTTACCTGTGGAGCCCTGAAAGGAGTCACTGGCGTAAAAATTGAACGGTGTGGTCACTTTCACGGTCACTGGCAGGGATGCCCTCCATGTCCCCCTGGAGCCAAATCCTGCAGTAGCTGGCAGATTTGATCAATCAGTTCCCTGGACTTACGCAGTCTTCGGTGACACTGGTTCTCAGTCATCTGCAGAAATGAAAGGTGGCGCCTATAGACCTTAGGTCTAGCTAGACACCAACCAGCAACGGCTCTCTGTGGCTCTTCAGCAGCTTGTAGGGAGCCCCATCCCCAGCCGCCCCTTCTTCCTGAGGATGCTGGTCCTCCCTCTGCTCAGCCAGGCACCTCCATTGCTCTCTTGTCCTTCATCTCTGCTCTCTATGCGCCACAAGGCATACAGCTAGTTCACCAGGCTCCATGTTCCTGATGTACTGCAGGATGAAAGAGAGAGATGCGTGGGTTAGCTTGGGTGCTCTAAGAACCTCTCATGCTGTGCCCTCAGCTCAGGCGCAGGAATTCTCCTAACCCGCACTGCAAGGCTGCACTGTTAGCTTCAACCATGGGGGAGACTGGTCCAAATCGGGATGATGGCATTGCAAGGGGCTGTGAGCGCCTCCACCAGTGTCTTCTCCAAAACCAGCTTTTGCAAGGAGATTGTACGACATGCGTAGTCATCCAACTGTTCTGCAGTCTGTGCCCGAGGGGTGAAAAGCTCTCTTGGTGGCAATTTCATGCCTCTGCGTTGCTCGAGTGGGCAGAGAAGCTAGGGGCCCAACTCTAAGCATGGCAGTGTAGCTGCGTCCGAACTGTCTCAGCTGTGGAGGAATGGTCACTTTACACAAGGGTTCCCCTAATGCGTGACCGCTTCCCTCCCCCCAACCCCACACATGCTTTTGCACCACCATCAACCGCAGGGCAGCCCTTGCACCTACCCCTCAACGCGCCTCAGCCTTGGAGTTGAACAGGCAACCCTCGTGAGCGCTGTGCAATGTTACTGTGCACTCACCTTCGAGTTCTCCTCGAAGTGCAGCCAGCCAAGTGCCTGCCTTATATATGCTGTTGTGAAACACATTGATGTGCTCGGAAGATCCAGTGTGGGGGGGATGATTCCGGCAGGCTGGCCTTATAATAATAAGTAGATGTATTGCAATGAGGTTCCCGATGTCCGATGGTGGGAAACGTGGCCCGCCATTGACGGGCAGAGCGAACGATCGCAACCTGATTTCACAATGTCGTGAAACCAGCTCATGCCACCCGCACATGCCCATCACCCACTGTGTGGAATGCGGGTGTGGCCGGGAGATTGCCTAGTGTGAAACTAGTGGAAGAATCCACAGTGGCCATCACTGAGTCCTGTGGCAAAGAAAGCAAACAACAGATTAACTTGGAAGTTATTGAAAAGTAAACAAAAGAAGGGACCGAGGCATCCACAGTCAAGAGATGGTAAATTAAAGTTTTACTTTTGAGAATAACTGGAGGTGAGGAGAATTTTTTAAAAATAGTTTCCAGTGGACAGTGACAGTTGTTCCCTATAGAAGTAAATAGCTTCAAGATACTGTAAAGTATAAGAGAATTCTTGCAGAGGTAAGAAGTAAACTTAAGGGCCTAGCATATGTGCGTATAAGCTATAGTGTTAACTTACTTGTATTTGCTTTGTTTAATTTGTTTCATACAATAAATCTTGTGGCATGGTTCTATTGATTAAAATGAGGTTCAGATTTCTCCTTAAATGCTAACGGTCCCTAACTGGACCGTAACTATATACAGTATTACAAAATCAGTGAATGCTGACTCAAATAAAAGTCGCATTAACTCTTATTTATTTTCCTGCATTCTTCTATTTAACAGTTTAATATTCCATTTCCCTCTTTATAATAGTGCTTTTTATCATTCATCATCTCAAAGTCTATTCCATTCCTTTTCCCATCCAGCAACATTTACTCACCACTTTTTAGCTAAATCACGTGCTTCTATTTCAGCATCTTTATGAATTCTGCCTCCCTTTCTAAACTCCGACCATGACTTGCCCTACCTCCAATCATTTCAGTCGTTCCCCACTGCTCTATTTACCCTTTTTAAAAGGACATTCATGACATTTTAGTTCAGGTTCTCTTCAATATAGCTTTGATTTGTTCCAGAGCTCCACCCCAACGCCCCCCACCCACAACCCCCCCCACCGACCCCCCAACCACCCCCTCGACCCCCCAACCACTCCCTCGACCCCCCTGACCCCCCCCCACCTCCCCCCCGACCTGAAACCCCCGACCCCCCAAAAAGATGAGAAACCCTTCCCTCCTGGACCGGTTCAGCAGTATCTGTGTCATTGAACATTTGTTTTGGTTGCTTTGGTTCTCTTTTAACCCTGAGTGGCGATTTTTAATGAGCAAATAACTTTGCTTTACTGTTTGCCTTGTTTACTGTAAGATACACATTTTGGCTTTAAGTCCTCTTGTAAAGTTCTACCCACCTCCAACTCATTGGTGGACACCAAGGTCCAAGAAAACTACGGGGCCAAATCTTCCGGTCTCTGGATCGGCGGAGACCAGACGTACAACTGAAGCTCTGTGTCAGGGCCCCGCAGGAGTCCTGATGCATGGACCTACATGGGAATTGCCTGGGAAGTTTTAACTTTCAATGGGCAATTCCCCTGCTGCCTGGGACCCTGTGAATCTCTCCGACTTTGAGGTAGGGTCAGAGATTTGGGAGAAATCTATGGGACTTACCTGGATAGTTACCCAGGAAATGTAAGTCAGGTTCAAAACCTCGTCAAAAACCCCCGACCCAACTACTCCTGACCCGACCACCCCACGAGCCGACTACCCCACGACCACCTGACTATCCCCCAAAGCTGACTACCCACGACTTGACCACCCCCGAACAGACTTGCCTACTACCCCTCAACCTAACAACTCCCACCCCATCACCCACCCACTCACCCAACGTTCAACATTGCCACTGCTCAGAAGATTCAGGCCATGGTCTTTTTCCACTGGGAGAAATTAGCTCACCTGCTGAATTGGAATTCATTTAACAGTGAAGCAACTAAACTCTTTCACAGTTTTTTTTTTTGCAGTTTACTTGCATTTTATACAAATTGCTATTAACTGGTCAGGCATCAACACTTATGTTACAAAGCTGCCTAGGAGCACAGTCTCCAGTGGAACTTTAAACATTTATCCAGTAAATGACCTTCGTGGCTTTTAAATGGTTTATTGTGCTGTGCACATCATTTTAATCAGCTGGGCTGCACTCCACCCACAGGCACTTTAAGCAGATGAGCTGTGCAGTAAACTGTTTAGAAGCCCTGCTACTCAGCTGTACATCTGATTCTCTCTCATGGGAAATCAAAAATTCCAGCTTGGCTGGTTAAATAAACCATTACAAATACAAAAAAAGCCCAGAACCATTAATGTAAATATAATTTTCAACAGAAAATACACATTAATTTAGAACTTAAATGGTGGCGTCAGATTTCAAAACTTGAATACAAACACAAGAGCAAATACAGTGGTTCTCGTGTCATAGGTCAATAAACTGGTTTTCCAAAGTACAGAAATGGCTATGCCAGTAAATCAGGCTGTACAAATTTTCTTCTCTATGTTTAATTTCAGAGATTCCTGCACACTGGATCTAGGCCTGTGTACTTGTCTATTAGATGACTAGTTAATTGACTATTAAACCACTTTAGAAATGCAAAATGCTTATTATTATAGGTGAATCTCGATTGTATTTGTAATGATTTGTTTAAACAATCAAACTGGAATTTTTGATTTCCCATGAGAGAATCAAATGGCCAAGGGTTCTGACAGCAAGTTAAAAAATCCACCAGTAGGAAGCTAATATAAAGAGTATGCCTATGGCTCTGAAGAGTCATACAGACTTGAAAAGTTAACTCTGCTTTTCTCTCCACAGATGCTGTTAGACTTGCTGAGTTTTCCCAGCATTTTCTGTTTTTGCTGTAGCATGCCTATTTGTTGCTTCTAAAGTAAATATGGTGACATTAAAAACTTTTGTTTTTAAAAGAGAAAAGAAATATCTATGCGGTTATTGAGCATGTAATTGGCCAACAATTATCTTATGTTCCAAACAACGAAACTTTGGATTTTTTTCTTGTAAGACTTGTGGGCAGGATACCAATGTCAATTTTATTTTGCTTTGTTTTTGACCACTTGCCCTAATAAGGAGGCTCCTAAATGTCGGCACTTCTTAAAGTCTGTGGAAAATCTGGCAGGGTGCTGAATGGGCAACTGATATAATTATAATGAAAATCCTTGTCATGTTTCAGGATTTTTGACTATTTAAATGGCTTCAGAATAACTTATGGTAAAGTGTGCCATCAAAGTAAATTCATCCCATAAGACAAAAGCCAAATAACATATACTGCTTCTGCAAATGTACATCAGGTCATTTGATCCAGAGAGATAAACTTGGTAATCTACAGGCCAATTAGTCTAATGTCAGCGGTTGGGGATCTACTATTTCCACAATAGTTTGAAATATTGGAAGGTTGTTAAGGCCACTGTTGATACATAGTTTGTTAGAAAGACTTAATTCATGTGATCCCATCAAGAGGGAACTTCCAGGAATTGTACAAAAAATGTAGAAGCCAATTGAACTGGCATCTTAACTGGCAAAATATGCGATCTTGGAAGAGCTGGGAAAGAGTCACACGTAAATTCTTTGGCTCCTAGCTAGGTGGAATTATTAGGGTTTATTAATTAAAATAAATAAAAATAAAAAGTAAATACAAATAAAAATAACTAAAACTTTAAAATAAATAAAATAAAATAATTAAAATAAATACCTGAAACATACATGTATAATTAACTAATGCATGACTTTGAGTTGTCGGTAGTACTAGATTTAATAAGCACAGCAAATTGTAGTATGAATAGGAATTATTCTAAGTTAATTAAGAAAGTAATTAAATTAACAACTAAATAACATAACAAACAATGGCAGGACAGGTGTTGTGTTGCAGCTGTGGAATGTAGGATATTCTGGACACCAAGGTGATCCAGGACAAACAGGTCTGCAGAAAGTGCAATCAGCCATAGGAATTCCGGATCAGGACTATTGAAGCTGAACTGCAGACACTGTGCACCATAAGGGAGAGGGAGAAATACCTGGACACTTTGTCCCAGAAGACAGTCACACCTCTTATAATTGACTCAGTTTTAGACAGTGGTGAGGGGCGGAGGATGTGACCATGAGTGAGGCAGGTAAAGGGACAAAGCAGACACTTGCGCAGGAGCCTCAGACTTTGCAGTTGTTAAACAGGTTCAAGGTGCTTGCTACCTGTGTGGACAAAAGCGAGGTCTGCAGGGTGGATGAGCAGACTGATCGTGGCATCATGGTACAGGAAGCCATTCAAGCGACAGGAGTAAAAAGGAATATAGTGATTGTAGGGCACAGTATAGTGAGAGGGATTGACACTGTTCTCTGCAGCAAAGATTGAGAGCCCAGACGGCCATGTTGCCTGCATGGTGCCAGGGTTTGGGGCATCTGCTCAGGGCTGGAGAGGAACTTACAGTTGGAGGGGAAGGACCCAGTTGTCATGGTCCATGTAGATACCAATGACATAGGTAGGACAAGGAAAGAGGTTCTGCATAATCAGTATGAAGAGCAAGGCACCAAATTAAGCAGAGCCTTAAAGGTAACAACTTATGGATTATTACCTGAGCCACATGCAAATTGGCATAGGGCAAATAAGATTAGGGAAATTAATGTGTAGCTCAAAGATTGGTGTGGGAGAAATGGGTTCTGGTTCATGGGTCACTGGCATCAGTACAGGGGAAAGTGGGGGCTTTACCATTGGGACGGTCTACACATGAACCGTGCTGGGACCAGCATTCTAGCAATCTGCCTAACTAGGGAAGTAGAGAGGGATGAGAGATCAAGTTTGGGTAGATGTAGCAAATCAAGGGGTAGAGTCAAGGTAGGAGAGCAAAACAGTAATAGGGGAAATGAGGGTCCGAATGGCAAGAAGAAACAGAGAGAAAAAAACCAAAGAATATGCGAACAATCAAGACTATAGGTTACAAAGGTAACAAAAAGGCAAAACCAAAGGTTTTGTATCTGAATGCACGGAGCATTAATAATAAAGTAAACAAATTGATAGTGCTCATTGAAGTAAACAAATATGATCTGATAGCCATTACGGAGACGTGGCTGCAGGATGACAAGGATTGGGTCCTAAATATTGAGTGGTATATAACATTCAAGAAGAATAGGAAGCTAGGTAAAGGTAGAGAGGTAGCTGTTAATCAAGGATGGCATTGGTGCAACAGTTAGAGATGACCTTGGTTCAGGAGATCAGGATGTAGAATTGGTTTGGGTAGAGATGAAGAATAGTAGCAGAAACAAGTTGCTAGTGAGAGTGAGGAGGATCCAGTTGTTGTGGTGCATGACCCCTAACAGCAACCACAATGTAGGACAAAGTATACAAGAAGAAATATTGGGTGCTTGTGATATAGGAACTGTGATTTTAATCTACATATAAACTGGAAAAATCAGATTGGCAGTAGTAGCCTGGATGAGGAGTCTGCAGAATGCTTCTGAGATAGTTTCTTAGAGCAGCACATTCTGGTACCAATCAGAGAGCAGGTTATATTAGACTAGATATTGTGTAATGTCACAGGATTAATTAATGGCCTCAGGGTAAAGGCACCCCTAGGTAGCAATGACCACAATATGATTGAATTTTACATCCAGCTTGAAAGGAAGACGAGTGGGTCTAAGACTAGTGTTTTAAACTTAAATAAGGACAACTATGTGGGCATGAAAGCTGAACTAGCTGAAGTGAACTGGGATACCAGGCTAGAGGATAGATCAATAGAGAAGCAGTGGCAGACATTTAAGGGCATACTTCAGAATACGCAGAATAAGTATATTCCTACTATCAAGAAAGACTCTAAGGGGAGGACCCACCATCTCTGGTTATCTAAAGAAGTTAAGGAAAGCATCAAACTTATGGAAAAAGCATACAACTGTGCAAAGATGAGTGGCAGGTCAGATGATTGGTCAGAATATAAAGAACAGCAGAGAATGACTAAAAGGTTAACCAGGATAAATAAATTAGAGTATGAGAGGAAGCTAACTAGAAGTTTCCACAGGTATTTAAAAAGGAAAAGAGTAGGTAAAGTGAGTGTTGGTCCTCTAGATAGTGACAATGGGGAGGTAATAGTAGATAATAAGGAAATGGCAGATTAAATTTACGAATATTCTGCTTCTGTCTTCACTATAGAGGATACAAAAAACATTCCAGTTATAACTGCAAATCAGGAGGTGGAAGGGAAAGAGGAACTCGGTGAAATTACAATCACTAGGGAAGCGGTATTAAGTAAACTGGTGGTGCTGTGGGCTGACAAGTCTCCAGGTCCGGATGGACTTCATCCTTAAAAGGGTCTTAAAAGAGGTGGCTAATGAGGTAGTAAACGCGTTAGTGTTAATTTTCCAAAATTCCCTAGATTCTGCAAAGGTTCCATCAGACTGGAATGTAGCAAATCTATTCAAGAAGGGAGGGAGGCAGAAAACAGGAAACTATAGGCCAGTTAGCTTGACGTCTGTTGTAGGGAGGTTATTAGAATTGATCATTAAGGAGGTTATAGCTGGGCACTTAGAAAAGCTCAAGGCAATCAGGGTGAGTCAGCATGGTTTTGTGAAAGGGAAATCATGTTCAACCAATTTATTGGAGTTTTTTGAAGGAGTAACATGCGCTGTGGATAAAGGGGAGCCTGTAGACACGCTAAACCTGGATTTCCAGAAGGCATTTGATGAGGTGCCACTTCAAAGGTTATTGCGGAAAATAAAACCTCATGGTGTAGGGGGTAACATATTAGCATGGAAAGAAGATTGGTTGGCTGGCAGAAAACAGAGAGTATGCATAAATGGGTCTTTTTCTGATTGGCAGTATTTTACAAACAGAGTCCTGCAGGGGTCTTTGCTGGGGCCTCAACTTTTTACAATTTACATCAATGACTTAGATGAGGGGAGTGAAGACATGGCAGCTAAATTTGTAGATGACACAAAGATAGGTAGGAAAGTATGTTGTGAAGAGGACATAAGGAGGTTGCAGACAGATATAGATAGGTTGATTGAGTGGGCAAAAATCTGGCAGATAGGCTATAATGTGGGAAAATGTGAAGTAGTTGACTTTGGCAGGAAGAATTATAAAGCAGAGTATTACTTAAGCAGAGAATGACTGCAGAATTCAGAGGTGCAGAGTGCATCCAGTGTTCCAGTTTCTAAGTGTTCCAGTGCATGAGTCACAAAATGTTAGTATTCAGGGGACATCACAGAATCAAAATGGCTAATGGGATGCTCTCCTTTATTACGAGAGGAATTGAACATAAAGGTAGAGACGTTATGCTTCAGTTATACAGGGCATTGGTGAGACCACATCTCGAATACCGTATGCAGTTTTGGTCTCCTTATTTAAGGAAGGATGTAAATACATTAGAGGTGGTTCAGAGGAGGTTTACTAGATTGATACCTGGAATGAGCAGGTTGTCTTGTGAGGAAAAGTTGGACAGACTGGGCTTGTTTCCACTGGAGTTTAGAAGAGTAAGGAGTGTCTTGGGTGAAGTATATAAGATCCTGAATGGCCTTGATATGGTCTCTTGTGGTTGAGTCCAGAACTTGGGGGCACTGTTTTAAAATTAGGGGTCGCCTTTTTAGGACAAAGATAAGGAGAAATTTTCTCAGAGGGTTGTGTGGTTTTTGAATTTTCTGACTTAGGAGGCAGTGGAGGCTGGCTCATTGAATATTTTTTCAGGAGTAGGTAGATAGATTCTTGTTAGGCAAGGGAATCAAAGGTTATTGGTGGAAGATGGGAATATGGAATTAGAAACACAAACAGATCGGCCATGATCTTATTGAATGGTGGAGCAGGCTCAAGGGGCTGAATGACCTACTTCTGTTTCGCATGTTATGGAATACAGCTCAGTCTGCAGAATATAGGCTGAAGAAAGTTACAAAGGTAGAGAATTTTATTCTAACTTAAAAGACAGTCAATTCAAGAAATAATGGCTTGTAACAATAAAATTAGGCTGGCATAATGTGCTACTTTTGACAGAGTAACGGGATAAATGGGTCATTTTCAGGTCCGCAAATTGTAACTAATAGAGAGCCTCAGGGATCAGCTCTGGGGCCTCAACTATTTACAATCTATATCAATGATTTAGATGAAGAGACCAACTGTATTGTAGCCAGTTTTGCAGATGATGCAAATATAGATAGGAAAGCAGGGTACATAGCGTCTGCAAAGTTTATGAACATATGAATTAGGAGCAGCAGTAGGTCACTCTGACTCCTCGAGCCTGCTTCGCCATTGAATAAGATCATGGCTGATCTAATTTTAACCTCAACTCCACATTCCTGCCTACCCCCAATAATCTTTCACCCCCTTGCTAATCAAGAATCTATCGAACTCTGCCTTAAAGATATTCAAATACTGCTTCCACCGCCTTTTGAAGAAGAGTTCCAAAGGCACCCAACCTTCCGAGAGAGAAAAAACTCATCTCTGCCTTGAATGGGCGACCACTTATTTTTGAACAGTGACCCCTGGTTCTAGATTCTCCCACAAGTGGAAACGTCCTTTCTATATCCACCCTGTTAAGACCCCTCAGGAGCTTATGGCCTGAATTTTTCAGGCGGCGGGCGGGCTTGGTGGGAGTGGTTGTGGAGCTGATCGCTGCCCACGATCGGCTCCGCACTGCCATTTTACGCGGGCGGGCCAATTAAGGTCTGCCCAGTGTAAGACGTCAGCCATAGTGCTCAGCGCTACCTCTGCGGGCGGGGGGAGGAGGGAGAGTCAGGGCCAGCGCTTTTTTACGCATGTGCATGAAAGAGCGCTTCAATCTCCCTGAGGCATGGAGCTGCCTCAGGGAGATTAATCAATGTTGAAATAATTAAATAAATGGAGAAAAAATTTAATTGAACATATCACATGAGATGAGACATGTTTTTGTATGTCGGAAATGTTGTTATTTATTTAATGACAGCTTTAGGAAACCTCATCCCGCTCATGGTTGAGGTTTCCTAAAAAAAGTGAAGGCCGATTGGCCTTTTCGCCTGCCCTCCAACTTAAGGTTGGATGGGCAACGTTAACAAATACATTAATTAATTCCTTAATAGGCTGTTTACATGTCGGTGGGTGCGCAGCCAACTCTGGCATGCACCCACTGAACGAAACATCGCAAGACAGTGCAATGATGTCGGGACACATGCCCGACGTCATCATGCATCATTTTACGAATCGGCATGTCGGGCCTGCCTCCCTCACACCGATCAAAAAATCCTGCCCTATATTTCAGTCAAGTCACCGCTTACTCTTCAAAACTCTGGCAGATACAAGCCTAGCCTGTCCAGCCTTTTCTCATAAGACAACCTGCCCATTACAGATATTAATCTAGTAAAGCCTCTCTGAACTGTTTCCAATGCATTTATATCTTTCCTTAAATAAGGACACCAATATTGTACAAAAAGTAAGATTAAGTGATCAGGAAAAAAAATTGTAGATGGAATATAATTTTGGTAAATGTGAATTTGTCCACTTTAGCAGGAAGAATAGAAAAGCAGAACATTATTGATATGGAGAGAGAATGCAGAATGCTGCAGTACAGAGAGATCCGGGTGTCATTGTACATGAATCACAAAAAATTAGCATGCAGGTACAGCAAGGAATTAGGAAGGCAAATGGAATGTTGGCCTTTATTGCAAGGGGGTGGAATATAAAAGTAGGCACATCCTGCTGCAACTGTACAGAGTATTGGTGCAACTGCACCTGGAGTATTGTATACAGTTTTGATTGCCTTATTTAAGGAAGGATATTTTACACTTGCATTGGAAGCGGCTCAGAGAGGGTTCACCACGCCAATTCCTGGGATGAAGATATTGTCTTATGAAGAACAGTTGAAGAAGAACCTATACTCATTGGCATTTAGAAGAATAAGAGGTGATCTTGTTGAAGTGCAAGATTCTGAAGGGGCTTGACAGGGTATTTCTTTTCATTGGGGAATCTAGAACTAGGGGCACAGTTTAAAGATGAGGGATCACCCATTTAAGATGGAGGTGAGTAGGAATTTCTTCTCTCAAAGGGTCACTAGTCTTTGGAATTCTCTTCCACAGAGAGCAGGGTGGTTGGGTCATTGAATATATTCAATGGGGGTAGGCGATGGCGTAGTGATATTGTCACTGGACTAGTAATCCAGAGACCCAGGGTAATGCTCTGGGTTCGAATTCCGCTGCGGCAGATGGTGGAATTTGAATTCAATAAAAATCTGAAATTAAAAGTCGATTGTTGAAAAAACCAATCTGGTTCACTTTAGGGAAGGAAATCTGTTATCCTTACCTGGTCTGGCCTGGCCTAAATGTGACTCCAGACCTATAGCAATGTGGTTGACTCTTAAATGTACTCTGAAACTGCCTAGCAAGCCATTCAGTTGTAACAAACCGCCACAAAGACACAAAAAAGGAATGAAACCGGATAGACCATCTGGCATCGACCTAGGCACCAGAAACAACAACAGCAATTGCAGCCCTGTTGACCCTGCAAAGTCCTCCTGACTAACATCTGGGGGTAGTGCCAAAACTGGGAGAGCTGTCTCACAGACTAGTCAAGCAACAGCCTGACATAGTCATCCTCATGAATCATATCTTACAAATAAAGTCCCAGACTCCACCATCACTATCCCTGGGTATGTCCTGTCCCACCGGCAGGACAGACCCAGCAGAGGTGGCGGCACAGTGGTATACAGTTGGGAGGGAGTTGCCCTGGGAGTCCTCAATGATGCCTCCGGATGCCATGAAGTCTCATGGCATCAGGTCAAACATGGGCAAGGAAACCTCTTGCTGATTACCACATACCGCCCTCCCTCAGTTGATGAATCAGTGCTCCTCCATGTTGAGTGTCACTTGGAGGAAGCACTGAGGGTGGCGAGTGCGCAGAATGTACTCTGGGTGGGGCACTTCAATGTCCACCACAAAGAGTGGCTTGGTAGCATCGTTACTGACTGAGCTGGCCAAGTCCTAAATGACATAGCTGTTAGACTGGGTCTGTGGCAGCTGGTGAGGGAACCAACAAGAGGGAAAAACATACTTGACCTCATCCTCACCAACATTACTGCTGCAGATGCATCTGTCCATGACAGAATCGGTAGGAGTGAACACCGCACAGTCATTGTGGAGACGAAGTCATGCCTTCACATTGAGGATACCCTCTATTGTGTTATGAGGCACTACCACCGTGCTAAATGG
Organism: Cetorhinus maximus; assembly: GCF_964194155.1. NCBI lineage: Eukaryota > Metazoa > Chordata > Chondrichthyes > Lamniformes > Cetorhinidae > Cetorhinus > Cetorhinus maximus. Next base: position 46,688,562 of record NC_135894.1, read on the forward strand.
AATAGATTTCGAACAGATCTGGCAACTCAACACTGGGCATCCGCTGTGGGCCATCAGCAGTAGCAGAACTGTACTCAAACACAATGTGTAACTACATGGCCCGGCATAGCCCCCACTATATCATTACCATCAAGCCGGAGATCAACCTTAGTTCAATGAAGAGTGCAGGAGGGCATGCCAGGAACAGCACCAGGCACACCTAAAAACTGAGGTGTCAATCTGGTGAAGCTATAAAACAGGACTACTTGCATGCCAAACAGCATAAACAGCAAGTGATAGACAGAGCTAAGCAATCCCACAACCAACGGATCAGATCTAAGCTCTGCAGTCCTGCCACATCCAGTCATGAATGGTGGTGGACAATTAAACAACTCACTGGAGAAGGTGGCTCTACAAGTATTCCCATCCTCAATCATGGAGGAGCCCAGCATAGCAGTGCAAAAGATAAGGCTGAATTCGCAACAATTCTTCATCCATAAGTGCCAAGTGGGTGATCCATCTCGGCCTCCTCCGGAGGTCTCCAGGATCACAGATGCCAGTCTTCAGCCAATTCGATTCACTCCACGTGATATCAAGAAATGGCTGAAGGCACTGGATATTGCAAAGGCCCTGACATCATTCCGGCAATAGAATTGAAAACTTATGCTCCAGAACTTGCCACGCCCCTAGCCAAGCTGTTCCAGTACAGCTACATCTACCCGGCAATGTGGAAAATTGCCCAGTTTGTCCTGTACACAAAAATCAGGACAAATCAAACCCAGCTAATTATCGCCCCATCAGTCTACTCTCGAACATCAGTAAAGCATTGGAAGGGGTCATCAACAATGCTATTAATCGGCACTTGCTTAGCAATGTCCTGCTCACTGATGCCCAAGTTTGGGATCCGCCAGGGTCACTCAGCATCTGACCTCAATACAGCCTTGGTTCAAACATGCACAAAAGAGCTGAACTCCCAAGGTGAGGTGAAAGTGACTGCCCTTGACAACAGAGCAGCATTTGACCGAGTGTGGCATCAAGGAGCCCTAACAAAACTGGAGTCAATGGGAATCAGGGGGAAAACTCTTTGCTGGTTGGAGTCATACCTAGCACAAAGGAAGACGGTTGTGGTTGTTGGAGGTCAGTCATCTCAGCTCCAGGACATCGCTGCAGGAGTTCCTCAGGGTAGTGTCCTAGGCCCAACCATCTTTAGCTGCTTCATCAATGACCTTCCTTCTATCATAAGGATGTTCCCTGATGATTGCACAATGTCCAGCAACATTTGTGAATCCTCAGGTACTGAAGCAGTCTACGTTCAAATGCAATACCAAAGCTTGGGCTGACAAGTGGCAAGTAATATTCACGCCACACAAGCGTCAGGCAATGACCATCTCCAACAAGAGAGAATACAAACATCACCCCTTGATGATCAATGGCATTACCATCACTAAATTCCCCACTATCAACATCCTGGGTTACCATTGACCAGAAACTGAACTGGACTAGCCATATACATACTGTGGCTATAACAGCAGGTCAGAGACTAGGAATCGTGCAACCAGTAACTCGCCTCTTGACTCCCCAAAGCCTATTCACCATCTACAAGGCACAAGTCAGGAATGTGATGGAATATTCCCCACTTGCCTGGATGAGTACAGCTCCTACAACACTGAAGAAGCTGGACGCTGTCCATGACAAAGCAGCCCGCTTGATTGGCAGCACATCCACAAACATTCACTCCCTCCACCACCAATGCACAGTAGCAGCAGTGTGTACCATCTACAAGATGCACTGCAGGAATTCACCAAGGCTTCTTAGACAACACCTTCCAAACCCACGACCATTACCACCTAGAAGGACAAGGGCAGCAGATAGATGGGAACACCACCACCTGGAAGTTCCCCTCCAAATCATTCACCATCCTGACTTGGAAATATATCACTGTTCCCTCACTGTTGCTGGGTCAAAATCCACCACATGGGCTGCAGTGGTTCAAGAAGGCAGCTCACCACCACCTTCTCAAAGGCAACTAATGATGAGCAATAAATGCTGGCCCAGCCTGCGAAGCCCACATCCCATGAATGAATAAAAAGAAAAATTCAAGGCTTAGTTAGACAGATTTTTGACTGACAAGGGAGATGGCAGAGTGGACTACTGCTGCTCCTATTTATCATCTTATGAACTGTATTTTGTTCCTTCAAAAAGTAAATAATTTGGCCTTTGTCTCACTAGATTGCTCATGAGCCCACTTTTATTTTATGGCTGGGTCAGCATTTATTCCCCACTTGCCTGGATGAGTGCAGCCCCTAATTGGCATTGAGGTGGTGGTGTGAGCTGCCTCCTTGAACCGCTGCAGTCCCAGTGGTGGATGTATACCCATAGTGCTGTTTGAGAGGGAGTTTCAGGATTTTGACCCAGTGATAGTGAAGGAACAGCAATATATTTCCGTGTAAGGTTGGTGAGTGGCTTGGAGGAGAACTTCCAGGTCGTGGTGTTCCCATCTGTCTGCTGCCGTTGTCCTTCTAGGTGGTAGTGTGTTTGGAAGGTGCTGCCTAAGGAGCCTTGGTGAATTCCTGCAGTGCATCTTATAGATAGTACACACTGCTGCTACTGTGCATCAGTGGAGGAGAGAGTGAATGTTTGTGGAAGGTGTGCCAATCAAGTGGGCTGCTTTGTCCTGGGTGGTGTCAAGCTTCTTGAGTGTTGTTGGAGCTGCACTCATCCAGGCAAGTGGAGAGTATTCCATTACACTCCTGACTTGTGCCTTGTAGATGGTGGACAGCCTTTGGGGAGTCAGGAGGTGAGTCACTCGCCACAGGATTCCTGGCCTCTGACCTGTTCTTGTAGCTACAGTATTTATGTGGCTATTCCAGCTCAGTTTCTGGTCAATGGTCACCCCCAGGATGTTGATAGTGGGGGATTCAGCGATGGTAATGCCATTGAACGTCAAGGGGCAGTGGTTAGATTCTCTCTTGTTGGAGATGTCATTAATTGGCACTTGTCAGCTCAAGCCTGGATATTGTCCAGGTCTTGCTGCATTTGGACATGGACTGTTTCAGTATTTGAGGAGTCGCAAATGGTGCTGAACATTGTGTAATCATCAGCAAACATCCCCACTTCTGACCTTATGATGGAAGGTCATTGATGAAGCAGCTGAAGATGGTTGGGCCTAGGACACTACCCTGAGGAACTCCTGCAGTGATGTCCTGGAGCTGAGATGATTGACCTCCAACAACCACAACCATCTTCCTTTGTGCTAGGTATGACTCCAACCAGCAAAGGGCTTTCCCCCTGATTCCCATTGACTCCAGTTTTGTTGGGGCTCCTTGATGCCACACTTGGTCAAATGCTGCCTTGATGTCAAGGGCAGTCATTCTCACCTCATCTTCCAGAAGTTGGGAAAAATGTACACAAAAGTGTATGCAAGTTACTTGTAACAAATGGACACAATGGGCAGGATTTTCAGCTCTGGGTGCGCACTGGACATGCATGTGTGTGAAATAGAGCGCGATGATGTCGGGCAAGCGACCCGACGTCATCGCGCCCACTGACAATTAAGAGAGTCATTAAGCCCATTAATCAATTAATTAAATTGAATTTTCCACAGCCCGTCCAACCTTATGGTTAAGGATCGTGCGAAAAGGCCAAGCAGCCTTTGCATTTTTTGCAAAACCTCATCCACGGATGGGATGATGTTTCCAACAGTAAGTTAAAAAAAAATGTTTAAACTCATTTTTCACATGTCCCTGTTCATGTGACCGAGTTACAAGTGGGAACATGTTTTCCTTATTTTAAAATCTTTATTTTTCATGTTAAAAATCTTCAGCTCCCTGAGGCAGCCCTGTGCCTTCAGGGAGTTTTCACTGACCACACCCCCGCGTACACGCACAATTCAGCGCTCACACTCCTCCCGCCCCCAGCCTTGCAGAGCTGAGGTTATCAGCATGTGTTTCATGCTGGCTGGCTGCTAATTGGCCAGCCAGTGTGAAATTGCAATTGAGGTCCAATCGCAGGCCGCGGACTGTTGCCTGGCCGCTCCCAGGCCTGCTCGCCGTGGGGAAAATCCTCCCCGATGAGTGATTTCATTGTGATGACCTTGGATAAGGTATGCTTAGCTATAGGACAATAAAAATATTCTCCAGATTGCAGCCACTTATGGTGCTTATTGCTGTACCCAACAGAATATCCAGTACATACTTAAAATTTGTAATAACTCATAATGGTGTTATTCTTATATTGATCATTTAGATACAGAATGCAGTAGAAAACCAGGTAGAATACAGAGTGTGCAGAGGAAAATTGAAAAAGGACATAAGAAAGGTAAAGAGAAAGTATGATAACGGATCAGCAAGTAACATAAAGAGGAAACCAAAAAATATTTTATAAACATATGAAAATTAAAGGAATAAAAGAATGTTGAAGCTCAATAGGGAAAAAAAGGTCAATCTTCTTGTGGGGGCTGAGGACATAGGTATTGAAGAAATACTTTGCATCTGTCTTCACAAAAGATGAGGATAAAATTAATGTCAGAGTAGAGATATTGGATAAAAAGGAGGTGCTGAATTGTTTGGCATCACTCAAGAGTTCACAAGTTACCTGGTTCAGATGCAAACTAGGAAAATGAGCCTGTGGAGGTAGTAAAAACTCTGACTACAATCTTTCATTCCTTCTTGTATATTGGAATGGTGCGAGAGAATTGGAGGATTACAAATGTTATATTCTGTTCAAAAAAAGTGTGCAAAACTTGGTATAAACCACAGCCAATTGGTTTAATATCAGTGGTGGAAAAACTAACTTTTGACTTTTGTCAAGAGCAGAATTCATCTTCACTTAGAGAAGCATGGGTTAATAAGGCACGATTTGTTAAAGGCAAATTGGATCTGACTACCCCGATTGAGTGCTATGACATAGTAACAGAGAGGGTTGATGAAGGTAGCGCAGCAAATGTTGGGCATGTGGGCTGCCAAAGGCACTTGATAAAGTACTTCATAACCAGCTTATTCAGAAAATAGAAGATAATGGTATTAAAGTGATGACCTTAATTTGAGTAAGAAATTGATTAAGGGTTAGGAGGTAGAAAGTAGTGGGGAGTGGGTGTTTTTTCTGACTGGATAGAAGAATGCAGTGGTGTCGCCCAGAACCATTCATTTTGTTATATATAACTGACCTGCACTTGAAAATAGGGGGTATTATTTTGAAGTTTATGAACAATATAAAACTCGACAACATAGTCAGCACCATAGTAGCAGACTTCAAGAGGGCGTAGGCAGGCTGGTCAATTGAGTAGACTGCTCGCAAATGCAATTTAATGTGGATAAAAGTTTGAAGTGATACACATTGGGAAAATCAACATGGAGAGGCAGTATAATCTAAATGGTACTATTTTGAGGGTGTGCAAGAACAGCTGAACCTGGGGGTGTGTTTTTTTTACAATTCATTCATGGGATGTGGGCATCGCTGGCGAGGCCGGCATTTATTGTCCATCCCTAATTGCCCTTGTTCAGAGGGCATTTAAGAGTCAATCACATTGCTGTGGGTCTGGAGTCACATGTCGGCCAGACAAGGTAAGGACAGCAGATTTCCTTCCCTAAAGGACATTAGTGAACCAGATAGGTTTTTACAGCAATTGACAATGGTTTCGTGGTCATCATTAGACTTTTACAAAAACAAGGAAGCCATGCTAAACATTTACAAATCTTTGGTTAGACAAGTAAACTGGAGTGCCGTGTGCAAAATTAGGCATCACATTTTAGGAAGGATGTCAATAGACATATTCAAAATTATGAGAGATTCTGATAGAACAATTAGGGATAAACTATTTCTTCTGGAAATTTAGGCTGGTTATCAGAGGTCATAGATTTAAAATAATTTGCAAAAGCACAGAGGGAGAAATTAGGGGACACTTCTTCACAGGAGGGTTGTTAATCTCTAGAACGCACTACTGAAAGCATGGTGGAATCAGATTCAATGGGAACTTTTAAACGGCAATTGAACATATACTTGAACAGGGCTAATTTGCAGGATTATGGGGTAAAAAACAGGGGTATGGGATTAAAGCGGACAACATTTTTTTAAAGAGCCAACAGAGACATGTCATGCCAAATGGCCTTGTTTTGTGCTGTAAGATTCTAAGATGGTACAAATTATATAGAAACACAGTGTACGAAGGTATTCTGAAAATGTGTATCAACTCTGCAGCTATAAAAAGAAGTCCTGAATAGGATTATTAAAACACCTTTATGACCATTTACATTACAGTACAATGATCAGAGTTTTAAAAGAACAGTAAATACACTTTTTCAGTACAGGAAAGTACTAGAGTTTTTATTCCTTCATGTTCAAACTTCACTACAGCGTGAACTTTACAATAACTTGGAAAGTGAAACTTACAAAAAAGTGCTGGTAACATTAAAAAAAGAAATCTTCATCCCCAGAATGTCAATTATTCTTTCACACGAACAAATTTAAGGCTTAATACTTCAGTATAAAGTAAGTATGCAGATAAAACTTCACAGTATTCAAATGTCACAATAACATAATGAAGCATACAGCTAGTTAACAATACACATGTCACAGGTAATACATGAGAAATACAGTCTAATAAATGGCAAGTTAGGATACTGTTGCTTTAATAAATCTGGCAGGATTTAAAGCACTTGAAAATTGTACTTGAATTTATACCAACATACTGTACTATAATAAATGGGGGATAAGTTGGAGATCACCTCAAAAATGCTAGCTTGTTGGTTGGAGGGTCAACTGAAAAGTTCAAAAAGCTACCTCATAAGTAATAATACCACAATTCTGTGCTTGCTAGTTTTGCAAAGTCACATTGCAAAGCTGATTTGTCCTTTCAGACATTAAGTCTAGTCTTTCACTGCCAAGGATAGTTTTAAATTTTCTGGTTAAAACTAAGAAATGGTCAGAAGAACAAATAGAATTTAACTGCAGTGAAAGCCTCTCTCTAACTCTTTTTAAATTTAGCTTTCAGTTAGAGATTATTCTCCTTTGTTGCATTCTAAACTCCTCTTCTTGTGTTAAAATACACATTTGCATTCAGAGGGAAGAATAAACAGCCATAAAACTATCTTAAGCACTATACCCAGGGTAGTTTTGTAAATTTCTCATTTGACCCTTAATGCGAATTAACACATCCCTTAATATTAGATAAAGGGTTCATACACAAGGCAAAAAAGGCAGGATGCTATAAAAGGGAAAATTAGGGTACGTGTTCCGTACCACAGGTAAGGTGCAGAACAGAAACAGTAAACTGTTGACCTCTACAAAATTGGTCAACAAGCATAAGGTGCTTCACAATCTAATTTTTTGGAAATATAACAAGCCAACATTTCTAAAGTGATCCCTTACACCAAGACAAGTTTATTCAGCTGTTTGAAAAACCCAAAACGCTAGTTTTCACCTGTTGTACCAAGATGGCTCAACCATGACAAGTGAACATTGAAATGAACACTGCATGGTTTAAACTAATCTCCTTCAGCACAGACCACTGCAAATTTGTACTGACATAAGAGTCTCATTTCTAATACATTGTAGCAGCACTGATACTGGAAATATTTAATAAGCATCCTCCTAGGAGACTTTGGCAAAGAGTAAACCTACCCTGTGATACACAGCTTCGAATTAAACCATAGCTTTTCCTCAAATTTAGCACTGTTCATTGCTGGTATAGCTGACAGTGTGAGAAAATGGACCTTTTTGGGTTAAATAACAGCACTAATTAGCACTGAGCCATACAGATCAATAAAGACTTCCCAAGTTATCCATTATCTTATTTGGCAGAGAAGTGATGGACTAAAAATCCAAGTGCAAGGTACTGAATACATATAAGGAATCTTTATGCTTCTCAGATAAATGATTTCAATGTTCCTTGAAAAATAAGAAACAGCGCTCCTATATATGTTTTCCAGGTTGAATCATTTCTACTTTGGTCGAGAAGTAGAATTGATCTGGTGCAAAAATATTCTCTGATAATAGATATTACAGAATTATTGTGAAGTACCAAATTATACACTGTGAGAATACATTAACACATTTACTGAATACTTTACCAGAACACTATTCACCTTTTGAACTTTGTCAAAATATACATTTCAAGCCAAACTCTATCGTCTACTTTGCCTATAAAGGCCTATTTGTAAATGAGAAGATGGCTTGAAAGGACACATTGATGACATTTCAATCCAAGGTGCTATGATTCAAAACAAAGCTGTGTTTATTTTAGGTGTTAACTAATTATGGCCAAGTTGATTAGGTACATCTTCAACTAGTGAACTAGAAACATGTGCAAAGAATGTGAAAGTTACAATTTTTGTACTACTGTACTTTTGGCCTACATATAAATAAATTGACTAGTGCATAAAGCACAATATCTGTAGAATTTTGTGCTATTTGATTTCTACAGACATGGTGTGTTTGTTAGGAAGAGCAATATGATAATGAGTATAAAGTAGGCACACTAATGAAGACCTAAAATATTACTTTTTATGATGCCGATGCTACTTTAGAAATCTGTTAGCCCAGAGAGTCCCCAAATACAGTATGTCTACTACACTTGCACAACTGTGTTTTTACTGGTGTTGAATGTTCAGAATGAATAGCAGCAAGTGTATACCAAAGGCAACATGGATGTTCTACCATAGAAATTCAGAAGTAAAATGCACTTTAATTCATTCGATAGAATTGTCAACAAAAATAGGTTCAGCCTGTTATATCACATCATCAAACAAGGTAATATTTATATTTATTAAAAAGTGTACTCCTAATATGTGAAAAAGTATAAACTATAACTTTGGACATTAAAATCACAGTGGAATCTAAATTTATATAGACTCTTTTATAAAGTTGCAAATGCAACAAAAATCTACAATTCAGTGCTTATATTGTAATGATATTTTCACAAGTCTGAATGCTGTTTGTTGGAAGAAGGCTGGGCTCTAGAACAAGACAAACCTTTATTTGGAATGGTTTAAAAGCTCTTATTCTGATTTTCACCATTCAAATGTCAATATAATAGAAATAAAAACAGAAGGCACATAGACTTAATGTATATGTTATAGAAGTGGAAAGGCATATGTGCAATACTGAATACTCAGGAAGAACAATTAGCTTGGACCAGAATTTCTACAGAATTATAGGCACCTGTTTAATGTCACAGACAATCAAGATCAAGCAGAAAGGGGCATATTCTATTCAATGTAGGCAATACATATGCATGTTTTTAGGTGCATTATTATCTGCATTTCATTATGAGATTAGAATTTTTATAAATCTGTATAATACTAGAGTGTGCAATTGCATGTATGATTGGCGATATCATTTTTGGAGGATTTTTTTCATAACTTGTATAGATCTTTCCGATCCAAACAAGAAAAACCAAGCAAAATCCTTATACAGTGTTAGTGCTCAGGTGAAGTTTGTGAAAAGCTAAAATAGAACATGTGTTACTATCAAGGAACTTCAGTCTTCCCATACAGGTGTGCATTAAATATCTCCAGTTTGTCCCTTTCAATACTCTGCCCAGTTTTCAATCTATTATTTTATATGCAAGGGCATTGGCAGTCAAAAGGAACAGCTTGAGACAGTGCTGCTTTTTGTATCACAAAAATAGTCCTACACATTACAAAAGACTCACAATCCAGTGTGTTTGACAAATCAAAAAACGCCCTTAAAAACCCCTAATTAATCATCAGAGGAACAGCAGTAAATACAAACTGTTGTAACAATAAACAGACAAAAACCAATTGAACACACATCAATAATTAGTTTCAAAACAGGTTACTGCAGCATTCTTAAGGGCAGACTTTGTTTTCATTTAATTCCTTCACCAAAACAGTCTTATACCAATAAATGTATCATTTTAAAAATATAAAATAGTACACAACAAAAAATATTTTCCTACCATTCAAAAGGATTATTCTCCACAAAACATAGAAAATGCCACCTAGAGCTTCTTTTTAAGTATAGGGCACATACATGTTTTTGCATAAAATATGGAAGATGCAAAACCATCCTAGTGTTTTATAATTAGGAATAAAAAACATTCAGCAAGCAATCAAAATCATTGTACATCACCTATTATTAAAGGAGATGTCAAACTTGTCCAGTGCTTTCCATAACAAAACAAAAAACATACACAATCTGTGATAAATTTTCATCTTAAATGGAGATAAACTGCTTACAAAAATAAAAAAAGCAGATTATAAAAAAAGAAACAGTAGCTGCAAGAAAGAGTGAGAATGTAAGATAAAGGTCAAGAAACGGTTTTACCCACTAATCTACAATAATCTGTGAGCAACCAAACCTTATCTTCCTTCATATTTTTGCAACTGCAGTCTCAGAATTTTTCACTTTTTTATTTATGATGCTCTCAGGTCATCTTTTAAAGTTACTATATGCTTTTCCCAACATGAGTTGTAAAATAAATTAAATGGAATATGATTGGGTAAATAGTGAAATTAAAGTTTTTTTGGTCTACAGTAGTCACATTAAAACAAATATAAAATAATTATCATCATGACAGTGTTGGGCTAATATAGTAGAAAGAAGGTGCACAACAGTAAACTGTATGAATCTGATATACTGTACCTAAGGAAAACTATGCTACTGCCTGATCTTCCAACATAATGGTTGGCTGTTGCTTAAGTGTCTTAAGGCAATCAGATTCTACTTTTGAAACAAATCAGATTTTGGCAAAGGCTGGAATAGACATCTGCATTTTAAGTCATTATTACCTAATTGTTTAGTTTTTTGAATTGGAGATGAAACCATTTAAATGCCAAATTCAGAAAGGCTGAATTAATTGTTACATGAATTGATGCTTTCCAATGCAAAAGGGCCATGTTTTAATATAATGTCAAATAAAATTTGAAGCAGGGAAGGTACTGCAGAAATTTGGAGAAATGATAGATGTTAGCACATTAAAACCAATAAATCACTCAATTTATAAGACAAGGACGAGTCTTTGAGCTAATTTATTCCAAAAAACAGTTAATTTTTCCATGAACTCATCTTTCCAATTGAATGAGTACTCTTCTGCACCAATAGTGCAAAAATTGCTATTTGCTCAAAGTGACTTGGTCCTGGGTCAAGAGTTCCAAAACTCAATAGGAGAGACAGTCCAATGGCAAGGAACTCCCTTTAATGGTACAAAGGTTCAATCATTGTGGACATCAAAGCTGCTTACTTTAGCAATTCCTGATTTATTGGCTAATAATTTAACTAAAGTCAAACCCAATGAAAGATTTCATATGTAATAACATGTGGAGAACCATGTGTCTTTTTAGCAGCCTATCCACAGAAGGCTTTCAACCTCTTTCCCCAGGTAAAAGTTCATGCTACCAAAGCATTTGAACACAGATTTAAAAAGGAAAACTGATTTTGAATAGTCTGAATAAAACAGCTGAATTTAGGTAGAAATAAGAAATCTTAATTTTTTTGACCTAAAATTCAATTTTTTTAATGAAACTAATTGCCAGAAACAATAAAACTAAAAATGCAGATGTCAAGGCATAATAATTCAGTAGATTTGTCACAAATGTTAACCGATTTAAATTTTTGGGTTAGTGTTCATTTACAGGGAAAGCAAAGTGCTGAATTAGTGTCATATCAAATTATGTGTTACCAGCTAGTATCCTGTACTAGTGTTCCCACCTGTGGGTTTAACTTTACTTTAGGTGACTACTTTGAGCATTGACTGGATGTGACACTAACACTGGTTTGGTACTATTCAAATGCAATAACTCCCTCCCCACCCCCCTCCCTCCCCCCTCACAAAAGAAAGTTAATTTTTAGCCCTTACGTGTGCAAATGTTTGAGTGTGAATTCTGGTCAGTAGTGGAAACCTTACATGCAGTGCAGTTATCTCAGTGCATAACACCACCATTAACTTGCACACTAGGGTTGTGCTGACTTTATGAGACAGCAACAAAATAGTGTATTACCACTTGGACACTTTTAAAATCTTACATTGGCATCCAGAGAGTAGGATCATTATTAATTTTGCAACTCAAAGTTTAGAATTGTGAAATACAACAGGAGTGTACTACTGCCGATGCTGACTGGGTTTTATTTGCCTTTCTGTACGGTATGAACCTTAAAGCTACATGAGATTTATAAAACAATAACAAGTTGTAACACTACTGACAACCTGGTAGTGCTTCATGTTTTTCAAGCCACTAAGGTTTCAGATAATAGACTTTATTTAAAATGAAATACTGTAGTTCTGGGCTAAAGCTGAGACATGGAGACTGGTGAATTTACTTGGTACAAGTCTTTGTAATCCAATTCTGAAATTCATTCATTACACGTTAGTTTTGATGAAAGAAAAATGGTTAAAATTTCAATTCAAATTGTAGCTTTAGATATAATAGCAAAAGGGCTACAAAAAGCTTTGTTTCCTGCTCCATAAAAAAGAACTGTACCCTAGGAAATTATACTAACAAATTCTAAATGAAGCAAAGAATCATAATGGAAATATGATTTAAAAGCTGAAAGAAAGAATGCACAACCACATAGGTGTACAGATTAAATGAAAAAAACCTTAAAATACAAAGTTCTGGATCTTTACCAAAGTTGTTTTTATGCTGACCCATATCTTCTATTTACATGTTAAGAAAAAAGGTGGCTAGTTGATTAAATTCAGTATCAATGGACTATTCCACTGGCACAGCCCGAATGCACACCTTAATCTGTTTAATCTTCTGTGTACAACCCACTTGTTGTTGAGCATCAGACAGAGGCAGTTCTACTAGTTCTTTAAACAAAATTAATGCTGTACAGGCCTTTTTATCTGTATAATTATCCCTGTTCATGTGTAGTCTGAAATAGGTTATATTAAGTTCTTTAATTCTGTTAAGTGACAAAATTACAAGGCAATTGAGGCAGGAATTAGATTATGTGACTGGTACTTATGTACATTACTTGGCCACTATATAATCACAATGCACAAATTTTGTTACAAGGCATAAGGAAACATGACAATGCTATCACCAACATATTTAAAACTTATTTTCAATATTCAGACTTTAAGGTTTTAATTTTTAAAATCAAGTAAAACAGCTATGAATTTTCTTTGTTGTCACAACCTTGGAAAGTAGGTGGGGGGTGGCTTAATGGTACGCAACAATTTGTTTAAATGCCCTGACCTCCAGCCTCTATGATCAGTGTGGGTGCTTATTATTGCCATGCACACTCTTAATTTATGGAGGTTAACACAATACTGTAAAATAATTGTAATTCTTGCTTAAATATACTATATCATCTCAAAGATATACATTAAAGTACCATCTTTTCATTCCAAGGCAGCAACAGCTCATGTCTGCATTTTCATTTTATCCCATATTAGAATTGCCAAATGCTGAAGGGAACAGTTTAAAGTTGCAGTTTGGTCACTTACTAAATTGTCATAAAATTCACAATAGAACTAAATTTTTAAAAATAAAATACTTTTTAGTTGAAATGTTATTGCTCAATCATCACATGCATTAATAAATAGAAAAAACGTGAACACCCTAATTTTAGAGGGGAAATGGATATTTGTATCCATCACAACCAGATCCATTAATGGTGAGTTATCCTATACTCACTTTTAGAGTTATTGCAAAACCTTTGGGCTATAAGAGCACACATAGTGCTGCCATTTTTCAAGAGCTCATTCATTAGTTCTTTCATCTCATTTAGAGCTGAAAATAAACAGTAAGTTCTTTAAACAATGAATTACATACACCTTTCTTAGTCTTTTCTCTGCTCTGACTCTTAAGCTATATCTGACTGACTTGAGGACATTCAGCAAATCACTTTTCCTTTAATAATAGCAGTGCTAGGTGACAGCAGACTGAATATAATCTGTGCAGGGTTGAGTTAATGGCAAACACAGCAACTGAAAAGATGCTGTTAAATTCTCATACTTATCCTGATGAATTTATTAATCCATAAATGATGTAATATTACATTTCTTTCTAAGTGACTTTGTCACTACTGTATTGATACACCTAACATAAACTGAACATTTACATTAACATGTTAACATCCTTCCAGGAATAAAGGCCTTTACAGTTTTACAAATCTAAGGACTTTTGTATGAATATACTACATGTGATTTCATGAAGAAAAAATATAAAGTACCATCAATGCATTATGAGGTGCAATGTTTCTGTGCTGTGATTTAATTGGTTCAATTAACCACACGGGCATGGGTTGTACTATAACTCACCATTGATTACATTTAAAAACCTGGAAAACTCATGTAACATCTTGTGTCTATTAAGTTGCTGTTTAGTCATTTCTGTAAATGTTTTGTTAGTCTAGTTGGTTATTTGATCCAGGAATTCCGTGTCAAACAAATTATCTAATTGACAGTTGGGGGTAGTATTTTGTTCATATCCTATTGAAAGCATTGTGAGTGCTTCAAGCTGTTGACCTAGCATTCACAGTCAGGATACAGACTACCAATTCTACTCATTATAGTCATGGTTTGTGGCAGGGAAAGGGCAGGAGGGCTGATTACCCTGATAGCTCATTCCCCAGGGTGGAGCGGTGCTCACAGGTAGTATTAGTTGGGAAATTATGGAACCACAGTGCTTGATTTTCTCTCCATTAATTTAAATAGTCAGAAAATCAGACTCTGGAGACCGTTAATTTTCCAACTAGTGGTCTGTGAGCCCACTCAACAGTGGCAGCAACTGATCAAGGGAATCAGCCTTATGACAGAGTCAAAGGGCTGATTCTCCATGAGACTAGACGTAGGAAGTTTATTATCGCCCAGAAAGGTACATCAATTAAAAAGAAATCTATTATACATCTCAAATTCACGGCCTTATCCGAATGTGCTACATTCTACTCTGTGCAGTTTATAACAGCACAGTATTCTTATTTTCTTGAAAAGGAGGGAGAAGAAGTGGCCTAAATATTTGCTAGAATATCAGTATAATACTCAATATTAGAAATGGACAATTTACAAATTGTTTACACTACATTAATGAATGATATTCTTAGGTTGCATTAAAGTATGAAAGTTTATAACTAGCAATGGGACCATCCTTGTAAAACAATCATCAATGGGAAGCCTAGTTAATTGTTTTTTTTAAAATCTTGGGTTTGAGATATTACTTCAAATACACTAACTTTTAAGGTTTACAAGTTGCACTGCAAATTATTCTTTGGTTTTTAATATGACACAAAGTGTGCATAATTAAAGTTGCAACAGTAAAGCTGTCACAGAAAATTCTCAGTAATTTCATATGACACAAACCCATATTGTTCTATTGGCATGATGTCTTCAAGTTTAAGTAACTTTAAGTTGAATCTTAATCAAATCTACAGACAGCGATTTACATGATGTTTAAAATAGCTACTGCTGGAATTTTTAGAAGTTAAATTCTCAGGCCGAGGATTAATAGGGATCCAGGGTACAATTTGGAAATACCCTACTTCAAACCTTGTGGGCGCATCAGCTGATTAACTTATACTTTTCCCCCTTCTTTCAAGGAAGTTGCGCTGGTTTTATTTGATGTT
This sequence comes from Cetorhinus maximus, assembly GCF_964194155.1. Classification (NCBI taxonomy): domain Eukaryota; kingdom Metazoa; phylum Chordata; class Chondrichthyes; order Lamniformes; family Cetorhinidae; genus Cetorhinus; species Cetorhinus maximus. The sequence continues at coordinate 46,704,069 of NC_135894.1, forward strand.
TTATCAAATATTTTCAACAGAGAATCCAAAAATATCACTGGGTCTGGGAACTGTAGATGTAAACTTGAACACTATTGCTCCACAACATTGAAAGTTGTAACACTAATTGTCCCACAAGCCTACTTAACGATATCCTCTTTAAAAGTATCACGATCTACCAGCACCTTCAAAAAAATGCCTACTGTTTTCCTGCACTAAATGTGGTTTTGTAAGACTGCTCACATTTATTACAGTTTAATATCCATGTTCTGATACGTTATTTAAAGGCACTAACCCGCATTGTCAATGACAGGTACTACATAGGTAACATAAACAAACTAAACATTGTTCAGTAGTTTTTAAATGTGATAAACCTGCAAAAATTCTGAATCATGTGATTCCACACATGTTCAGGTTAGTTTCTAGAGCAAACAATGCAAAGTTATATGTACAATCCAAGACTAGAGAAAATATAATTTCCATCATAAAATGGATTGATGGTACCAAATATGTCAATAAACCAAGCAATAAGCCATGTCAAGGATAGGGATGAATAATTGGTCACACTTATTAAAATGCATGTTCAATTTCTTTACTTCTGTTCATTGCCTCCAAGGTTTAGAATTATAAGCCTCCAAAAATATAATGTGAAATACCCAAGGAGGTATTTTGGAGTGTGCTGTACATACACAGTGGGTTGTGCATACAGAAGACTAATTTCTACATTTCACAATTTCTGAACTATTGAACTTCAGTAATCTAATACTGTCTTGTTAGTACACATTCCTATGTCTGACTGATGGGTTCACCGAATAAAAAGGACAAATACTATGGAAACCAAGAGTCACTGTGAATGCAGCGGGCTGGTGATAAGCAAGTGATTCAAAGTGATTGCATTAAATATTGCAAGGCAGATCTATTTTGTAATAAAATGTAAATGTGTACTATTGTATAAACAAATACTGCATCGCAAAGTTAAGCTTGGTTAAATATTCCTTCCACAGGACACTATTCCAGTAAAACAGCCGTATATCATTTAAGAGGCTTCCACTTATTGCGGCTAATGCCTAGCGTAAAGCCAATTACCCTTCCTTTCATATTTGCACCTTAAAATCTCAAGATCTAAATCTGTACTCCATAATGTTACGCCAACAGGACTTCTTATAAGACCCATTGGCCTCTAAAAGGTTAACTAAAATTGTTGCCACATTTTTGTAGAGTTCAATCGTCAGTCAGTCAAAATACTGAAAGTGAATTATTACATCCACAGAAAGATTTTCAAATTACAAAATGCTGACCAAGCTGTTTTCTAATTTTTTTCAGATAACAATTATTCAAGCTTGATGTCAGCACTCGTTTTAAAAGAGAACAGCATATAACAGCGTACAGCAGCAACCTAACAATTAATAGAACATTCATAATCACAAGGTATGTGGTCATGATTTATCCATAATCAAATGAAACATGCATTATGTTTAGTGAAAGATTTACTGTATTACATGGCTAAAATGTTTAAAGGTGAAGCATCTAAAGAAGTGCCAAGCACAGAAAAACAAATAAAAGTGTGTACTACTTTTGTATGGGCCTGTGTCAAACTAGGATATCAGAAAGGGAGTGTAGTCATCAGAATTACTTTTATTTCCTATATGATCATTTTTAAGTGTTTATTACATAATTAGTGGAACTGACTTGGAGGAACAGTCAACCCTATAATGACAGGGAGTCAATAATCTAGGATGTACCAACCATTATTTAATTACAGTCCTATTATTTAATTAAGTTCATTTGCACCATTAGATTTAACAACTCTCTACCACTACAAACTAGTTTACTTTCCAAGATCATCATACTCATGGACAAAAAAACATTCAAAACAAATCAACAGAGCAAAGGCTTTTAACAACCGGGGGGATAAATGGTAACAAAAACAAAAAATGCAGGAAAAACTCAGCAGGTCTGACAGCATCTGTGGAGAGAAAGACAGAGTTGACGTTTTGAGTCCGTATGACGCTTCTTCAGAGCTTGGTTAAATATTCCCTCCACAGGACGCTATTCCAGTAAAACAGCCATACATCATATTGCTCTGAAGAGTCACACAAACTTAAAACGTTAACTCTGTCTTTCTCTTCACAGATGCTGTCAGTCCTGCTGAGTTTTTCCATCATTTTTTGTTTTTGTTTCAGATTTCCAGCATCCGCAGTATTTTGCCTTTATCTTGGGATAAATGGCAAACTCTCTCTCTCTCTCTCTCTCGTGTGTGAAAATAATTTCTATTGGTAGAAATCAAACTGAAGGAGGGCGAAGAAAATGAAAGATGCAAGAAAATGTCAGAAGTAAAATTAAGCAAAGTGCATCATGGGAGACAAGAGAGATTAAATGAGAGAGTGTGGTTATTCATTACCTAATCTGAAAAATAAATGAATTGATGCAGAAAGTTTTACATCGTAGCTAAGTGTGAAAAGATTTAGGTGCGTCTGTATATTAAATTGAGATTATCTATGACTAATCTAGCCGAGTGCTTTAACTTGTTAAACAGGTGTATTATGGGCATCAAATGCAATATAGGACTATATAGGGAGCGGTATGGTGTTTCAGAGTGAATGGATTATGATACAAGAGGATATGATAATAAGCATATTTCGCCACGTAGATACAGAAGTAGTAAGTGCTGACAGATAAGAACCTGCAAATAATACTGATGCAGTAAAGGCCAGTCTAATGCACTGGATTCAAAATAGTAGGACAGTTAATAGGAAATGTACAATGTAAAAAGTCTATAAAAATCATGCTTGCCTATAGATAAATTTGTAGTCAGATAGGTAAGTTGCTTTAAGTATTTGATTCTAAAATATCGTAAATGAAACAAAAAGTTGTATATCTATCAGTGATATGTTTCCGACCTGGTCAACTACAGAATTTAAAAAGGACAAATCAAGCTCAGAAGCACTTTTGTGTTGCACTCATCTTGGTTGATGGGCTCTATAAAATGCCATTCATATGGTAATGATTTAAAGCTAATATATGCAGTATAATGTTTACTTCCAGCTAAAATTGTGCGCATATGAAAAAGTTCAAGTATTTGCATCGATTTACACAGATACACAAAAAAACACAAAACCCTTGCACTGCAACATTCCTCTGCAGTTGTTCAATTTTTAAAACAATTAATTAAGGACAAGAAATTTGAACATGATGTCTGAGGAAATACATAATTGCACTGATCAAGACCCTCTGCTCTCAAATTTTATTCATAGTGCACAACTGAAGCTGTTCTCAACTTCATATTCATTATAATGACTGACTGTCTGATTTGGGGCACTGAAAATAGGTGCACCGTGAAACTCTTAATTACGTCCATGGCAACAGAAAATTAATCAAAATATTGTAGTATTGATTGGAATAATCATCATTGACAATCTGAAGATAAAATAAAAGACAAAAAAGGAGCAGCAATCAAAATGACAGCATGTCAAACAGACCACATTGATTATATGCTAATTTTGAATGTTATCAACCACACATTGTGGGGGAAAAAAATTCCTTCAATTCAGCTCATCTGTCTGGAAGAGATCTTACAACCTTAACAGTCTTCTGAATATTAGTGGCAGTGTACGCAAAAGTTCCAAAAAGCCTCACCTCTGCTCAAATACTGTTGTAAAAAAATGCACATCCATGTAGTAAACTTTATCGAAACCATCTGCAATTAGAAAAAAAACTCACTGCGCTTTTCCTCATATTTCAATAACAATGAGTTATTTGCACATTTGAGAAATAAATTCTTGTACCTAACTGCAGTTGCATGGATGCTGCATTATATATTAAACCTTATAATTTTCAAAATGAAACCCCTCTGTGTAAGTGACCTGTCCACAGCAGGTAAATAATAAATATCTGCCAGTGTCATTACAACCACTATACATACAAAGTCATCTTCGGTAAAAGGCAAATTTCGTGACCATCTTAACACAGAAATGTCAATACATACCAAGTATTGTACTTCAAAAGATGTTGCATACCACAGTTTACTGGACTTCATGCTGTGTAATGATCTCAAAGAAAATTTCCACCTTAGATAATGCAACACTGGATTAGATCTGTAGAGATAGTAGGCCTTTGTAGTGTTCAACACGCTAGCAATAAACGAGAGCTGAATGAGAGGAAAAAATCTTGAGGCCTGTAGTGGTCATCCAGCCAGTGGAGCACACACAATAACAGGCATTAAGGCCACCATCCTGAAGAATTCTTGAACATCTTGCTGCTGGTAATAATGTGCCAGCGCTTTTTGTTTTAAAAATTTCTGTTCTTTTTTTTAAATTAATTCCAAATTTGTTCTTAGAATAGATCCTTAACCATCAGAAACGTGCATTCTCATATGGTCGTTGAACTGTTCGATTTGGTCGAACTTGGCTGGGCAGACAGAGCAGACATATGTAGTCACCTCAGAGCAGCCAGTGCCATGGAGTGCCATGTGCCTCTCCAGTAGGGTCTTGTGGGAGAACTTCTTTTTGCAGACGTAGCACTCGTAGGATTTTTCACCACGGTGAAGCCGCATGTGGACGTTGAGGGAGCTCTTTTGGGTGAATCTCTTGTTGCAGATACTACACTGATAGGCTCTCACACCAGTGTGTGTCACCATGTGTTTAATCAGATAATCCTTCAGTGAAAAAGATCGCCAACAAATGCTGCACTGATGTGGCTTCTCCCCTATAGAACATTTAACAACAAAGACATCAAAGTTAGTCATTTCAAAGGCTTTAACTGGTGCAGTTTTTCAACTTGTTTTGCAGTGCTGTAAGGTAAAGAGAGCTGCTTGTTTATGCTTATCTGTATTTGAGTTACATAAAGTGATAGAAATTTCTTTGAGCAGTGTCACAAATAAAACTGATCATTTTTATAAATTTTCTTTTGTCAGCATTTCTACTGTTTCACAAATTGCTTTATTGGGGTGGTGCTGGGGGGCACGGTGAAGGAAGGGTGGGTAACACGACTGTAAAATTTTGTCACCATGAAGTCCAAAAACACTGGCATGGATTTGGTCTTTGGTACTAGAGAATCAACATGGAAATACAAATCAGTACAGATGGGGTTTGCCATTGGCTGAACCTCCTGTGGGATCCCTGATTCACCAATACGCTCAATCTGGCATGTCCCAGCAACTTTTAAAATTGGTTTTGCAATGGGTAGGTTGTGACATGAACGGCAAAATCAGTGGTGTTGTTGCCATTCCAAGAAATTCTGGGCAATTATGTATGTGAGACCAAGCTGAATTACATAATTGAAATAGCTGAAGCATCCTGAATTCATAGTTTGCACAAATATTAATTCAGATCTGATGCATCATCAAACTGCAAAATTCCTCATAGCTATATGAGATTATTGTTATTCGCTATGAAAACAAAATACCAGGAATTAACAAATAGGCAAAGATGAAACAAGCATAAATGCTGATCAGAAATGAAAATAACATCATTTAATATACCACCATCAAAAACTGGTGGAAAAGCAAAACTAGATCCATCAGCACCCAGGGAGAAAGAAGACTGACGTTTTGAGTGTCGACCCTTCCAAGAGAATTGGAAAAATTATCGGAGAGCAGCAGTCCAGAACAATCAAAGGAGGCTATTCCAATAAGTGCCTAATTATGCATAATTTCTCCTACAAAGCAACATGGCCCATAGAGGAGAACAAATAGCACAGTCAAGCCATGGCACAGAAAGAGGATAGCAGTGACGATGGAGAAACTACAAATCCCCAACGTAGAAAACAGCACTTATGCAAAAAGCAGTCATACAGGATTGTCTCCTCATAGTTTTTAGAATTTCCACAACAAACTTAACCTTCCTCAGGTAACTGATCTTTGAAAATACCAAAGATTCTCAACTTCCCTGCCCTGTTCCTCACATAAGATCTTTTACTATCTTACAGTCTGGTCTATCTGCACCCTTCAAAATGACATACCAAACCTTCAGTGCAATATACAAAGTACTCTTCTCATTTTAATAAGTTTTATGAATGTTGTCAGCATGATTTTATGACTACTTTCCCTTGTGCCAATCTACATGTCGCAATCTCTAATCATGAGGTTACAATTCCATAATTGAAAGAGTAGGTATGGTGGCTGGTTGCAGGTCATTATTGCAAATATGCTGAGAATCTTGTGGCATTATACCTATTGACTGTACACTTAGGTTGTAGTGAGCGAACCATGTCACTGACAGTTCTGTTTGCCACGTCCTGAATGCAGCTTAATTGTCTCTTTTGTATGCATGTGATGTTCAACGTTGGTGTCAATGGGAGAGCAAAACATTTGATCCTCAACAATGAAACACAGGAGGATAACTCTCAGCGCACTTATCTCTCTTCAGGATAGAACAGTGGACAACAAAAAGCCCAGCAATTAAAGGCCAGTCCGTTTAACCTTGGTGGTGGGAAAGCATTTAGAAACGATAATTTGGGACAAAATTAATAGTTACTTAGGTAAATGAGGGTTAACTAAGGAAAGCCAGCATGGATTTGTTAAGGTGAAATTGTGTTTAACAACAGTAACTTGTTTGAGTTTTTTGATGAAGTAGCAGAGGGGGATGATGAGAGTAATGCTGTTGGGTATATGGACTTCCAAGGGGCTTTTGATAAAGTGCCGCACAACAGACTTGTGAGCAAAGTAAGAGCTCATAAAATAAAAGGGACAGTAGCAACATGGATATGAAATTGCCTGAGTGACAGGAAATGAAGAGTAGTAGTGAATGGGTGTTTTTCGGACTGATGGAGGGTTTATTATGGACTTCACCAGGGAACCATGTTAGCACCCCTACTCTTCCTATGTTAATGACTTAGACCTTGGTGTACAGGGTGCAATTTCAAAATTAATGGATAATACAAAATTTAGAAGAATTGTGAACCATGAGGATAGTGTAGAACTTCAAAAAGACATACGCAGGTTGCTGGAATGGGCAGACAATGGCAGATAAAATTTAATGCAGAGAAGTGTGAAGTGATTCATTTTGGTGGAAAGAACACGGAGAGACAATATAAAATAAAGGATATAATTTTACCGGGGGTGCAGGAGCAGAGAGATATGGGGTAAATGTGCATAAATCACTGAAAGTGGTAGTATAGGCTGAGTGCTTGGTTAATAAAGCATATGGTATCCTGGGCTTTGTCAATAGGGGCATAGAGTAAAAAAGCAAGTAAGTTATGTTAAACCTGTATGAAACACTGGTCTGGCCTCAACTGGAGTTTTGCTTCCAGTTCTGGGCACCATACATTAGGAGGAATATGAAGGCATTAGAAAGGATGCAGAAAAGATTCATGAAAATTGCCTAAAGGGGTGGTGGAGGCAGGAACGCTACAACATTTAAGAAGTATTTGGATGAGCACTTGAAATGCCATAGCATACAGGGCAATGGGCCAAATGTTGAAAAATGGAATTGGAATAGATAGGTGCTTTATGGCTGGCATGGACACGATGGGCCGAAGGGCCTGTTTCTGTGCTGCATAACTTGATAACTCTATGACTATGAGAATGGTTCCAAGGATGAGGAACTTCAGTTACGTAGAAGTATTAGAGAAGTTGGGATTGTTCTCCTTGGAGAAGGTTGAGGAGATTTGATAGAGGTATTCAAAATCATGAGTGGTCTGGACAAAGTAGTTAGGGAGAAACTGTTCTCATTGATGTAAGGGTCCAGAACCGGAGGCACAGATTTAAGGTAAATGGCAAAAGAAACAACGGTGACCTGTGAAAAAGCATTTTCACACAACAAGTGGTTAGGATCTGGAATCCATTGCCTAACAGTGTGTTGGAAGCAGGGTCAATTGAGGCTTTCAAAAGGGAATTGGATCATTATTTGAAAAGCAAAAATTTGCAGTGCTACAGGGAAAAGGAGAGTGGCACTAGATAAATTGGTCCATCCAAGATCCGGCAGAGACAAGATGGGTTGAGTAGCAAAATTTTGCTTTAGGATAGCTTGAAGTCATGTGCATATAGCTCAAGTAAATGTAGCTGAAAGCTGGCTCTTTCACCAACTTTGCTCTTGCTATTTTATGGGATTGTTCTAGTGTTCCACTGTGTTTCTGCCAGTAGCGCAACAGTTAATACATACGAACAATGTCACAATATTACTCTGCATACTGGTATTTAACTCCTGGAGGACATAGCATTAACCTTGGTTGGTTCCTTCATGCATTTGTTGTTATTCTTTTATTCTTTCATGGGATGTGGGCAAGGCCAGTATTTGTTGCCCATCCCTAATTGCCCTTGAGAAGGGCATTCTTCCTCACCTCGTTTCCTGTACTCTGGATTCTGGACACAGCCTAATCAACTGAACGACTGATTGTGATGACTGCTGTATTGTGCTTCTGGGAGGGCAGGAGCTTGTTATGCTTTTGGGTTTATGTTAAATGTATTATTCTGATCCAGTGTTGATGACCAATCCTATACAGAGATTTTACATCTACTGTGAACCAGAATATGTCTTATTTGTACAATATCTGGGTAAAAATAGTGAGACCCCAGGACAGAATAAGACTCACTATTCTGGATTTCCGAAATATACAATGGTGACACAATCTCACCTTTGGTAGGCAAATAAATAAATGTTCCATCAGACATCGGCTTAGAATATAAATAAACAGAAAAATATATTTAACAAACAAGAAAGCGAAGTGTCCTTGTACAGTACAGGAAGCTGGAGTGGGGTGAGTCAAGGTCACAATAAGAAGAGGGGGGGGTCTGTGGCTCACAGCTGCCTTTGTGTATGACTGTACAGTTGGCAGGAGTTCTCATTCTCCCAGTTCCACATTTAAGTAGATATATCTTAAATACTTACCGGGCAGAATGTTACGGCCCCATTTCGGCGGGGATGGGGCCATAAAATGTGGGGGGCTGTGATAAATCCCATTGACGACAGCAGGAAAGTAAAATCCCGCTGTCACAAAATTCTGCCCACCTTGTTGGCTGCACTCTGAAGCAGTGCCATTAAGATCCTTACTTGAACATGTAAAGGACACAATACCCATTTTAGGCATTAGCCCTGGACACCTATTTCTTTTGTCAACAACAGTATGTTGGGCAGCACACTTCTAGCTTGTAAAGGCCACCACATCTGAATGAATCTTTTTGCATCCTATACTGTAATGTATTTTCCTGTAGTTTGTGAGAAGAACCACCAGCACCAATATCCTTGATTAACTAATGAACCTTAAATATCCAGATTAGAGGCCTAACATCTGGTAATCACAACCTTATACAAATTGGTCACCTCAAACAAGGCAGATTTTGAGCCTACTCCGCTGAGGCTCCTTTGGCTGACAGCCAAAAATAAGTTGTTGATTTTTTTTAATTGTCAAAAACCACATCCCCTGGAGCCACAGGAACCATAATCAAAGCAACCTCAGTGAGTTGCTGCAATGCATCCTGCAGATGATACATACTGCAGTCACTCTCCTCACTTCTCCGGTAGTCAGCTTTTGTTTGTGGTTATTGAGTTCAATAAGCTTCTCTATCCTGCAAGGTCTTGAACTTCTTGCTGTTTTTACTTTTGCATTCAATCAGACAATTGGTGAGTATCCCATCACACTCCTAACTTAAGCCTTCTAGATTGTGGATAGGCTTTGATGGAGTGGAGCTATTTACCGCAGGGTACTCAGTCTTTTCACTCATCATGTAGCCACAGTATTGATATGGCTGATCCAGATAAGCTTCTGGTCAATGTTATTCTTGGAAGATGTTGACAGTGGGGGAACATGGCAATAGCGGTGCACATGTAAGTCATGTGGAGATGGCTGGTTTTCTCTTGTTTAAGGTGGTCATTACCTGACACTTATGTGGCACAAATGTCGCCCGCCACGGTTAGTTCAACTCTAAATATTAGCCAACTCCTGCTGTAGGCCATTTCATTTTTGGAGAAGTTATGAATGGAGCTGTCAGTTAAAAGTTTGACAAATAATCAGAGGGAAAGGAAAGATGAAGCAACTGAAGATGCCTGAGTAAAGATGCTTCCCTAACAAACTCCTTTAATGATGCTCTAGGGCTGTGATAACCGGCCTCTGACAACCACAACCATCTTTCTTTGTACCAGTTATACTCCAACCATTAACGAGTCTTCCACTAAACCCAACGACTGACTTCAGTTTTGTTAGAGCGCGTTAGTGCCATGCTCTGTTGATCTTTGCTTTAATGTCGAGGGCAACTATTCTTATCTCTCCTCTGGCATTCAGCCTTTGTGCCATGTCTGGATGAAAGGTGTGGTGAGGTCTACAGCAGTGTGGTTCTGCTGGAAGCAGAACTATTATTGGTGAGCAGCTGTCACATGACAGCACTATGAATTATTCAGTTTTTCACTTGGAGGAAGGCAGAAAAGGTGGCAATTACCCAGGTTAAATTTATCCCGCTTTCTTTATGAACAGAGCAAACTTGGACGATCTTACACATTGTCGAAATAGATAAAATCAAAGAATGGTTACACCACAGAGGGAAGCCATTCAGCCCATCATGTCCTTGTTGGCACACAGCAAGAGCAAATCAGCTAGATGCCGGTGTCAGAGCTGTACTTCAGCAATTTGGCTAAGGAAGTGGATCATGTACAGGTCTTCATCACTATAGCCAAGGTGTTGTCAGGGCACATGGCCTTTACTCTGCCAATGCATTCAGCAGATTCTCATGTGGAATAACCAAAATTGGCTAGATGCTGGCATCTATAATGGCAGGCTCGGGAAGAGTCCAAGCAGCATTATCCACTCAACATTTTTTGCTGAAGGTACTTACAAATGCTTTAAACTTGCCTCAGGCACTCAGGTAATAGGCTCAACAACAGGTGGAAAGGCTTCTCCTCGTTAGCCGGCTCATGGTCCATCAGCATTCTTGACTAGATGTGGTAGGACTACAATGCTTTGTCCTGATCTGACTGTGAAACAATTAAGCTCTGTCTACAACTTGCAGCTTTTGTTGTTTAGCATACATGTAGCCTTGTGTAATAACTTCACTAGGTTAGTAAATCATTCCAATTTGTGTAGGGTGCTGTTCCTGCCACACCCTTCTTTATTCCCATTGAATGATAATCTATCTCCTGGCTTGATAGGAATTGAGGAGTGAGGGAAATACCGGGCCACAAGATTACTAATTGTGCTGGTATACAATTTTGCTGCTGCTGCTGATTTCTCACAGTACTTGATTAATAACCAGCCTAAGGCTCTTATATCTGTCCTTAATCTGCCCCAGTTAGATTGTACTAGTATTGTTGCTACAAGATAGAGGAGGTTAGAGCTGACATTGTCTTCTTAAGGACTTTGTAATGCTCACTTTTACCAATGCCATCATGGACAGATGGAAAACGGTAGCCGTAGCAAAATGAACTCAGATGTTAGGTTCAAAACTCCACTAAATAAATATTGGAAATAACTAGAGTTGGTCAAGGTTCACAGCTTTAAAGACTGACTCCTCATGAGTGGAGATACAGCATCATCTTCAAGGAAGCATTTCATGACACTATATGCAAATTCTAAATGCTAAGTTCATATCTATTTCTTACTTACAAAATGCTAGTTATATCCTGCACTTCCTGTGTTTACAAGATCATATACTCTTCATAATGTCTGGTGAGGTTCATGTTCCCAATTCATTCACTTTATGTTCCACCAAGTTTCCGATGTTTGTGTCTTTAGGCAGCACTGTGAACATCATAGCAACCCCCTCCATGTTGATTCCCCTGCATTCACTCCTCATCCCCCAACCCCACCACATTCAATTCCCAAGCCCCAAGCATGGTTTCCTCCCCTCATTGCCAACCAAAATTACAGTCTATAGGCCCAATACTTCTCTCTGCTCACTACCCACCAAGCCTGAACAATTAGTCTTAAAACGTGTTCCCTGCCAAACAAGTTACTCAAAAATGCAGCCTTCAGGCCTAATTCTTCCCCAACCTGCGGCAAGAAAATATGGCATCTGGGACTGCTCCTTTTCCCCATTCTCCAGCTGCTACTCAAAAATAAATCAACATCTAAAAAACTGAGAACACAAAAAAGAACAAAAACCAAACGTTTTTGGTAACATAGGGATAAAACAAAGAGGTAAAGAGGAAGGCACAGATAAAATGTGTGTGCATGTGTGTGTGAGAGAGAGTGAGATCTAAAGGCCTAGATGGAGTCATGAGTGGTGTTGGAAGGAACCAAATTTTGAGACTAGATAAAAATCTTTTTCTCATATCCCCCCATTTGTTTGCCAATCATATTAGATCTGTCCCCTTTGGATATTGATCCTTTAGCCATTAGAAAGTTTCTCTTTACCATAGATGTTGGTGTATAAGTCAATCTACGAAGCCTTAAAAAATCTCTCCAAAATGGGGACCAACTTATACGCTGAGCACAAAAATGAACCACTGGCGTGGTTGTGAGTGGTCATCATTTTGAACTGTCATCAGCATGCGACGCAAAGAGTGGACATTCCTTAAACTCCTGCGCATCTTTGCAACACAGCCCGCATTGCCTGCTTGATCCAGTGTGCCCTGTTATAAGGTACCGGTTAAGTAAAACATGCATTTGTAGGGTGAAAAATTGAGGTTGGCTACTAATGCAAGTATAGCACGTCATAGCTGAAAGTGGGGTTGGCGGGGTGTTGACTTATATGCTATGCAGACGTGATTTTGGAGCCAAAAAAATAGGATTGCCTTATGTGTCGGGTCGAGTTATATACAGTATTTATTATATTTGAACCCTTCATGATTTTGAACGCCTCTATCTAATCTCTTGAACTTCTCTGCTCCAAGGGGAGCAACTTCAGCTTGGCTTCTCCAGTCTATCTATACAACTATAATTCCTAATCACTGAAAACATTCTAGTAAATTTCTTCTTTAATTTCTCCATAGCCTTCATTTCCTTTCTAAAGTGTAGTGCCCAGAACTGGACACAATATTGCAGCTGGGGTGACACTGGTGTTTTATATAAATTTCGTATGACTTCCTGGTTTTTGTAAGCTGTGCCTCTATTTTCAGAACAACCTGATGCTTTCACTTTGGCCATTTGAGACAATATAAAACACTACTTAGCTATTGCTCTTTAAATGGATACTTGTTATGTTTCTACTACTTCATCCTTTACTGTTCAAATCTCTCCATAATCTGTAGTGTGTGCTTCCCTTTCGATTTGCATTGCAGAACCAGCTCACTATTCCTACTGAATGGAGATGCAGCAAAATAAGATGTCTTGTTTGCAAGCTCTTTAGTACTTCTCAAATGACTATGTGAACAAAAGGAAGCAAATTCACACCTTTTGAAATTGTATTTCATGGGAGCTGATTCATTACTGAGAAAATTATTTCGTAACAGGTTGAGAAATTTCACTGTGTCTTTTAAAAACAATTTCAACAAAAGTGAAACATTTTGAACAAGGAGATACGAACTAACAGATGTCCTTCATTGAGGTAACATTGGAGATAATACTGAAATTTCACAAGTTGGGATTGGCTGTGACCAAAACAGAAAGCAAAAGTTCCTCAGAGAATATTTCCCACTGCAGAGAGGAAAGGAAAGATAATTCCATACTAGTCTGCAAATAGCTAAGCGGTGAGGGAAGTGATAGTAGTCTTCCAAGACTTTTGGCAGTCCAAAACTCTGAAGAATACTACTCTAAGTAATTGTTCTCCAATGGGCCATGGTTCTTTTCTAAAGAATGCAAATGATAAATGAAGAACTGAAATTTTCAGGTAGGCAATTTTATGCATCTTATGGTGAAATATTATTACAGTACAATTTAGATCTCTGGATTTGTACACAAACAAAATGTCTAAAATCTGTATATTAGAAATGACTAAAATAGTTATATTATAAAGCAAAAATGCTAAATCATATTGTAGAAACTATGAACGAAGATACCCTAACATTAATATCTTTTTAGTTTTGTAATCTACAACATCATAAAAATATTTAGATATTACTACATGATGAACTATTGGTACGATATTTATTCACTTACCTGTATGGACAAACATGTGTTTCACATAATTTTGTTTCGCAGTGAAGGTTTTATTACAAAGAGTGCATTCATAGGGTTTCTTTTCAGTTTGTCCACTTGTACCCTGCATTGTTGACTGAGATTGTTGGGGGTGCAACTGTGTAGTAAAATTTGTAATATTGGGTTGAGGAACTGTGATAAATTGTGTCTGTTGGCTTGTCAGTGGTTGTGGCAAAGTGAACTGAAACAGTTTGCCACTGGTAGTGCTCTGAGTGGTGAAAAGTGTTGGTATGTACGTACTCCCAGCAGTGCCGATGACTGGAGTAGTGCTGGTTAAGGTCAGTGGCATTCTCAAATTGGTGGCAAGGGTGTCTGATTGCCTCAGATAAAGCTGGGTAGTTGCCAGTGGCTGAGTGTTTTGTGTCACTGAAATCACAGAGTTCATTGCAGCTTGCTGCAATTCTTTTTCACTTGCAATGTTTCCATCACTGCTTTGAGGCCCTGTGGTGTCCATTTCAGTTTCATAAGCCCTATCTGGGGAAGAAGGATTCATGCTGCTAGGCTGCTGGCTGTCTTCAGCAGGAAGCTCATTCTGCTCAGCTGGTCTTACATCTGATTGTCCCCCTCTGCTCATGCCAGCAATGAACTGTTGGTCTATTGGATCAGTTTCAGTCCCATTGGAAGAGCTAACACCAGAGTCAAAGCTTTCTCCTTTTGGCTCACTCTCGGTACCTTCAGCTTGGTCAGTATCCTCATTGCACTCTTCGGATTCATTTTGCTCTGAAGTGTTTCTTTTCTGCTGCCCATAGTAATCATAATCGTATTCATCTTCAGCCTCCTGCTTGATGTGAACATTGCCTGCTATGGTCTGGATACGAACTGGCCGTGGTTGTTTGCGGCAGTGTGTTGTTTCTGGGGTGGAAAGATATCTTTCCATCTGCTGTGTCCGTTCTTGTATTCTTGTTATCCATGCTGGATCATTTAGATTCTCTTCTCTCTGCATAACTAGTTGTGTGCTGTGATGGCTGATCACTGGTGCACTATAAAGGGATCTATCTCCAGTGCCATTTTGTACTGGCATTCCAGAGCAGGCATAAAGGGAGGAATAAATTCTTTCAACATTATGCTGGGAGTGGGCTTGTACATAGCCAGATTCAGTATCACTACTCTGCCCCGATGAACCAGATTCCGGTGTTCCTCGTGGTGTTACTTGGTTTGAGTCCCTTGTTGTAGAGTAACCACTACTCACCACTGTTTGAGAGACAATGCGGGTGCATTCATCAATAACTGTTTTGATCTGCAGTATGCTGGCTGCTGTGAGGATTTGTAAGGCTTCGCTTTGGGACACCCGGAGCACTCCACTGTACATGAAGTCAATTAACTTCTGAACAGACTGCACTGAGACTACAGATGGAATCTCAATGTCACTGTAGCCCAAAAGCAGTTTGTCTTGGAAGAAGGGGCTGCCAGCGGCCAACACACAGCGATGAGCTCTGAGCATGCTCCCATGGATCCTGACGGTCACATCGCAGAAATGCCCCCGGTTTCGTTGCTCATTTAGTGTTTCGAGCACAGAGTTGCTGAAGTTGTGAAGGTTGATACTATGAATGCGCTCTGTCATTCCCTTCCCATTGATGTTACCTAGTTTTGAACAAAAAATACTTGTTTTTGCAGTTTCAGAAAAGTTAGCTAATGACCTGTACAGAGAGATAACATGCTACTTTGAATTAAAACCAAATGCCATAAGTGAAAACAGTGAAAAAGAAAATTACACTGCTGCCCTCAAAACACAAACATTAAAAACAACATTGATGGTATTTTCTTGCCATTAAAGTTCCGAAATTAATGCAGAACATTGTTAGTCTGCTATTGTCTGATAGTAAGAAGAATATAAAATAAATATTTTAAACTAAAACTATAACTATAGGAAATTATATAATTGAGAGTGAATAAAAGACATCCGAACAAATTGAAGGGGTCATAAGTCAAATTGCAGGAACCAAGGTCAAACAGATTGTTAATCATCTGAACGATGGGATTAGATGATTTTGTTTTAGTATTGATTAACAATGCTCATAATTATCTTATGGTTATTTATACAATTTCAATTTTAGTCTGTTTTGGTCAGCTTATGTGCCAGCAGTAAGTGCCAGCACTGATGCTGAATGTCCATGTGCTCTACAACCATGGTGCACTACAACCATGGTGCACATTGTAGGAAATAATTAATTGTGATATCACTTCAGGTTCTCTAATAACACCATTTGCAGGTGATCACTAGGATACTCTATATTCAGAATCTATTTTACACTGATAAGGATACTGTTCATAGTAATGATAAGATTAATTTCATGTGATCCCCATGAACAATATCATTAGCATTGATTTCAACGTCTAAAAGAAAACCTTTAAGTCCTTTTTTTTTTACAAAGGGCTGGCATTATTCTTTCTACCTAATATCCTGTAAATTGTACATGTATAATCTATTAAAAAACACATTTTGATTTTATTCAAGTATATATAAAAGAGCTCATCAGTATTTCGTTAAATATCAAGATGTTGCAAATTAAATGTGCGCTCATGGTTGTGATCATATGAGCACTCAATGAAGAACTATCAATATATGAGTGAGGGAGAGAAAAAAGGAACAAGATGGGTAAGTGGGAATGATTACAGCCTAATCAAATGATGGCAAAATGAAACCAAAGCTTAAGTGATTTATGACATCCAAATCTAGGGATTAAGTCATATCATTTGTAATCATTCCTTCCTGTCCATTATATTGTATAATATGTATATTAAAATTTGTGGCAGTGTGTTTTTTCAATCTTTCTTCCCTCCCTCTCCCTTGGGGGACAGGCATCAAGGCAGGTGTCAATAGCCATGATGCTCCATTAACACATTATACAATCATTGTAAGATTACTGAAATTTAATCTACAGCTGATCACTGAAAAATAAAATTCTAGTACATATTTAATGAGATTTTTAAAAATCCATAATTAAAAAATATATTTCAAGGGCAGAAGTTTCTCACCACTGCAGATGTATGTGGCCACCATCTTGAAAATCTCCTTGTGTGAAGAAAGAAATTCATGGGCCATCTCCTTTCTTGCAATTGAACATATTACTGGAATGATTCATGGAGCTAAGATGTTTGACTTTACTGTATATAAAGACAAAAAAAAGTTCAAAAACTACAGATCTACTTTGTATGGTACAATTTTGTAAAGCACTCAACACTGATTTTATGAACTATATTATAAAAAGGCACAGAGCTAAAACCTAGCTAAAATTATTAGCCTAACACAGAATGTGTTCAGTTATTGAGTTAAGGAGACCAGGAATTTTATTTTTCACCGGTACTATGGAGATTCTCAAAATGGTGGTCAAAAACTGAGGATGGGGAAGGCTTGGTGCCAAGAAAAACTAGGAACATACTTTAATTCAAAGTTGTCTGAGCAATAATGAATGCCAGTTATTTTATAGATACTGCTGGTATAGCATGTTACATGACATATCATAATTGTTAAAAAGGGGTTCTGAAGTCCAATTAAACTGACAAAATACTTCCATTTAATACATTCCGATAAAGTAATATTAAAAAACAAAACAATCTGAAGTAATTACTGGGCGATTTTTCAAGACAACCATAAACATAGCACCACAAATTACAAACCAAAAGCTCTGATTAGAGTTTAGTCTAGGAAATTTGGCAAATTTTCATTGTTAGTTTTGATTTCTTATTTATTCTAATAGGATAATTAAATATGATTTCACCAAAACAAAAATCATACAGAAACACAAATACAGTGTTACTTTCACATGTACGCTGACAACGCCCAGTTCTACCTCACCTCCACTGTTGCTAAATTATCAGATTGCTTATCTGACATCCTGCATTGGATAAATAGAGATTTCCTCCAATTAAATATTGGGAAGACTGAAGCCATCGTCTTTGCTCCCTGCTCTGAGCTCTGCACCCTAGCTACTGATTTCATCCATCTCCCTGGCAACTGTTTGAGACTAAACCTGACTGTTCGCAACCTTGGGTGTCATATTTGACCACGAGGCGATCTTCTGATCACATATCCATGCCATCACAGGCTGCCTATTTCCATCTCTATTACATGGCCCAACTTCACCCCTGCCTCAGGTCTGAAACCCTCATTCATGTCTTTGTTACCAGTAGACTTGATTATTCTAACAAATTCTTCACTGCCCTCCAACATTCTAACTCCATAAACCTGAGCTCATCCAAAACTCTGCTGCCCATGTCTTAAATAAAATAAATCACTCAAAGAGATTCATTGCACCTATTTCAAGAAGAGACAAGGAGAGAAGGGAGCCCCTAGCATGATGGGAAGCAAGAACCATTTGAACTAGGATATCGATTGTCTTTGTTTGTTAAGTATAACCTTTGCTGCATAATAAATTGTCCTGAGAACTCTGAATAAAGCGCATCCTCGTCTGAAACTTATTGACTCTGAACCTCTTGGGTCATCTATCACCCC
The DNA here is from genome assembly GCF_964194155.1 of Cetorhinus maximus. Classification (NCBI taxonomy): domain Eukaryota; kingdom Metazoa; phylum Chordata; class Chondrichthyes; order Lamniformes; family Cetorhinidae; genus Cetorhinus; species Cetorhinus maximus. The sequence continues at coordinate 46,722,502 of NC_135894.1, forward strand.
TATGCTCGCTGACCTCCACTGGAATTGGATCATGCAAATCATTGATTTTAAAATTTTCATTCTTTTTTTTCAAATCCCTCCATGGTCCTGCCTCTCCCTATTTTTTTTTAAATCTCCTCCAGCCCCACAACCCTTTGAGATATCTGTACTTTTCTAATTCTGGCTTCTTCAGCATCTTGATTTTATTTATTTCTACACAATTCACACACAATACAAATGGTTATGATTTACAACAATTGCGAGATTCAAATACATCAGTTCTTATACATTGAAAAGGGAGGGGGAGGTAGTAAGCATTTGCTTTAAATTTGATTTCCCCTCAAGGAACACAGGGGGAGAAAGAGTCACAATGTAACAATAGGAAAGAAAGCCAGAAAGCTGAAGCCTCATGTTATGTACTGAGATAATTACAGTTACTTACGATACATGAGTTTACACATTCACAATGGCAGATTACGGGACCAAAAAGGAGAGCAAGAAGGATGGGTATTAAGAACAGTACTTGAGATTACCTTAGCAAATTACTCCACCATTAGTGACTTTGCCTTCAACTGCCTAGGGCTGAAGCTCACCAATCTTCTCCCTTAGCCTCTTTTTCTTCATTTAAAATGCTCCTTAAAGACTGCCTCTTTGATCAAGCTTTTGGCCAAATATCCTAATATTGCTTAATGTGGCTTAGCATCTAATATATTTTTTCCTTTGTTCTTTCATCGTGGGCATCTCTGGCAAGACCAGCATTTGATGCCCATCCCTAATTGCCCTTGAACTGAGTGGCTTGCTAGGCCATTTCAGAGGACAGTTAAAGGGTCAACCACATTGCTATGGGTCTGGAGTCATATGTAAGCCAGACCGGGTAACGATGGCAGATTTCCATCCCTCATGGACATTTGTGAACTAGATGGGTTTTTACAACAATTAATGATAGTTTTCATGGTTACCATCACTGAGATTAGCTTCCTATTCCAGGTTTATTAATTGAATTTAAATTCCACCAGCTGGCGTGGTGGGATTTGAACCCATGTCCCCGGAGCATTAGCCTGGGCTTCTGGATTACTAGTCCAGTGACATTGCTACTACAGCACTGTCTCCCCCTAAATTATATTGCAATTATAATTATAAGCAAGTATATTGATTTATAATGTTCCTGTGAAGCACCCTGAGACTTATAATTAGATTAAAGGCGCCGTATAATTTATTTTAAAATTCCTTCATGGCATGCAGGTGTTGCGGTCTAGTCCACCATTTCTTATCTATCCCTAATTGCCCTTGAGAAGGTGGTGCTGAGCTACCTTCTTGAACCACTGCAATTCATGTGGTGTAGGTACACACAGTTTTGTTAGGGAGGGACTTCCAGGATTTTGACCCAGTGACAGTGAAGGTACTGGCAATATAATTCCACATCAGGATGGTGTGTGGCTTGAAGGGGAACTTGCAATTGGTGTGTTCCCATGCATCTGCTGCCCTGCCCTTCTAAGTGGTAAAAGTCATGGGGTTGAAAGATGCTGTCAAAGGAGCCTTGGTGAGTTGCTGCAGTGCTTCTTGTACATTATGGAGGATTGCCCAGGAGTGTGTACAATGTCGGGTAGATGCTAGCGTTGCAGCTGTACTGGAACAGCTTGGCTAGTGGCGTTTTTCGTTCTGGAGCACAAAACTTCAGTACTACTGTTGGAATGTTGTCAGGACCCATGGCCTCTGCAGTACCCAGTGCCTTCAGCCATTTCTTGATACAAATCAAATTGGCTGAGAACTGGCATCTGTGATGCTGAGAACTTCAGGAGGAGGCTGAGATGGGTTATCCACTGTACACTTCTGGCTGAAGATGATTTTCAGTGTTTCAGCCTTGTCTTTTGCACTGATGCGCTGGGTTCCCGCAATATTGAGGATGGGGACATTCCTGGAGCCTCCTTCTTTGGTTAGTTGTTTAATTGTCCACCACCATTAACAACTAGATATGGCAGGAATGCAGAGCTTTGATCTGAGCTGTTGATTTTGGGATCGCTTTGCTCTGTCTATTCCATGCTGCGTCTCCTGTATGGCTTGCAAGTAGTCCTGTCTTGTAGCTTCACCAGGTTATGACCTCATTGCTAGCTATGCCTGTTGCTGTTCCTGGCATGCTCTCCTGAACTCTTCTTTGAACTAGTGTTGATCTCCCAGCTTCATGATAATGGTAGAGTGGGGGATATGCTGGGCCTTGAGGTTACGGATTGTGGTTGAACACAATTCTGCTGCTGCTGAAGGCGCATTGCACCTCATGGATGTGCAGTTTTGAGTGCTAGATCTGTTCCAACTCTATCCCATTTAGCACGATGCTAGTGCCACACAACACGATGGAAGGTATCCTCAGGGATTTTAAAACTAAGTATGTCTGTTCAGGTGAATGTCACAGATCGCTCAATACGATTTGAAGAAAAGTAATTCTCCCAGCTAATAATAACTAGTACAGGATACTGGTAGCTCAGTTCTGAACAGGTAGAGAAGATGGAGGGTGGGAATGTGGCAAATGGAACATTGATTTCAGATGATAGAAGCATGGGTATGGGTTTCAGCAGCAGTGTGGAACAGGTAGAGTGGATGTGGGTGATGTTGTGAATTTGGAAAAGTGCTCTTGATAATGGATAGTACATAGGGCCCAAAGCTCATCTTTGGTTTGAATAGCATGTGAAAGTTTTATCAAATGATATGAATCAAAGTCAAATGGAGATGAGGCAAAGATCAGATTTGTTCAAAAGGGGTGGGTGGGAGGCGGAGGATGAAGGTAATGTGGTAGTTTTAGGGACCAAATAGCATCCTTTGTAAACAGTATGTTGCCTATCTGTTACCAGGGTGAGGGACATCTCAAACTAGCTTGCAAGGAAAATGGAGAGGAAGGGGGAGGATACAGTTTGAAACATATTGAGACAAGTAACATAGGAAAGAGTATGCAAGAGGACCTTTTATTTTGAATTTATTCTTTCATGAGATGTGAGCATCGCTGGCAAGGTTAGCATTTGTTGCCCATCCCTAATTGCTCTTGAACTAAGTGGCTTGCTAGGCCATTTCAGAAGGCAGATAAGAGTCAGCCGCATTGCTGTGGGTCTGGTGTCATATGTTTTGCTGGTCCGCTGAATTTTCTGTCCTGCCGCGACGGGTCCTACAGTGAGTGGGATTGGAAAATCCCGGCCCTCAAGGGTTATAAGGGTGTCAGATTTCCTTCCCTCAAAGACATTCAGTGAACCAGATGGGTTTTTATGACACCAATGATAATTTGATGGTTACCATTACCGAGACTGGTTTTTAATTCCTGATTTATTAATTGAATTCAGATTCCACCCGCTGCCACAGTGGGATTTGAATCCATGTCCTCAGAGCATTAGCCTGGGCCTCTGAATTACTAGTCAATTGACATTACCACTATGCCACCATCTCCCCCTAATTGGAGAGTTTGGAGAGTAACAGAAACTAGGAGCTAAATCAAAGAACTGGATCTCAAAGATTATAATCCTTGAATTATTGCCCAAACCACATATTAATTGGTGTAGGAATAAAAAGATTAGAGTAAACACATGGCTGAAGGAGTAGTGTAGAAAAGGAGAGTTCCATTTCATTGGACCATAAGACAATAAGATGTAGGAGCAGAAGTAGGCCGTTTGGCCCATCGTGTCTGCTCCACCATTCAATGAGATCATGGCTGATCTGAAAATCCTCAATTCCACTTTCCTGCCTTTTTCCTCATGACCCTTGATTCCATTACTGATTAAAAATCTGTCTATCTCAGCCTTGAAAATGCTTAACAACCCAGCCTCTACAGCCCTCTGCGGTAAAGAATTCCACAGATTCACCACCCTCTGAGAGTAGAAATTCCTCCTCATCTCTGTCTTAAATGGGCGACCCCTTACTCTGAGATTACGCCTTCTGGACCTAGACTCTCCCACAAGAGGAAACAACCTTTCAGCATCTACCCTGTCAAGCCCCCTAAGAATCTTATATGCTTCAATAAGGTCACCTCTCATTCTTCTAAACTCCAATGAGTACAGGCCCAACCAACTTAACCTCTCCTCATAAGAAAATCCCTCCATATCCGGGATCAACCTTGTCAACCTTCTCTGGACTGCCTCCGATGCCAGTATATCTTTCCTTAGATAAGGGGGCCAAAACTGTTCACAGTGTTCTAGGTGTGGTCTAACTAGTGCCTTGTATAGTTTTAGCAAGACTTCCCTATTTTTATATTCCATTCCCTTTGAAATAAAGGCCAACATTCCATTTGCCTTCCCTAACACCTGCTGTAATTGTGTGCTAGCTTTTTATGATTCATGCACGAGGACCCCCAAATCCCTGTGTGCTGCAGCTTTCTGCAGTCTTTCTCCAGCATGGTTCAAGTGAAGCCCGTCGCACCAGAACAGCTCCCTTCTACCCCAGTACTGATGCCAATGCCCCATGAACTGATACCCATTCCCCCCACATCAATCTTTGACCAAGGAAATAACTCCTTGACTTTATTTACCCTATGCCAGTTTGCCTGTGGCTCAGGTAGTAATCCCGAGATTACCACCTTGGAGGTTCTGCTTTCGAATTTAGCTCCTAACTGTTCAAATTCTTTCAGCAGAGCCTCCTTTCTAGTCCTACCAATGTTATTGGTACCAACTTGGACGACAACAACTGGATCCCTCTCCTCCCACCCCAAGTTACTCTCCAGCCCTGAGGAGATGTCCTTATCCCTAGCACCGGGCAGGCAACACAGCCTTTGGGACTCACGCTCATGGCTGCAGAGAAAGTATTTATCCCCCTAATCATACTGTCCCCTACCACTACCACGTTCCTATTTCCCCCCCACTTGAATGGCTCCCTGTACCATGGTGCTGTGGTCAGTTCGCTCATCCTCCCTGCAGTCCCCACTCTCGTCCACACAGCTTGCAAGAGCCTTGTAACTGTGGGATAATTGGAGGGGCCGAGGCTCCTCGAACACCAGCCCCTGGGTCCCCATGCCTGCTTCACTTGCAGTCACACCCTCCTATCCCTGCTCACAGACCAAATTTGAATTACCTAATCTGAGGGGTGTGACCAGCTCCTGGAGCAAAGTATCCAGGTAACTTTCTCCCTCTCTGATGTGGCGCAATGTCTGCTGCTCAGACTCCAGCTCCTCATCTCGGATCCGAAGTTCCTCAAGCTGCAAACACTACAGATGTGTTCGCTCTGGATCACCTTGGACGGTATGTCATGTGTCATGAGGCTATGTCTGTTTATTTTTGAAAATATGATTTTTCAGCTTTCAACTGACTGGAGATTTTGCAAATTGAACTGAGACAGAGCAAACTGCTTAAAAATGCAAGGCCGCATTCCAAGGTGAGAACCAAATAAATCATCCTCAAGGGAGTGTGAAGAGAAAGGCATTTACTATAATCCAGACGCCCATCAAAACTTGTAACTGTCTAAGAAAGAGACATTGGGTCGTAACTAAAGAGATGGCCTGCAGAAATTAGAAAAAATAAATACATACTTACCTGTCCTTTAAAATTACACTGACACTTCCGATCGCTGGAGCTGCTTGAGGCCTGCATCAAAAGACTCCTCGGAGGCCCCAGCGAAGTGCAGCTCTGGGGGATTCAAGGAAGACATGCCTCCTTTTTTATGGTACTAGCTGCCGAAAAGCAGGTATGTTTGAAAGGCCCAGTGAAATTGACAGGCCAGGGAGATGGTAAGTGTCTAAGTTAAGTGCATAGGATTTGAGGGGTATGGGGGGTCGGATGTTGGGGCGGAGGGGGTGATGGGGTCGGACGTCATGGAGGTCAGAGGTTGGAGTTTGGGTAGGGGGTGTCCGAGGCCTTGGGGTGGGCTGGGGTGTGTCAGAGGTTGGGGAGGTGAGGGTCTGGGAGGGTCAGATGTTGGGGGGGTTGGGCATCAGCGGGGCAGGGGTGTCGGAGGTCAGGGTCAGAGGGATGGGGCTGGCGTGTGGGGGTGTCGGATGTTGGCAGGTTCGGGTGGGGGGAATCAGAGGCCGGGAGGTTGTCAGAGGTTGGCGGGTATCAGATCGGGCCCACAGCGGCGATCGGAGGAGTGCAGATCCGTGGGCGGGGTGGGGGGGGGGGGGCAGTGGTGTCGAAGGTGTGGGAGGGGTTAAGAGGATATAACGAGAGGTAAGCAAACAGTAGAGACTTTATGGGTAGAATTAATAGAAAATGATCTAAGACTGTAGTGGGAGGTGCGCAAGGCCCTCTAGTGAAGTGCTAGATTGCAAACATGCAGAAATTTATAAGCACGTAGCAAAGGCATTGTGCTTTTCATGGGGATTTTAACTTCCATATAGATTGGGATAAAGAGACTAGCACATGTCAGAAAAATAGTGAATTTCTTGAGCGTGGCCAGGATAATTTTCTGCAAATATATGTCATAGAAGTACTAAGAGGGGCATGTAACACTTGCGCCACACAAATGCCTGGCAATGACCATCTCCAATGAGAGAGAATCTAACTATCAACCCTTGACATTCAATGGCATTACCATCACCCCCCACTATCAACATCCTGGGGGGTTACCATTGACCAGAAACTGAACTGGACTAGCCATAAAACTAATTTGGCTACAAGAGCAAGTCAGAAGCTAGGAATCGTGCAGGAGTAACTCATCTCCTGACTCCCCAAAGCCTGTCTACCATCTACCAGGCACAAGTCAGGAGTGTGATGGAATAGTCTCCACTAACCTGGATGAGTGCAGCTCCAACAACATTCAAGAAGCTTGATGTCATCCAGGACAAAGCAGCCCACTTGATCGGCACCACATCCACAAACATTCACTCCCTCCACCAACATTCACTCCCTCCACCACTGATGTGCAGTGACAGCAGTGTGTACCATCTACAAGATGCACTGCAGAAACTCATTAAGGCTCCTCAGGCAGCATCTTCCAAACCCACGACCACTACCATCTAAAAGGGGAAGGGCAGCAAATAGATGGGAACACCACCATCTGGAAGTTCCCCTCCAAGCCACTCATCATCCTGACTTGGAAATATATCGCCGTTCCTTTACTGTCGCTAAGTCAAAATCCTGAAACTTCCTCACTTAACAGCACTGTGGATGTACCTACATCACATGGACTGTAGCGGTTCAAGAAGGCAGCTCATCACCACCCTCTCAAGGGCAATTAGGGATGGGCAATAAATTCTGGCTTAGCCAATGACGCTCAATCCCATGATTGAATAAAGAAGTCATATTAGATTATGTAATGAGTAATGAGGCAGATTTAGTTAACAGCCTAACAGTATGTGAATATTTATCTATTGTGATTGCAATATGATTGAGGTCAAGATAGGCTTTGAAAGAGAGAAGCGCAAAATAGCTGCCAGGATTCTAGGTTAGATAAGGCTGACTTCAATGCGGTGAGAAAGAGATTGTCCACAGTAAGCTAGGCAAGTCTGTTAATGAGTAAAACAACAGAAGATCAATGTGAGGGTTTAAAAAAGAATTTCTGATAAAACTAAAAGAAAAAGTATACTGAAATTCAAAAAATAGCACAGGTCCTGGTGAAGGGGATAGGTACATAGAACAGCAAAGGGGACCAAACAAAGTAAGAGCTACAACAATGGAGAATGGAAAATAACTGGCCAGGGATATCAAAATTAAGCTCAGGACAATGTGGACCCCTTGAAAACTAATAACGATGATATTGCCAATAGGATATGGTGGACAAGCTGAATAATTACTTTGTGCCAATATTTACAATACAGGAAGAGTTAGCATGCCAGACATCCCAATGAAACTAATATTGAATCAGGGATATGGAGGAAAAATGATGAAGAAAATAATGGCACTAAAGAGTGGTAAGTACCCAGAACAAAATTGTTTCCATCCCAGGGTTTTAAAGAAAGTAGGTGTGAACAATACAAATGCGCCCCAACTATAATCTTCCAAAGTTCTCTTGACTCAGGGGACATATGAGCATATGTACGAGCATATGAATTAGGAGGAGAAGGGCACTTGGCCCTTCGAACCTGCTCCACCATTCAATAAGATCATAGCTCATCTGTCTGTAACCTCCCGCCTACCCCCGATAACCTCTGACCCCTTTGTTTATTAAGAGCCTATCTACCTCTGCCTTGAAAACATTCAAGGACTCTGCTTCCACTGCTTTTTGAAGAAAAGAGTTCCAAAGACTCACTACCATCTGAGAGAAAAAAAATTCTTCTCATCTCTGTCTTAAATGGGCAACTCATTGCTTTTAAATAGTGACCCTAGTTCTAGATTCTCCCACAAGATTCTCCCATCATCTTCAATCCACCCTGTTAAGACCCCTCAGGATCTTATATGTTTCAATCAAGTCGCCTCTTATTCTTCTGAACTCCAGCAGATACAAGCCTAGCCTGTCCAATCTTTCCTCATAAGATAACCCACCCATTCCTGATATTGGTCTGGTAAACCTTCTCTGAACTGTCCTTATGCATTTATATCCTTACTTAAACAAGGAAGTTCACAGCTCCAAATGTGGTCTCATCAGTATCCTGAACAACTGAAGCATTACCTCTCTACTTTTATATTCAATTCCCCTCGCAATAAACAATAACATTCTATTAGCTTTCCTAATTATTTGCTGTACCTGCATACTAGCCTTTTGTGATTCATGCACTAGGACTTCCAGATCCCTCTGAATCTTGGAGCTCTGCAATCTCTCACCATTTAGATAATAGGCTTCTTTTTTATTCTTTCTGCCAAAATGGACAATTTTACATTTTCCCACATTATACTCCATTTGCCAGATCTTTGCCCACTCACTTATCCTACCTATGTCCCTTTGTAGCCTCATGTCCGCTTCACAACTTACTTTCCTATCCATCTTTGTATCATCAGCAAATTTAGCAACCAAATCTTCTGTCCCTTCATCCAAGTCATTTACATAAATTGTAAAAAGTTGAGGCCCTAGCACTGATCCCTGTTTCACACCACTCATCACATCCCGCCAATCAGAAATAGACCCACTTATGGCTACCCTGTGCTTCCTGTTAGCTAGCCAATCTTCTATCCGTGCCAATATGTTACCACCTATACCATGAGCTTTTATTTTCCGCAATAACCTTTGATGTGGCACCTTATCAAGTGCCTTTCCTTTAGATTGGAAAATTGCGCATGTTACTCCGTAAGGGTGAGAGGGGGAAATCATGGAATTATAGACCAGACCTAACATCTATTGTCAAGGAAATTATTTGGGTCTATAATTAAAAACAGGACGACTGAACACCTAGAAAATTTTCAGCTGATCAGAGAAAACCACATGGATTTGTAAAGGGTAGATCATGCTTGATGAACCTGATTAAATGTTTTGAAGAGATGACTAAAATAGCGGACAAGGAAATATCTATGGATGGTGTTTATATGAGCTTCTACAAGGTACTTTATGAAGTTCCTCCTAGGACACTGTTAAAGCTGAAGCTCATGGAATTGAAGACAAATTATTGAGTTGATTAGGAAATTGGCTGAATGACAGGAGAAAGAGGGTAGGAACTCTGGGCAAGTGATCTAAAACATAGAATCATACAGCAGCCTCTTGTGCTGCAAATGTTCAGCCCATCAATTCCATGCCAGCTTTTTGCAAGAAGAGTCTAGTTCCCATTCCCTTGCTCTTTCCTTGTAGCCCTGCAATTATTTCCCTTCGAGTACTTATCTAATTTGCTTTTGAAAGCCACAACTGAACCTGCCTCCCCCACCCTTTCAGGAAATGTGTTCCAGATCATAACCACTTGCTGCGTTAAAAAAAGTTTCCTCATTTTGCCTTTGATTCTTTTGCCAATCATCTTAAATCTGTATCCTCTAGTTCTTGACCCTTTGGTCAGCCCACCCTGTCTAGACCGCTCACTGTTTTGAGCATCTCTCTCAAATTTAATCTCAATCCTCTCTGCTCAGACAAGAACAACCTTAGCTTCTCCAATCAATCCATGTAACTTAAGTCCCTCATCCCTGGAACTTTTCCAGTAAATTTTTCTTCACTTTTTCCCAAGATCTTCACATTCTTCCTGTGGTGTCCAGGATTGAGCACGATATTCCAGATGTGGCCAAGCCTTTTTTTTAAATATAAAGGTTCATCATTATATTGCTTCTATTGTTAAACTCCAGGATCCACTCTGCTTTTTTCACTGTTTTCTCAACTTGTCCTGTTACCTACAATGATTTGAGCAGGTTCAGGTCTTTCTGTTCCTACACCCTCTTTTAAATTGTACCCTTATGTGTATTTTGTCTCTCTATATTCCTACCAAAATGTATTATTTTGCACTTCTCTGTGTTTAATTTAATCTGCTATGTGTCTGCCATTCCACCAGCCTGTCTATGTCCTATTGATGTCTATCACCATCCTTCTCACTGTTAACTACACTTCCAAGTTTTCTGTCACCTCTAATATTTTGAAATTGTGCCCTGTACACATAAGTCCAAATCATTAATATATATCACAAAAAGCTGTGGTCCTAGCACTGACTCCCCCGGAACCACACTGTATACCTTCCTCCAGTCCAAGAGACAACCATTCACCACTACTCTGTTTCCTGCCCTTTAGCAATCTCGTATCCAAGCTGCCATTGCCCATTATATTCCACAGGCTTCAACTTTGCTGACATATTATGTGGCGCTTTATAAAACGTCTTTTGGAAGTCCATATACATTACATCAACCACACTGCCCTCATCAAACCTTTCTCTTACCTCATCAAAAAATAAATCAATTGACACTCGTGGTGTCCCACAAGATGTGTTCGTGCCTCAACTATTCACTGTATTAATTAACGACTTAGACCATGGGGTATAAAGCCACATATCCAAGTTTGTTGATAACACAAAGATAGGCAGCACTGTCAGAAAGTGTAGATGGAGCCACAAAATTACAAGGAGATATTGATAGATCGAGTGAATGGGCAAACCTGTGGCAAACGGATTACAATTTGGAAAATCTGAAATAATCCATTTTGAACCATAAGGAATAGAACAGAATACTTTCTAAATGGTGAAAAGCTAGAAACAGGGGGGGTCCAGGAACATAGATCATTAAAATGTCATGAGCAAGTGCATAAAATAATTAAAAGACTAATGGAATGCTGGTCTTTATGTCTAGAGAACTAGAATACAAGCTACAGCTACAGAAAGCCCTAGTTACATCACACCTGGAATACTGCAAGCAGTTCTGGATACAACATCCAACATCCTGGGAAGGATCTATTTACCTTGGAGGAAGTGCAGCATAGATTTACTGCAATAATATCTGGACTCCAAGGGCTAGTTAAAAGGTCCTCAGATAATAAACCAGTCCATGATTGCATGCAGCAAGACCCAGGCAACATTTAAGAGAGAGACTAACCATCTCCCCATGAGATTTGATGGTTATGAGAGAGTCTAACCATCTCTAAATCCTCCAGCATCAAGATCCCAGGGATCACCATTGACCATAAAATTAACTGGACCAGCCATGTAACTACTATGCCTACATTGGCAGGTCAGAACCAATTCTGTGGAGGGTGACTAATTGTCTGACTCCCCAAAGCTCATGCAGTGTTTACAAGACACAAATCAGGAGTGTGACAAAATACTCCACTTGCTTGGGTAAGTGCAGCTTAAAAAACACTAAAGAAACTTGACACCATCCAGGACAAAGCAGTGCACTTAATTGGTACCCCATCCACCACCTTAAACATTCATTCGCTCCACCAGCAGCTCACCTTGGCTGCAGTTAGTACCACTTACAAGATGCACTGCAGCAACTTGCCAAGGCTTCTTCAACAGCACCTCCTAAACCTGTCAGCTGTACCACCTAGATGAACAAGGGCAGTAGGTGCATGAGAATACCACCCACCAAGTTCCCCTCACAGTTACACACCATCCTGACTTGGAATTACCATCACCGTTCCTTCATCATCTCCCTACCTAAACAGCAGTGTTTTAACAAGGCGTACTTCTCAAGGGGGCTTAGGGATCAACAATAAATGCTGGCCTTACCAGCGATGCCCATATCCCACGAATGAATAAAAAAAGACAAGTGTATGCGTTGTTTCCCACAGGCACTGCATGCATGAAAAATGTTTAGGAAATATTTATTTCATAAATTACATGATTTATGAAGGAGCCCACATTCTATAGTGAGTTCCATGTGATATTGCAGTGAATGCCATCCCTACCTGTTTTGGCTTTTAGTTCCCAATCAAAAACACTTTGCAAATCACTTCCTTCACTTTAGCAATTACTTGAATAATCATATAATTCGTTAAAATGGGAAAAAGCACACTGGGAAGATTATAAATTTTTAGTATGCCTTGTGCTACATATTCTTTTTTGTCTTTACAGGGTAGTATGAGCACAAATGCACTTTTGTAATGTGAGTTTTTTTCCTTAAAGAAACAACTGCACATTTTCTTGCAGCACTGCTCCTGTTACTAACAATTTAAAAACCAACTTCCAAACTAGGATTTTTCTTTAAATTGATTGTCCAACAATCAAAACTGGATGAGCAAACATTTCCTGGAACATGCTTCACCTTTGAGTATTCAATACCTTCTAGTGTTTAAAAAGAGAGTAACTAAAGTGAGTGTTGATCCTCTAGAGAAAGTGTGTCCGGGCAATTAATAATGGGAAATAAGGCAATGCTGGATGCATTGAACATCTATTTTGTGTCTGTCTTCACAGAAGAAGACACAAATAATATCCCAGAAATTCTCGTAAATCAAGAGGTGTAAGGGAGGGAAGAACTTATATAATCACTAGGGAAAGAGTATTGAGAAAATTATTAGAATTAAAGGCTTACAAATACCCAGGTCCCGATGGACTTCATTCTGGGGTCTCAAAAGAAATGTCTCCTGAGGTAATAGATGCATTGGCTTTAATTTTACAAAATTCCTTAGATATGGAAAGGTCCTATCAGATTGGAAAATAGTGAATGTAACTCCTCTATTCAAGAAAAGAGGGAGACAGAAAGCAGGAAACTACAGGTCAGTTAGCCTAACATCTGTCATAAGGAAAATATTAGAACAGACTATTAAGGAGCTTATAGTAGGGCACTTAGAAAATCTTAATGAAATCAGGCAGAGTCAGCATGGTTGTGTGAAAGGGGAATCGTGTTTGACTAGTTCTTTGAGGAAGTAACAAGCAAGATGGATGAAGGGAGACTTGTAGATTTGGTGTACTTGGATTTCCAAAAGCCATTGAGAGGGTGCCACATCAAAGATTACTACACAAAGTAAGACCTTATAGAGTAGAGCTAACATATTAGGATGGACAGGGGAATGGTTAGCTAACAGGAAACAGAGAGTAGGTATAAATGGGTTATTTTTTGGTTGGGGGAATGTAATGAGTGGTGTGCCACAGGGATCAGTGCTGGGGTTTCAACTATTTACAATCTATATCAATGATTTGGATAGAGGGGCCAAATGTATGGTTACTAAATTTGATGATGATACAAAGATAGGTCAAAGAGTAAGTTGTGAAGAGGGGACATAAGGAGTCAGCAATCATTGAAGTGAGTGGGAAAAATTTAGCAGATGGAATATAATGTGGAAAAATATGAACTTATCCACTTTGGTAGGAAGAATAGGAAAACAGTACATTACTTAAATAGAGAAAGCTTGCAGAGCTTTTTGGTGCAGAAGGATTTGGGTGCCCTGGTACATGAATCACAAAAGGTTAGTATGCGGGTACAGCAAGTGATTAGGAAGGTAAATTGAATGTTGTCATTTATTGCAAGGGAAATGGATTATAAAAGTAGGGAAGTTTTGCTACAGTTGTATAGAGCATTGGTGAGACCAAGCATGGAGTACAATGTACTGTTATGGTCTCCTTATTTAAGAAAGGATATAGCTGCATAGAAGCAGTGCAGAGAAGGCTCACTTGATTGATTCCTGGGATGAAGGGGTTGTCTTATGGGGAAAGGCTGGGCAGGTTGAGCCTGTATCCATTGGAGTTTAGAAGAATGAGAGGTGACCTTATTAAAACTTAGAAGATCCTGAGGGGAGCTGACACAGTAGATGCTGAAGGGATGTTTCCCTTTATGGGAGAGACTAAAACTAGGAGATACAGATTTAAAATAAGGGATCTCTCAGTTAAGACGGAGATGAGGAGAATTTTTTCTCGCAGATGGTTGTTTGTGGAATTCACTTTCCCTAGGAGTGGTGGAGGCAGGGATACTGAACATTTTTAAGGTTCAGAAAGACAGATTCTTGACTGACAAGGGAGTCAAAGTGTATAGGGCGTAGACAGGCAAGTAGAGGCCACAACCAGATCAGCCATGGTCTTATCAAATGGTGGAGCAGGCTGGAGGGGTTGAATGGCCTAATCCTAATTCGTATGTTCAAAATCCCTGTCCACTTTTCATGGAATTCCATGTTTGATTTCCTTCAATCAGCTACACCCTGCCACAGTATTGAAATGACTCACATCAAAGTCACAAATCAATCCTATGTGATTGTGACAATGGCAAACTATCTATTCTCATTCTTTTCAACCCATCTGCAACTTGTGGCAGTGTTGCCCACACCATCCTCCTCCATCACTGTTCCACCATCGTCAGGCTGGCTGGTATTGCTCTCACCAGGTCCCATTCTTATCTGTGCAGTTGTAGCACAGAATTACTACAATGGCTTCTGTTCCCATTCCTGCACCATTATCTCTGGTGGCCCGGAGGATCTATCCTCAGCACCCACCTATTTCTCATCTACATGATAATGCTTGGCGATATCATCTACTTGTATGCGGACGACATCCAGCTCTACCCTGCCACCTCCTCTTTTGACCCCTCTACTCTCTCTAAATTGTCAGGCTTGCCTGACATTCATTTTCTTTGGGCTCTGCCATAAATTAATTCCCTAAACACCATCTCCATCTTCTCTCCCTGGCAATGGTCTAAGGCCGAATCAGACTGTTCACAATCTTGGTGTCAATATTTGCCCCTGATATGAGCTACTGATCACATTTCTGTCTCATTGCTGAGGCCTCCTATTTCCATCGTCTGACTCCACCCGCCATAGTTCAGCGGCTGTTGAAACCCTCATCTACGTCTCTGTTACCTCTAGCTTTGACCATTCCAATGCACTCCTGACTGGCCTCCCATGTTCACTAGCCTCTGCTATCCATGTTCTAACTAATATCAAGTCCCATTCACCCAAAATCTCTGTGTTCACTGACCTCTCATGGCTTCCAATTAAACAATGCTTAGATTTTAAAATCCTTTTCAAATCCCTCTATTGCCCCTGTGTCAGTAATCTTCTCCATTGTATAATGCTCAGAGAAATCTGTGCTTCTCCAATTCTTGTCACTTGAGTAGCTCCAATTTTAATTGCTCCACCACTGGTGGCCATGCTGTCAAGGCCCTAAGCTCTGAAATTGCCTTCCTAAACCTCCCTACCTTTCTTTCCTGTTTAAGCTACTCCATAAAACTTACTCTTTGACCAAATGTGTGGTCATTTGCCCATATATCTCTTTATGTAGCTCAGTGCCAATAATGCTCCTGTGGAACACCTTGGGACATTTTACCACGTTAAAGATGCTATGTAAATACAAATTGATGTTAAGTGGATTTCAGTTCAATTCAAAACCAACTCCACTCCTGTAGCTTGAAGTAAAGAAATCAATGCTTGGTGACCCTGAAGAACAATGAAAAAAAAAATGCCTTGCACCAGTCTCCACTCCTTGACAAGTAACTAGATATTTGCTAGGTAGAAGTGAAACTTTGATTTTTTGAAATCATAATTATATTCCTAATTTAAAAGAGTCCACTTTGAATAAATTTAAACAAACATGTGACCCTTGATTTATTGAGACATAGAATTGAAAAGCAGGAAAGTTACGTTAAACGTATACAGAACCTTGGTTAGATCACACTTGGAATTACTTTGTACAGTCCTGTACTTCATATTAGACAAAGAATATACACGCACAGGAGCAGGTGCAAGAATGGTGCTGGAAGTGAGAGTAATATCAGGAAAGGTTGAAAATAGGCTGGGAATCTTTTCTCTAGAGAAGAGAAAGCTGAGAGGCGACCTGACAGAAGTCGACAAGATTATGAAAGGGTTGAAAAGATGTTTCCACTTTTGGGGAAGAACAGAACTAGGGGCCAAAAATACAAGGATTGTCACAAATAAATCCAATAGGGGATTCAGGAGAAACATCTTTACCTAGAGAGGGGTTAGAATGCAGAACTTGCTAACACAAGCAATATTTGAGGAAACTATCATAGATGCACTTAAGAGGAAGGTACATCAACACATGAAGGAGAAGGAAATAAAAGTATGTATATAGGAAGAACATCAGCTAAGGTGGCTAAGGAAGCATAAATATTGACATGGACCTGGTGGGACTGAATAACCTGTTTCTATGCTGTAAATATAAGCATTTCTGAAATCATTATTTGGCTAATTGCCTGACTTGACTAATACAAGTCTGACTGATACCTTATGAGCTATAATGTAAAGTGTGATTTACTTGTACTTTTGGCAACTGGATGCATTCCTCATTCTTAAATGCAACTAAATGTATCCATTAAAAAATAAATAAATCAATGAAAATTATTGAAAATACATACAATCAGAAGAGAAGGTGGGTAAAGCAGCCGTCTCTCTGAACTTTCACCTGGAGGACTACAGTCTTCTGTTAGGGAAGACTAGTCCTGGAGCATTATCCGTTTGCGCAATTCTCATTCTTCAAGGACTGCAGTTACTCCAATCCTTCATTACTCAGTTGATCTTTATTTTTACTGAAAGAGAGAATAAATAGAAACTAAGCACAAACCTCAGACTTCCGAATTAGCAATTCAATCTTCTTAAATACCAGCAATTTTAGCAAATGCAAAAAAAGAAACAAATAATGTGCATTTGTGTTGCTGTGCATAAACTATTCATTACTGCTACCAAACTATGTGGAATTGTTTGCATCATTGCCTCCTAACCAATTTCATTAACTGTAATTTTCTATAAGTGACATCAGCAGGCAACACATTTCCCACTAAGGCATCAAGCTGATTCTAAAACATGCCTCGCTACATATCAAAAATTGGTGAAAATTCAAATCATCCACCCTACTTTTGAGTGGAAGGTTATACATCAGTACTGGCTACTATTTATAGTCTTCAGATTTGGGACTGAAAATCAAACAAGAATTCCCATTCATAAATACTGTACCTAAACTTACTTACGCAGAGTGCTGCTTGATCAAGGGACCAGAAGGCTGCTGCACCCAGACAGTCTTACTCCAATATGCATCAGGGCTACAGGAGAAAAGGACGATAAGGCTGAAGCAAAATAAAAATAAAATGTTGAGGAGTTTCCATAATGGTTCAGTGGGTCACATTAATGCATGGGTCATTGAGCCATATGTACTGCAAATGTACAAGCTTTAACCTGGAGTTTATGCTGAATGAACTGATCTAAGCCAAAGTGGTCATGGCACAGCTTAACTTCAACTTCCCTGGGATGGGGAGAGAGAATGAGTGGTCTATTTCCTCATGTACAAATATTATCCAGCAACTGTTGAAGATAGGTTACATTTGTGGGTGACTGGTCTCACATTTAAGCATTCTCTAAATTTGTACTCAAGCTTAAATTACTGTCTTGGATGGGGAGAAAAGGCAGATTACTAATCACTAGGCTTTCTGAAATCCATATGTAGTACCAAGGGAAATTCAGAAAGCTAAAAGGATACGAAATTACACCCTATCCACATTATCTTCCCATGTCCTATATACAATGCCCCCAGAGGTATCATCTTCAGTTACTCTGAATCACAAAAGGCATGGGTGTAAAAACAGAATGGGTGTTCCACTATAAGCTTTGAAATAAGTCAGGGACCTTAATTTTTTACCTTGCTCTACACTTCAATGGAATCTATAATTTTGTTATTGTATGTTCAAATCTTAAAACTGAATTCAACAGTAAAATTTAGATTTTCTTTACTTAATAGCTTATTAATAAACAATTTACATTTACCTCACTACCACACGAGTACATCTGAGATCTGAACTCCTTATATCTTGTTGAACATCTGCAATTTGCTTACTCTAGATGATCATGATGAGCTTTACACATTTCATCCTAAAATATCAGTGGCAATAGGAGCCCTGGATGATTTCTTTATCATGCCAGTTGCCATTCTCTCAAGGTAGGGCATTTACACATTGTTACTTTCTTGACAGTTTATTAGCTTGATGTGAAAGATGAGCATCGTCTTAATAGAAAAGTGTTTAGCAAAACATCTCTTTAACTACTTGCAAGCTAAATTCCAAGAGGATTAACAATTACAATACCATCTATGTCATTTTGTAAACCATTGCTTGGCAAACCTCAGAATTCTTTGAAGAGACAAGTCCTATAGGTCATCATACCATGTTTCTATGGACAGTCAACCAGGGTTCATTTGGCCACCTTGTATTAGAGTACTTCATAACACCTTCAAACTAGGCAAGGAGAGTGCATCTCAAATATTCACCTTTGGGCCCTTCGTAACAATAACAAATGTCCTTGCAGGCAAATTTAACCATGCCTTATGTTGTTGAATTATGTTAACTTGCTAAACTACCTGGTGTCCTACCTGTTTTGCATGCTGATGATTTAAAATGGCTGGAATTACAGGTCAAGTCTTCATACGCTAAATAAATTATTGTCAATATGATTTTTAAAATTATCCACCAGATGGCACTGTGCTGAACTATATCCAAAGTTGAGTATGCACTAGATGGCGTTGCAAGTTGTTCAATGCAGTTTTCTCTTTATATGCATATATTATAATGCTCAAGTCAAGCTCCTTTCAACTCAAAACCAAAATGGCAGCTGAGCTGTGGCAGTATTCTTAACAAATGTGTGAATTTCAAAGTAATTCATTGTATGTGAAGTGCTTTGAGATATTTGAGAGGCATGATGTGATTCAAAATAAGTGCAAGTCTTTTTTCTTTCTTATTAATCTGTGATGCAATGGTAGCAACAACAATTAACATGTGAAAATATAGGATGCTTGGAATTTGCCACAGTAATACTTAATTACACAATATTGTCTTTTCACTAACAGCTGCCTATTAGTTGGAAGGCTGTGGATAGTGGGAAAGCTGCAGGTAAATTCAGAATTTGAGAGGATGGGTGTCTGCAGTGGGTGATATGTCAAGTTTGGCACCGAGGTTGGGGGGGGGGGTGGGGGTGCGGTGCGGTGTTGGGATGTGGGTATAGTAGGGGAAAGAGCAGAAAAATCAATGGAGGGAGAGTGAAGTACACATGGACATAGCAGTGGGGTCCTTTTTCCTCGACTGAAGATTCCCCTCTACATTGGTAAAATGTCTCTCTTGCTGCAATTTTGCACGAACTCTTTCTCCTCCCCTCAGGGCCGTAAGTTCTCCTAGTCTTCACTTTCCCCCTCAGCAGCCACTGCCATTTACAACTTCTCTGATACATCTTTTACTTCTCTCATTACTGCCTGGTTTTGTCACACCATTAAACTTCTGTCATTTAATCATCTCTTGTTCTCCATCTCATCATAGACTTCATTTATTTTCCTCCCACCTTTCTTCCCTGCCTTTGTCCCTCCCTTCTAAGCTATTCATCTGTAAACTTCATTGATCTGAAACGTTAACTCAACCTTCCTCTCCCTGCAGATGCTCCCCGACCAGCCTGTTTCCACCATTTTCTGTTGTTTTACCAAGATTTATTCATTTGAATGTATAATTCATTAATTTAGAAATTATAATTAAATGTTTTAAATAATGTTATAACAGACCTGGTTAACTTAAATAATGGACAGACCGAGAGGAATTCTCATGGTAGCCGTAGTTTGTTCGTGCAATGCCATCGGTTTGTCATAAAAATGTTAAAGTGACCGATTAGAATTGTTTTTGGCATAATGTGATTGCGTCACTCATAAAAATGTTATCGACAAGGAGTGACATTATATTTGCAATATAGTGACAATGAATGAATCAGAAAACTTCTACATGAAACATCAGACACAGAGGATATAAAAATATTCCATACTTTCAACACTTTATAAGGCAAATCATTTTAAAATGTTTTCCATTATAATTATTCTATTCAATTACAAAAAATGTTTTATACAAGCCGGACACCATCCGGGAGAAAGCAGCCTGCTTCATTAACAACCCATCCACCACTGGCAGTAGTGTGCCACACCGACAAGGTACACTGCAATCAACTCGCCAAGGCTCTTTTGACAGCACCTTGCAAACCAGCGACATCTGCCACCCAGAAGAAGAGGGCAGCAGGTACGTGGGAATAACACCACTTGCAAGCTCCCTCCAAGTCACAAATCATCCTGACTTGGAAGTATAAATTTTTAAAATTAATTTTCAGGATGTGGGCATCACTGGCTAGGCCTAGCATTTATTGCCTATCCCTAATTGCCCTTGAGAAGGTGGTGGTAAGCTGAAAATACAGGGTGCTTGTGGTTTTCCACAGTTATACGTAATTACACAAGATTGTCTTTTTACTAACAGCTACCTATTAGTTGGAAGGCTGTGGATAGTGGGAAAGCTGCAGGTAGATTCAGAAGTTGAGATGACAGGTGTCTGCAGTGGGTGGTATGTCAAGTCTGGCACTAAGGTTGGGGGGGTGCTGGTCCGGTATTGGGGTGTGGGTATAGGGGGAAGTGCAGAAAAATCTTGAACCGCTGCAGTCCATGTGGTGTAGGTACATCCACAGTACTGTTTAGGAGGGGTTCCAGGATTTTGACCCAGTGAAGAAACGGCAATATGTTTCCAAGTCAGGGTGGTGAGTGGCTTGAAGCAGAACTGCCTGGTGGTGATGTTCCTAAGTGTCTGCTCCCTTTGTCCTTCTAGATGGTAGCAGTCGTGGGTTTGGAAGGTGCTGTCTAAGGAGCCTCAGTGAGTTCCTACAGTGCATCTTGTAGATGCTACACACTGCTGCTATTGTGCGTCAGTGGTGGAGGGAGTGAATGTTTGTGGATGGGGTGCCAATTAAGAGGGCTGCTTTGTCCTGAATGGTGTCAAGCTTCTCGAGTGTTGTTGGAGCTGCACTCATCCAGGCAAGTGGAGAGTATTCCATCACACTCCTGACTTGTGCCTTGTAGATGGTGGACAGGCTTTGGGGTGTCAGGTGGTGAGTTATTGCAGCAGGATTTCTAGCCTCCTACCTGCTCTTGTAGCCACAGTATTTATATGGCTAGTCCAGTTCAGTTCATGGTCAACAGTAACCCCAGGATGTTGATAGTGTGGAAATCAGCGATGGTAATGCCACTGAATGTCAAGGGGCGATGGTCAGATTCTCTCTTATTGGAGGTGGTCATTGCCTGGCGCTTGTGTGGGGCAAATGTTCCTTGCCACTTATAAGCTCAAACCTGGATATTGTCCAGGTCTTGCTGCATTTGGACATGGACTGCTTCAGTATCTGAGGAGTTGCGAATGGTGCTGAACATTGCAAACATCACCACTTCTGACCTTATGATGGAAGGAAGGTCATTGATGAAGCAGCTGAAGATGGTTGGGCCTATGACACTACCCTGAGGAACTCCTGCAGTGATGCCCTGGAACGGAGATCACTGACCTCCAACAACCTCAACCATCTTGCTTTGGGCTAGATTTGACTCCAACCAGTGGAGAGTTTTCCCCAATATTCCCATTGACTCCAGTTTTGTTAGGGCTCCTTGATGCCTCATTCGGTCAAATGCTACCTTGATGTCAAGGACAGTCATTCCCACCTGTACCTATACCTTACGGACTACAGAGGTTCAAGGAGGTGGTTCATGAACAGCTTCTAAAAGGCAATTAGGAATGGGCAACAAATGCTGACATTGCCAGCAACATCGCATAAACAAATAAAAAAAACACAATAGTCACCTTTTTGGTCCCTCCTTTCTTTGATCTTCTTTTACTATTTATTTGTTCATAAAAGACTTTGGATTCCTTTCCTTTTTATTTTAGCTGCTAATCTATTCTTTGCTTTTTCTTGCTCCCCTTACTTCTCGTTTAAGATCTCCTCTGTACTTTCTATATTCAGTTTGGTTCTCTGTTGTATTATGGGCGTTACAATTGTTCTTAATCTCCTTTTTTGTCTCATTTTAATCTCTATTGCTGGAGGCATCCAGGGATCTCTAGCTTTGAATGCCATTTTTTTCTCCCTCACGGGAACTCTGTACCCAAACCATCACCTCCTTGAAGGCCTTCCAAACACTGTTTTGCCTACCAATATCTGATTCCAATGCACCTGCGGCAGATCACTTTTCAACTCACGGAAATTATCCCTCCTCTAGTTAAATATTTTTATGTTCGATTGTACCTTGGTCCTTGTTCATAACTATTCTAAACTTGATGATATCACAATCACTGTCCCCCAGTGCACTCCCACTGAAACATGCTCCATTTCATTCCCCAGAACGAGATCTAACACTGCTCCTCCCTCATTTGGTTAGAAATCAAGAAAGCTTTTGCGTGCACATTTTAGGAATTACTAAATTTCTGACACAAGGTCGTAGACCCGGAACATTAACTCTGTTTCTCTCTCCACAGATGCTGTCAGATTTGCCATGAGGATAATTAAAATCTTCCATTATCACTCTTGCTGTAGTTTCTGAAACCTTTTGCAATTTGCCTTCAAACTTGCTCATCTATCACCTTCCCATTATTTTGAGTTCTATAGCATACACACTGCAGTGTCACACTTTAACCAAATAGTCTCTGTCTGTGACTTCTTAGCTGCATTTTTCCAATCCTCCCCTTCTTTGAGCCAGGCCTCTTATTGCCACTATATCTACGCCTGTGTGGTGACTTGTGCCTGCAGCTCACCAACCTTATTTACTGCGCTCAGCACATCTATGAATATTCACTCCAAATTCATTTCAGACTACCTCTGATTTGCTCCCTGTCTGATTCCACATATTTCTGAACAATTCTTGACTCTAGTGCTACTGTATTTTCCTCTCCCAGCCCTCTGTGCACCTTGTTTCTCCTGTCTAATTCATCCTGGTGCCTAGCCCCCGCCAAACTAATTTAAACCCTTCTCCAAAGGAGTGCCTTCTCATGAGGACATTGGTCCCAGCTCTGTTGACGTGCAGCCTGTTCACTTTGAACAGGTTCTGCCCTGGAACTGGTTCTTATGCCCCAGGAATCTGAAGCCTTTCCTCCTGCACCATTTGTCAAAGCACAGATAACCTGTTTTATCCTACCATTCGTATGCTGGTTTGTGCATGACACAGAGTAATCCAGCCTTTACGGCATTTGAAATCCCACTTATTAACAACCTCCCTAGCTGCTGATGTTTGGCCTTCAGGGCCTAGAAATATACAAACATATTCAGCATGTTAATGTGGTAACTAGGGAGGTCATGTATTATAACAGACTTGGTATCAGACCTCTATATGTGGGTGAACACTTGAGAAACAATGACAAAAATAATTCAATTTCAGTTCATTAGTAAAGCCATTGGTAATGAGAATCTATAGTTAATTCAAGGTTTTATAAAGAATTAGTTTTACTAAAATGGCGTAAAACTTAATCGCGTCAATTGGTTAACTCAACTTCGTGGAGATGTTGCTGATTTTGAAAATAAACAAGGAAACCATGCATGTTCCTAAAGTTAAAAGGACACAGAGCTAGACTAAGTCAAGGTGACTAACCAATCATTTCCAAATGAATGGGACAGGTTGATGGATCAGCTAGTCTTTTCCGGTTGGGCATTTTTGTACACTTGAACCCCTTCTCTCTACTACCTCTATCTCCATTTCCCTTCTTTAATTCCCTCACACCTGTACTTTTGACTAGTCTCTCTTTTCATTCCCCAAAACGTTTTTCAGAAAACAAATGGCGGAATTTGTAGAAACTGGCTGCAGATTGCATAACTGTCAGGTGATATACTCTCACTATAATGTACCAAGTATTGTGCAAAACAGTGTGACACCGTTAATAGTGACAACACTTACCCCAGCATCACCTGCAGGAGGAACATATATTACAGGTACTTATAATGGCTTTCAATGAAACATGTACCAATTATGCTGACTTGCGTATATAAAATAAATTACCTTGAAACTTTGCAATATAGCCCCTGTATTGCACACTCTGGTTACTGGGTCCACAAAACTTTCTCATGCTTTCCACAAATATTTTCCAGCTGCCATTTTATTTCTCAGTAACCTAAAATAAAAATTGAAATGAAATTTTAAAAAAAGATACATTTCTCAATTGCATAATTAAATATATTCAGTTAATTGTCTTTGTGCATTTTACTACCCTCATTTAGGCCTCTTCTTGTCTCAAAAAGGTTGAACTTTGAATGAATATTTTTATCCTCCAACAATTAAGATACAGCAATTATATATCTATCCATTTTGAGCCTGTGCAGTTTGCAGGACTTTCCAGAATGCAATCTGTGCATCATCAGGACAGGAAAGTAGAAGGTATGTTCCCTCATCCTATGACAATTTGAGAACTACTTTTTTTCCCCAGAAGACTTTGAAATAGATTCAAATTTCCAAGCTTTCATTCAGGCAATTGATGTTTTTATATAAATATACAAATTTATGTTATCGAAATATTATATAAGTGCACTGTTGATGGACAGTGACAGTACTCCAGCTCACAAATTTCTGTCCTTTAATTTTAACAAGTAGAAATTTTATGTTCATTTGTTTGAAGACAAGAACAAAAAATGAACCAGCTGATGATGGGGTAAACAATGACGCAACTGACAGGAAAATAAGAACAAGAGTCGATCCATTCCGCCCCTTGAGCCTGTTCTGCCATTCAATGAGATCTTGGCTAATCCATACTCTAATTCCATCCACTTGCCTTGGCTCCACATCCCTTAATTGGCAAGCCAAATCTATTGATCTCAGGTTTAAAATTTTTAACCAAACTAAATATACTGCTTTTTTGTGGCAGACAGCTCCACACTTCTGCCACTTTTGGTGTGAGGAACTGTTTCTTAACTTCGCACAAAAGATTAATACACAAGATAAGATCACACAGAGTTTGGAGTAATATATTAGCTTGGATAGAGGATTGGCTAACCAACAGAAAGCAGAGAGTTGGGATAAATGGGTCTTTTTCTGGATGGCAAGCTGTAACTAGTGGGGTGCCACAGGGTTCGGTCCTTGGGCCCCAAATATTTACAATCTATATTAATGACTTGGATTCAGGGATAGAAGGTATTATAGCTAAATTTGCAGATGACACCAAAATAGGTGAGAAAGTAAGTTACAATGAAGAAATAAGAAATTTACAAATGGATATGGACAAGTTAGGTGAATGGGCCAAAGTTTGGCAGATGGAGTTTAACGTGGATAAGTGTGAGGTTATCCATTTTGGTTGGAAGAATAAAAGGCGACTTATTATTTAAATGGAGAGAAACTTCAGAATGCTTCAGTACAGAGGGATCTGGGTGTCCTCCTGCATGAATCGCTGAAAGCTAGTATAACAGTACAACAGGTAATAAGGAAGGCAAATGGAATTTTGGCAATTATTGCTAAAGGGATAGAGTATAAAAATAGGGAAGTGTTGCTGCTAATGTATAAGGCATTGGTGAGACCGCACCTGGAGTACTGTACACAGTTTTGGTCCCCTTACTTGAGGAAGGATGTAGTTGCACTGGAGGCGGTTCAGAGGAAGTTCACTAGATTGATTTCAGACATGCGGGGCTTGTCTTAAGAGGAGAGATTGAGCAGTTTCGGCCTATACTCGCTAGAGTTTAGAAGGATGAGAGGAGATCTAATTGAGGTTTATACGATGCTAAGGGGGATAGACAAAATAGACGTGGAGCAGATGTTTCCCCTTCTGGGGCATTCTAGAATGAGAGGCCATAATTTTAGGCTAAGGGGTGGTAGACTTAAATCAGAGATGAGGAAGAATTACTTTTCTCAAAGGGTCGTGAATCTGTGGAATTCACTACCTCAGAGTGCAGCTGATGCCGGGAAGCTGAACAAATTTAAGGAGGAGATAGACAGATTTTTAATTAGTAATGGGTTGAAAGGTTATGGGGAGAGGGCAGGAAATTGGAGTTGAGGCCGAAATGAGATCAGCCATGACTGTAATGAATAGCAGCGCAGACTTGAGGAGCTGAATTGCCTACTCCTGCTCCTAATTCTTATGTTCTCTCCTGTGTGGCTTGGCTCTGATTTTAAGATTATGTCGTCTAATCCTAAAGTTCCTCCAACAGTGGAAAAATGTTTCTCTCTATCTATCCCATTTATTCCTTTCACAATCCTAAAAACCTCATTAAAGCACCCTTTAACTTTCAGAGAATACAAGACTAGTAGATGTAATTTCTTCTCATACTCTAATCCTTGGGTCTCTGGTACCATACTGGTAAATCCGTGTTGCACTCCTTCCAAGGTCAATGTATGTTTTCTAAGGTGTGCTGTCCAATTGCTCAAAAAAAGCTAATGGCAGTTTGGGTCCTATTCTACTAGGATCCCCTCCTTCAAAAGGATGTTCTATTCTGGTGCATCCAATAACAAACCTCAGGAGCTCCCAATGCTTCCAAATTCCTTCCTAAACACTGCTGGACCTCTGAATCAACCCCTCTCAGACTTCCCACCATGCACACTGCTGGACCTCTGAATCAACCCCTCTCAGACTTCCCACCATGCACACTGCTGGATCTCTGAATCAACCCCTCTCAGACTTCCCACCATGCACACTGCTGGACCTCTGAATCAACCCCTCTCAGACTTCCCACCATGCGCACTGCTAGATCCTGCGACAGCACCTACCCCCCATTTTTGAGAAACAGCATTCCCAGTTCTGCCAAATCACCTAACTACTCCAATTATTCCCAGAGTTCAAGAGCTTTCTCTCCAATGCCTCAAAATCAGGATCCTTCTCCCAGCAGTTACAGATCCGAAAACCTGACAGACTATTTTAGACTTCCCTTCTAGTGCTTTTAAAACTTATGGCTCAGTGTGAGCGATACCACAGGATACTTAACTAGTGACAGTTATTGTATGACACACAGTGTGATGCTTTAATAATGAAAATACCTGTCATAGTACCACCTATAGTAGCAATAAATACTGCGGGTACTTATAATACATTTTCAATGGAACCCGAGTCCCAAGTATTGAATTTAATGCAATATTAGTTGATTTCCAGTGACATTGCTTCCGCTGCTTCTTCTCTCTTTCTCTTCAGCTTCTCTCCCCATATCTCTCTTTATTTGGGTAGAAAGCAACGGGTGGCATGGGATGTTGTGGCAGGAAAAGGCCTATTTCAGAAAGCCAGCTGTTGAAGGATTGAACTGGAGCCAACTTGACACACTTTCATATTTATTTACAGAATTACACATTACAGAAATGTAGCTTTTGACCGAGCAGCCACAGCTTTAATCTGTGTCTATTGATATAGGCTTAAGTGAAACCCCAATTGATGCCCACTACCTGCAAACAATTAAATGCACTTAATATACAATACACATTCACCTTCAGGTAAAGATTTTATCAAAGAAACACCTGTCCCATGTACCAGCTTTCAATATTGACACAAATCGTGTGATCAGCAGCGATTGAACAGGCTAAGCCATTCATTACACTCCCATTTGCTCATAGACTCTTTCTGGGCTGTTGTGCTGGAACTTGCAGTGACTCAGAATCAAAAACAGTGTATCGCCAACAGCAGGCAACCTGATTCCTGCGAAAACAGGCAACCAACAGCGCATCTCTGTCTCCTGAACCAATCAGGTTGAAGAAACCTGAGGCATGCATAGTGTACAACCATGAAGTGTCAATTAGAATATTTAATTCACGTACTGAAAGCAAAAGCAGAGAGAAAAAGTTGGGATTGAGAGAGATAGGAGTCAGAAAGAAAAAGTTCAGTTTTCCTAGTTTAAAAAAAAATCTCCTAAAATAATTAGCATCCAAATAGATGAGGCTCCACATTTGTAAAAGTTAACTTTCAGTGCCGGAGAGGTTGCTTGGTAGTATTCAATACTTTTTACACTGTTAAAATAAATTACCTACATTGACAAGACAAATTTTTCTGTTGATTTTAATGGGTACCTAGCGTATAAGTACTGCACTCCATGTCCTCATACTGTGTTTCAATGTTGAATCTCTGGGTGAGGTAGTGGTATAAGCGCACCTTCTGGAGGAGTTGGAAAATTCTACAGCAACTGTCTGATTGTTTTTTAATTCTTTCATGGGATGTGGATGTCACTGGCTAGACCAGCATTTGTTGCCCATCCCTAATAGCCTTTGAGAAGCTGGTGGTGAGCTGTCTTCTTGAACCGCTGCAGCCCATGTAGTATTTCCAAATGTAACTGTGCATGTGCGGCCACTGGAAGTTACAGCCCAATTTGCTACTTTGTGCTGATAATGTCACCGTTATTCTTTCTGCAAAATATGGGCCATTATATAATTATATAAAAACATACATTGATTTCCTGTGGCATAGTACATAGTTAAGAACAAGCATAGTAATGTGGCCTTCAGCTGAAGTGAGGCTATAGGATGAGAGATAATCAAACAAGTATACAGAGGTATAATTCAGTCCCCATTTTAACTTTAATTTAATATTTTCATTGTAAATTCTTATGTCCACATTGGAAATGAAAATTGCCCACATAAACTTGACATGCTCTAATTACACATTCCCACCAATGGTGATGCTGCAGTGCCTCTTGATCAGTGATGACCAATTGGGATATTGGAAAATTTTTATTGGACTCATAAAAAATGCTTATAGATTCACTGCGATTTATTTCTTCAAAATAGTATCTTGCTATGTAAAACACATTAGTAACTGTACACAGTGTGATCTAACCAAGGTTCGATATGCATTGAGCATAGTTTCTCTACTTTTCCTTATGCAAGGCATTCTCGTCTTCTGACTGATGTTGGTTGTAGCAGTTCGTTTTTTCAAATTTTCAGCAACTAATGATAATCATTATATAATATGTATGTTAATTCCTTATATTCACATTCTCTTAATTACTTTACAGCCATCCCTCGTTTAGCACACATAATATATTCCTAAAAAAAATGGTGTGCTAAATGATAAGAAGCTAAACGAAAATCACTTTCCCTTAAGAAACCATGTACTAAGGGTGGGATACATTCCTGACCCGTAAATTAAAAATCTAATGGCTGCCTTGAACTTAACTGGCTCAAAAATACTCTTATTAACTCTTAATAATAACTTACTAAATCTATTTACCTCCCGCTTGCTGACTCTCCCACTCGCTGCTTCCCTCGTTGAGTGGGCCACAGGAAAGACAAGCGGCCCAAGGGTCATATGATGAATACCGCTGCTCTAGATAGATAGAATTAACTGATGGTCAGTTATCAATATCAACAGGTATTCTGATGATGAGAGGCAATACTGCAGATGTGCGTGCAGTTGTAAACATCCAACAGAAAGTTCCAAAATGGATTGAAAATGACATTATAACAATAACTTGTATTCATATGTGTATCTAATGTAGTAAAATGTGCCAAGGCACTTCACAGGGTTGTTCTCAAACAAAATTTGACACCAAGCCACAAAGAGAGATATCAGGGCATGACCAAAAGATGATTAAATAGATTTTCTTTATTCTTTCCTGGGATGTGAACATCACTGGTAAGGCCAGCATTTGTTATCCATCCCTAATTGTCCTTGAACTGAGTGGCTTGCTAGGCCATTTCAGAGGACAGTTGAGTCAACTCCATTGCTGTGGGTCTGGAGTCACATGTAGGCCAGACCAAGCAGAGATGGCAGATTTCCTTCCCTAAAGGACATTAGTGAACCAGATGAGTTTTTACAACAGTCGATGACAGCTGTCTTGGTCACCATTACGGCCTGCTTTATATTCCAGATTTATTCATTGAATTTAAATTCCACCAGTTGCCCTGGTGGGATTTGAATCCATGTCCCCAGAGCATTAGCCTGTGCATCTGTTCAGTGAAATTACTACTACACAACCTTGTATTAACAAGCATATTAAAAGAGGAAGAGAGGTGGAGAGGTTTAGAGAGGGAATTCCAGAGCATAAGGCCTGAGCAGCTGAAGGCATGGTCACCAATTGTGAAGCAATTAAAATCAGGGATGCTTACGAGACCAGAATTGAGGGAGCACAGATATTCTGAAGGATTGTAGGGCTGGAGAAGATTACACAGAAAGGGAAGGGCCAAGGTCAAGAGGAATTTGAAAATAAGGATGAGGATTTTAACATGGAGGAATTGTTTAAGTGGCAGCCAATGTAGGTGAGTGAGTGAATGATGGGTAGGCAGGCAGCATAGTTTTGGATGACGTCAAGTTTACCAAGCTTAGAATATTTGAGGCTAGCCAGGAGTGGTTTGGTTTGGTCAAGTCTAAGCAAAAAAAGGCATGGATAAAAATTGCAGCAACAACTCTGAGATAGTGGTGAAGTTGGGCAAGGTTACAGAAAGAAAAATAGGCACTTTTAGACAGAGTAGATGGGGAGAAACCATTCCCATTGGCAGAAGGGTCTAGAGCCAGGGCACTCCGATATAAGGTGAATGGCAAAAGAACAAAGGCAACATGAGGAAAAACTTTTTTTACACAGTGAGCCGTTAGGATCTGGAATGTGCTGTCTGAGAGAGGCACATTCAATAATGGCTTTCGAAAGAAAATTTGGATAATTATCTGAAAAGCAAAGATTTGGAGGAAAAGATGGGGGACTGGGACTGGTTGAGTTGTTCTTGCTGGCATAGACACCACAGGCCAAATGACCTCCTCCTGTGCTGTACATTTTATGGTTCTATCTGGTCGGAAGCTCACCTCGGGGTCAAATGTGACACCTATATTGTGAACAGTCTGGTTTAACCTCATGCTGTACCCAAGGAGAAGAATGGAGTTGGTGTCAAGGGAATGGAGTTCGGTATGGCATTTAAAAGTTAGGATTGGGAAGGGAACTGCACTACATTTTTGTAGTGAATAAGTGTTAATACTAGAAGTTTGGTTAGGGTAATAACAGCTGAGTAGAGAGGAAGCTAACACAACTTAGGCAGCAATTCCTCAAATGTCTAGCACACGTGATTGTTATAGGTTAGAATGAAGAATTAAATGACCCCAAGACATTACGAGAGAAAAGTAATTATTTTGGCCTGGTACACAAGCTACCAGAATATTCCCCCAATCTAATGGAGCAGCAGAATACTACTGATCCAATTAAATCCCCACTACATGTTAAATCCTCTAACGTTTCTCTGAAAGGAGTTGATCCCACTAAAGAAAATACATTCACAGTGCGAATCTGGATGAAAATTATTTAAAATGATGTCCTCAAGTTACAACCAAAATTCCTAGCATACATGCCTACAGAACTTGGCTTTAAGACAGTAACAGTCTTACTTGCTAGTAGCCAAAACACTGAGTGGAGAGAAAAGTTCAGATTAATTAAGGACTTAGTACCACAGCATACCACACCATGAATTCACCCAGAGGGCAGGAGGAAGGCCACCATTTTAATACTTGTGAAAACTAAAAAGGCAACTAATATAAAGTTCAGAGAAGAGGAAGAATATACAAAATCCCTACAAAAATGTGGATTTCTCTAAATCGATCCTTTCCTCTATTTCCCCAGCTCGTCATATTATACCAGAAACACAACCTAAGTTGTTTGCTGAAGAAGGTTAACTGTGTTTTACCAAAAACAATGTGTAGTTCAAATTTTGAACTATTAATCTGTCTTCAGTGTAAGTCATCTGCTGAGAGTTGCAATTGGAAGGGCTTGTAACTGCTTTATTAAGGTGCTCATTAATGAGATAAGTCAATTCTTGTCCATATTTGCACTAAAAAAATAAATCCAGCAACGAAACTATTGGGTATGTTACCACCATTTAAAATCAGACACCCATAATTTAGGGAGGATATTTGAAATTCACTATATAATTAGACCCAGAACACAGTATTCTAGAAAAAAAGGCAAAGTCACTGGATTCAAAATTGATGGGCATAAAAGTACGCCTGAATAATCTAAGCTAAGCAATGGTACTGCACCACAACTAGGACACCTCACAGAACAATTTTCATAAATACAAGAAGCAGCAGGGTTGTTAGCCCTCCCGGATTGTACTAAAGACTCCCAGAATAGGACCTAAATATCATAGAGATTGTTTCTGGCAGTCAGGGAAATTTTGGCACTTGAAATTCCCACTGCAACAACAGCCACTCACCACCACTTGCCCCTTGATGTCACCAGCCTCCGCTGCAGGGACGTCTCCATCTGGGAGAGATCAACTTCTCACCCCACCACATAGAGCCGGGACTGGCTGGTGCAGCGGGAACGATCAGAGTCAAATTGGTGGCGGTCGAGAGTCAGGTAGCTGGAAGTTGGCAAAAGAATGGGAAACCAGGGGATAGGTGTCAGGGAGAAACTGGCAAATGGGATAGGTGTGGAGACCACCATTTTCTGAAGAGCTGAAAGCAGCGGTAGCAAAGTGATTAGAGAGAATGGTGTCGAGAAAGGAGCTGCCAATAAAGGCATAAGCGAAACTTGCAGAAGACTCTGGGTAAATAGGGAAAGGCTGTTTCCGGTGGGAAAATCCGAATCAAGGAAACAAGGATTGAGGATTTTTACTGGATCAGTGATCAAGAACAATGGTTTTGACATGCTGAAATCCAGGTACAGATTGGCTCTAATTGAGGCTCATTGTCAACTGAGCCCAAACCAGAATGCTAGGAGATGGGAGAGAGATCGGGCATATTAAGAGTGACATCAAGTGGGGAGCTTGACTGCAGCTTGAGTACAGCAGGAGGGTGCTGAGTTTAGTTTTAAACAGCGAATATCAGTGGATTATAATGTTGTTACCACCTATTACTTACTACCAGTGCCGTACATATCATCAATGGGTGATTATATTACTATCGATTCTGAGGGAAAATCTGAGTGCTAACAGTATTGCTGTTAGTTATCTGTGCAATTTTAGTGAATTATTAATTACTGATAGAATCAAATTTCCTTTCACCTTTGGTTGCCCTCTGCAAGCCCCTCTCCCATCTTTGGTTTGCCCTCCTCCCCACCTGAGTCTATTTTCTTTACCTACTCACTGTAACCTCCCTCGGTCTTGGAATCTTTTGCACAGCAGCTGCTGATGCACAACCATGAGCAAAACTACTCAACTGCAAGGAACTCAACCTTTTGTTAGATAACATGACCAGATGGCACGTCAGACCATGTGATCAAACGTCCAGTAATGCCTCCAGAGTTGAAAAACCTAAGAGCAAGCTAAGTTGGTAAATGAGGAGAGCTTGTTTTTCAAAAACAAACCAATGCCAAAATACTTATTACGCTTGGTTATAAAGACTGGCAAAATATTTTTGAGTTATGAGTAACAAAACAGCATTCAAGATCAGACATTTCTTCCCCACTGCTGCTGTGATGGGGGGTGGTGGGTGTAAGGTCTTCCTGTTTGCAATATAAACAAGGGCCATCTATTTCCTAGTCAGGACAGAGTACAGGGTTTAAAAATACTGCTAACAGAACTAATGTTGTAATGTGAAATAAAAACAGAAAATACTGTAAGTACATAATAGGTCTGTTGGCATTTGAAAAACGAAGACAGGTTAATGTTTCAAACGCAGATCCATTCAGCACTTCTTTTCTTTTTTGTTATTACCAACAGGGTAGCTACCATCTCGGTCATAAAGGATGTAATCATTCAACAAACAAAATCAGATACAAAACAATTGTTATTGTTCGATGTAACTGCCCATATGAGATCTATATTCCCAAAAAACAGTTGGACTAACAAAGAAAGTTTCAACTAGTAAAATCCATTCCTGCTGAGTCTACTGGCTTGTTCATTTCATATAAATATTAAAAAGTGGCAAGATGACCTCAAACTATCCAAATAAAAATAGACCTCATATTGCCCAGTCTTAAGTCAAACTGGTCATTGTTAATGAGTCTCTAAAACACATTTTTCAGGCACTTTTGGAACCTGGGCTAGTAATTATCATTCTGCTTTTATGGCCAATATGGATCCCTTTTTTACAATAGCAATTATGAGTTTGAACCTTAGCTTTGATATGATGTCCAGCCTTTCCAATTTTTGGGTTTCATTTATTCCT
Organism: Cetorhinus maximus; assembly: GCF_964194155.1. Lineage (NCBI taxonomy): Eukaryota > Metazoa > Chordata > Chondrichthyes > Lamniformes > Cetorhinidae > Cetorhinus > Cetorhinus maximus. The sequence goes on from NC_135894.1 coordinate 46,756,443, forward strand.
GAATTTAAATTAAAAATCTGGTTAAGATTTGTGTCAATGTGTGCCTTTATAGGTCCAAATTAAAACAGAATAATTTAAAATTGTAAAAGGTGAACTTGATTCCCAAAGGATAGGAAGGAAAATAAGTTGTGAAGAAGGCATAAGGAGTGTGCAAAGGGGCATTGATAGGTTAAGTGAGTAGGAAAACATTTGGCAGCTGGAAAATATTGTGGGAAAATGTGAACTTGTCCACTTTGGCAGGAAGAATAGAAAAGCAGTATATTATTTAAATGGAAAGAGATTGCAGAACTCTTGAGGTACAGAGGGATCTTGGTGTCCTGGTACACAAACCACAAAAGGTTAGTGTATAGGCACAGCAAGTGATTAGGAAGGCATATGCAATGCTGTCATTTATTGCAAGGGAAATGGAATATAAAAGTATGGATGTTTTGCTACAGTTGTCTAGGGTATTGGTAAGACCACATCTGGGGGATTGTGTACAGTTTTGGTCTCCATATTTAAGGAAGGATATAAATGCATTTATCTTATGAGGAAAGGTTGGGCAGGCTGGGCCTATATCCACTGGAGTTTAGAAGAATGAAGAGCAATCTTATCAAAATATATAAGGTTCTGAGGGGACTTGACAGGGTGGACGTTCCCCCTTGGGGGAGAGATTACAACTTGGGGACACAGTTTGAAAATAAGGGGTCTCCCATTTAGGACAGAGATGAGAAGAAACTTTTTTCTCTCAAAGGTTGAGTCTTTGGAACTCTCTTCCCTGGAGAGAGGTGGAGGCAGGGTCATTGAATATTTTTAAGGCAGAGGTAGAGAGATTCTTGACTAACAAGGGAATCAAAGGTTACCGAAGGTAGGCGGAATATGGAGTTGAGGCCACAGTAAGATCAGCCATGATCTTATTGATTGACGGAGGAGGCTCAAAGGGCCAAATGGCCTACTCTTGCTCCAAATTCCTATGTTGGTATGTAATTTTGCACGGAACAAAGAAAATACTTTTATGGAAATAACAACATTTCCAACTGCCTTTAAAAAGTGTTATGCTAAAACAAACAGGGATAAATTAATAGCTCCTTTGTTCAATTGTCTGTAAGCAACGCAGGCAATAGGTTCTATACAGGTTCTGTACATTGATTGAGAAAGACAATAAAGTGCTTCCTGCAGCAAACAGGAAAAGTAATTGCATTTGTCATACGAAATCTACAGTATGCTGACCTAGAGGTTGAACCTTAATTTTGAATTATGTTTTGCAAATGGAGGTAATTATCAGCGACAATTGGGTTTAACTCTAAAGGCTTTGTATTTGTATATCCTATCTAGATCCTTGACCACAACAGCTTCTTGTCACAACACACAACACTTTTACCACTTGGTTTAAATCCATAGCTTCACAATTCTATCAACTGTACATTGTCTATGTTTACACTTCACCGTGTTTCATCAGAAGCAAAGGATGGTGGTGGATGGATGTCTTTTTAGGCTGGTAGTTGTTTTGCAGTGGTGTTCCCCAAGCATTTTTCAATTTTTACAATGACCTAGGCTAGTGGGCAATGAGCAGCATTATAAAATTTGCTGATGACATGCAACTTGGAATAGATAGTGATGGGGGTAGTTATGGGCTTCAAAATGTCATAGGCAGGATGGTAAAATGGCCAGAAGCATGGCAGATAGAGTTCAAAGCAGTGTGATGGGCTGTACTTGAGAGGATTAATAGGGAAAGACAGTATACATTAAAAACATGAGGCAGAATTTTACGAGTCGGCAGGCGGGGGCGGGACCCGTACGCCAACGCGTAAAATGACAAAGTGGTGATGTCGGGGGGAGCTCCCGACATCACCACGCCCCATTTAAATTTTCAGGAAGGCGGGAGCGCAGCAAAATCAGCTGCGTGCCCACCAACCTGTCAAAGGCCAATTGAGGCCATTGACAGGGTCAATTAAGTAATTAAAGGACCTGCCCGTCCAACCTTAAGGTTGGAGGGCAGGCCAGGAGCCTTGGCAGGAACTAGAAAAAACATGAAACCTCATCCACGGGTGGCATGAGGTTTCATGTAGGCTTTAAAAAATTTAAATAAAGGTTTTGTGAAAATTATGGACATGTCCCAATTCTTGTGACATTCTCACATGAGGGGTCATGTATGGGAAATTTTATGTTTCTATTTTTGTCTTTTTCACATTTAGAGCCAATCTCCCTGAGGCAGTGCTTAGCCTCAGGGAGATGAGTGTGCTCTTTTGTGCGCATGCACGAAAGAGCACACTCTCGATTTTGGGATTCCCCCGCCCGCACGGGGAGCGCATAGCGCTTCCGTGTAGACGTCATGCTGGGCGGGCCTTAATTGGTTACTATATATACAAATCCTCAAAGGTGGCAGAACATGTTAATAAGGTGGTTAGAAACGCATATGGACTACTTGTGTCTATACGAGCATATAAACATACGAATTAGGAGCAGGAGTAGGCCACTTGGCCCCTCGAGCCTGCTCTGCCATTCAATAAGGGCATGACTGATCTGACTGTAACCTCCACTCCAAATTCCTACCTACCCCGATAACCTTTCACCCCTCTTGTTAATCAGGAATCTATCTAGCTCTGTCTTAAAAGTATTCAAAGACTCTGCTTCCAGTGCCTTTTGAAGAAGAGAGTTCCAATGACACTCAAGCTGCAGGGAAAAAATTTCTCCTCATCTCACCCTGAAATGAGCGACCCCTTATTTTTAAACCATAACCCCTTGTTCTAAATTCTCCCACAAGAGGAAACATCCTCTCCACATTCACCCTGTCAAGATCCCTCAGGATCATAAAGGTTTCAATTAAGTCACCTTTTACTCATCTAAACTCCAGTGGTTTAGTCTAACCTGTCCAACCTTTCCTCGTAAACAACCTGCCCATTCCTGGTATTAGTCTAGTAAACCTTCTCTGAACTGCTTCTAATGCATTTACATCTTTCTTTAAATAAGAAGATCAACACTGTACACAGCACTCCAGATGTGGTCTCTGCAGCATAACCGTCTACTTTTGTAATCAATTCCCCTTATTATAAATTATAACATTCTCTTAGCTTTCCTAATTACTTGCTGCAACTGCAAATTAGCTTTTTGTGATTCAAGCCCAAGGACGCCCAGATCCCTCTGCATCTCAGAGCTTTGCAATCTCTCACCATTTACATAATATGCATCTTTTTTATTCTTCCTGCCAAAATGGACAATTTCACTTCTTCCCACATTATATTCCATTTGCCAGGTTTTTGCCCACTCACTTTATCTATGTCGCTTTGTAGCCTCCTTACGCCCTCTTCACAGCTTAATTTCCTACCTATCTTTGTGTTGTCAACAAATTTAGCAACCATACCTTCAGTCGCTTCATCCAAGTCATTTATATAAATTGTAAAAAATTGAGGCCCCGGCACTGATCCCTGCACACCACTTGTTACATTCCTCCAACCAGAAAATGACCCATTTATTCCTACTCTGTGTTTCCTGTTAGCTAGCCAATATGTTACCCCCTGTACCACAAGCTTTTATTTTCTGCAAAAACCTTTGATGTGATACCCTATCAAATGGCTTCTGGAAATCTAAATACAGTACATCCACTGGTTCCCCTTTATCCACAGCACATGTGACTCCTTCATAGAACTCCAATAAATTGGTTAAACATGATTTCCCTTTCACAAAACCATGTTGACTCTGTTTGATTGCCTTGGATTTTTCTAAGTGCCCTGCTATAACATCTTTAATAACAGCTTCTAACATTTTCCCTATGACAGATGTTAAGCTAACTGGCATGTAGTTTCCTGCTTTCTGTCTCCCTCCCTTTTTGAATAAAAGAGTTACATTTGCTATTTTCCAATCTAATGGAACCTTCCCCGAATCGAGGGAGTTGTGGAAAATTAAAACCAACGCATCATCTATCTCACTAGTCACTTCTTTCAAGATGCTAGGATGAAGTCCATCAGGACCTGGGGATTCGTCAGCCTGCAACTCCAACAATTTGCTCAATACCACTTCCCTGATGATTGTAACTTTCCTGGGTTCCCCCCTCCCTTCCATTTCCTGATTTACAGCTATTTCTGGGATGTTACTTGTATCCTCTATAGTGAAGACCGATGCAAAATATCTGTTCAATTCGTCTGCCATCTCCTTATTTTTCATTATTAATTCCTTAGACTCACTTTCTACATGACCAACGCTCACTTTAAAAAAAACTCTTCTTATTTAAATATTTAAAGAAACTCTTACTGTCTTTATATTTTTAGCTAGCTTTCTCTCATACTCTAATTTTTCCCTCCTTATTAATCTTTTTGTTATTCTTTGTTTCTTTATATTCTGCCCAATTTTCTGATCTGCCACCCACCTTTGTGCAATTATACGCTTTTTCTTTAAGTTTGATACTGTCTTTAACATTTTTAGTTTACCACGGATGGTGGGTCCTCCTCTTGGAAGTTTTCTTTCTCATTGAAGTGTAACTATTCTGTGTAATCTGAACTATCCCTTTAAAAGTCTGTCATGCACCTCTATTGACCTATTCATTTACCTCATATAAAGGGAGGTATAAAATATAAAAGCAAAGAGATCATGCTAGAATTTTATAAATCACTGGTTAGACCTCAACTGGAATACTTTGGGCAATTCCGGGCCTCACACTTCAGGAAAAAAAATAAAGGCTTTAGAAAGAATTCAGAGGAGTTCTCCACAATGTTACCAGGGATGAGGGACTTCGGCTAATAGGTAATGTTGGAAAAGTTAGATCCAATCTCTTTGGAAAAGAGGTTAAGAGGTGACCTAATGGAGGTTCTCAAGATGATCAGAGGTTTCACTAGAGTAAGTACAGAAAAATAACTCCCTCTGGCCAGGGGGTCAAAAAGTTGAGGTCATCAATCCCAAATTACTGGCAAAAGATCTAAAGGGGCGATGAGGAGATATCTTTCCACTCAGAGAGTTTTTGGGATCTGGAACTTTATACTTGAAAGGGTGTTAGAAGCTAATTCCATAAATAAGCTTAAAAGCTAGTTTGGATAGGTAAGGGAGGACAAAAAACTTACAGGATTATGGACAAAAAACAGGGATGTGGGAATAAGCATGACTGCTCTTTCAAAAACCCAGAACAGGCACTACAGGCCTCTTGCTGTAGTTTTCTATGATCAGTGGTGCCAAGAAGGCAGCATCATTAAGAAAATCAAGGTCAGTTATCTATTAAGCACAACCCAATTTTGCAGCCCAAATTCATTAATCAGATGGACCTAATTAATTTCTGGACTAAATGAGAACACTTCATTCTTTCCAATGAGCCTGTGTATACTAGGAAATCCCCGATAAATTTTAGCAGAAGCAAAACAAAATTGGTACAAATTTTAAAACTAGTGATAGTCAAAGTAATAAGGTTTAGTATGAAGTTCTAATTACTGACTTATTTTAAAAGGATCTGGAAGGCCAAAGTACATCCATGACTCAGATATACTCAATCAGGCTTAAAGTGTGACTTGAGGTGCAAAAAACAAACTTACATGCAAGTAAGGTAGTTTTAAAAGCAATTTAAAGTGTACTTGCTAAAAACAGTTTGTTTCCATTTTTTCCTCACTCACCTGGCCCCAAGCCACACCGTACATTGTTCAAAATGATGAGGATATTATCCTTCCTCCTCGGCACAGATTAAAACCATTTAAACTCTCTGCATATTTTAAGGGATTTTCAAATGCACCAAGGACAATGAATAAGCCCCACCAACATTTGGAGTACAGCATAATTTAAGTCTGAAGCTCGGATGGAGAAGACGATAAAAGCCCGTGCATATGTTTAGAGGAATCATTTGCATACAATTGAGCTTAAAAAGTGACAATTGAAATTTCATTAAGGGTTAAAAAATGGGGGATAGGGCAAAACAATTGTTTTTCATTATCATCCAAGTTGCAAAAATGCAGCTGGGACAAGCTATTAGGTGTTTAGTGCATATGTAATTTTGTTGCGTTGTCACCTTAGATTGGAGGAAGCTATTTTTAAATACAAGCAAGCTGCAATTGGTGAAAATGAGGCAGTTTTAAACACAAAGTGTAACCCTCCAGCCAGCTACCAATAACAACAATTTGAAAAATGCCTGTACTTAGAATGCAATTTTCTGGCTAGCAGCTGTCACAATTGGGTCCCGTGCAGAATGCATACTTGGAGCCAATAAAAAGTGGATGGCAAGAAATAATTCCAGATTAAAACTGCTCCCGACATATTGAATTACATGCCATTTATATTCACAACACTCTAAATATATAATGCAACTGTTAGGACCCACCGTAAATTAAATGACTGACATCTTTTGCCACCGTGGTTCCTATGAATTGCTTTCATTGACAACACAAATTCTTCAATTCTACGCTTTTAAAACTATAAGTCATTAAATTTGATAGTGAATAAAGCAAAATATACTCATCTTTGGATTTTAAAAAAAGATTAATGGCAGTTAACAGATGTTAAAATCAAATGTGTATTTTTCCCATTTGATGCGTTGTAAAACTACAAGATCTATCATATATCCCCACGTAAAAGTCGAGCTCATGTGATAGTTGACCCATGATATTTAGCTTAAAAATTTGTCATTTTTCATATACTTCATATAATAGTTGACCTTAATTTTGCAGGAATCAAAGCTCAAAAATCTCAGAACCGAAGTATAATCCTGTAGATATGTAGGAAGCTAAAATCACAAAAACTGTCAAAGTGTATTTCATCACAGTAATGGGGTGGTGCGATTCTTCAAACTTCATGGTTAGATGGCAGGTTACAATTCACAATGTACAGAAGCCTGTTTCTAATCAACATTAAGTATCCTAAATTCAAGTTTAATTGAATTTGACAAAATATGCATGAAGAGTGTTGCTTGGGACATCCGATTATTACAAATACTCTAAACATATAGGTATACCCAGTATTGCAGTGATGTTATACTACTGCTATCCTCTGTGGAATGACAGGAATTTGCTGCTAATTTCCCCAAATAGCAAATTCTCCAACTCAATCACCCCTAAGAGAATGGGCATATGGGAGGTTGCACTTTAGGGTACATCAAAACACTCTTCACACAAGTCTTATAAGAATCAAGACAACAGTTCTCAAAGAACATTACATATATAGCAAACATTAAGAAGGGATCGTTGACAAAGTAACAATTTTTGAAACTGGATCTATAATGCCTCAATCAACTTTTACAAAGCCAATTTAAAAAGAACTAACTAAGCTTTCCCAAAACCAAAGCAATCTCTGAGTGAATGCATTTAAACAGAAATAAAATCTATCTTAAAATTTAAAAGACAACATTTAGTCAAAAGAATATAGAACATCTGAACTAATACAAGTCAAGTTTGACCAGTAATTACTTCAGGACTCAGACAGTATAGTCAGTGCATTGCATGATCTACAGATCTTCCTTCCCCCACAACACTACCCTCGACAATGATTTTATTAAGATTACAGAAGTTATTTTTTCTATTTTTTTCCAGAGTTTTATTGGCCAGAGTAAATGATTTTTGGACCAGGCAATGGAATGCTTATTCCTCTCCTCTCTCCTGCCCCAATTTTCTCACCTGGCATCATGATCACACATTCCCAGCTTAAGTATAGCATAGTTTTGAGGTAAAGTTTGAGTAAAGTTATCTCTACTTTGTCCCAACACCATGCCTTAACCCAAGCTCAAACGAACACCAACTACAACGGTAGGACATTTCTTCTCTTCTAACATCTGTCATTTTTATCTTTCAGTGTGAGACTGTCAGTTTGTTGTGCCAAATTATAAATAAGTTTTGTACAACTTAACTCCTACTTAGAAACTAGATTAAGTTTGTCCAACTCATTTCACAAGCTTTACTGTCAATGAAGGGAAGACATTATAAACAAATATGAACCTCTTTTTCTGTCTGACATTTGCACTATGGTGCCTTCAGGTGTGAATTACCACAGCTTATTATGGTTCTATGGGCTCTAGGATTATTCATCATCCACACTAATTAAATTGCATTTTTTTTTAAAATTTGGAAACATTTAATACACTTTTACTTAAACAGTATCTGTGAAAGTAACAGATGCTGAATAAGGATATCAGTGAGCATAACTTGCTCAACCACTATATTACTCTACTAAATAACATACTCATTTATATATCTATCTTTTATAAATTTAAGAACTGTGAAAAGAGAGTGTCCTTGCCCAAAACTTCTGGGGAAATAATAAAGGCTCACCTATTCCAGTAGGCTGAGGTTATGAAGTGTCAGGGATCATCTTGTGAGACTCCAATCTTGGTATGGAGGCATGCTTTATGGGAGCACTAAATCAGCCCTGTAGTGTAATAGAACTATCTCTAGCCTGCAATCTCATAGAGTGCATCCATATAGTTAGCATTTCTTCTCATGATATATTATTGTGGGAGCTAATCTCAAAGACAAATAATTAAAATTAATTATCGATATACTCCCTTGAAATGAAAACAATATTCCTCCCGCTCAAGTGTTAATGATTTCTGTCACTAAACGTTTTCTTCCTTGGGATAATGTAGTAAACACAGGCAGGAATGTGTTTTGCAAGTTGTGGGAGAACTTGAACCATCTCCAAAGCCTTCACATCCTGTCCAGAATTAGACACAATGCTCCAGTTGGGGTTGAACATGTGATTTTTATCGGTTTATCATAACCTCCAGGCTTTTGTACTCTATGGGTGAAATTGGCCCAAATTTGCACGAAGTGTGGAAGTGTCGTCTGCTTCCTGCCGCATTAATTGTGCAGCCACAGGAAACACACCATCACCTCTGAATCGCCCGCCACACTGTTACCTCAGTCCCGGTGCCATATCTAAAATGCAGCTGTGTACACAGTTCTCAATGCTTGCAGCCCTGGACTGCTCCAGTGAAGACATGTCCCTGAAAGCCAAGAAGAGTTCAGTGGCTCATCACTGGAATGCCATTTGGAGGCCTGCTGTGGTGTCCTCCACCCCCACTCTGGCCACAGGAGGCCCAGCAACCTCACTACTCCAGCTTGGGAGGTGGTGGTAGTGGTGGTCAGTGCCAGTCAGTGCCAATGCTTTACAGGAGAGGTTGGCCATCGAGTGCAGAAATGGTTGAATGATCTCATCTGTGCTGCCAGGGTAAGGCAACCATCTCATCACTCTAAACTCTCACACTCACAAGGCCATCACATATTCACTGGCATCTCACTCACTGCCAGCTCAAGAGACATCACCACTCACTCTCTCACACACCCTCATATCTCCATCTGACCTCATCAGCCTTTACCACCTTGAGGCCACTTGCACAGATCAACATGTGCCCGCCCTACACACACCCTGGGATACCCCAGTACAGCCCTTGCCCTGCAGCCTCTTCCCTTGCCTGAGGCCACTTCTCTCCCTTCTCCAAGCAAGCCCTAGCCCTGCATCCATTGAAAAGCCATCCTTGCCTTACAGCTGGTCTGGTAGGTAAATACCTGCCCATGAGTCCCCTAAAAGTGATGTGGTGCTGCCTGCGAAGCCTGGCACTGATGACCATGAGTGCTGTCTGAAGCAAGGTAGGCAAACAAACATCGAAGTCTTGAGTGAAGTGCAGCTCACCAGCTGTACGTCGCTTATGTACAGTTGTGAAACAAGTTGGCATGTAATCACACCGATGTGCCTGGATGATTCGGTGCAGGGAGGATGATTCCGGCAAACAGGATTTATAATGAGATGCTAAAGTGGGAAATGCGGCCTGCAATTGACAAGTGGAGACGACAATCACAAACTGGTTTCATGGTGGCGTAAAATCAATTTTTGGCCTTCTTGCCATATTGTCCACTCACGACCACCATGACGCCTGCTGCCAACGGGACTGGACGATTCCGCCCTTTGTCTCTATTTATAAAGTCCAGGATCCCATATGCTTTATTAGTTGCTTTGTTGACTTGTCCTACCACCTTCAAATGTTTGTGCACAAACACTGTCAGATCTCTCTCTTTTGTACCCCCTTTAAAACTGTACCATTCAGCTTGCATTGTCTTCCTCATTCTTCCTTCCTCACTGCATCATTTCACACTTCTTTTGTATTGAATTTAATGGGCCATATGTCTGCTCAAACAACAAGCTTGCCCATAACCTCTTGAAGTGTATTACTATCTTCCTCACTGTTTAGTACGCTTCTACATTTCTTGTCATCTGCAAATTTTGAAGTTGCGCCGTGTCCCTATATCCAAGTCATTAATATATATCCAAATTGGCAATAGTTCCAGCATAGGACCCAAGGACCCCAACTACATACCTGTCTCCAGTTTGAAAAACAACCATTCACCACTAATCTCCCTTTTTTTTATTCCTAAACCAATTTCGTATCCACTTTGATAGTTCCCCTTTTATCACATAGGCTTCAATTTTCCTAACATGCCTTCTGCTTCAGCTGTGTCGACACCATAGACTAATACTCTTATTCCACCAACATTTATATGGTAGCGCTAGCTAAACCAGGCATGACCTGCTGAAATGGTAGACTTGATAATGAAAACTTTCAAATGGAAATAATCTAAAGATGGGTCTTGAAGATTTCAAGTGATGGGGTTTTGACTATTTCCTTTAGCAACTTGTTCCATTGTGGGATTGTCCTTGGGAAGAAAGATTGTTGATACACTGTCTCGGAAACAAATGATCTTGTAGTTTGTGCGGATGGCTACCCGTGTTTTGTCATTGCCAGAGGGCACCAGGTACTTGTTTCTGTCAATTCCTACCAGTCCATTCCATACTTTATAGAACATGGCGTGTCTATTTTTCTCCATCTTTTGCTGTAGTGCAGGTCTTCCCAAGCTGTGCGTCATGCTGCCCAGTGGGATCACAAGATGAGATTTTGGGATCGCAAGCTTTGAGGCAGCAATGGCTGCCATGGAGCTTGGACTGATTTCTGACACCTGCGAGGCACCTTTAAATGCTCACATTTTTTTGTTGGTGGGCATGGTCTAATTGCTTTCTGAGGCCTGATAGCTGCAAAAAAAAATCCCGTGAAGAGGTAGGTGTTCGTTTTTTTTGAAGAAACCCTGCCTTTTCATCAACTTCCCGCACGCTCAACTTTTGTTCTCCCCCCACCCAACAACTAAAGCTTGCCTATCCCTGCTCAACAACTCTCGTACAACCCAAATTTTCCTCTCTGTGGGTCACAAGAAGTCTGAGGCATAAAAATGGGGTCACACCCGAAAAATGTTTGGGAAGAACTGCTGTAGTGATTCCTATTCTAAATATTTGACCAAGGATGTGACACTGGTGTACTTCCCATGCTCATTTGTGCAGAATTATCAGAATTTTTGGATTGCTTGAATCTTATTTATATCTCTCGCCATATATAGATCCCACAACCAACTTGCATACTCCAAGATCATGTGGTGCTTTATCAAATGCTTTTTGGCAGTCTGTATAAACTACATCGATTGCACTGTGCTGACCCATCCTGTTACATCACTAAAAAAACCCAATCAGGGTTAGTTAAATATGATTTTTACTCAACAAATCCACACTGGCTCTTTATTAGTCCATGTTTGTCTAAGTGGCTGTGAATTATTGTTTCCAAAAGCTTTCCCACCTCTGACATTAAACGGACTGGCCTGTAATAGCCAGGATTTTCCTTCTCCCCTTGATTGAACAATAATGGAACATTTGCAACCCTCGAGTCATCTGGCACCAACCTTGTGTCTAAGGAGGATTTCTTGTTTTAAAATTCGTTCATGGGGTCAACCTGGTTGGCAAGGTCAGCATTTGTTGTTCATCCACAATTGCCCTTGAGGAGGTGGTGGTGAGCTGCCTTCTTGAACTGCTGCAGTCCATATGGTGTAGGTACACCCACAGTGCTGTTGGGGAGCAATTTCCAGGATTTTGACCCAGCAATAGTGAAAAAAGGGGATATATTTCCTGGTCAGGATGGTTTGTGACTTGGAAGAAAGCCTGTAGCTTGTGGTTTTCCCATGCAATCCCGTGGTTTTCCCCCCCATTCTCCTAGGCGGCAAAAGCTCCAAGTTTGGAAGGTGCTGCTGAATGAAGCTTGGTGAATTGCGGCTGTAGAAGTACCATTGTGCGCCAGTAGTGTAGGCAGTAAATATTTAAGGTGGTGGATGTGGTGCCGATCAAGTGGACTGCTTTGTCCTAGATGATAAGTTACTCGAGTGTTGTTCGAGCTGTACTCATCGAGGTAACTAGAGAGTATTCCACCACACTCCTGACTTATGCCTTATAAATGTGGACAGGCTTTGAAGAATCAGGTGCTGAGTTAATTGCCGCTGAATTCTCAGCCTCTGATTTGCTCTTTATAATCACAGTATTTATATGGCTGTTCCAATTAAGGTCCAATCAATGGTGACCCCCGTCACGTTGATGGTGGGGAAATTCAATGATAGGAATGCTTTTTAACATCACAGGGTAATGATTAGGTTCTCTCTTGTTGTGGATGGTCATTACCTGGCACTTGTGTAGCATGTTACTTGCTACTTATCAGCCCAAGTCTTAATGTTGTCTAGTTCTTGCTGCATGTGGACACCAACTGCTTCATTATCTGAGGAGTTGCGAATGTTACTGAACACTGTGCAATCATCAACAAACATCCCCACTTCTGAATTTATAATGAAGGGAAGGTCATTGATGAAGCAGCTGATGATGGTTTGGCATAGGACGTGAACCTGAGGAAGTCCTGCAGTGAAGTCCTGGGGCAGAGCTGATTGGCCCCCAACAACCAAACCATCTTCCTTTGTGCCAACTATGATTCCAAAGATAGGACAATTTTTCCCCTAAATCCCACTGACTTTAATTTTGCTAATGCTCCTTGATGCCACGCTCGGTCAAATGGTGATGAGGACATTCACCCTCACCTCTTGAATTCAGCTCTTTTGTCCATGTTTGGACTGAGGCTGTGTGTTAAGGCCTAGAGCCAAAGATTGTGGCCAGCACCTCTGCAATTTATATTCTTACTTCCCTCAGTAACCATGGATGCATACACAGTGGAGTATATTTTTCACCACACATATCAGAAGGGTTGTACATTTGAATGAACTAAGAAAAGATTCCCCTTTAATGCTTCCATGGCATCTAATGTTGTAACATTTTGTTTTGCTGGCCAGAACTGAAAAATCTCAATAATTATGCCTTTTTGGACTCCATTCAAATACTGATTTGATTAGCAAGTTTATTGTAGTAGAAAATGGATTATGGAGTCTTAAAATCTTAAAAAGAGACTATAAGCTGTGCGGTATTAGGGTGTGAATATTTGCATGTTCATATAAAATTACTTTGCTTTTTTTTGCATTTAATTAATGATTGGGTTCCTTCTTTGAAAACAGCAATTTTATACAGATACATACATGTAATATTGCAGAATAATGTTAATGTTTAAATTCCTTAGTTTTGTTGAATTACTAATATCAGTCTATCTATGCCTCATACTATCCCATTGTACGTGATCACTATATTGACAGGTTTTCCGTATCAGTCACTCTACCTTATCCAGAGAAAAGGTGAAAAGAGTGAGATCAGGTGGATTGATTTCAGAGTCCGCCAAGGAGATCCATTGGTATTATTTAAGATAGCAAATACTGTACTGCTCAAAAATTAAATAACAGAAAATACTGAAAAAACTCAGCTGGTCTGGTAGCATCTGTGGAGAGAAAGAGAGAGTTATGTTTCAGATCTATGACCATTCCAAGGTCATGCCAGAAATGTTAACTCAATTTCTAAGGATGCAAGAACCGAAGAAATAAAAGCAGGAATAGACAAAATGGCCCCATTCCGACTTGCCATTCAATACGATCACAGCTGATATCTTGCCTCAACTACATTTTCTCGCTCGCATCCCATATCGCTGAGTCACCAAAAATCTGCCCATCTCAACCTTGGCAATTCATAACCAGTGTATCGACCATCTCTGCAGCTAACTCTTTTAGAGGATAAAGGCTATCAGGTCCTAGGGATATATTGGTTTTTAGTCCCTATGTTTCTCCAATGCATTTTCTCTGCTGATATTAATTACCAAAAGTTCTTCACTCTTATTTACTCACTCCTTGGTTATCCTCTATTTCTGGTATGTAATTGTGTTTTCTATTGTGAAGACACACACAAAATATTTGTTCAATGTCTCTGCCGTTTCATCATTCCACTCAATAATTTCTCCTGTCACTGCCTATTAGGGACCAATGTATACTTTAGCTACTCTCCTCCTTTTTATATACTTGTAAAAGCTCTTACAATATCTTTTTAAATTCCCGGCTACTTTACGCTCATATGCTTTTTTTTTTTCTTTTTAATCAACTTTTTAGTTGCCCTTTGCTGGTTTTAAAAATTCTCCCAATCCTTGGCTTACTGCTACCCTTTGCAACATTATAAGCCTTTTCTTTTAATCCAATACCATCCTTAAATTCCCTAGTAAGCCATGGATAGATATTTCTTGCTGAGTTTTTATTTTAAATGGAATGTATTTGTGTTGAACATTATGAATTGTTTCTTTAAATGTTTCCTACTGTTTATTTACCACCTTTTAGTCTATTTGCCTAATCAACCTTAGCCAGCTCTCTCCTCATACCTATGTAAATGGCTTTGTTTAAGTTTAAGATTCTTGTTTGAGGCTGAAGTATGTCACTCTCAAATGGAATATGGAAATATTTCTCTCTCCAGAGATACTGTCAGACCTGCTGAGCATTTCCAGCATTTGCTGTTTTTATTTTAGATTTCCAGCATCCGCAGTATTTTGCTACCGTACTACTCGCAGCACATTCAAACATGTGTCCATCAGAATATAAACATTTTACGCAACCAATGCCATCCTTTGCTCCTTAAGTCTGGTCACCTGTTTATCTTGCATCAACAACAAAAATGTAGATTCACATGAGGAAGAAGTTGGAATGCTTTACATGGTAGAGGAAAAGAATGACGCTAAGCAGAAAAAAAAAATCAGTAAAAGACGAATGAAATCCCATAGAGAAAAGATTTGAAAGAAAATTTTGAAAGCATGGAGAAAGGAAACATGGCAGAGGGATTAGTGAGCGTAGTTTACAGGCCTGACAGTGTGGCCACTAATAGTGATGGGTGAGCAGTAAATGGTATGGGATATGGTGCAGAGGACAGACTTTTGGATGACTTGAAATTTACGAAGAATGGAGAATAGATGGGCAGGGAAAAGAGCACTGGAATAGTCCAGTCTGAAATGACAAAGGTAAGGATGGAAGTTTGTGGCAAATAGGCTGTGTGGTGGGGAGACAAGGTTGCAAATAAACAGTAAGAGTGAAGGGAAGGGGAATGGATGTGGTGGTGAGGGAGTGAACTTTATGAATGGGGTTCTTCATGATGAATTCTGTCTTCTTAATGTTTAACTAGAGATAATTAAGGCTTATCCAACAGTATCAACAACTACACTTCGATTTATGTTGCATCTTTAATGTACCAAAACATCCCAAAGCATTTCATAGAAGCGTTACCAAACAAAATCTGACAATGAGCCATATAAGAACATTAGAGCAGAAAACCAAAAGCTTCGTCAAAAAAATAGGTTTTAAGGAACATCTTAAAGGAGAAAAGAGAGGTAAAAAAGGTGGAGAGGCTTAAGGAAAGAATTCCAGAGCTTAAGGCCTTGGTAGCTGAAGGCATGGCCACTAATGGCAAAGCAATTAAAATCAGGGGTGCCCAAGAGGCCTGAATTGGAGGAGTGCCAATATCTGAGGGCTGAAGGAAGTTAGAGATATGGAGAGGCAAGGCTATGTCGAGATTGGAAAACAAGGATGGGGATTTTAAAATTGAGGCATTGCTTATCTGGAAGCCACATAGGTCGGTGAGCCCAGGGGTGATGGGTAAATGGGACTTGCTGTGAGTTAGGAAACAGGCAGACTTTTGACTGACCTCAAACTTAGAGGGTGGAAAATGGGAGGTCGACCAGAGGTGTATTAGAATGGTCAAGTCTAGAAGCAACAAGACGTGTGAATGAGTTGGGGGTTGGGGGAGGGCCCCTTAAATCTCTCTCTCCTGCCACTTTCACCCTCATTTCTACTAACAAGCACATAGAACTTATGAATTTCTTCATTGCCAAGTTGGAAACCATCCATTCAGCTAGATCAGCTGTTTCTCTCTTTCCCCTGCCTTTTATGCAAAATACTCCCAATTCACTGCTGCTCCAGTCCTGAACTCAGTCCTGGTTCTTCCCTCACCTTGTTGATTCCATCTAACTTCTGCTTGCTCAACTCCAAACCTAAGAAATCTCTGACCACCAAACTTCCCGTTCCAATTCCCATGTTAGCCTAAAGTGTGAAAAATTCCTCTTCCTCAGTACCGTCTCTACTTTCCCATCCCCACACCGTCAAAACAGACGTCATCATTCTTTCCTTAAACTACCACTTTTGATCATTCTGTGCTCACTAACTATGCTAGCAGCTGCAACCTCCTTTCCCATTTTAAGTCCCTTTAACATGTTGCTTTCCAGATGTGCCCATCTCTGTCCCAGCTTCCAATTTAAAACCTCCAGTCTAGCTTGCATCCTTTCCACAGCTGCAAAACTAAAGATTCTGTGACTTCAACTTGTTGAACACACTATCTTACTCCAGTGCCTCTCCTCCATTATCCAACTGCCCTCACTTTCATTCTTGCCTATCCAATCACAGCCACAACATATCTACCAATGGCATCTCTTTCCACTCCTGCATCATAATTTCCTGATTTCTCAAATATCCATCCCTTGCTTCTCCCTCTTTTTCCTTATTTGTATGCTGCCTTTTGGCAATGTCCATCACATAAGATCTGGTACACTAATTACTCTCCACCAGCTCTCTCTGGTAATCCTGCACCTGTGCTGTCAGGTCGCTTGACTTCAAATCTGAGATCTATCCTGCACCATGAGCTCCTGATTTCCCAGATATCCATTCTTGATTACCCCCCCCACCCACCAACCTCATTTATCCCTTCTACATGCTGTCCCTCAATGACATCATTAGAAAGCAGGTGTATGCTGACGACATACTTCACCACTACCACTCTCCACCCTTCCACTGTCTCTAATTTGTCACACTGCTTGTCTGATATCCAGTACTGGATAAGCATACATTTCCTCCATTTAAATATTGGGGAGACCAGAATCATTTTCTTCAATCTAGCCCTAGGTCCAAACAAGAGCCTCCTGACTTAAGAGAAACAGCAAAGTTTGATTTATTTTTGTTCTCAGCCTGAGAAGCCAGTGTTGACCATTCCTAGTTGCCCTGAAGACATTACATTTCTGTTTGCTCCCATTCTGCTCTAGCTCTGCTGCCAGATAGCCTTTGCTCTGCTCCTTTCCGCATTGTTGCTGATGTACCTTCAATGATACACTAATCCGTTAAAGTCGCCAATCATCTATGCCAGACTCCTGGATCAACCTCATGCTGGCTTAAGGTTGATTCTCTATGCCTGCTCCGCTCTCCGTTTTCCACATCTGAGGCAGTGTGCCATCTAATAATCTGCTCCTGAAACAGCTCTTGGACTCATTTGCCCTCCACATGTCACTAAACCTGGACATCAGTTCCTTGGTTCTCCAAGTTGGACCCAGCCTATCAACATGTCAATTTCACCCCAACATGAGACCTCTGACTTTAACTTCTGACTCTTTCTTATTGACCTCCATTTACAACCAGAACATATCTATCCTAATCTTTACTATGCCTATGTAACTTGAATATTCTCTAAGTCCACTCAAAAGCATTTTTAGTTGCCTCTCTGGGCCAGAGTCCATTTCTTCTAATTCCCTTTTTATTTCTCTTCTCATTATTCCTTATGGGTCCTTTGCTCCTGTCTCCTTCACTGTCTGTTACCCACTCATGTTTCCTTTTGTTTCTCACCCTTTCCCCCACCCTCCAAATCCCTACCACAACCCTTTCTCATTCTTCTCCTGCCACCTTCTGAGGCTCGAGTCCCTCTTTGATAAACCCCTTCGGGGCCTTCGCCTCTCTCAGGATTCTCCAAATATCCCATTGAGACACTTATTGCTGCCCCTTACAACAACTATCCTATCTGGTTCTTTGGTTGACCTCCCTCGCTGGGTACTATTTGTACCCATCTTCTTTCCATCTTGCTCAATTCTTTACAGTGGACTCTGCCAGTGGTTCAAGAATTGCTGCCCTCCCCTGTATGTCTATTCCCTTGCAATTAAGGCCTTCGCCTTCCATAACCTTTTTATGAATGATAGTGTTCACATCATAGCCTTGACAGAAACTTAATAAATGTTTGATGACACCTTTCCCCTTACTGAAGTCTACCTACTTGGCTATTCCTTTCACCACCTGCTTTGCCCAAACTGCAGTGGCCCTCAACACTAAAACTCACCTTCATCCGTCCCTTACTCCTCTTACACTTTCTCCTCCTTTGAGCACTTCCCAAACTTCTGATCCTTCCTTTAAAATCCTTGTCCTCTACTGCACACCAGATTCCATGGCAAGTATTTCACTGAGATATTCTCACTTACTTCCTCCCTCAGCCACTGCACTCAGCAAGGTCAACCTGCATCCTAACTCATCTTGCCTTCTGTCCTCCGAGTTCACTTACCACTTTTGTGATCTCAGTTTTGGATGGGCTCAAAAAAGCTAAAAAGATGGGATAAAGCAAAATACTGTGGATGCTGGAAATCTGAAACAAAAACAAAAATTACTGGAAAAACTCAGAGCAGGTCTGAAGCATCTGTGGAGAGAAAGACAGAGTTAACGTTTTGAGTTCGTATGACTCTTCTTCAGAACTAAAGAGAAGTAAAAATGTGGTGAAATATATACTGTTTAAGGGGGTGAGACAGGTATCACCAGCATCAACACCCCTTCAACCTTTTGTTTATGACATCTTTTGCAATCTCTCCTTTGCCTCCACCGATCACTGGCCTTCTATCCATCTTCACCTGTCCCACCCCCTTTAAACAGTATATATTTCACCACATTTTTACTTCTCTTTAGTGTTGAAGAAGAGTCATATGGACTCTTAACTCTGTCTTTCTCTAAAAAGATGGGAGGCTGGCCAGGAAATAACAAAAGCATCAACGGGGGCTCAGCAGAAGGATAAGCTGAGGCTGGGGCAGAGATTGGCAGTCTTATGGTAACGGAAGTAATTGGTCTTTGTGATGGCGAGGAAATGGGGTCAGAAGCTAAGCTCAAGATCAATATTAGGCCTGGCTCAGCCTGAGACCATGGTATAGGGAAGGGGATGGAATTAACGCAGAAGGGGATGGAAAAACGCAGAGGGAACAATGTCATCTAAAGATAAAAAAAAGTAAATAAGCCAAATGAATTTCTCAGGATTCCACAGCGCTGGATATAGCTTAATAAATTTATCTCTGCATGTCCCAATTATTTGACAGAATTGAATTGTATTTCAACTGACCCAAGTATGAAGATGAAACATTAATTTGGATATAGTCCAACAATGAAAACACTGAAAAATGCCTGAAAGAACTCAGTATTAACATTTTAGGTAATAAATTACCAAATAAGTTCTGAAAAGAAAACTAATTTATGTTAGCTCAGCATATGTTTAGTTCAAATTTGATTGGCATGCAACATTACAGTAGAAACATTTCAGAAAGCAATTTTTCTGCTTAAGAATGATAAATATATTCCAGAGAATGAATGAATTTATTCATTCTTGGCAATGTAACTTCTGTACTTTTATCACTTACATAGGCATTACTGTACTGCCTCCAGGTCAAAGGTCATCACACCATTCAGCCATGCGGTCTGAATCAAAATGCCATTTTCGATAAGAATGGTTGTATTAAAACATATTGCAAATACAATTGCATTAGAACATGTAGTGTTGGCTGCTTTTTTTTTTAAAATAGCTAACAAATTCAACTTTTTCTTTAGGGTTTCAGATATGTATTACAGTAATGCTAGATAAGACTAACATTTAAAGCTCAAAATGTGCTGGATGTTAGATTTCAGAGCAGGTTATTGTTCAAAAGAGTCATAGAGATCGACAGCACAGAAAAAGGCCCTTCGGCCCATCAAGTCAGTGCCGGTCAAACAAGTACTTAACTATTCTAATCTCATTTTTCAGCACTAGGCCCATGGCCTTGTATTCCATGGCATCACAAGTGCACATCCAAATACTTCTGGAGAAGTAGAGAAGTACTGTAACAGCTTCAATAATGCATTTTTTCACTTTAAAAAAGTTTTAGATTCCTTTAAGCAACCAATTTTTCTTATACCCTAATTCCATTCTTGTTTGTTACATAGCATAAAATTACATATAAAATGCAACTATTGTTTGCCCTTTTATTAACATATTGATACAGGTGATTTAGCTATAGAACTCAACTAATATAGGGCAGGATTATGCATTTTGGGTAGGGATCCCTATGTCAGGTTCAAATGGGGGTCCTGACCTCACATCATGTTGGGAACAATCACCCATCAGTCATTTTCTCTTGACTGGCCAATTAGTGGTCAGAGGGTGTGCTTACTGTCAATTAAGGATGGCGGATGGGCTCTTGAAGCTGGAGGGCCATAAAAGGCCCTGCAGCACAGAAGGAACTGCAGCCTGTTGTTGTAGGCAAGGAAGAGAGAGCTCATCTTGATGCGCCCACTCAGCAACTTTAACAACTTCAAATTAAAAAATGGTCAAAGCTACTCGGTCACATTGTGAAGGGGAAATCCCTCAACAGGTATGTGCAGCTGTGGCCAGGTAGACAAGGAGGGCCTCAAAGGTACCCTGGAGCATTGGCACTCTAAGTCTGCCGCAAAGAGGCTGCCTTCAGGCAGCTGGCTTGTTCCCAATGCTGCTAGGTGCCCATAGGCTGACTGGAAAATTCAAATCAGTCTCTGATAATTGGTCTTAATTGGCCTTTAACTGACTTCAATTTGTTACCCAGTGCTTGAGGGCAGATAGTGCTCCTGCATCCAATCCCGCCTCCAGGAAAATGCCTTGGGCACAGCACGGTGCCAGCAAAACAGCACACCGAAATTACCCACCCACCCACCTCTGCTCTTGCCCCCATATCAGGCAAAGATTCTGTCCCTAAACCTAAGTTAATGTAAACATAGTGAATAAAAACATGTTAAATTATTTTTATGCTGGGCATCTATATCTTAAATAATCTAATTTGCACAACAGAATACTTAAAATAGTAATACAGACTAAAAATACTGTATTAGGCTGGTAATTGGACATAAACTTTACAATTTAAAGAAAGTTCTTAAAATCTTTGTAGAGTGAGTAGGATATTAATGAGAGGAAAGTGGTGTACTGGTTTTCACACTGATATAGTGGTGGCAAATGTTTGCAACATAGCACTTACCAGGAGGGCACATTAAAAATGTAGATGTGAGTTGTGCCTCTTTGTAGGTCATATTAGATTAACACTAAATGGCTATCTGCAAAATATATTTGAGATATTTTGTCATGCAATTTCATTATTTCCCTATCTATTTATGTTTCACTGCAATTGTATTTGCTATATAGTTTAATATAACCACGTTTACTGAAAATAGTGCAGGGTATTCCAAATCAGACCACATGACTGAACAATAAAGGTAAAGGTGTTTGCAAGGCTGACGTAAATAATAAAAATACATAAGTAATGTGGCAAGGGATGAATAAATTCATTCATTTACTGGAATATTTACAACAGTGGCTACATTTCAAAAATCATTTAACTGGTTTTGAATGATTAGATACGTCCTAAGGTTGTAAAAGGCACTAAATAAATGCAATTCTTTCTTTATCATCGTTTTTGTGTGTATATATTTTTTTAAAACTCAGCTTGATTATTCACTTTGCAAACTCTTTATCCCGTAAACTATTCGGTCTTTGTCTCTTAGGGCTTTGTATTGGAATCTCCATTTGTTGATTACATTTGTGCACAAGTCCCCCAAAAATAAGTACAGTTATGGAAATTATAGTATTCTGAAAAGGTTAGTTTCTTATTTAGTCATTGTATCTTCAAGGCATGGTTGTTTATTTACAAATGACCTACAACATTGCAGTTACTGAAGGAGAATTGAAACAAAAGTGATAAGGGAAATGCAGGAGAAACTAAATACTATTGTCTATATTTTGCGAACTAAATGTTCTTTAAGTTTGGAAAGAGACAGAACCAATAAACATTCAAGCCAACTGCCTGTATACAACTTGTGCTGTGCTGGGCCCTGAGGAAGAGAAATAACAACACAGAAAGAAATCCCAGAAATAATTCCCAGAAGCAAACAAAAAGAAAATCATGGATATCAATTTAACATTGCTCGATCTCAACTTCCTTTATTCCATAGACTGTGTTCTTCTGGACTGAAATTCCAAGCCACTTCAGGTACTTGAATATAATATAGACTGAGATTTCAAAACAGTATGGAGGGAGTGCTGCAATGTCAGGAGTACTATCTTTTGGTTGCGATTTTAAACTGTGGCCTAACTGCCTGTTTAGGTGGACATAAGTATCCCATGGCACTGTTCAAAAGAACAGCACCAAGTACTCCCAGTGTCCTGGCCAACATTCATCTTAACTCAATGTGTCGAAGTCATGGAACTCCCTTTTAACATCACTATGGGTGTACCCAAACCACATGAACTGCAGCGGTTCAAGAAGGCAGCTCACCACCACCTTCTAATGGGCAACTAGGGATGGATAATAAATGCTGGCCCAGCCAGCGAAGCCCACATCCCATGAATGAATTTTAAAAAAGCAGATGCACTAGTCATTTATCTCATTTTGTTTCTTGGACTTTGCAGTATCCAAACGACATGGAAATGAAAATTTCAAAAGTAATTCACTGATTGTAAAGTCATTGAATGGAAGATCTTCTTTCTATACTAAGAGATGGAAGACATTTATCAAGTCAACTAACCATCATTTCTTTAGATAAAGTCATTAATGCAAGATGGTGGATATAACACTGTATTGTGAGCATACTATACAATGCATCTATGCATGGTTGCACACACCAGAAAAATCATTATTAAGCACCCTAATATAAAAGGTATTTTTACTACAAACAATATACTGAACAAAAACATTTTTAGTCAAGATTCCATTCCAAAAGGAATAATTTCTTAGTACCGATCAACAACGATGTAATAAATTGGAGAAGTGTTTTCATCATAGAATATTATGTTGTCAATTTTTAAAAAATTGACCAAGAGAAATGGTCAAAAGTTTGATTTAAGCAAAACTTAATAGATATTAACAATATGAAAGGAACAAACAGTGAAAGGAACAAAATCCTAACAGTTTTAAACAATTAGATTTTTTGTCAAAAATTTGTTTTAAACAATTAGATTTTTTGTCTTTAACCACCAATTGAAACAACTCCATAAGTCACATCCATGCACTTTTTAATGAACTCTAACTACAGAAATATTATACACTGGTACAACAATTTATTTTTTCCCTGTAAGCAAAACACGAGACACAAGAACAGCATGCCATCCAATACACCAGAATGATTTATATTCTGGATTTTCATTTTCTTAAATCACACACCAACTTGTAGAACTAGGTAGTGAATCTCCTATGAGCAAAAACAAACCGAGCAAAATACCATACCATAAAGCATAGGAGCAGAAATTAGGCCATTCGGCCCATCGAGTCTGCTCCGCCATTCAATTATGGCTGATAGGTTTCTCAACCCCATTCTCCTGCCTTCTCCCCGTAACCTTTGATCCCCTTACCAATCAAGAACCTATCTATCTCGGTCTTAAATACACTCAATGACCTGGCCTCCACAACCTTCTGTGGCAATGAATTCCACAGATTCACCACTCTCTGGCTAAAGAAGATTCTCCTCATCTCTGTTCTAAAAAGTCTTCCCTTTACTCTGAGGCTGTGCCCTCGGGTCCTAGTCTCTCCTACTAATGGAAACATCTTCCCCACATCCACTCTATCCAGGCCTTTCAGTATTCTGTAAGTTTCCATCAGATGCCCCCTCATCCTTCTAAGTTCCATCGAGTATAGACCCAGAGTCCTCAAATGTTCCTCATATGTTAAGCCTTTCATTCCTGGGATTATTCTCGTGAACCTCCTCTGGACCCTCTCCAGGGCCAGCACATCCTTCCTGAGATACGGGGCCCAAAATTGCTCACAATATTCTCAATGTTGTCTGACCAGAGCCTTATAAAGCCTCAGCAGCACATCCCTGCTTTTATATTCTAGTCCTCTCGAAATAAATGCCAACATTGCATTTGCCTTCCTAACTACCGACTCAACCTGCAAGTTAACCTTAAGAGAATCCTGGACTAGGACTTCCAAGTCCCTTTGCACTCCAGATTTCTGAATTCTCTCCCCATTTAGAAAATAGTCTATGCCTCTATTCTTCCTACCAAAGTGCATTACCTCACACTTCCCCACGTTGTATTCCATCTGCCACTTCTTTGCCCATTCTCCTAACCTGTCCAAATCCTTCTGCAGCCTTCCCGCCTCCTCAATACTACCTGTCCCTCCACCTATCTTTGTATCATCTGCAAACCTAGCCAGGATGCCCTCAGTTCCTTCATCTAGATCATCAATGTATAAAGTGAAAAGTTGTGGTCCCAACACTGACCCCTGCGGAACTCCACTAGTCACCGGCCGCCATCCTGAGAAGGACCCCCTTATCCACACTCTCTGCCTCCTGCCAGACAGCCAATCTTCTATCCATGCTAGTACCTTGCCTCTAACAGCATGGGCTCTTATCTTACTGAGCAGCCTCCTGTGCGGCACCTTGTCAAAGGCCTTCTGGAAGTCCAAGTAGAAACATCCATTGGCTCTCCTTTGTTTAACCTACTCGTTACCTCCTCAAAGAATTCTAACAGATTTGTCAGGCATGACCTCCCCTTGATGAAACCATGCTGACTTTGCCCTATTTTACCATGCACTTCCAAGTATTCTGAACTCTCATCCTTAATAATGGACTCTAAAATCTTACCAACGACCGAGGTCAGGCTAATCGGCCTGTAATTTCCCGTCTTTTGCCTCACTCCCTTCTTAAACAGGGGGGGTTACATTAGCGATTTTCCAGTCCTCTGGGACCCTCCCTGACTCCAGTGATTCCTGAAAGATCACCACTTATGCCTCCACTATCTCTTCAGCTATCTCCTTCAGAACTCTGGGGTGTAATCCATCTGGTCCAGGTGATTTATCCACCTTCAGACCTTTCAGTTTTCCTAACACCTTCTCCTTGGTAATGGCCACCATACTCACCTCTGCCCCCCGACTCTCTTGAACTTCGGGGATGTCACTCGTGTCTTCCACTGTGAAGACTGACGCAAAGTACCTATTCAGTTTCTCCGCCATTTCTTTGTTCCCCACTACTACTCCTCCAGCGTCATTTTCCAGCGGCCCAATGTCCACTTTTGCCTCTCTCTTACCCTTTATATATCTAAAAAAACTCTTGCAATATTCTTTTATATTACTGGCTAGTTTACCCTCATATTTAATCTTCTCCCTCATTTCTTTTTTAGTTGTCCTCTGTTGGTCTTCATAGGCTTCTCAATCCCCTGGTTTCCCACTGCTCTTCGCCGCATTGTATGCTTTCTCTTTAGCTTTTATGCTGTCCCTGACTTCCTTTGTCAGCCATGGTTACCTTGTCCTCCCTTTAGTATGCTTCTTCTTCCTAGGGATGAATTTTTGCTGTGTCTCCCAAATTACTCCCAGAAACTCCTGCCATTGCTGTTCCACTGTCTTTCCTGCTAGGCTCCTCTCCCAGTCAATTCTGGCCAGCTCCTCCCTCATGCCTCTGTAGTTGCCTTTATTCAACTGTAATATCATTACATCTGATTCCAGCTTTTTCCTCTCAAATTGCAGGGTAAATTCTATCATATTATGGTCACTTCCTCCTAAGGGTTCCTTTACCTTAAGCTCCCTTATCAAATCTGGCCTGTACATAATTCCCATTATGTTTTTTTTACCTTTGCGGTTCCTCAACTCTACCCACACAGATTCTACATCATCTGACCCTACATCATTTCTTGCTATCGATTTAATTTCATTTCTTACTAACAAAGCAACCCCACCCCCTCTGCCAACCTGCTTATCTTTTCGATAGGATGTATATCCTTGGATATTTAGCTCCCAGTCCTGATCCCCTTGCAGCCATGTCTCCGTAATGTCCACCACATCATACATGTCAATTTCAATCTGCGCCACAAGCTCATTTACCTTATTTTGTATACTGCGTGCATTCAGCTACAACACCTTCAGTCCAGTATTTCCTGTCCCCTTTTTCATTGTCGTCCCTTTATCTGATGTGCTTGAAGTTAGATTCCTAGCCCTTTCCAAACACTCTGTCCTATTTTGTGTTCTGGAGACTTTAATAGCCTCTCCTGGGCTCTCCTTTCTTTTCCGTTTTTTCATAATTTTCGATGAAGTTGAATCCACCCCCCCACACGCTAACCTACTGCTTTGTTTCCCATTAGTCATACTTCTTGGAGTTTTACCCTTCCCTTCCCTCCCACTTTCTAGTTTAAAGTCCTGTTGACCACCCTATTTACCCTTTTCGCTAGAATATTGGTCGCAGATCGGTTCAGGTGGAGACCATCCCAACGGTACAGATCCCTCCTGTTCCAATACTGATGCCAGTGCCCCACGAAATGGAACCCCTCTTTCCCGCACCACTCCTTTAGCCACGTGTTTACTTCCCTTATTCTCGCGTCCCTATGCCAATTTGCACGTGGCTCGGGTAGTAATCCGGAGATTATAACCCTTGATGATCTGTGCTTTAATTTAGTTCCTAGTTCCTGATAATCCCCAAACAGGTCCTCTTTCCTAGTCTTACCTATGTTATTTCTCCCGACGTGGACTACAACAACTGGATCCTCCCCCTCCCTCTCCAATATCCTTTCAAGCCGGTCAGAGATGTCCCTCACCCTGGCACCGGGCAGGCAACATACCATGCGGGACTCTCGATCCTGCTTACAAAGGAAGCTATCAATTCCCCTAATTATACAATCCCCTACAACTACCACTTGTCTTTTTGCTCCCCCCTCTTGAATGGCCTCCTGTGCCACGGTGCCGTGGTCTGCTGGCTCATCCTCCCTACAGCCCTCTTCCTCATCCACACAGGGAGCAAGTACCTCGTACCTGTTGGACAAGGTCAAGAGCTGAGGCTCCTCTGTTCCTGAACACAGGATCCCTCTACCTGCCTCACTTGCAGTCACACCCTGCTGACCCTGACCACTGACCAGACTTGAGGTACTTAATCTACCGGGTGTGACCGCCTCCCGATACAAAGCATCCAGGTAACACTCCCCCTCCCGGATGTGCTGCAGCGTCTGGAGCTCGGACTCCAGCTCAGCAATTCTGAGCCGGAGTTCCTCCAGCAACCAACACTTGCTGCAGATATGGTCATTGCGGCTCGTAATGGGATCTGCCAGCTCCCACATCATACAGCTACAGCACATCGCCTGCCCAGCCATCTCTACTTAGATAATTAATTGATTAATTAGCTTTGCAGTGGTTTTTTTTTTCCAAATTTGGTGCAGATTTCCTACTAACCAATCAGGTCACAGCTTTCCTGTGACGTCACTTTTTCAGTTTTGGCTTCAGTTACTCTGTGCCCCGAGGTCACCGCTCCAGTGCTCCTCCCTCCAAGTCTGCTCCCTAGAGACAAGGCCGCGAATCCCCGAGGTAAGCTAGATTTATACTCACCGCTCCGGTGCTCCTCCCTCCAAGTCTGCTCCCTGGAGACAAGGCCGCAAATCCCCAAGGTAAGCTAGATTTATACACACCGCTCCGGTGCTCCTCCCTCCGAGTCTGCTCCCAGGATTTACTCACCAATCAGCTGCTTTTCTTTAAAATTTACTTTCAGAAGAGTGTCCCTCGCAGGTCAGGTGCACTCCTGAAGGCACTGCCTCTTTCTCTTTTTTTTTAGGTTTGAGGAGGAGGGAGGGATGGAAACACTACAGCAATGTAATGTTTGGGGCTATTCCGTTCTTTGACAGTGGGTCCTCCTCAATTCCCTCCTGAGTCACCCACGGAACAGATATTTATGAAACAGTGCTAATAAGAGGTGTACCAAGTGAGGGGATGTAAAAAAAAACTTGCTAATTGAAACAAGATGAAAGCCAAATATGCAGTCGTAAACAGTTACTGTAGCATTAGCTATTAATGCATTAGTGTAAATGCAATTATTTTGTAGGACTATTCAAATATTAACTGTCATATTCAAATTACTTTAAAAAATCAGAATTGAAAATAGTTGGAAAGAAATCTCATTTTATACAGTACAATTATCTACTGACAGCATAGACGACAATAGAATATTAACACTGCCACAGACAAAACCTGTGCTCACTTCCCTTGTTTTTTAAATTAAAGTTTTCAAAAACATTGCATAACCTGAGGTTTTATTGACAAATACAGTTCAATCTCCTTGTTAACAGCACCATCATCATAAACAGATCTAAAGTTCAGATCAAAGAAATCTGTGGACTTGACTACTTTAGACCAGTAATATCACAGATGGATAGGTGGAATAGTAGCATTGTTAATTACAAGTATTTTAAAGAAATAGAATATCTGATCACTATGGTGGAACCTCCTTCCCTGTAGAGCATGACTAATCTGTGAATATGAAGATACGCTGTCTTTTCAAGCCTTTGGTCTTAAACTCGATTTTTGAATCCAATAATATGTTTTTGTAACCATATAACCTGAATTCTTGTGGAACAAAATGGGCTGGATTTTGCTATAAAAGTAACAGAGACACTAATAGAATGCACCACTATTTAGGTGGAAATTGGACAGCAATTTCTGGCAATTATATGTGTTCAGCCAACTATGAGAATCAGGAACTTGTATGAAATGCCCTGAACCTCCAAAAGCCTCCCCAAAATCAGTGAGAAACTTGGCATTGAAATATATTGCAAGGCATGAATTTGTTGGACTTAACTCATAGGTATGAATTAAACTACAAAATAAGTTAGGACATATCCTTTACAGTCTGAATTTTTTATTTTTTCATGGGATGTGGGCATCTCTGGCAGGGCTAGCATTTGTTGCCCATGCAGATTTGTCCTTGAGCTGAGTGGTTTGCTAGGCCATTTCAGAGGGCAGTTAAGAGTTAACCCCATTGTTGTGGGTCTGGAGTCACATGTTGGCCACACCGGGTGGTGATTTCCTCCCTAAAGGATATTTAATGAACCAGGTTGTTTTTTTTTAAAACAACAATCGCTGATAGTTGCATGGTCACCATTACTGAGACTAGCTTTATATTCCACATTTATTAATTGAATTTAAATTTCATCAGCTACTGTGGTGGGAATTGAATCCGTGTATTAACTTGACCTCTGGATTACTATGCCACCATCTCCCCAAATACTCCTTTCTACAGCATGATAAGTCTTAACATCTCTGGCATTGAAAATGAACTTTCACAAGTTTTCAGTTTCATTCCTTCAGCTCTTAATTATTGTTGGACTTTTCCCTCCCTTTTTCATTCTGTCTCTTTTATCTCAACCTCTTAATCCAACCTTTCTCTCCTTTTATTTGGATTTATGTACTTGATTTGGCATTGAATTCAATATTCTAGCTGATGTTTTGGTTCAGACTCTGCTCCGCTCATTAACATGGGCTTTGTAAATGGAAGCAGAGAGTACAAAAACAAGGAAGTTATGGTGAGCCTTTACAAATCGCTGTCCAATTCGGGCACTATAATTTCAGAAGGATGTGAAAGCATTAGAGAGGGTGCAGAAGAGGTTTACAAGAATGGTTCCAGCGATGAGAAACTTCAGTTACCATGGACAGATTGGAGAAGCTGGGGGAGTTCTCCTTAGAGAAGGTTTAGAGGAGATTTGATAGAGGTTTTCAAAATCACGAAGGGGCTGGACAGAGTAGATAGGGAGAAACTATTCTTATTGTTGGGAGAGTCGAAAACCAGAGGACAATGATGTAAAGTGAATGGCAAAAGAGCCAAGGCAACATAAGGAAAAACATTTTTATGCAGTGAGTGGTTAGGATCTGGAATGCACTGCCCGAGTGTGGTGAAGGCAGATTCAATTATGATTTTTAACAGGGAATCAGAAAATTAGCTGACGAAAAAGAAATCTCAACGTTCAGGGGAAAAGGCATGGGAGTGGAACTATAGCTGAGTTGCTCTTGCAGAGAACTGGCATGGACATGAGAAGCTGAATGACCCCCCCTTTTATGCTGTGACCATTCTATAGTTCTTCAATCGGATTGGTTAAGGAGACACACAGCTGCTCACCCTGTTCTCGCAGGTATAAACAGCGAGGCAGGGAGTAGGTAATAAAATAAGTCAAGTGGATTAAAAGTTTATAGGGGAACATTTAGGGAACAGTGATCATTGTATCATAAAGTTTAGAAAAGATATGAAAACGGATAAGGAGCAATCTAGAGTAAAGATACTTAATTGGAGGAGGGCCAATTTCAGTGGGTTGAGGAAGGACCTTTCTTGACTAAACAGGAATCAGAGATTGACAGGCAAAACTATACAAATAGACTATTTTTTAATTAATGGTGTACCTCAACCATCATGAGGAACCAAAGCCAGAGCTTCCTGGATGGTGAAAGAAGTGCAGAGAAAAATGAAGCTAAAAAATGGGGTACATGCCAGATGTCAGGTTGTTAATATAAGTGAGAATCAGGTTGAATGTAAAGAGTTCAGAGGGGATGGGGAAAAAAAGAGAGAAGCAAAGTGAGTGTGTGTGAAGAAACTGGCAGCTATCATAAAAGAGAATTCAAAAGTTTTTTTTGAGGTAATTTACATAGTAAAAGGAGGAGTGGGGACCTGGAATGGTTTTCACGCAAAAAGGAAGAAGAGATGACTTAACTACTAAATGAATACTTTGCATCTGTCTTTAGCAAGAAATAGGAGGATGTTGCCAATGCCATAGTGAGCGAGGAGGTAGAGACAATGGATGGGCTAAAAAATGATAATGTGGAGGCACTAGAAAGGTTAGCTATACTTAAAGTTGATAAGTCACCAGGACCAGATCGGATGCATCAGAGAATGCTGCACGAAGTAAACGGGCAAATAGGAGAGGCACTTCCAATCATTCTTAGATGTGGGGCAGGGGTGGCTCCAGCAGACTGGAGGATTGCAAATGTACACCCTTGTTCAAGAAAGTGTGAGGATAAACCGAGCAACTATAGGCCAATCAGTTTAACCTTAGTAATCTGGGACAAAATCAACACTCATGTGGGCAAGAGTGGATTAGAGAAAGCCACTGCATTTTGTTAAAGGTATATTGTGTTTAATTAACTAGATCAAGTTTTTTTAAAATGAGGGAATGGGTCTGATTTGATGTATATGGACTTCCAAAAGGCTTTTGATAAAGTGCCACATAACAGGCTTGTCAGCAAAGCCAAAGCCCTTGGAGTAAAAGGCAAAGTGGTGGATACAATGTGACAGAAATAGAGGGCAGGATTTTACCATCGGCGAGCAGTAGCAGGTCCCGCTCGCCGACAAGTAAAATGACGCGCGGTGACGTCGGGCGGAATTTTCAGGAAGGCAGGGGCGCAGCAATATCAGCTGCGTGTCAGCCAACCTGTCAATGGCCAATTGAGGCCATTGACAGATCAATTAAAGTAATTAGTGGACCTGACGTCCAACCTTATGGTTGGCGGGCAGGCCAGGAGCCCCGGCGGAAAGTAGAAAAAACATGAAACCTCATCCACGGGTGGGATGAGGTTTCATGTAGGGTTTTAAAAATTTTAATAAAGTTTTTTTTGGAAATTATGAACATGTCCCAACTCATGTGTCATTGTAAGGGGATTTTTTTCTTCTTCTATTTTTAATATTTTTGAAAGTAGAGGCGATCTCCCTGAGGCAGCATTTAACCTCAGGGGGATGAGTGCGCTCTTTCATGTGCATGCACGAAAGAGTGCACTCTTGATTTTAGGCTTTCCACTCCCCCCTGCCCACACAGGAAGCACATAGCGCTTCCCTGCAGACGTCATGCTGGGCGGGCCTTAATTAGCCTGCCCACGTAAAATGGCGCTGCACCTCCAATCGGGGGTGCCGATCGGAAGCGCGCCCGCCTATCAACTTCCCCCTCAACGGGAGGGGGAAAATTCAGCCCAGAGAATAGTGGCAAACGGTTGTTTTTCAGAGCGGAGAACGATATACAGCGGGGTTCTCCAGGGGTCGGTACTAGGACTACTACTTTTCTTGATCTATATTAATGTCCTAGACTTGGGTGTGCAGAACACAATTTCAAAATTTGCAAATAACACATAACTTGGAAGGATAATGAACTGTGAGGAGTAGAGTGGTAAACTTCAAGAGGACAGACTAGCTAGTGGGTCAGGCAGGTACTTACGGCAGATGTAATTTAATGCAGAGAAGTGATACATTTTGGTAGGAAGAATGAGGAGCAGCAATAAAAACTAAAGGGGATGCAGGAACAGAGACAGCTGGCAGTATGTGTGCAAAAGGTGGCAGGGCAGGTTGAGAAAGTGGTTAAAAAGGCATACAGGATCCTGTGCTCTATAAATAAAGGTACAGAGTGCAAAAGCAAGGAAAACATAGAACACCTTTACAAAACTCTGGTTTCGCCTCAACTGGAGCATTGTGCTCAATTCTGGGTGCACACTTTGGGAAGGATGTGAATTCATTAGAGAGGGTGCAGAAAAGTTTTAGGAGAATGGTTCCTGGAATGAGGAATTTCAGTTATGTGGATAGATTGGAGAAACTGGGATTGTTCTCCTGAAAGCTGAAGTTGAGACCTGATAGAGATGTTCAAAACCATGAGGGGTACATAAAGAGAAACTGTTACTGGAAGAAAGGTCAAAAACCAGAGGACAGAAGTTTGAAGTGATTGGCAAAAGATCTAAAGACAAAACAAGGGAAAAACATTTTTACTCAGCGAATGGTTACAATCTGGACTGCATGGTCTGAAAGGGTGGTAGTTGCCGATTCAATCGTGGCTTTCAAAAGGGAATTGGATAATTACTTGGTTAGGAAAGATTGCAGGGATATAGGGAAAAGGCAGGGAGTGGTACTAGCTGAGCTGCTCTTGCAGAGAGCTGGCATGAACTCAACTGGCCAAATAGTCTCCTTTTCTGCTGTAACCATTCTGTTACTCTATGAGGTTGCAGTTCCCTGTTGAGGGTCTTGTGCTTTTTGATGTTTGGCTGATGATAACTTGCTGTGCAAAACTCTGTAGAATGTCAATGGGCAAGTGGAAGAGTAACGGTTTGCTGCTCAGAGCAAACCCCAGCTAGCTGCACGCTTGCTGAATAACACCATGCAGTTACATCAGACGGCGATCTGCAGAAAATGCACAACATTCGCGAATAAAAAAAAGTACTTTCCTGCTGCTGCCCAATGTGATTTTCAGTAGTGACAGCCACATGTTGCGACAATCCCCATTGGTAGCTACTAAACGTGTGGCCTTAGCACCTCTTGATCACTATCTTACTCTATAGCTGGAGCTGTGATTTTATGCCCAGTTGTCTTTCCCCTTCCTTCTTGGTCCAAACATTTGCATTCTCCAAGCAGCAGGGACCTTCCTCCATCTCCACTGCCACCCACCCCCACCACCTATCCTGCAATACTACAGACGTTATTTTTAGATATGCTTGTGGCTCTAGTTAGAAACAGAGAAAATTGAGAAATGTATAAAAGCAGAGGGGCAAAGAAAAAGAAAGCTGGAGACACCAAGATTCAGAGACAGAATAAAAGTCAGTATGTTGAAGCCAGGAAGTTGTTGACATACAGATACAAACAATAAACCAGAGTTAGGTAAAATGAATTAGAAAGTGGAGACTGCATGCTTATCGGAGTGTGATATCAGGAGTCCAATTATAGAAATGTCGCTAAAAGGAAGTGAGCAGTTCTTAAAGCAGAGGTGCATTCTGGCTGTAGAGGCAGAGAAACAAGCCACTCCACACATGGCTGAATGGAGGACCTAGTAAGCAGCAAGTTTCCCATAGTACAGGAGTGGAGATGAGGCTATACTTCATTCTACTCTTGGCGGCACCTCCAGGCATCTACTCAAGACTGCAGGTGTGAAGAGACTTCTGAGTATGTCAATGCCAAGTTGTCTCAAGGCTATGTGTAAGGTGTGCAGACCATTCTGTCCAAAGTGGTCACATCCATCAACACTGCAATGGAATCCCTCATGACAATTTCTATGCAAGCTCATAGGGCTACTATGCTAGTTCACCTTGTTGATATGGAAGCTTAAACAGTTGCCATATTGACTTTGTAGGCTACTGTGGAAAAGACCTTCCAGGGCATTACATCACTCCTGCACTCCATTCTCCAGCTGAGCTCCAAGGACTGCTGAGGCCAAATTTTTAAAAATTGGTTCAAACATCATTTCAAATGTCTCATCAGTATAAAAAACTTATAAATGTATATAATTATGAGAGATATATATAATAAAATAATTAATGTTGTTTCACCAAGTTGCTGAGATTTCATGTTCTATTTTGTTATAATGAGTATAATGATATTAGTAATTGGAATATTCAATATTGGCTATTCTGACCATTTGGCATTATTGAAGACCTTGGAAGCTGTAAAACAATTTTAACCCTTTGCCTGCTCACACTTTGATCAAGTACTTTTCAAGCCATATATTATGAATTAAGCAATATCATAGCTACTTAAATATTAGTAGATATACTATTTTATTAACTTCAACTGCAAAGACACCCAATCACAATTCTATGTAAAAATAAACAAACTTTAAACACCAAATGCATTATACAATTTCTCTCCTATTCTCTTTCCCCGTTTAAAAGAAAAAAAACCTTTATTTCACTTGTCTAAATGTTTTAATCCTTTTCTATGTTTGTGTAGGTTCCTCTTCCTCCTGGCTTCCAAATCCATTTCAAAGGTGGGAGCAGCTTCCAAAAATACAGCTTTCATTGGCTGAAAACACATTTCTTCAGCCAATTGTAAAGCCAAGCTAAAATCAACATGGACGAGTCAGGCATAACTAGCTCAACCCGTTGATGTACATTCATCAAATCAGAGAGGGGCTCTGCAAAATGAATATACTTGGCAACAGCTCCCAGAGGCCAACATTGGATGGATAAGTAAGCTTGCCTGTGGCAGAATATACATTAAAGATTATCTGGTTTTAAAATATTCTCTAATATTACAAGTGCTGACAAGTTTAAAAGGGCTGCTTTGGCCCTATTTCCCCAAAGGACCTTCAGGTCATTTAATCCTCAAGTGAATAGTTTAATGTCCAATTTTTCTACATTAAGAACTAAACCATAAATGTCTGGGATAGACAGCATAGAACAAGTTTAATCACTAACTAGGTGATTGGCTCCAAAATTTATGTAAACTCAGAAGACTATAAATAACAGGAAAGTAAATACAAAATGTACATCCCACTGCCATTGATACCTATGTATTTGACTTTAAGACAATTGCTCTTTTGTTTTTCTATGACATTTCTTCATGTTCCTAACACCCATGAGGGAAAGCTGTAAGTAACTGACCAAGTCTTTGTCAATATTTTACATTACACAAAGATACAATGATACATATATTTTTATAATAAAGAAATAAGATCGACTCTATAAGGATCCATGATATGAAAAGCAAAAGAGATGCCATTTTCTGGAATTATATGATTTCTGAGTTTCTTTGTCATTATCAATGATGACAAAATAGCAAACTGGACAGGTCCATGAATTCATTGCAAGACTAGATTAAATTCTAAGCATCATTCATACCTTCATACATGTAAAAGGCTACCGATTCATAATTAATTTTCTTTACATTTATTAATTTTACATTAGATTACTCATTAAGATTACATTAATAGTTGCAACAAAGTAATAATGGGCAAACAAAATAGGTGCACAAGTAGAAGATAGTGAACGTGAATTTTAAAAGTGTTCAATTCTTTGTGAGTGACATTTTGTTTAGCAAGGTTTTCTCTATTGGCTTTATAAAAATATCAAAGTAAATCAAGCTATTCAAAGTATTGCCAGACTTTTTAAACATTCATTTTGAGTGTTGTGACAAAATCACAACTTATTGCTTCCCATCAGCAGAAAGCAAGAAAGGGGAGAAATCTCTGGAAGGTAACCTTGTGCTAACATTACATAGGGCTGTGCAACAGTGTCTCGAAAAGAGCTAAATAGTATTCATTCTTTTAGGTACACAGTAATGTGACATTTTAATATATTTATAAGTTAAAACATATGTAGAACTAAAATTATCTCGGCATATCCACATTAAATAATAGAACACTTTTTTGTTTATATACAAAAAAGTTGCTCCAGTGTTCACAGGAGTAATTAATTAAAGCTTGCATTGTCTTGTACAATTTCTAAAACATATACTATACTTTAAATAATATTTTGAAATTTTTTTTAGAGAAAGCAAAGTATTGAAAATTGGTTTAGTATCAGTCTATATAATTCCAGAGAGGTTACTAAATTAATCATGTCATAATGAGTCAAACCTTTTTGCTAAAATCAGGATGACATTTAAAACTAATTGTGTCATTATAAGCAATTCCCTAAGCTAAATGCATCATAAAACTATGAATTTCGTAGAGATAGTGATTTAATAAACAAATAGGAAACTGGTAATCAATAATTTTACTTTATTAGCACCCAAAGCCACGTTTCTCTGAAATCTGAAGCTAGCTGATGTTGGATTCATCAAACACTTTTAATGCTTACTCAGTCAGTGAGATATTAAAACTATCAGTAGCAATCAGACACACTTATGATCTACACATAGACACCAGGGGAGTTATATTTTTGGGTTAAATGCATACAGCCCTTAGTAAAAAGAATAACATTTATTTTTTGGACCCTTTCAAATAGTATTTTTAAAAACATGGTGATATCTGCTTTGTATTTTACTAACTATACTGGTACAACATTTCATTTTGCTTGAGCAAAATCCTTTAAAATCAAATTAAGCACTTCTGTACAAACAAGCTCAAGTTATAAAGTCATATGATATTCAATACTGCAGGAAGCTGAGCCAAGAGCCAACTAGTTTGGTTAAGATGAAAGACCCAGTGTACTCTTGGTCAAAGAGCTTTTTATATATGTACGTTGTACGCAGGTCACCACAGAAAGAATTCAATACAGCCAGCTATCAGCTTACATCATGGCTGTGCAGCAGATACATACACTGCTTTGCACTGATCACTGGAACAAATGTTAAATACTTCTGTCTTTCTAGCTTGGCAACAATCCACATATTACCCAGTACTAGGCTACAAAAATTAAACATCTGCTTATATATAGTACATAATTATTACATTTCAACAAAAGCGGGTACTTTTATTCTCAACATAGCCACCTGCTAGACACACTCAGGTGAACTCTAAGTCTGATCACAAAGACATTACACACCACCCCCACAGCCATTTCAATTTTAGTTGCGACATACCACATGTTTAGCTGGCGTCTACCTGCTGTGCATATTAATAAGCCAAGTGTTGGTTTCCGAGACAAGGACCATTTCCCTCAAATTCATCAAATCCAGCTGTAAGTCTTTTGTTGATTTTTTTCCCTTTTCTTCTGACACAGTATTCCTGAAAAATGGCTTCAGTGCTCCTTGGGACTGGTATTGATCCCCATCCCCCTGCTCTTTTTTTCCATGTGCTGCTCTACTCTATCAATACTCCCAAGAGGTATTGGGTCAGTCTGCAGTTTCAAAACCAGACACAATGCACATCAGTGTACCATGCTGTAATCTACACACAGTCCACGTAATACTGAATCAAGAGCGACACCGCAAGTCAGGTTAATCATCCCCAGTTTAATTAGCTGTGTAGCAGAGAAACAATCAAATCTGAAGGATTTTTCAGTGACCCTCCAAGTAAAAAAATAAACTCTGTGCTGGCTGAGCTATTGCGGAAGACTGTGGCAACAGCAAGGCTGAATGCCAAAAAAATATAATTTTAAAATAATTAAATGCAGGTAACACAATTAAGACTTTTGGATTTTAGTCAATTCAGTTAAAATCTAATAAGATTAAAGGAAATAAATAAAGCCTTAACTTTAAATGACAATGCAGCTTTTGAGAAAGACCAGCAGAGGGTAACAGATGAACCTTCTTTGTTCAGAAGTTGAAACTTTTGGACTAATCCTGTAATAGTTTTTAAAGTGCAGATATTACTGATCCACAACCTGAAAGTATAGATCTGGTAATGGCAACAAGGCACTTTTCTTCAAGATATGGAACTCTCATTTAAAATAGCCTGGATTTCACAGTCAGTGGTAAACCAACAGCACTTACTGCTGGTATTGAAGAAAGAAGCCCACAAGATCTTGTGATCTGTGTGACATGGATTTCCCTTTTCTGATATCAGCTTGAATCTGCTGCCAATTCAAGAGAACCTCCAGGTGTCCAGCAACAATGATGTCATCAAGCAGGGTAGGTAGCCAATCACATGGAAGTATTCTCACAGACTGCAAAACGGGAAGTAAAAAAAGCACTAAAATTTTCATTTTAATTAAAACTTACAAAAGACAGAAATAAATGGTTGGGACATACACATGGATTAAGTTAGAAGCTGAAATACCAAAGTTATTTAAACGCATTCATTATAATGTAGAAATCTGACATTTCAAAACCATGTAAATAATTTTTCTCTTACAATGAG
This sequence comes from Cetorhinus maximus, assembly GCF_964194155.1. Taxonomy (NCBI): domain Eukaryota; kingdom Metazoa; phylum Chordata; class Chondrichthyes; order Lamniformes; family Cetorhinidae; genus Cetorhinus; species Cetorhinus maximus. The sequence goes on from NC_135894.1 coordinate 46,794,915, forward strand.
GCTGTTTAGTGACAATTATGAACTGGGTACAGCACCAAAAACCCACTTCATTCAACAAGGTGTAACTTTTTCCAAGGATTTTTACAGTGAGACTAATAGTTTAAACAGGCAAGTTTCTTTAGTTTATTGATTGATTGATTGCACTGCATTCTGGGGGACCTCAACATCACACCCTGTGAGAAAGCATAGAATCACTGACAGCATTTCTGTATTTCCACATTTAAATGTGCATTGGAAAACTCCAGACGTAGCTGTCAGTTTCAAAGGAGTAATGATGGTGAATGCTGACAGTTTCACAGTTATTACTACCACTAAATCCAGCTCAGTATGGCAGCGCTTTGGCAATACAATCTTCTGCAAAATTAAACGCCTATCTGTATCAGAACACAAGTAATACAGCACCACCAGGAGCAAAACATTTAAAAACCACTGTGAACACACGCTTTGAATCGAATACTTTGGATTTTAAATATTTTTCACTCCTTCAAAAATGTAATTTTCTATAATAAAGCAAAATACAACTCTGATTTTGTTAATGTTCAACTTGCTTTTAAATTTCCTTGCAACAGAAATGTAATGGCGGCATCCAGTTTTAGATGAGCCTCTACAAAGACGATAACATTGTTCATATTAGGATCACTCCCTGAACTTGCTAATTTGTTTTGATAAGCAATCTCACTTCAATTCTCACTCCTCCTCATCCTCTATTCTATAAAAACATGTACAGTTGGTTAATGATTCCTTAGAAAAATAACTACTTTTCCTTTCACACAATGGATTAACAACCTTTCCAGTTTACACCATACAGTATTCAAACTTTGGCATTTGTGATCCCACTACTGTGGGATTGGAAAACAAAATGCACTAGTAATGAAAACCGAAAATGCTGGAAATACTCAGATCATCAGGCAACATCCTTGGAGAGAGAAACTGAGTTAATATAACAAGTACATCACCAACTTTTTCACTTTTGATGAAAGGTCTTCAATCTGAAATTTTAATTCTGTTTCTCTCTCCACAGATGCTCCAGGCCTGCTAAGTATTTCCAGCATTTTTTGTTTTTATCTCAGATTTCCAGCATCTGCAGTATTTTGCTTTTGAAAATGCTCAAGTATTCTTCATATCTAACTAATCTTCTCGCTTTTAAAACATCAACGTGTATTAAAAAAAACATAAGAACATAAGAAATAGGAACAGGAGTAGGCCATTCGGCCCCTCAAGCTTGTCCCACCATTCAATAAGATCATGGCTGATCTGCCCCCGGCCTCAACTCCTCATTTGTGCCAGCCCTCAACTCCCTGATATTTCAAAAATCTATCTACCTCCTCTTTAAATACTTCTAGTGATCTAGCCTTCACAACTCTCTGGGGTAGAGAATTCCAAACATTCACTACCCTTTGAGAGAAGAAATTCCTTCGCATCTCAGTTTTAAATAAGTGTCCCCATCTTCTGTAACTGTGCCCTTAGTTTGAGATTCCCCCGCTAGTGGAAACATCTTTTCAACATCAACCCTGTCAAGCCCCCTCAGAATCTTGTACGTTCCAATAAAAGCACCCCATATTCTTCTAAACTCTAATGAATAAAGGCCTAACCTGTTTCGCCATTCTTGATAAGTCAACCCCTTCATCCCAGAAATCAGCCTAGTAAATCTCTTCTGAACTGCCTCCAGTGCTAGTATATCCTTTCTTAAACATGGGGACCAAAACTGTACACAATACTCCAAGACTTCCCTATTTTTAAACTCCAACCCCCTAGCAATATAGGCCAAAATTCCATTTGGCTTCTTAATTACTTACTGCACCTGCATGCTAACTTTTTGTGTTTCATGCACAAGAACACCCAGATCCCTCTATGCTGCACTCTTTTGGAGTCTCTCTCCATTTAAATAATAGTCTGCCTTTTGATTCTTCCTACCAAGGTGAACAACAATACATTTCTTTCAAAATCAAGGTCAGAAGCATCCCGGAGTCTTATGCTTTCAATTTTAACATGAATCTCCAATAATAAAAGACTAGGAAAGCTTAGGGACATGCACATGGATTAAAAATTAAGGTACAGATCTATAGTAACCATTTATAAGAGGAAAGTAGATTGAACAAAACATAAAGGTCACATATCTGATTTCCAGTGATTTTTGTTATGTACTCATGCATTTTTGCTTATCTAGGTGAGTGGTATGCATCTGATTCAAAATACTTTAGGGATATGGGGCTGCATGCTCTTTGACACACAATGTTGCTCAAGCGGCCCATTGAGACATTAGTATCAATCTGAATTATCAGTATTGCTCTTCAGCAGGATATCAAAAGACCTAGCGGGAACACCACATACTACACATAATATTTTCTCAAACTTTTACAAGCAACCATTTCTTTTGTTATATTCATTCTAATGCCAAGTAACCTTGTAATGTTTAAATAAGTATTTAATCACCATAAACCCTTGTGTTAAACACAGCCTTCTAACCAAAAATATCTCCTCTGTAGAAAACACGTATACAGCATGCTTTATACTGAACTAAATAGATGGTTAAGAATTGAATCTGGAGCACATCCCACATCCAGGGGACCAAATAACTCAGGACCATGAAAGACATTAAATGTTGTGCTTATTTGAGGGTGAATGTAGTTTAAGTCCTATCTTCACCTTTGATTATGAGCGAGTTATGGTCATACTAGGCCACCATGTGAGCACAGGATTAACATCGTCATATAAATTGAATACAGCTATACTGTAGGTACACATGATCTCTTATGTTTACACTGTCACCCCAAATATCTCTGGGGTGGGGTTCAACCAGTCTTTGACTGTAAGGCAAGGCCCTCTTACAACATGTTTCCAGCATCCACTGCAAGAGGTGAAACCTCTGGTAGCGTCTTACAAGGCAAACGTAACTGGGGATAGAGGCAGTAGTTGGGACTTCCTACTTTGAGCTAGACAAGACATGGTGGATTCTAGATGGCCAGAACTGGGCCCCACTAGGGGGCAGACATGTGGTGTGGAGGGATTGCTGGAAAAAGGAAGACATTTTCTTAACCCCCTGACACAGGAGGCTGGTGCTTGGGTAGGACCTAGGCAATTCCACATGTCCACCATCCTTCCAAAGGAAGCATCCAGTGGGTTTTCTGGCTGAATGAGGCAGGCAGGCACTGGTGGGGTGCCCGCAATAATGCCTATGCCTGCCTGTCGCATGCATATTGAGTGTTATCCTATTGAGTGCTCTCCTGCTGAAATTTTGGTGTACCTGTCAGGATAGCATCTGGAGGATTTTTATGATTGGAACAGGATATTGTTTGGTACAGGGAAGCATGAGTGAATCTTAATCTGGTGCGACGTAGTGGTTTTAAGATGCAAAAATGTATTATCATTCAGCAATAACAACATGTGAAGACATTCTACCTTATTGGGACTTCCTATGCAAATGTTTAATTAATTCAATATAAAATTCAATAGCCTGAATACCCTTTTTCCAATCTCTTCTTTCTCTCATACATAGCCACTTGAATTTTACATATATTACAAAGACTACAACCAAAATTCTTGGAAAACAACAATGTAATATTGTCTTTATATATTATGACATTGTCTTGATGGGATGTTTATAATATGTAGGCTCTTAGCAAAAACAAAGACTTGATACATGCCTCATTTTGAAAGAAAGAAACTAAATGTATGAAACCACAGACTACAGAATTTTAGTAATGTAGGTTTATTTTTTAGTTAGTGTCAGCGGATGTAATTTTCCTGTTAATAGGAATAAGCACTGGCACTAAAATTAACTTTTCGGTGCACCACAGTGCAAATAATGAATACCCTTTTTCCAATCTCTTCTTTCTCTCATACATAGCCACTTGAATTTTACATATATTACACAGACTACAACCAGAATTCTTGGAAAACAACAATGTAATATTGCCTTTATATATTATGACATTGCCTTGATGGGATGTTTATAATATGTAGGCTCTTAGCAAAAACAAAGACTTGATACATGCCTCATTTTGAAAGAAAGAAACTAAATGTATGAAACCACAGACTACAGAATTTTAGTAATGTCGGTTTATTTTTTAGTTAGTATCAGTGGATATAATTTTCCTGTTAATAGGAATAAGCACTGGCACTAAAATTAACTTTTCAGTGCACCACAGTGCAAATAATTTTCAACTGGACAACCAACCATGCAATTGTGGCTCATCATCCATTTGTGACAATTATTTTAATCAGATCAAGGTAGGGGGAAGTTAAATCCTGATCTTTCAAAAAAAAGTGTAGTGGCAAGGGTAAAACAAGTCAATCCTTAGTACTAACTCCAACATTTCCCCTTGGTTACAGTCTCAGTCCTGTTTATAATGGAGGAGGATTCCCAGCAGAGAGAAATTGTAGTGAGGAAGAATTTAATCATTCATTTGTAAAAAAAAAAATAGCCAATTCTATGCTGTTAGGCCAGATATTCATGTTCACCACAGATCTTGGGCACCACAAATCTAAATAGGATTACTGGCACATATTTATTTAAAAAATTGGTATAAATGTCAGAAGCAGAAAATAGTGTTATTTATGACCTCACTCACTTTAATGGGTAGCAAACCTAAATCCTCATATGAAAGAAAACTACCAAATTATTTTTTTTTAAGGTTTTGTCTTTATTTAAAAAGGGTTTTTGGCAAGGCTCCTTCATAGCCAGCTGGTTTGCATGTTTATCTTCAGCTGTCTGTTTACCACATGGGTGTAACTCAGGCCATGGGTTGCCATAAGACTAGATTCTGTGATTTTAGCTACACCCACATAATTAACAAACAACTCAAATGTAAACAAATACAATTAACAATGAATTGGGGTTCTGGTATTTCTTTCCATCAGTATTTTTGAAAGTGCTTTTAGAAATATATAAAAGGAAACTGTGGAAACGTCCAACCTCAAATTAATTTTAAAAGGTGTTTGACAAGTTTTGTGCCTCCCATTTAGACCCACAGCGCATATATTTGCACTTTGTGCTCAACTGAGCTAATGATTTATATTGCCTCTTGCAAAACTAGGACATATTCATTTAACTATCTTATATAAACATTTCAAAATAGAATTTTCCTATAAATTCTGAAAAAGTGGGAAATTATTCTGCACTTACTGCCTTTACTTCTTTTGGATACTGACCTATTGCCTCAGTTTGACCCTGAGCTAATTCAGTACTATTTATGTCCATTGTTAAGTGGAGTAATTCTAATTAGAATATTAAACTTGATTATTAAGTCTAAAAAAGCAATTTCACAACACCAGGTGATTGTATTACTACTTGATTTTTAAGTTCTTTTTACTGATCTTGGACGGATTTTAGATGATTTTGAGCTAAGTTATATGGGGCTTTTTGTGTTTAAAATGATATAAAAGCTTCAAAAACAGTTTGACAGATGGCAAAAAAATCTGTAACCTTTGGTTTCATTTGAACTTTATGCTTTATTTCTAGAGTCTGATGTGGCTAAGAACAAATGGATATTTCAGAAAGCACTTCTAAAGAAAATTGTAAACTTGGGTCCTAAGTGAAACACATCCACTGCGTTAATCTACCTTTTGGTACTTTCTAATTAAAAAGAAAACTGGTCTATCTAATTCAAGCATAACCTGATTCTAGGTGGTTTTTGTACAATTGTAGCTATCGTATTGCAATGACGTCTCTTTAATGGATGATTTTGTATCACTTTACAAAAACCCTTGTGTCTAATCCCCTGAGTCTTTCTATAGGACATGAGAAGTCCTATCTAGTGCAATAACAATTGCAAAAATTAGACAGCACTTGTAGTGAAGAAACATTATCAAGTATCCTACTGACCAAGATTCCTCATTATTAAACTTCAGAATTTAAAACAAAAATATTCAATAGGATGATGATTCTAAACTGTGGTCAGATGGGTCGGGCGCATGCCCACCCACGGGATGTAAAATTCTGGCCATACAAATTCAGAAAGATGAAACAACTTAACATATCTATCTTATACTCTAATATTCAGGGTATTAGTACATGTGAATTAACAGGTGAACTGTGGACGGACACACCACACGACGAAGTAAATGACAGATGGGACCAAAGCATATTCTCGGGATTTCTCAACAACCCACCCAGACGCTTGTCACGTCGTGAGCCAACCGGTCTTACTGAAACTCTGTCTATCTCACAAGGGTTTCCAATCTCCACGTTTGAAGAATTCACCTTGGAATTCTCTCCAAAAGTTGCTCCCACTCTTACCGCTTCAACAAGGATCTGCCTCCAGGGTCTCAATCTCGCCTTCCGAGATTCCTTTCCCCTGGATCCCCGAGTGCACTCAATCTTCACATTTTCGGCTGTGCCAAGCAGAATACCACTGCTCCAAAAGGGTACATTTGCTCTTACGGCATGCAGCATGGAGTCACCCAACCTCTGACTGCTGTCTCAGGTGCTCTGGGCTTCTCTCGGGCTTCAAATTTGCTCTCCGCAGCTCTCTCTTTAACTCAGAGGCTATTTCCCTGCTCCCTTCTCTCAACTTTACTTAACCAATTGGTTTCTGATCTCTGTCCTCGTCCCTTACCTGGGGCCTTCTTCTGGCATCTCTGTCTGTCCCACTCCCTGTTTTTTTTTAATTCATTCACAGGATGTGGGCTTCGCTGGCTGGGCCAGCATTTAATGCCCATCCCTAGTTGCCCTTGAGAAGGTGGTGGTGAGCTGCCTTCTTGAATCTCTGCAGTCCATGTGGTGCGGGTACACCCACAGTGCTGTTAGGAAGGGAGTTTCAGGATTTTGACCCAGCGACAGTGAAAGAACAGCGATATATTTCCAAGTCAGGATGGTGAGTGACTTGGAGGTGAACTTCCAGGTGGTGGTTTCCCCATCAATCTGCTGCCCTTGTCCTTCTAGATGGTAATCGTCGGTTTGTAAGGTGATGTCGAAGGAACCTTGGTGAATTCCAGCAGTGCATCTTATAGATGGTACACACTGCCGCTACTGTGCGTCAGTGGTGGAGGGAGTGAATGTTTGTGGATGTGGTGCCAATCAAGCGGGCCGCTTTGTCCTGGATTGTGTCAACCTTCTTGAGTGTTGTGGGAGCTGCACTCATCCAGACAAGTGGGGCATATTCCATCACACTCCTGACTTGTGCCTTGTAGATGGTGGACAGGCTTTGGGGAGTCAGGAGGTGGGTTACTCATCGCACTATTCCTAGCCTCTCACCTGCTCTTCTAGCCACAGTATTTATATGGCTAGTCCAGTTCAGTTTCTAGCCAATGGTAACCCCCAGGATGTTGATAGTGGGGGATTCAGTGATGGCAATGCCATTGAACATCAAGGGGCAATGGTTGGATTCTCTCTTGTTGGAGGTGTCATTACCTGACACTTGCGTGGTGCCAATGTTAATTGCCACTTGTCAGTCCAAGCCTGAATATTGTCCAGGTCATGCTGCATTTGGACGTAAGCTGCTTCAATATCTGGTGAGTCATGAATGGTGCTGAACATTGTGCAATCATCACCAAACACATCAGCAAACATCCCCAATTCTGACCTTATGATGGAAGGAAAGTCTTTGATGAAGCAGCTGAAGATGGTTGGGCCGAGGACATTACCCTGAGGAACTCCTGCAGTGATGTCCTGGAACTGAGATGACTGACCTCCAACAACTACAACCATCTTCCTTTGTGCTAGGTATGACTCCAACCAGCAGAGAATTTTCCCCCTAATTCCCATTGACTCCAGTTTTGCTAGGAATCCTTGATGCCACACTCTGTCAAATGCTGCCTTGATGTCAAGGGCAGTCACTCTCAGCTCACCTCAGGAGTTCAGCTCTTTTGTCCATGTTTGAACCAAGGCTGTAATGAGGTCAGAAGCTGAGTGGCCCTGGTGGAACCCAAACTGGGCGTCAGTGGGCAGGTCATTGCTAAGCAAGTGCCACTTGATAGCACTGTTGATGACTCCTTCTATTACTTTACTGATGATGGAGAGTAGACTGATGAGATGGTAATTGGCCGGGTTGGATTTGTCCTGATTTTTGTGTACAGGACATACCTGGGCAATTTTCCACATGGCTGGATAGATGCCAGTGTTGTAACTGTACTGGAACAGCTTGGCTAGGGGCGCAGAAAGTTCTGGAGCACAAGTCTTCAGTACTATTGCCGGAGTATTGTCAGGGCCCATAGCCTTTGCAATATCCAGTGCCTTCAGTCGTTTCTTGATATCACATGGAGTGAAATGACTTGGCTGAAGACTGGCATGTGTGATGCTGGGGACCTCCAGAGGAGGCCAAGGTGTGTTATCCGCTCGGCACTTCTGGCTGAAGGTTGTAGCAAATGCTTCAGCCTTATCTTTTGCACTGATGTGCTGGGCTCCTCCATCATTGGGGATATTTGTGGAGTCTCCTCCTCCAGTGAGTTGTTTAATTGTCCACCATCGTTCTTTACTTCTTTACTAGATCTGGCAGGACTGCAGAGCTTAGATCTGATCCGCTGGTTGTGGGATCGCTTAGCTCTGTCTATCACTTGTTGCGTATGCTGTTTGGCACACAAGTAGTCTTGTGTTTATCTTTTTTTTTAAGATATGCCTGGTGCTGCTCTTGGAATGCCCTCCTGCACTATTCATTGAACCAGGGTTGATCCCCTGGCTTGATGGTAATGGTAGAGTGGGGGATATGCCGGGCCATGAGGTTACAGATTGTGTTCGAGTACAATTATGCTGCTGATGATGGCCCATCTTGAGTTGCTAGATCTTTTCGAAATCCATCTCATTTAGCACGGTGGCAGTGCCACACAACACAATGGAGGGTATCCTAATCTTCACAACGACTGTGCGGTGGTCACTCCTACCGATACTGTCATGGACGGGTGCACCTGCAGCAGGTAGGTTGGTGAGGATGAGGTCAAGTATGTTTTTTCCTCTTGTTGGTTCCCTCGCCACTTGCTGCAGACCCAGTCTAGCAGCTATGGACTCAGTGAACTCAGTCAGTAGTGGTGCTACTGAGCCACTCTTGGTGGACATTGAAGTCTCCCATTCAGAGTACATTCTGCTCCCTTGCTACCCTCAGTGATTCTTCCAAGTGGTGTTCGACATGGAAGAGCACTGATTCATCAGCTGAGGGAGGTACGTGGTAACCAGCAGGGGGTTTCCTTGCCCATGTTTGACCTGTTGCCATGAGACTTCATGAGGTCCCGAGTTGATATTGAGGACTTCCAGGGCAACTCCCTCCTGACTGTATACCGCTGTGCTGCTGATGGGACAGGACGGTAATGGTGGTGTCTAGGACATTATGTGTAAGGTATGATTCTGTGATATGATAAGGATGACTACGTCAAGCTGTTGTTCGACTAGTCTGTGAGACAGCTCTCCCAATTTTGGCCTCCAGGTGTTAGTAAGGAGGACTTTGCAGGGTCGACAGGGCTGAGTTGTTCTTGCTTCCAGTGCCTAGGTTGATGCTGGGTGGTCTCCGGTTTCATTCCTTTCTTGTGACTTTGTAGCGGTTTGTTACAAGAGAGTGGCTTGCTAGGTCAACTACATTGCTGTGGGCCTGGAGTCACATGTAGGCTAGACTAGGTAACATGGTCAACATTAGACTTTTAATTCCAGATTTTTATTCTTATTTTTATTGAATTCAAATTCCACCATCTGCCGTGGCGGGATTCAAACCCGGGTCCCCAGAGCATTACCCTGGGTCTCTGGATTACTAGTCCAGCGACAATACCACTACGCCATTGCCTCCCCTTGCTGCTGCCTTCTTGGTTTGGGACCTTCTCCCTGCCCCCCTCCTTGTAACATCTTCTCTTCAATGGCGCTCCGGTTCAGGTCTCCTGACCTGCAGTTTCGTACTGTTTCACTACCATGCTTCCTTTTGCTTTAGCGTATTTGTGCAGGACCGGTTCCCGGCCTAAAGGCATGAAAACGGACAAAATGCGAACCCCTGATTAAGGTAGTGTTTCTCATGGACATGCTGGAGCACAAGATAAATCGAGAAGCATCTCTGAAAGTTCTCTCAGCACCTGCGGAGCTTATTAGTTTTAATAGAAGGATTTTATTGTTGCAATGAAGCAAGAAAAGAGAAGCTGTCGCAAACATCTGGCTAGTTCACTAATGCCCTTTAGATATGGAAACCTGCCATCCTTACATGATCTGACCTAAACAGGACTCCAGTCTCATCCAATATGGTTGACTCTTAAATGTTCTCTGAAGTATAAGCGCAAGCAACTTCACTGTATCAAAATCACTAGCGGTTCAAGAAAGCGGCCTACCATCATCTTCTCAGGGAACTAAGGATGGCCAATAAATGCCAGCCTTGCCACTGTTACCCACATCCCAAGATTGAATCAAGAAAAGGCTCCAGAGCTCAAATCTCCCTGGCCTCGTGGTGAGGAAGTCTCAATGATTTCCCTTCGGTCCTGGTTGTTGCCAGCATTATTACTCTGTCAGGTGTTAAAATTATGGTTCAAGATATTAATAGAAAATCACTTATTTTCTGCCATTTTTCTCTTAATGTGAAGGTGGCTAAATCCTGCTGGGTTAAGGTTCCACGTGCCATAGCTACCCTCTGAACCTCACACCCAAGTGATAATTTTTCCACAAATGAGCATTGGTATGGAGTGTTAGAGCTCTTTTTGGTGAGCAGCTGGGTGGAGGGAGTAAGGGAAGAAAAGGAGTCATAGTTAAGCTTACCAGACAACTACACACTTCCAGCAGGGATCACATCATTTTAATTAGGAATGGGAATACTTGCTTTCTTTCCCCTTTCTGGTTCAGGGGAAACTGAAGCCATTTGTATTGCTATATCGCTACTTGAGATGAAGGCAGCTAGCTCAGCAGAGACTGGAAGATGAATCTGGAAACTTCTACTCAGAAAGGTTTAGTAATGCTTACTAAGTAAATCATTGGGAAGCTACTTTATTCAAATATATACTATATATAATCACACACACATACACACACCTTTTTTTTCCCCGTAATGCTAATTTTAAACGATTGCTTAGTCACCGAATACCACAAATGCTAAATGAAAACATTGAGAGGTTGTTTCCGCTGGCTGGGGAATCTAAAACTCGAGGGCGCAGTCTCAGGATTAGGGGCCAAATTTTAGGATTGAGGCGAGGAGAAATTTCTTCACTTAACGGGTTGTGAATATTTGGAATTCTCTACCTGAGGGTTGTGGATGCTCCATCACTGAAGATATTTAAGGCTGGGATACACAGGTTTTTAGTCTCTGAGGGATCAAAAGATATGGGGAGCAGGCAGTAAAGGAGCATCGAAGCTCAAGATCAGCCATGATTGTATTGAATGGCGGGGCAGACTCGACAGGCCATATGTTGTACTCCTGCTCCTATCTCTTGTGCTCTGCCTCAAGTTAGCCATACTGCATTATGGCTGTATATGTACAGGCTATGATAGTTACTAATCAGCATTCAAATTCTAATATCACTTCTTGTGCAATTAATACGATATGCATGTAACTGATTGCATTGTAACTGTGCTTTAAATTTTATCATAGTAATAAGCTAGAAAAATGTAAGTAATTGTGTATTATTCTACACTAAAAAGAGTATCACACTTTACAATTGTTCAGAGTTCAAGCTTCACTTCTGGGTTTTGTATCTTCATCTCAACCAGTGATTCATTATTCCCTTTTCACACACTTCAGATAGTGTTATTTCGAACGTCATCTTCAAGACTGCTTTAATTAACACAAATATACCTGGACATCCACTTATGGGATATAAATCATAATTCACATAATTTATCTGCTAGTTATACAAGTGATGCATAGGATTGACTGAACAGTCTCGTACATGACCACAGCATCTATAGAAAAAAACACAAATTAAGAAGCTCTGAATTCTAGAAAGTCGTATCAAGTGGCACTGTATTTAAAAATCCTAAACAACACAGGCACAGGTCAGAAATGTGAACATGGTGGATTTTTAAAAAAATCTATCGCTATACAAACAAGCATTGCATTCAATTCATATTCGTTTGAAAATTAGTTACTTCTAGTCATTTTTAAGGTTTTTGTGGCAACCAATAGCATTTGGAGATTGGATGGCTGGCAAGTTTACAGTAGTTATTCTGGGATTTGTGTTGTTTATTTGCTGGTTACAGTAAATTATTGGTCTCAAAGTTACACTGGTAGCTCCAAAAAAATGGAAGTAAAATGAAAAGATATAAGAAAGAGCAACCAGGTAAAATCAACATAAAGCCGACAAAACCTGAAGACAGGTCTGCAAGTTGAAGAAAATTCAACGTCATTAAAATTAATAACTACCATCCAGATAGGTCGAACAGGAGGAGTGGCTGTGTGTGTGGCACCAAAAACAATTTCAACAAAGGCACACAAGTGCTTGTAACTCTTCAAACTTTTCATGTGGACTAAATTGATACAATACTAGTCAATTACAGGTGATTTTGTATTTGGAGTGTGAAGACCGAGAGAATACTGAAAAGTTTTATCTTGGTTTGTGAAGGAATATGACAAAAGTAAACAGAAACTGCTACAATTCTAAAATGGAGATAAAAATATTACCTTCTATAATATAAAATTTGGACGTACGCAATTTGAAAATTTGCTGATGATACATTAAGAAGAGAGTTAATAAAGATTGTGTTTACTGCACTAGATGCCAAAATGAAAATAGTTTCCTGCGCCAGTGCAAACTTCTCTCATGTCAATAATTCTAAAATTCAAATTAAACATCAGTCAAGCTAATTTCTTCCAGAGTCTATGTGCAATTTATCCTATCATAGGGGAGTGATGTCTGAAGACAAATCAACTACTTTTACCCAGCTCACAAAGCTGTTGCTAGTTCCTTTCTTCTTTGCTTGCTTGTATGCAATGTTGACTTTGACTTCTGTTCAGTTTCAGCTATTTAAACTTCTTGGGCATGGAAGCCTGGAAAACGTTGCTCACTCATTCCTGACTCCAATTTTCTTTGGCAATTTTGCAGTTTAATTCCTCCTCCTTCTGAATTTTAAAAAGACACTTATTTTTGTCCTCTTCCTTTCACATAGCCCTGTATCTTTTGTTCATCCTTATCTTTCCCTATCTAACTATATTCCCTCCTTTCCTACATTAGTTTCAATGCTCTCCCGCATCATTACTTATCCTCCCAGCAAAGATATTGCTCGAAGTCTGTTGAGGCAAGTTCTGTCCATCCTGTATTGGTCTTTAGGGGAAATCCATGTACCCTGTGCAGGTTAGCCCTGCTCTAGAACCAGTTAAAGTGTCTCAAGAATCTGAATTCGTCCCTCCTACACCATCTCTCCAATCAATCATTTACTTCTCTTTATTTCCAATCTTATATCAATTAACAGGTGGCAGCAGAAGTGAAACTTCTCTTCAAGCTACCTCCTAATTCCCAAAAAGAAACCCTTTAAGGACCTCAAGTCTATTTATTCTCATCATTGGATCCAACATGAATCATGACTTCTGGTCGTTCTTCTTTCCTAGCCACAGTGGCCTCCTTGCTGCAATTATATCTACTCCTCAGTAGCAGTACAACTTTAACAGTGGACCAGGTATGGCAAGATAAGCTTACAGCATTAAAGTTGCATAAAACACTCCCAAGAGCAGATCCCCTGCTGTAACAGTGTCAAGTCTCCACACTTATCTATTCGCTAGTCTTGTTTGACATTACGTTTCTGGAGCATCAGTTAGACTGTACTTAACCATGTTACCTTATTAGTAGATAAACACTAAATCAGATCACCAAGATCTAATGGTATTAACAATTTAGAACATATACAAAAAGTGGGAACGTATATCCAAATTTTGTGTGTGGCTGCGAGATTAAGCTGCACTCTTATGTGGCATGTGAATACAAAATGACTGGACACTCCGGACCTTGCGGTACGTTCTATATAAATGCTTCCTGGTTTAAAAGGTAACCATGAAAAGTTCTGGCTATTTATTCATTCTCGTATCTCTGCTATTTAACCCTGTCCTCCACAAAAAATTCTAATCCTTCTATCCCAACAGAAAAATCTGTGAACAGTTAGTTACTCAATGACCTAACATTTTATTCCCAAACAAGAATTTAGTGGATCTTTTTTGAGGAGTTATTCAACGTAGAATTAAATACTTTAACTTAATAACCAATGTTAATCTATAAGGCACAGATTCAAAAGTGGAAAAACTTAACTTGCATTTTAACGAACAGACTTTAGGTATTCAGTTAAATTTTAGAAGCTTTCTGACTTTCTGGACTATCCTCTTCAAATCTGGACTGTCCAAAGCAACTTTGGATAAATGGCACCCTGAATGTAGCACATTTTCAAAGAGTGACACTAGAAGCAGTAAGGTGCTTTGTCCTAATACCTTTATTTGAAATCAAATTACTCTACACAAGAAAATAGTTATGGCATAAATTACTTGCAATTTTTCCCTACAGTATTACTAGTTGATCTCCTGTGGTGTTGCACACACAGGGAATGAACACCAAGTGTAATGTTCAGGTTTTGTAAGGTAAGAACATGGGGCATAATCGTACTCGTGGCAAAGGAAAGCTACAATGCTGGAACCAAGGTGCCAGTTTAAATTGTTTGTGAGTTTTTGTTATAAGTAATTGATCTTCTGTGGTGTTGCACACAGGGAATGAATGACAAGTGTAAAGATTGTGAAGATGTAAGCAGTTTTACGTTAAACACATCCAAACCTACATGCTAAATTTGTTGGTTGTGCTGTAATACACATTAACGTATGACTACAAATGTATGACTACAATCAGCCTGAGGACAGTGAGGAGAAAAACATGAAAATAGAAAAAGGTTGAAAAACTTTAACTGTTACAGTAGAAACTGAACATGGCACTCAGAATGAAAGTTAAATGCTCCACAGTGTCACCAAGAGGCTAGAACCTATAAATACAAGTAAGCTCAGATGAAGTTTCTCTATACTTAACTTGATTCATACGGTTTTGTGACAGTTAAAATCTTACCCAAGTCTATTAAGTTGTAAAAACCCGCTTGCAACACTATCCACAAACACAACAGGTACATTGAAAAATCCATGTTGTTGTTGTACCTTCACATTTCCCTTCAAGTATTAGGATTCACAGGCTGATTAAAACAGTCCGACAGGCAGCAATGGAAACATCCATCCATGGTTGTAACTATCATTATAGTTTTATATATCAGGAGGGTTTTATGGACTGTCACAATACATACAATGAAAGAGCAGGCAAAATTTACAACCAGCAGACAGACATATTTCTGTGATCCCACCTATCCACTTTGGTGAACCCAAAAGATCCCCTAGCATTATTCAAAGAGGAGATGCACTTTTCCCAATCGCCTGGTCAACATTTTCCTCTCAACCAACACCATGAACCCAGAATGGAGAGCCAAATTCCCTACTTTCCAGGTCTTGAATTTCTGTGGTTTGAATTCTGTGCCTTAGGAGATTGCTACCAGTAAGCTAAAATTGTGATCGACAGAAAACTCCATAGCAACTGTTTACAGAGGGGAGGCTGCAAGAGTCATTTCCATTCTAACAATTATTTGCAAAAATGTAGCACATTACTTTTCAATCATTTGCTATGAAGCCATGCTTTATAAATAAAAGATGACCTTATGAATTTACTGGCTGGAAACCGCTGTTTGGATTTTAGAAAGACTGAAGCCACGTTCCAGTGACGCAAAACCACAGCTTCTAAAATGGCTGAAAATTTGCATCCAATACATGATGAATTCCAAAGCCATTAAATGGAGTCAACCTGTCTAGAAAACCCCTGCAGAGACAATTATCTTGAAGGAGTGTGAATGGGATCATCTCCTAACCCATTCACACAACATTCTGACAATCACCTGCATCAGATGTAAGCACCTCGGTCAATTGTTAAAGATACAATTTCTAATTTTTCCTTTTCTGGCTGGATTTAAAAAAAACTGCAGCCCTTTAGAGACAATGGAAAACTGCCCAGATAATATAATTTTGCATTCCACCAAGTGGGATGAAAAAAAGACACTCAACCCCCTGGGGAGCATGAAAAACCCCATTCTCTGTTGACTTCATACCATCCTGAAACTTTTCAAAGTTTCTGAGATGAGACATAAAAATGTAATTACCTGTTCTGAAACAATAACCTCAGCAGGCATGAATTATCAGAATTTCTCTGGAAATACAGCCAGCATGGTACATTAAGGACTCCTTACCAAGCAGGAGAGAGAGAGAACAAAAGGCAATGTTGTATTGAACACAGGATGCTGAAGCTGTGTACCCTCTGCCTATCTCTCACTCTCTCAGAAGTATTGTGCTGGGTTTGCAAAGTAACCATCCTGAGAAGTCCATTGTAAACCGAGACCTTTTTGGAGAAAAATGTGGAAATCAGCTCCACCCCAGGAAGACAGCTGAACAAAACGCTCACAATGTGGAATCAACCCATCGAGACCAGCCAGGCAACAGCTAACTGTATACTCCTCTGTTTTATTTTTCATGAGCTGTAAAAATCCTCTTACTCTGCCATCTGTACTGGTGTGTGTGTGGGCCAAGATGAATGTGTGAGACGTATGAATGCTAATTGCGATTCACCTTTTTTTTTAGCTCAGGAAATAGTTTCAACGAACTTATCTTGTTCTTTGTTTAACCTAAGAAAACCTATCTGACTAATTCTTTACAGCCCAAAAGAGTAAACAATTGGAATCTTACAGAATTTGCTAAGCACATTCTCTCTAAATTAAAATAAAACACTGTTATGGTCAAACCGGGAGCAGCAGAATAGGGGAGTCAATTCACCCCTCCTCGTGGTCGTAACAGAAATTTGAGGGCTTAAGTCTAGGACTGATCCCACAGATATATAAGAGAATTGGAATGGGGGAATAGTAGATTGTTCCCTAGGAGTTTAAAATAAACTGCCATACAGGTATTCTTCGGTCTACAAAACTAAAGTGATAAAATGGCCACATTTGAAGCCAACAGAAGCCTTTCTAGACCTGGTTGCGATTACTTTTGACAGTTTAAAGGTTGTGTCCCTCAATAGTTAAAAAGCATAGCTAAGGAGTTGGAATTAGGGTTTCGCCCAAAAGCCAGGAAATACGAAATTTTAAAACTGGTGGCCATAGAATTGGATTGCGAACCTGAGAAAATTGAAGAAGAAAAAATTAGCTTCAGTGACATTACAGCTAGAACAGTTGACTAGAGCTAGCATTCCACAGGGAAAGGTGGGGGAGGGGGAATTAAAGAGGGGGGGCGAGAGAGAGAGAAAGAAAAGCAGAAAGGGGGAGAGGAGGAGGAAAAGTAGAGAGAGAGAGAGAGAGAAGAAAGGCAGAGGAAGCTTTCCAAAAGGAACAGCAAGAAAGGGAGATAAGAATCTGTGTACTGCATAGGGAGGTAGAGGTAGCCAAGGCAGACTGGAGGGTAATACCCCTGAAAAGTCAAGGACAGTCCAGAGAGGCTGGGCAGGCTGGAGAAAACCAGCAGGGATCTGCAGAGAGGGGTTCAGAGGCCCTACAGGGATAGTCACTTCAACCCTCACGGGTTCTAAGGAGAAGCCACTTGATTTCAAAAAGGCTAAAGCCCGGCCGTAGAATTAAAAACAGTCAGTTATGGACAGGAGGAGGATTAATTTAAACAGCCCTGATTTTTCCACTCTCTACTGTCCATAAACAGAAAAGTGTTTTTGAAACCAAGAACAAAAATACCTGGAAAAACTCAGCAGGTCCCACAGCATCTGCGGAGAGGAATACAGTTAACGTTTCAAGTCCATATGACTCTTCATATATTTCCCCCTTGATAAGTGGTGGCATATTTTCTCCAACCTTCAGTTTTGGAGTTATCCAATCCTCTATTAATAACCCCACAGCAAACCCGAGATATGGTAAAATAAGAGGGGTAGTTTATTTTAGACACACAAAACATGGGAAGGGGTTTCGCAATGTCCACTCCTTTTGCATTCATACAATAAAAGAGGGATAAGGGAAAGAAAGGGGTTCAGGTCAAAGGCCATGATGAAAATAAGAATTATTGTTTCACATGAGTCCAGGGTCCAGAATCAATGTCGAAGGAAGGTTCTTTCACTGGCATTGTCTGGCAGAATTCCTGGCCTTCTCCCAGGAACTTGGTTGGAGGTTGAGTGTGTTGAAGATGCAGCAAAGTATTCTTGTATCCTGGGTATTAGTTCACTCTGTGGGTGAAATACAGGTTTCTTTCTGGAAATCACACTTGGAAAGAGACGGAAGTCAAAGGCAGGCTGCTCGCCTGGAGTCCAGTTCTCCTCGGAGTTTAAACTACAACTGATGATAAAATTCAAAAGCTGTATAATTAAATGAATTCAAACAGCTCAAGTCTCGGTCATGTGACAGGATTGTTTCGGGTTGAGCTATTCGGCTAACAAGGCCCTTAGTTGAAACCTATTGTGTTTTGGAGCAGGCAACTGTGGGGCCATTAGCACAACATTGGAGATTAGGAGTCACAAATTGCTCTACCTTTGTCCACAGCTGGCTGGTGCAGGCCTATAATCTACAAATCCTTTGAGTTGGCATGGCTGGAATGTTTATATGATGCAAGGCGTTTTACATTCTAGGGGATTTGATGTTTTAGCCTTTGCTCACTTTCAAACTGTTCAGAAGCTTCCAGAAACTAGCATGTGATCAGCTGCAGCCATTTTATCAGCCCAGCAATTGTCCATTTTGAAAAACCAAAAAAATAATTTTATCAAGTAGCCAGGCTGACGTAGATGTATATATATATTTTTATTCCTGTCTCCTGGACTGGACAGTTAGGATAGGACCCGAGGATATTAAAAGGGCCAGGCAGGTAGCTTGTCCACAAGCCCTCATCCCAAAGGAAACCCTTTCCTAATCATCCCCAACAACCTGGAAAGGATAGAAGTTGGGGGGAGAGATAAGAAGCTGAGCACCCATGGGAGAGAAGGAATGGCTGGAATCATAGGGCCAGGAAGGATGCCTCTGAGGAGAGGAGCGAGGCCAGAAGCCTGTGTGTTTCTATTGCCGTAAGGCTGGACACCTTCATGCTGATTCCTGGAGCTTATAGGAAAAGCCCGTAGGATTTATTAGGACACACAGACCCTGTGCAGAGAAAGGGAGTCAGGCATAGAGTGTAGCAGGCCAGGCTATGACACTGACCACAGCCGAAAGACCCTGTAAATGCACACCATGAGTCCAGGTGAGTCTATCAAAGTCCCTGAGACCTAACTTTCCTTCTGAGACACAATCCTGATGTCTCCATTTCCACAGGGTGAGGCAAGTAAGCCGGTAGTCGTACTGAGGGATACTGGGGCCAGC
Source organism: Cetorhinus maximus (assembly GCF_964194155.1). NCBI lineage: Eukaryota > Metazoa > Chordata > Chondrichthyes > Lamniformes > Cetorhinidae > Cetorhinus > Cetorhinus maximus. Next base: position 46,814,137 of record NC_135894.1, read on the forward strand.
CAATCTCTACTGCTGAGAAGAGGCATGACCTTTCCCCCAGAGTCTACAGTACAGGCCAATGTGCTGGTAAAAGGTGTCAAGGGAGAGTACATGCCCATACCTGAATACAGGGTGCACTTGGAATGTGACCTTAATTCAGGGCCGGTGACTGTGGAAGTGTCCCCAGGTTACCTGTGGACAGGGTCGACCTACTCTCCAGCAATGACCTAGTGGGATTAAAGATGGTTGCGCCCCCATTGGTTTTAGAGAAGCCGAGGGAGGTCAGGGAGTCAGAGCGCCTGCAGGGGGAAGACCGTGGCATTTTTCCTGGCTGCGTTGTAACTAGGTCTATGGTCAAACAAGCCCAGTCAGAGGAGGCTAAATCGGCACTGCAGATGGATGCCCCGCCATCTGGTTATCTGAAACCTTTTTTGGGATTTAGAAGGCCCTAAGGGTGTAATGAGTAGGTCTTCCTTGGTTGAGGATCAGCAAGCCGACCTGGTGCTAAGAAAAAAAGTGAGCACAGACTGCTCAAACTGAAGCTGAGAGAATCACGGAGCGCTATTATTTTAAAAAAAACATACTTATGAAAAAATGGAGACCTCACAGGCAAGGAGTGGACATTGATCCACCAAATAGTGGTGCCGCAGAGGCACCGAAGGGAAATACTGAGAATATAGCCCATGAAATCCTGATGGCTGGGCAGGTATATGAAAAAACCCAAGCCATCTTAAGACAGTGCTTTTACTTCCCTCACTCTCCACAAAGATATGGGCCAGGAATTTGCCCTCGTTGGGCGGGCTCGGCAGGAGTGGTTGGGAAGCTGACCACCGCCTGTGATAGGGGCCTGACCGTGATTTCACACTGGGCGGTCCAATTAAAGCTGGTGGGCTTGTTCGGGGGGGGGGGGGGGGGGTGGCGGTGGAGAAGGAGGGCGAGCAGGGAACTTAGCGCATCCACACGGGTGTGTGCAGGAAAAGCTCCCTAAGGCACAGAGCTGCCTCAGGGAGATGAAGATTTTAAAAATGAAAAATAAAGAACTTTAAAATGTTAAAAAACATGTCCCCTCATGTGACTCTGTCACATGAGCAGGGACATGTTATTAATGAATTGTTAAAATTTTAATTTAACTTTTAATAACTGTTGGAAACCTCATCCCACCTGTGGATGAGGTTTCCTAAAAAAATCCAAAGGCCGCTTGGCCTTTTTTTTCTTACCCACCAACCATAAGGTTGGATAGGCAGCGAAAAATTAAATTCAATTATTACTTTAGTGGCCTTTTAATTGTCAGTGGGCGCGCTGCTGACTCCCGCGGGCGCCCATCGACCAAAATATCGCATGAGTGCACAATGACGTTGGGACGCTTGCCCGGTGTCATTGTGCGTTTTTTTTACGCTTTGTCGGGTCGGGCGCGCACCTGCCCGACGAGGGGAAAATTCTGGCCATGGTGAGGTTCTGCAAAACCTGCCACACTTGTCAGGTACTGGGGAAATCACAACCTGCAATTAAATCTGCACCTATGATTCCAATACCTGCCTTTAGGGAACCCTTCAGCAAGGTGTTATTAAATTGTGTGGGACCCCTGCCAAAAACAAAAGGGTGCTACTAGTATGTTCTTACTATTATGGATGTGGCTACCTGATTCCCAGAGGCCATTCCTCTGACCACTATCCCTGCCAAGGTAATGGTGGAGGGATTAACATAACTCTTTACCCAATATGGGCTGAGATCCAGTCAGATCAGGGTTCAAATTTCACGTCGAGAATATTCCAAGAAGTCATGGGTAACCTGGGCATAATCCAGCTAATTTCCTCAGCACACACAGTCAGAAGGAGCTTTAGAAAGGTACCATCAGACCCTAAAAACAGTCATCAGGGCACACTGTTACAAGTTGCCCAGTGACTGGGATAAAGGACTGGGGTTTCTTCTTGTTCACCACCAGGGAATCATCTAATGAGTCCATCCGTTTTCTCCTTTCTCCGTGATCTGACTGGAGCTGGATGGCTCCACAAGGCTCTCCATTGATTACCAAAAGATTAATGCAGTAACCAGAGCTGACTCCTACTCAATTCCTGCCTGGAAGGCTGCACAGGCAGAGTAGGTAATGCAGCCTACATCACTAAGGTAGACATATGAAAGGGATACTGGCAAGTCCCTTTAACTACTCGAGCAAAGAGGTCTCGACCTTCATTATTCCAGATGGGTTATTCCAGTGTTGAGTCATGCAATTTGGACTCAGAAATGCCCGAGCCACCTTCCAAAGGCTGATGAACCAGGTACTGGCAGGCCTACCCAACTGTGTAGTGTACCTACATGACCTGCTAGTGTACAGTGCCGCCTGAAAAAGCCACCTAGAACAACTGGAAGCCCTGTTCCAAAGATTACAGTCAGCTGACTTAGTGAACCTGCTTTTTGTGAGATTGACCACTAAGGTTCAGGTGACCTACCTAGGACATGTGGTGGGTCGAGGACAAGTACTTCCCAGAGCTGCAAAGGATGTGAGGTTTCTATTGCAAGTTTTCCCCTAAATTCAGTACTATAGCTGCCCACTAACAGACCTATTACAGAAAAAAAGCAAAGGTAGTGTGGATAGAGAAATGCCAAATAGCTTTTGAGGAGCTGAAACCTATTCTAGCAAATGAACCAGTGTCAGCAACTCCAGACTTCAACAAAACATTTAAAGTAGCCATCGATGCTAGTGACCTCAGAAAAGGACTGTTCTACTTCAGGAGGATGAATCGGGCATAGAGGGACCGATTGGGTATTGCTCCAAGAAATTGAACAAACACCAGAAATGATATTCCACTAAGAAACCTTAGGATTGTTACGGCTCTCAAACACTTTGAGATATATGTCCGAAATGGCTACACAGCGACCACAGTCTATATGGTTCACAATCCCTTGACATTTGTGGAAAAATTCAAAACCAAAAATGCAAGACTATTTTGAGTTTGTTCCTCCAACTGTAAAACTGAAAAATTACCCACATTGCAGGGAAAAATAATGTGATTGCGAACGCTCTGTTCAGAGTTTAAAACCCACATAGGAACAATAACCAGAATCTAAACAGCACAACCAGAGTAAAAGAGCAGATGTGAGCGTGTGGATGAATGTGTATGTTTGGGTTCCGTTTATTTTTATTATTTGTGTTCTTTCCCAGTCTTGTAATGAAATGAGAGTGAATGTCATTTCTTTCCACATTGTGCATAAGTGTTAGGAGGATGTGCTTTTTTAAAGATAGAATTTCTAATTTTTCTTTTGCTGGCTGGATTTAAAAAAAAACTGGAATCCACTAGAAACAATGACAAAACTGCCCAGACTGCTACAATACACAAAATTTTGCATTCCGCCAAGAAGGATGAAAAAAAACTCAACCCCCTTGGGAGTGTGAAAGACTGCATTCCCTGTTGGCTTCACACCATCCTGAGACTATTCAAAACAAAATAAAAACAGAATTACCTGGAAAAACTCAGCAAGTCTGGCAGCATCGGTGGAGAAGAAATCAGTCAACGTTTCGAGCCCTCATGGCCCTTCAGCAGAACTGAAGCATAGTTTCAACAAGGGAGAAATATAAATTGGTTTAAGGTGGGTGGGGGGGAAGAGACACATTGAGGGTGTGGTGTGAGCAGATAATCAAAAGATGTCAGAGACAAAAGGGTCAAAGAGGTGTTGAAGGTGGTGGTCTTTGTCTGAGAAAAGTGCTAATTAAGAATGCAAGACAGGATATTCAAAGTACAGCTCTAGTGGGGGTGGGGTGGAAAGACTAAAGGTTTTAGTTTTAGATTTAAAAATAATGGAAATAGGTGGGGAAAGAAGAATCTATATAAATTATTGAAAAAAAAGGCGGGTGGGGGGGGAAAAGAAACGGGGTGGGGATGGGGGGAGGGGGAGTTTAAGATCTAAAGTTGTTGAATTCAATATTCAGCCCAGAAGGCTGTAAAGTGCCTAGTCGGAAGATGAGGTGCTGTTCCTCCAGTTTGCGTTGGGCTTCACTGGAACAATGCAGCAAGCCAAGGACAGACATGTGGGCAAGAGAACAGGGTGGAGTGTTAAAATGGCAAGCGACAGGGAGGTTTGGGTCTTTCTTGCGGACAGACCGCAGGTGTTCCGCAAAACGGTCGCCCAGTTTGCGTTTGGTCTCTCCAATGTAGAGGAGACCGCATTGGGAGCAACGAATGCAGTAGACTAAGTTAGGGGAAATGCAAGTGAAATGCTGCTTCACTTGAAAGGAGTGTTTGGGCCCTTGGACGGTGAGGAGAGAGGAAGTGAAGGGGCAGGTGTTGCATCTTCTGCGTGGGCATGGGGAGGTGCCATAAGTGGGGGTTGAGGAGTAGGGGGTGATGGAGGAGTGGACCAGGGTGTCCCGGAGGGAACGATCCCTACGGAATGCCGTCAAGGGGGGGTGAAGGGAAGATGTGTTTGGTGGTGGCATCATGCTGGAGTTGGCGGAAATGGCGGAGGATGATCCTTTGAATGCGGAGGCTGGTGGGGTGATAAGTGAGGACAAGGGGGACCCTATCATGTTTCTGGGAAGGATTTCTGGGAAGTTTCTGAGACTATTCAGATGTTTCTGAGATGAGACATCAAAATGTAATTACCTGTTATGAAACAATAACTGCAGCAGACATAAATAAATAGAATTTCTCTGGAATATACAGCAAGCAAGGTGTTTTAAGGACTCCTGAACAAGCAAGAGAGAGAGAACAGAAGACAATGCTATACTGAACACAGGCTGTTGAAGCTGTGTGCCCCCTTTGCCCCTCTCTCTCTTAGAAGTATTGTGCCTGGTTTGCAAAGTAACCACCCTGAAAAGAGAAATCTACTGCGAGCAGAGATCTTTTTGGACAAAAATGTGAAAATTGGCTCCATACAACTACACCCAGGAAGACAATTGAACAAAATGGCCACAACATGGAATCACCCTGTTGATACCAGACAAGGAACAGCCTCTGTTTTACTTTTCATAAACTATAAAAATTCTATAAGCCTATCCTTTTTGCCATCTGTCTTGGTGTGTCTATGGGCCCAGATGAATGTGTGTGACATATGAACGGTAGTTCCGATTTACCTAGTTTTTTTAGTTCAGGAAATAGTTTCAATGAACTTATCTTGTTCTTTGTTTTATTTAAGAAAACATGTCTGACTAGTTCTTTACAACCTAAAAGTGTGAATAGTGGGACTCTTTCAGAATTGATAAACTACATCATTTCTAAATTCACATAAAACCCTGTTATGGTCAAACCTGAAGTGGGGGAATAGGGGTGTCATTTCACCCTCATGTAGTCTTAACACAAAGAACTCTGGCTAAGGAATCCACCCCAGCAATAATCTAATCAAGTTGAAACCATCCACCTGTAATACGCTATCCATGATCGTATTTAGGTCACTGGTGAGTTGGAGAGATGGGATCATATGACAAGCCAGCTACCTCTTTTTGTGTTTAAGAAACCATTTTCTCCACACCAGAGACAAAGCAGAAAAGAAACTGAAGTGGAAAGACCCTTGTGTGTGCTTGTTCATTCTTGCCATCCATCTTGCAAACTTAAACCCTGCCTGTTGTTTGACTATCCATGTGCTGCTGACAGAGATTTTAAAAGGAACTCAACCCAGCAGCTGCTGTCTCTAGAAGAACAGATAAACCATCTGTCTACATCTTTAAACCGGCTCAACGCTAAAGTCAGCAGGGCCACCGATTCCAACCTGGATCCACCCAAGTCAACCAGCTATGAGAACCATATCACTTTAATCTTTATTGGCTTTAAAATGTCAATTAATACAGTGCTTCCCATACTTTTTCCCAGTGTGACCCCATTTTAATGCCCCAAACTTTGCGTAACACAAGAGTGAAATTTTTTTTTGGGGTACAATAGCTGTTGAACAGGGGTGGGAGGGGGGGTAAAGGTATGGGCTTCAGTTGCTGAGTACTTATCCAAAAAAAACTAAATATCTACCCTTCTCAAGCTTTATTGCAGCAGCAATCAGGCTTTACAAGCTGTTCATTACGCCATGCCCACCATTAGAAAGAAACACAAGCATTTAAAGGGGTCTCATGGCTGTCAGAAATCAGTCCGAGCCCCACAGCAGCCATTGCTGCCTTGGAGCCTGAGACCCCACTAGTTCATCAGGATTAACCATGTGGTGGATTCTAGCTTTGTTGAATGAATTTAGCATAAAATCGTGGAGCCGACTCTGAGCATTACTGAAATATCGTTTTCATTAGTTTAGAGGAAGTACTTTCTAATTTAATTGGTCCATATTCTTGAATATAATTAAAGGACAGACTGTTGCTCTCAATCATAAAACACTAAGCGGAGTTAGAAGATTGTGGGTTCAAATCCCATTGGACGACCTGAGCACATATTCTAGGCTGATACTTCAGTGCAGTGCTGACAGTTGCTGTATTGTTAGAGGTGCAGTGTTTCAGATGAGCTATTAAACTGAAGCCCCATCTTCTCATTCCAGTGGTTGTAAAAGATGCCTGGTACTATACATAGAGGAGCTGGTGTTTGCCTGATGTTCAGGTCAACATTTCTCCCTCAATTAACCGTCAAAATACGTTAACAGGTCATTTATCCAGTTGACGGTTAGTGGGACCACTTTCTGCACATTTGCCTACAAAATAAATATTACATTTCAAAATAATTAATTGTTATTAAGTGCTTTGGGATATCTTGGGGAAGTGAGTGATATATAACTGGAACTTTGCTGTTTCTTATTTGCATCTGTAACTCTGTTGCAGTTTTGTTTGCTGTAGGACTATTGAAAAACATTTAATTTACTAAGAAACCTCTGTGCACCAATAAAACTATTAAACGAGCAGCACTATTCTTTTTAAAGTAATTTTCAGTGATTTTAAACTGGGTCATTTATTTGCTTACTTTTGATAATAAACCTAGTTAGTTTTATTAATAAAACTACTTCAACACTTTTAAATATATCAATGAACACTTTTTAATACATCAATGAACACTTTTCGATGGAAAGGAAAAAACAAAACAATCACGTTCTGTAATGTTGCCCAATTACGGTGGCTCATGGAAGGCTTTACAGCATCACAACCCTCCGAGATAGCTACACTCCTCTAATTCTGGCCTCTTGTGCATTTTCAATCATAAGTGCTCCACCATTAATGGGGCGTTGCTCATTGGAAGGCAGGCATGGTGAATCTGGGACTGAGCAGAGTGGGGGAGTCGGTGGCAGCGAAGCCAGTCACACACATTTATGAAGGGCATTGGCACACTTGTATTAGGTACCAGTGCTGCATTTGTTATGCAGAGGTTGCTGAATAAGAAGCTCCCTCTCCCAGTGCCGTGGGATGTGTTGCTGTCAATAGTAACAGGGTTGTTGCTGAGTTATTCAGTGATGTGTGTGGAGACACAGAAGTGCTCAAACCTATGGGTTTACCTTGAGACTGGAGCAATGCCACATAAGCCTGATAAAGCTATGAAGAATCAGAAGACTGACTGTGTGGGAAAACACTGACACTGGAGGAAAGAAAACTCAGTATGGGGATATCATGAATTAAACACTGTGTTGAGTCAAAAATAATGGCCGTACCTCTAGCTCTGGAATTCCCTCCCTACATCTCTCCACTTCTCTACCTTGCTTTTCTCCTTTAAGACAATTCTTAAAACTACCTTTTTGACCAACCTTTTGATCATCTGACCCAAGATCTCCTTTGCGTCTGGGTGTTTGTTTTATAACGCTCCTGAAAAATGCCTTGGAAGATTTCACTGCATAGAAGGTACTATACAAATATAAGCTGGTGTTGAAGTTTGTGGTTATGTAAATAAATTTTAGCGAATACCTGAAGCTTAACCTAACCAGCACAACTTCAAGTACATTTTGGGTGCAATTTATTGATTGCACTCTTGGGTGGAAACTCTCCTATAGATCAGACATACTGCTAAGGCAATAGGCAGAGGGAGGAAGATGAGAATTTGTCATGTCTTCTCCTTAAGGCAGTGAATAATGTAGGTTGCTGTTGCAGCTGGTAGCCCTTGAATACCTTACCCAATTGTCCATCCTTTGAGTATGAACTTAGCATACAGATACAAACCATTTGCCTTTGTGAGCTGCATGGGAATGCTATTTGGAGCCTGCAGAGCAGTCAAAATTCTTGTTCCCATTAATTTGTGTATCTCTCAAATTTCTGATATTTCAAGAATTTTGTGTTCTGATTTAGAATTTATGCATCAAAGAGGTACTAATGCAAAGACAGAACTTTCCAAATCTCTTGACCGACAGAATGGAAACAGGACAAATCAACACAGAAGAAATGTGAGTGGAAACAAAATCAAGCCTACTGGAACATTGGGAGCCATTCTGACAGGTCTCAAGGGCTGCATGTGACCAAGAAACATGGACAGGACCCCTGTGACAGTGAATGTAGCTGATGTTCAACCACACAGGTCAGTATCATAGCTGAGGCCGCTTCCATCATAAACTTATGTCCACAAGGGGTCATTTGGACAGTGCACAGCAACATGAACCTTATTAAATTTCAGCCCCTTATCTGATTAATTGTAATGTTTCCACCATTGCCTTGATCAAAAGCAGTTAATTCAGCACAGACTATTTACTATTGAGTCGCACCAATAATTTGTAATCAGCCCACCACTTCTAAACAAGAAATTGCTGTCATGCTGAAGCAAAATGTTAAAAATTTGTCTCAGCCCCAGAGATCAGGTTGTTCCCAGGTTCATTTCCGTTATTATTGAGTTAGCTGTTTTGAATTGGAGTGGTTGTAAAGGTGCTATAATTGATCATTATGCCCAAATTAGGGAAGGGAAAAATAGACCACTCCCACTCTTGATTGCTGAAACACCTGCTGGAAATGGTGTAGATACTTGGCACTGAGAGGATCAAACTGTGCCACAGATTCCAGCACTCTGTTTCAAGCCTCACACATGAATAGCAGCTAGTTGGGAGTACAAGTGAAGTTCACAAAACACTCTGTGAAACCACAACCTAAGAAATAAAAACATGACTTCCGACAAAATTCTTCTTTTGCAACGTGGAGCCCATACGTTAGGAAAGGAAAAGAAAAATTAGCCTGGCTTCCAGTACTTAATGACTACGTAGTTACCCTTACCAAAGGTGTAGAGGAATCAATGTTGAGTGAGGCATGGATCAGACTTGTATTTGCCAACTAACAGTTCAGAAACCCGCAAATAGCACAGAACCATTTTCTTTTGGTGCACGTGTTGCAAGTAATTCTTAAAAAAAACCATATCTAAAAAATCCATAACTACTACATGAAAAGGTCATTTTCAAGTAAAGCATTAAACTTGGCATTAAAATTGCCCAGTTTATCTTAGAAATTCATATAAAACATATCCTTTGCGCTGGCCAGTTCCTATCACCCTAGCTTAACTAATTTGCAGTTGGATGTTTGTCTCAACCAACAGCTGCTTCACTCCTCTCCTTTGGGTGTGCAAGGTTATTGCATGCTAAGAAAAAACAGCAGGATAATAATTTTTAAGAGATTTCTTAATTGTTTTATATGAAGTGCAATATGTGAAGTGTGATTGACATACTAGATGCAAGACATATGTAACTTAGCAGATGATCCACAGGATTGCTCTCAATGAGCATTCTGTGCAAACATGAAAAGCATAGGCTTTATTTTATATGCACACAAACACACACAATATACCTTCTGAAGTCAAATATCTGGAATTTAGCAGTACTCAGAATGGAGAGTGGGGTTTAGCCAAATGGAGGTTGCCTGTAATTTGGGGACTGGGAATAGACTGGAGCTTCAATATGGCAAGGAGTGGCTCTTGCCTTTGGCAGCAATGACCTGCTGAGATTTGATAGTGCCCTTTGGTGTGGCATCACGGGGGTGAAACATAGGGTTTAGTTCAGTGATAGATTCCATGTGAGATATCTCTCCAGTGGTTTGTTCCTTTATAAAAGTTCTCTGCAAACATAAAGTTTGATGTTTTGTAATGGCTTCCTAGAACTTGGTCTGTGTTTATTTCAATTTCTGTTTGTGTCTTACAGATGTCAGTAATAACATGTTTACATTTTCTAACTCGCAGAGAAAGAGGAAGGCAATAGTCGGAAGGAGACTGATAAGAGGCGAGTGAAGGGTGAACAGGATGGGGAGAGAGAAAGTGAGTGTAGGCATTGGCAGAGAAATGGGGAAAGGGCTTGGCATAGGTGGGAAGGGGAAAATCTGATGCAAACATTGGGGCCATTGAGGAGAAACACAACTTTCCATCACCTCTTGGTCGACTGAGAACAAAGTGTAGTTGGCTCAGGAAGGAACCATCTTCCTCCCTCCAGTCTAATGCAAAGATGTAGCTTCCCAAATTTCCCCTTCCACAGGCAAGAGGAAATTCAGGATCAGCAAGGTGGGAAGGACATATCTCTGCAATAACTGCTATCCCACGCCCACCATTCAGGGATGAAATTGTGGGCTGCCTCTTCCAGCTGAGAGCTGTCATTTTTGTGCTTCTTTTCACACCATCACCTTTCTCCAACAGAGAATGGCTATATGTGTGTGCATGTATTTCTGTTTTTCCTGAGGGGGAAAATTGCAAAGCATAAGACACAGAGATTGAAACTGAGGCTGGAATTTTCTGGCCCCGTTGATGTCAGGCGTCATGGCAGGCGGGGGAGACAATATGGTGAGAAGGCCAAAAATCCATTTCACACTGCCGTGAATGCACAGCAGGATCATCCAATGGTGCCCATCATGGCGGAACACCAATCCCACTTGAGGCTAGCGCGAACATTCTGCTAACAAGATGTAAAGTAAGGCCCAACTGGAATTGACCCCACACGCCAGGTTTTCCGGTACGCTGGACCCTGGGGAGGAACACGTGCATCGCTTGCTGGGTGGATTCTCATGGGCATGACTCTGCCGTGAAGCAGCTCATGGAAGGGAGAGGTCTCCATTGATGTCTCGGGTCTGCTTCGGAACATCATGATCTTGGTCATGGGCTGCTACGGATGATCACCGAGGGGGTGGGGGGGCAGAGAGGTTGGGAGGGGGGCCAAAGTTGTCAGAGGTTAAGTTTGGGAGGGGAGACAAATGTGTCGGGGGCTGAGATTCCTGAGTTCATGACCCAGGGGTGCCCAGCAGCTGCTGCGCCTCCCTTCGGGTGCCCGAGGGCCCTGGCCTGACTCTTTGAGGGGAAGGAGCACCTGGAGGGACGTCGAGGGTCTCCATGACATCCGCCATCCTTCTCCTGGAGACTTCCATACATGTGGACATCACTCCATCAGAGCGCAGGCGAACGCACTCCTCCGACTCACGTGTCACTCTGTTGAGGGCTTCCAACTGCTCTGCGTGATGTTCCTTCACCTTCTGCTGACTCTCCAGGATGAGTTGGAAGGCCAAATCCAGAGGTTCGTTATCTGACTCAGACCTCACAGGTGCCTCTTCCCCAGCAGTCTTCCGAGTGCCAGGTAGCTCCCCTCCTGCAGCGGGCACGTGTCCATGCGGTGACCACCAGATTGTGAACCCGAGCCTGCTCTAGATCTTGGTCCTACCTGAGGTGTACGTGTCTGCGCTGGTGGAGGGTGTGCGTAAGCGCTGTGATGGGTCTTCCATGCTGCTTATTTCTAGCTCTTCAATGAAGGAGGTGTCCTCTTGGCTGGTGATGAGGATCTGGATGGAGCAAAAGGACTGGTTGGCTGAGGGCTTCGGTCACTTGGCAGAGCTCCCTGTGAACCAAAGTAGAGATAATTATTGCATGGCAGCAGAGTCAAAAGCAGGAGAGAGAGCACTCACAGTTGTTTTGAGAGAGATGATGTGATGCAGGATCCTCATGAGGGTGTTCGCTGCTGACCTCACCATCGCCGGAGTCACGATTCTCACCAGTCAGCTCGATGACATACTCCTCAAAACGGGTTAGGGGCCTAATTTGAGCTTCTCCAGCCCTTTGTGAGACCTCTCCCTGCTGATGTGAGCCAGCTTCTCCTGTATGAAAACAAATGAAGAGAGTGTGAGCAGGACACATGGCACTGCATGGAATGTTTGTGTGGTGAGTGGAGACATGGACAGGATGACCATGCAAACTCGAGAGGATGAGAGCCAATCGTGATGTGAGGGTGTGTGAGGGAGTTAGTGGTGTTGTCCCTTGAGGTGTGAGATCCCTGTGAATGTGTGATGGGTTCGCGAGTGTGAGTGTTGAGAGTGAGAGGTGGTTGACTTACCCTGGCGGAACGGATGACAGCGTTCATCCTCTTCCTGCTGGATGGCTGACCTCCTGTGTGCCACGGTGACAGAGACCACTGCTGCCACTACCTCCCAGGCCAGATTGGTCACTCTGGTGGGTGTCCTATCGCCAGTGCTGGAGTAGAGGACATTGTGGCAGCCTTCCACTGTGTCCAGCAGGCACCCAGAGAGGTATCACTAAATTTGGGGGCTGCTGTCTTCTTTGCTTTCAGGGCCATCTGTCACCTGGAGCAGTCCTGGTCTGTAGGTATGATGTATGCATGCGCTCTGGTGCACTTTAAATATGGCGCCCGGCGCAAGGAAGCACTGCGGTCATGGCGGGGTAGGCAAATCTGAGCCTGCCCATCAGCGATCCGGTGTGTTTCCCGTGAAGGCAGTGTTAATGAGACGGGATGCGCCAGGAATGGGACAATACGACACGAAAACTCGCCATTGTGACCAGCGGGTAAAATGTCCCTTTTCCCGCTCGCTGCGGCATTTTGTGCAAAACTGGGACGATTCCATCCTGAGACTATGAATGAGAATGGGAGCAATTTTTACTTTTCCCCAACGATGAACGGTGGAAGAGGGAGTGGGTTGTTAATTTGGTAAAAATGTGAAACTTGACCCCAAGCGGCTGCTGACATGGATTAAATTTCTATGTATGGAGTTGGGGGGTGGGGGGAGTGTTGGGGAGCCATGGGCTTGGGGGCTGCCAGAGTAGTCTCCTCTGGAGAGCTGGATCAGTGATCAGAATATTCAAATGAGATTTTGTTCCTCCTATTTTGGCAGCCATTTAAATTTAATGCTGAATTATGGGGTTTCTCCGAGTTTGGGGAACAAGGGCAGCTAAATGGAAGCAGGAGATGCCACCCACAGCAGGTCAAGAGTTTTTCACAGCACTGCTTGTGGGCCTGGAAGAGCGGGAGCATTTACCCCCATTGCCCCAAACAAACCTGCTGATGCAATCTGCCAATGCCTGCTGTCACGATCTGCTGACCATGCACAATAATCTGCTCGTCTCTCTCCAACACATCCCCCCAACTCCATACATAGAAATTTTCTAACTCTCGGGGACCGTGGCCAGCAATTCTTGGCTATGGCATTCTACTGCTGGCTTTCCCACCCGGCAGCTGGTCAGCCTCTCATTCAGGCCAGCTGCCGGGCAGAGGGAAGAAAAAAAAAGAGTAAAATAAAGGCTAGAGAATTTTGTGTTAAATTCAGCAGGACCACTACTTTCTGGTAGTTTTGGGACCACCCACCCCCCAAACCCGCACTGCCCACAAACATCATGACCCTGCTTCCCTCCCAACAAACATGGAGCCAGTGAGTTATGATAGACTGTAATGATGACACAGCTGTTGTAGCTTTAGTTGATGATTAAATTATTGATTTGTTCCACTAAAACAAATAATTAATGTTTTTCTTACCTACTGTGGCCAAAAAAGATAGCTACCACAGCTGCATCATTAAAAATCTGCTCTGTGAACAATCTTTTCAAATTCTGGGGAATGGTCAAGAAATTGAGAGGTATGGGAGCATGGATTGCAAGTGGGTTGGCAAATGATTTTGGCCTGCTTGCCACTCCATGTTTTCAAAGGATCAGGGTGTCCACTGGCAATGCTCCAGGCCCAGACATACCTCACCTGACCATTCATGTTTCTGAAGGCCAGGACACCCCACCTTGCATTCCTAGGGTCTCATACTCTTTCCCAGTTCTTGCAAATCCAGAGTTCCACAGTGCTCCCAAATTGTGCTCCATCAGTGCTATCAGATCTCTTAACTCATCCCCCTGATGTAATTCAGAAATTCTCCCCACCTGGTCTGACACAGCCTAGTCTCCTCCTCTCCACAAATTTTCCAGTGTTCATTATCCCCCCCTGCTAAGCTGCCACATTTCAGAACCCTGACGCTCAATAATGTTCCCTGACCCCAATCTCCACCATTTAATGCTCCTAATTTACAAACACCACAAATGATCTGAGTCTCTAGAAACCCATGAGCTAGCCTTTCTACATTGAAGGAACTACTGACGTTCTCTTTTAAGATCCCACAAACCTACAGGGCTCCAGGAGAGGTCTCTTTTCCCCCTGTCCACAGTACTGACACCACCCCTCCCAAAAGTTGTAACCCACTTGATATTTCAGGGTAAAGTCAATTGCTTGGTTGAGATGTAACATAGCCTAATGAATCAGTGGGGGTTGGTATGGGAACTGGCTGCAGCAAGATTCTATAAACATATCTGAGGTCCACATGAATTGAGCAGGTTGAGAAGAGAAGTTGGAGGTTCGGTGGCTTGAACACAAGCACACAATAGCAGAGCTTGCAGAGTCTGGTTAGCGGGAGGACAGAAGCTGAAGAGGATAAGTGTAATCAAATACTATTGGTTTGTTTGTTGCTGTGCTGAGATCTATTTGATCCCTGCTGAGTAATTTCCTTACTAAGGAACAGTTGTTGTCCATCTCTCATCCAAAATGTTACATCAGTGTAAGGGAAACAAAAAAAATACAATTAGTCGTGACTCAATTTCTTAAAAGCATTCAACAGTAGCTAATATGGTCTTTCTATATAGAAATAAAAATCAGACTTAATGTGCAAAATCCAGAATCAAATTCTCCCAGCCTTTTAAAGTAAGCAACTTCGATCATTTGTTGTGACTTTTTTTGCCCATCTTGGGCTAATCCTTACTCTACCAAAAGTTCAAAGTAAAAGAACATTGATACATGCAATCTTGATAATTTTGCGTATTACGAAATTTGAAGTAGATTTGTAAAGACTCTCTCAGGCAGTGAAAATAAATTCCTGGAATTTAAGAACTGTCTGGCGTTCTCTGATGTTCTACCGTGTCTCTGTCTGGAATTAATAAACAATAAGCTGCATTGTTACTTTACAGACCTCAGCCAGTAATATGAAGCCTCACAAAGAAGAGCTGAGAGATGAGAAATGTGATGTTTCAAAAAGACTTAATAACAAAAATGTTTTATTTATTAATGGATAAATCTTACAACGTACTTCAGAAATGTAATTTTGGAAAACAAGAGTGTCACCAGCATGCCCACCTTATTACACTATTACACAGAGGTTAAATTCACATCACATTAAACCCTAGATAGCTTTCAAGCACACATTAGATTCCCTACTAAAACAGCTAGTTTGAGGAGACTACAGTAAACACAGATGGATCGCACAGTAACATGTGGGCTAGATTTACGATCAGTAATATTGCTTTCTTACATAATAAAACACCAGCATTCGGGAATCCAGCTGAAATTCTTCTATTATAAAGGCATTATGACCATCAATCTTAATTATTAATTAAAAACCTATCTTTGAATTAAAATGTCAAAATTATTGATCCTTCAGCATTAAACTTCTCACACATCAATGACATGGAACACAGCAGCCATCAGCATCGTCACTGATTGCTGCTGCAGGTTCCTTAGGAGAACAAAAACCGAAAAATCAACTTAAAATATTTTAAAAACAGCTGGCACTTTATAATCATATGATGACTATAAACAACATGAACGTTGCTCCCACAATTTATACATCTGAACCCATTAATTAGATTACGCTCTTGTAGCTTCTCCTCTAAACATTATACATTCCAGTTATAACATTAGGTAAAAAGTAAATCAATAGGCAGAACTGTCCTGTCCCGTTGGCGTAAAGCGACATGGCAGCTGTGAGAGGACAAGGCCAAAAATCGGCTTCACATCATCATGAAACCAATTTGCGATTGTCCGCTCCGCCCGTAATGGCGGGCCGCGTTTCCCACTGTCCAACCTTGGGAACTGAATAAATTTGCATCTCATTATTGTGCCCTCATGCCAGAATCATCCCCCATGTCAAATTTACTGCCCACGTCGGAGTGACTTCACAACGGCATGCTTCACGACTGCCTTTAATAGGCATGCACCTGGCGAGCTTAACTTTGAAGGGGACTTGGAGGTGAGCGCACACAACCTTGCACAGTGCTCGCGAGCATCAACTGTAGGATCAAGGAAGAGGAAGACCTGGCTGAGGAGGAGTTGGAAGAGCTGCATGTCTCCTCTAATGAGGAGGACATCAAAGGGGATGACGGTGATGAGGTCTTCGAAGGCGAGGATGACGTTAATGAGGCCAAGCACTGGCCAGACCAGGCAGGTGTGCTCGGGAGGCCCTTATAGCTGCAAGATTCGTGGAGGACGATGACAAGATACAGTGAGGACAGTCCTGACATCCTCACCTTGCATCTGTGAGCATTTGACTCCTGTGTGGCTGATGGCAGCGTACATCCCCTCAGTACTCAGGCTCATGTCATGGAGACACAGCGGAGGCCCTAATAGTCGCTAGATTCCAGGAGGATGACGACGACATGCAGTGAGGACACTCTATTGCCTGTGTGAATGTCTGACTCATGTCTGGCTGAGAGTAGTTCGTTTGCGCTCTGTGATCAGGGTCATATCATGGAGATGCAGCCGTGAAACTTAAAATGCACCTGACCCCTTCAGGAGCAACCATCATCGGACACAGATGCTGAAGAGATGGGGGTGGGGCGGAGGGGGCCAGAGAGCCCCACCTCAAAAAGGTGCTGAGAGCACACAGAGAGAATGACCGAACTCTTGTGACGCCTGCCCATGACATTCTGACAGCAGGCATCACTGATGTGTCCAGTGAGTGTGAAGCTGGACCATCACTTTGCTCTGAAGGTTACAAGCTGCACAGGGAAGAGGCCCTGGACCAAGACCCTTGCCTTTACCTTGTGCAGGGGCCAGGGTTTCACATCTGAACGACATAAACATTGCTCATCAGAACAAGGAGCCGTAGACAGAAAGACATTCTTGGGAGTTTGCTTACAATAGTGCACATTATGTACAAGTGACTAACACCCGTGCCCAGGCTGTGCAACCAGTCTCTGATGCAATTGGTTGGTGCGTTTGGCTGTAAGCCAAAAGGTTGGTGGTTCAAGACCAACCAGGGGCAAAGCTTTCAATGTTTTGTGCTGCCCTTTGATAGCTCAGCTGACAGGGCAGAGGACTGTAGGTAATTGTAAAACAGGCATCCTTCGGTCACTGCTACAATTCCTGCTCACGCTCTCCTTGTTAACCATCTCCTTAGCCTTCCTAACGCAGACACGACGTCTTGTTGTTCCCTTGACATCTGCAGCGGAGGTGGAGGCAGTCAGCTGAACTGCTACACTGTCTGTGATGACTTTGATGTGCGTCCTCTGGAGGGCCGAGACCTGGAGGGCCCCGGTCTGTTTGGGTGTCCTGCTGTGGGCCAGCTGCACTCTCACTGGCCTCTGCAGCTGGAGCTGCAGAGGTCACAGGAAGAGGGGATTTGGGTCGGCCGCACATTCCCCGAGTCACCTGGGTGGATGGTCCTGGGGTGTCAAGCTGCTGGTACTCCTCACTGGCCCGAATGCCCAAGGGGAAGCTGGAGTGAGATTGAGCTGCCCTGCACGCCTCTCGCATTGACACTGTTGGAGACCAACTATGGCACCAGCAATGGAGTTCAGCCCATGCAGCAGTGCAGAACCGATGTCCTATACCAAGGTCTCCATGGTGACCGCCATCCTACCAGTGCTGACCTCGGTGTATCGGCATGCCAACGCCATCACCTCAGCCTGAAGGTGGATGGACTCCTCCATTGTCCCTTGCAATCTGAGGAGTGCATCAGGCCTCCCTTCCTGATGTTCCCGTGATTGTTTTTGCAGCTCCAGCAAGTGATTCAGGACCAGGTCCAGAGGTTCATCATCTGACTCGGACTCAGCAGATCCCCAGCAGCCCTCCAATGTCCCTGCCTCTGCCTGTTGTGGAACAGATTGTGTGCTGTGCTCACCAGACTGTGATCCCAAGGCTACTCTACATTTAGATCCAACCGAGGTATATATCGCTGCCTTGATGGAACGTGTAGGTGAGCGCTGTGTTGGATCTTTAACAGTGCTGCCCTCAGGGTCCTCATCTGATGTGCACTCGGCACTGGGGTCGGGATCAAGGTTGCCTGAGGGCGACATGTCAGATGTGCCTAGAACAGAGAGTAGAGATTATTAGTGCTTGGCAGCCGCATTGAACACAGAGCAGTGGTCTCAGAGTAGCGTTGAGAGAGGGATGATGTGGTGCAGGATCCATGATGTGGATGTTCGCCGCCAACCTCAGCATCACTGCAGGAACAGTCCACATCCTCTCCGGCCAGCTCCAATGCATGACTCTCAAACAGAGTGAGGACCTTGATGTCTGGCACTCCACCCCCCATCTGCAACCTCTCCCGCTGATTAAAGACAGATGGAGAGTATGTGAGCAAGGTGTATGCCAGGCCAAATGAGAAGGACGGCAGGTGTGCATGTGCACTGAGTGGAGCCATGGATAAGATGAAGAGGTAGTCTCCAGAGGAGATGAAGCCAGATGGAGATGTGGGGGTGTGTGAGAGAGTGAATGGTGATGTCCCTTGAACTGGCAGTGAGTGAAATGCCAATGAACGTGTGATGGGCTTATGAGTGGATGAATTGAGATTGATGAGATGTTTGACCTACCCTGGCAGCACAGATGAGATTATTCTTCCATTTTCTGCATTGGATGGCTGACCTTTTGTGCAGCATTGGCACTGACCACCCCTGCCACTGCCTCCCAAGCTGGACTGGTGAGACTGTTGGGCCTCCTGCAGCCAGATCGGGGGTAGAGGACATTGTGGCGGGCCTCCATGGCGTGCAGGAGGCGTCCCAGGGATGTGTCACTGAATCTGAGGGCTTCACTCTTCTTGGCTTCCAGGGCCATGTCTTCAATGGAGTAGTCTTGGACTGCAAGCATCAAGAACTTTGAGCACAGCTGCAGTTTAAATATGGCGCCCAGCATGAGGAAGCAGCGAGGTAACGGCGTGACAGGCCAATTGAAGGCCAGCCGCCAGTGATTCGGCGTGTTTCCCGTGACTGCATAATTTATTAGGTGCAAAGGGGACGATACGGTGTGAAACCCGCCATTGCGGCCAACGGGTAAAATTTCTTTTTTCATGCCCGCTACCGTACTTAGTGCAAATCTGGGATGATTCCACCCTATGTTTTTGAATCTGCCATGCTTGCTTACTCATGTTTAAAACTTGTTTCTAGCCTGTCCATTTTATTTTTAAACTGGAACCGATCTGTAGCCTTTGGCCACAGTCTATAACGTGCCCTTATTTGTGCCCATACTCTTTGGTGGAAAGGAAGTCTAATGCATCGCTCACATTGGGGACGTTGTTATTTTAGTAAAAATACATTGAAGTATGCTTGACCAAGAAGCATCAGTTTTTTGAGAGAAGTTTGACACAGTGAACTAACAACTGCTACACAGTTCATCTTTTCAATCTGACATGTTTCTCTGCAAGGAATAAAACTATTTGCATCCCAAATTAGCTCTCAAATCAAATGGCACGTAACACAGAACTGATATTAAAATTACAATCGATTTAGTGTTGTCATGAGCAAAGAGAACATTGGGTCAAAAGTGCATAATCAACTATAGGATTCAACATTAAAAACAAGGAAAGAACTCTTTGAAAAGTAAACATCAACTTAGTCTTTAAAATGATCATTTTATAGATAGGATTACAATAATGAACATTATAAGTAGTTAGCACTTTCTAGGACAATGATCTTCTATAAGGGCGCTTGTGTGTGCAGTTGGCTGGCAGAAGTCTTTTTTTGACTGCAAATGAAGAACGTCATTCCTATTCTCTCAATACCATACAGGTTCGTGGTTGAAGGTCTCTCTGTCCTTGTGTCTGTGGCGTTCATCTTGTGCCTGTGTGCTCCTTTAGCTCTCTCTTTAAATTCCTGTGATACTCTCTTTATCGTTGAGTTTGACCTTTTTTTTCTGTCAGAGATTATGTCAGCACTCCCTGTGTCAAGCAACTTAATGGAAGGCTGCCCCACCTGACCAGTTGTACTGTACAGTGAGAAGGGACAAAAACCATAATGGGTCGTGGGAATGGGTATGTGTGTGTGTGTATGAGAGAGTGCGGGGGGCGGGGGGGGCAATGTTTGATCTCCAATTGAACAAATTACTACAAAATGCTAATGCTGAAGTTCTATAATTCTTACTGCATTTTGGGAGTTGTGATAAGTTTCCATTTGCTCCCAACAGTATTGTGATCTAACTGCATTATGTAGTTTGTTCTGATTATTTTTGAAATAAATGTACTTAGGCTATGTTTTTAAACTTACTTCAAATGCACCACTGTCTACTGATATGCTGTCCAACAGTAAATTAATTAAGCTTAAGTTATCATATTTTGTATATGATGCAGGAACTTTAAAATAAATTCAGAAAATGCTGGAAAAACTCAGCAGGTCTAACAGCATCTGTGGAGAGAAAAACAATAGTTAACATTTCGAGTCTGTATGACTCTTCTTCAGAGCTGAAGAAGAGCCATACGGACTCGAAACGTTAACTCTGTTTTTCACCCCACAGATGCTGTTAGACCTGCTGAGTTTTTCCAGCTTTTTCTGTTTTTGTTTCAGATTTCCAACATCCGCAGTATTTTGCTTTTATTTTTTAAAAAATTCACTTACTCAGAACACTACTATGATGATTTAATTTTTTCAATTCTATGAAAACATACATTTTTGTTCAATCTAGTGTATACAGCATGGTTACTACATCACTGACAAAATGAAACAATTGTACCATGGAAAGCATTTCCTGTTTGCGATTCTGAATTTGCTTATGGATTACGCTAAATCCTTTTGTGTCAATTGCAATAAAAACAGTAACAAAAAGAACTTGCATAAATGCTAAGGTTATAAATGTGTCGATGAACAAAGCTGTGATACTCAGCAAAATCTAAGAGTCATTACTTAATGAATTTCCACTTTGTTGGCAAAATTTTAATTTTCCAAATCCTCTACCTATGAATAAAAAAAACTAGGCAACAATTTTAATACAAATTTGAAATATGAACAGTTGTGCAACTGCTGCGTGGGGGCGAGGAATGTTGATGATAGTGCTGAACTGTGTTTATATTGTATTTATAGAAATCCAAACTATAATAGGTACCCCGCCTTGTATATTTCAACTCACATAAAAGCTGCAGTACATTTTAATATATAAAATATATACAAAGTTCAAGTTAACTGGATGTTCTGTTGTGCATAACAACAGTTAAGTGCAACGAGCAAGAATACAAACCAAGGTCAAGGACACCTCCCACTCATGTGTTTTGAGTGCCACATTCATTTGAGTTTCAGCTTTAAGAATCACAAATTTGTAGTTAAGACTCTTTGCCATTTTTCACCGGCATTTGTAATTCAAAATTCAAGCTAGTTGTTCTAAAACACAACTGCGGCTCTTTCAAAACTTGCACAGAATATGATCCATGGCTGGGCCACATTATTTACACACTTAAATACTAGATGTGTATAACATCAGTCCCTGTGACTCACAAAAGATGATTGTTCATGATATATTTTGTCCAATGCTAAAAAAAAAAGCATGATGCAACTCTAAAATTAAGTCTACAAATAAACACATTCTGTATCTGCTTGGAATAAAATGGGGTTGTGGGGGGGAGCAGTGAGGAGAGAAGGGAGTGAATTTCACTAGCGCTTCCAGCAGTTTAGGAGTGCTGGAATCATGTAGGGAATTTTTTCAATGGGAAGGTGTTTCTGGTACTCGCGTGCCTTTAAATGGCCTCAATGGGTTCTGCCCCAGACTCCAGGCATTCCATGGTCCACCTGGTTGTTGTTACACAAAGCTGCATACCAGCCAGTGGTGCTGTAGTTTGGAGTTTCTTGGACTTACCCACTATGCATTCAAGATTCTGTCAGGGTCAACCAAATGCTGTTTTTTGCATTCTGCCTCCAAACAACTGCACTTGCGTCTGACTTTTAGCAAAGGGAATGAGTGGGAAGTGGAGAGTTCCACATGTTGCAAAAAAAAGCCAAATCATAGCATGGAGCCACTGCTGGCTGCATCTCTGGACAATACTCCAGGCAGCCTGGTCTCACCTCCCATGTTTCAGTGTTCTGAGGGTTGGGCGGGAGTGCGGAACAGCTGCGCTAAGGGCTGGCAGCATCATGCAGCTGCAAATCCTGGGTGGCTTGATCTTGCTCATCCTCTTCATCATACTCCTCCTCCAGTGTTATTCGCTGTTGTGGTGGATTTGAGCAACACCCATTTGGGATTGAAGAAACAGAGAAAGGGATTGAAGATTGCACCGCAGTGGAACTTCACTGGGTTGCCAGGGTGACACTATAGGTGCTCAGTCAATAAATTGACATCAGCATGGTTATGAAAGTCTCCGAGCAACTCCATGAGAAAGGGGAGGCCCAAGATTTCCTGCTCCTCCAGGACCCCAAGGACACTAAAAAAGAACATTTACCTTTTGTAACTGGGCATATTCTGATTTCATTTCCTCTTGC
The DNA here is from genome assembly GCF_964194155.1 of Cetorhinus maximus. Taxonomy (NCBI): domain Eukaryota; kingdom Metazoa; phylum Chordata; class Chondrichthyes; order Lamniformes; family Cetorhinidae; genus Cetorhinus; species Cetorhinus maximus. Next base: position 46,836,663 of record NC_135894.1, read on the forward strand.
TGTCAGGTTGGTCTGGCACAGAACCCACAAGAGCTTCCACTGTGCCGTCCTCATGGTTAAACTTGTAGTTGGTCCCCAATGATGTAATGGGAGCTCGATTTGCATATTTAAAGAAGGAGCTTGCTGCCTTCCAACAGATGTTTCTCTTGCACACTCAGAAAAACAGGCTAAGGTCATAGCCAGCAGAAAATCAGCACGTTTGGGGCCACTAAGTTGCACAGACCATTAAACTGCCTGCCAGCCTAATATCTTCCAGGACAGCAGAATTAAAATTTAACCTGTACCTTATAGAGCTGTGTCCAAGTATTTCTCTTATGAAGAAGTGCATTTGACCACAACTCACAGAAGCATCGGTAGCACCCATAAATACCACTCAAAAACACAATGCTAGATAATGTAATTTATTAAGTTTTGAAACCCCTTAATTCTTGGCTTACTGGTTTTCTAATTTGGCAGCAGTTTTTAATATCTGGCACTAATTTGCAGAACTAAATTAAGTTAGTAGCAATAATCCCCAAAGTAGATTTAAATTTAAAAAAAAACAATTCGCTACTGAGCAATAATAACATGCAAATGCTATCACACTTCAGCCTTGTATTCCACATAAGCTACCTTTAAAATTATTCCTGAGACCTGGGGCTGAAATTTTGCCAAGAGGTGGGAAACAGGAGCCAAATTTGTTGTCAAGTCAAAAAACCTGAAGTTCCAATTTTCTCGTGGGCAAGCCCTTAATTGGTATGGAGACATGTCTCTTGTCCACTTAGCACCACTGGGGTCAGGAACAGAGGAGGGTCATATTAAGTCTAGGACTATGTACGTCAGACATCACTGAGCTGCTGGTTGTTCGAAGGGAAAATTCTGCTGATTCTTCCAAAGCTTTCCACAGTAACAGAATGGAGAGAGTTATTAGAGGAGAGGTGGATATCTCGCACCTCAGGTAGAGCAGTCCCTTGATTCATCAATGCTGGCCTGGACCTAATGTTGTAACCCATGAGAGAGAGCGGAGGGAGGTCAACTTCCTGGAGGGTGACATGAGGAGCCCACCTTGTATGAAGCAGGGGCAACTTTTTGTTCATCTCACTGTGTCATCGCCTCTCTTACCTCCTGCTCCACCCTGGATGAGCTGTCTCCTACCAGGGCCTCACCATTCTCAAGATCCACAACTCTCTGGAGGGCCATGTTATGGAGAGCGTAGCAGGCTAGCTAACTGGTCCAAGCACTGGAACCACATCCTCAAAAACCTGATGGCCTACTCAAAGATAATCCTAATGAGTATGTGGCATTTGTAGTATTGCCTCTAATCCTCTGTCTGGAGCTCCCATAGAAGGATAAGTAGCTATTTCTTCAAGGGATATTTCTTATCCCCTAAGATCCATCCATACTCTTTGGGGTTTGGGGTGAAGATCTCAGGCAGCCTGAACTGGCAGAGGATGAAGGAGTCATGGCAGCTGCCAGGAAAGGGGGTGCACGCATGGAAAACGTTCTTGCTGTGGTCACAGGCCAGTTTGACGTTGAGGGTTTGGAAGCCCTTCACATTGATGGATCTCACTGGCTGGTCACTGGATGCCTTGATGGTCACATGGGTGTAATCAATGAATCCCTTGCTCCTGGGAGAATCCAGTGATGATGGCAATATTTGATGCCCTTTGTCATTGCGTAGCTCTGTCTGGTGTGAAATGAATGTGCTGTGCAGCCATTTGTGAGCTGTCACGAAATCCACACCTGATTCTTAGAATGAGCCAGATGCAATGAACTTCAATGCCACAGCGACTGCGGGCTACTGACAGGGTATGGAGATCAGTGTTGCAAGATGATGAGTGCACAGATGTCTGTGACCATCTACCTGGATAGACGTAGTATCCTGCAGTAGTCATCTCCAGGCAGCTCAGCTTTCAGCAGTAGACATGGTCTTCAAGATATGACCTCTGCTGCCTACCTGCCCTTCTTTCCGCTCTTGTGGCCTCCTACGGCTGAGAATTCTGCTTTCCTGTGGAGGGTGCTGTCCCTCATCACCACTGGACTCTAAAATTGACATTCATGTCCTCATTTTCAGCTGTAGCCTTCCTTCTTGGCAGCTGGCTATCCAATTATCCTTGGCAGCTTTACCCCCTGCTCATCTGACCCCATAATCCTGATGGGAGTGCTGACCCCATTCAAAGAGCGGGCACTAAGTGTCCACTCTTCCTGCCACCTGCGGAGCGCCATGGACACCTCTATTCCAAGTGCCGAGTCCCCCTTTGCCCCCCTGGCCCTCTTATGGGGCTGGGGTGATGCCCCGAGGCAGCCATGACTGGCTCTCCACTCTGTAACTGCTTCCCTTCAGCAGATCTGTTTCTGATGGTGCAGGTAACTAGTGCATTCCTTTAAAATTTAAAATTCCAGCCTTGACAAGCTCTTAATGAGCTTTTAAACAGTTTTAATTTGCCTCAAATGGGGGGGAGCAGAATTCCTGTGCTGCCCTCCTCCCTGCCCTGGTGAACATTGCTGGCATTGGGAACGATGTCCTGCAACTGACATGCAAACCCAACACTGGTATTTTCGAGGACCCCCTGCCTCCACATTATATTTGTATGTGAAACTGGGACACTGAGCAGTTTTACATTTACTGTAATCAGTACATGCTATCAAAACTACATACTATGCTGTTAGGCACAAACACTTTTTTGCTTAAAGCTAAATGCATTGAAACTGAAGGTGGTGTTTGGTTCACTGTCACTTGTTTCATTGATGGTGAATGCACCATCTCATTGCAGTGTTGGTATTCTATTCTGTAGAATACACAAAGATTAACTTTTTCATTCTATAACTGATCTAGTTTTTAAGAATAAAACGCATGCTATTGGAATTTTTAAATATGCTTCCTCTATGGAACAATTGCCCAGTATGATTGAGTATTTCACTTTCCAATGGATGATGTCACAGAGAAATGTATGCAAACTGTCACATGAAAAGCAAGTGTTCTCCAGGGAGAATACAAAACAGACTTCTTCATGGACTTTCAACTAAACAATTCAATAAAGATCTCAAAACATCTCTTAAAACATCAGGTAAACTTGCAGTTCAGTGCTTAAAAAGGCAACAAAAAAGCCTTGGCTCTACAGAAATTTTTTTTTTAAGCTTGTAAACAATTTTTTTCTCGAGGTTAACATTTTTTAAACTGTTCAAACAAAACCCAAAACTGAGCAATCATCCCAGTCTGATTTATCCCAATTGGAAACATACCAAAAAGGAGGGATGGGTGTGAAGAACGTGGATGATAAACTGCATTTGTGTAATAAGGAAGCGTGAGAAAATGTCAGTCAGTAACCAGATTTTCTTCCTCATATTTATCCTTCCACATACCTATGGGAAAATAGTATATAGGTCAACTGTAAGTTGCCTCTTCCCTTTGCCCCAGCCCATCTCACCCCAGCACTTCCACTTTTAAGACCCTTCTCGTGTCTCGCTTTCACCTCTTCGCCTGTCTTTTGCTTATCCATCCCTTTCTCTTTCTTCTCCTTCCTATTACTCCGTTTCTTACCCTTACCCCCTCCTCCCTTTGTCTTCCACTCACTCATATTCTTGCTGAGTCCTGTTCTTTCCCCTTCCTCTCCTTTCTCTTCCTTCTTTGTTCTGTTCTTTTCTTCGTATGCTGTAACTTTTATTATTTTAGACTAATCTCTGCTTTTAATAAATTACTGAAAAAATATTTGAAATTACATTAATTTCAAATGAAGGCAGGTCATGGATCAGGTGGGAAATATACTCAGAAATGAAAGCAATTCAGGTATTTCCTGTGAATATTCTGCCACTTTTATGAATTATGGCACAAGTAGTATGTAGATGATGATGGACAATTGAAGATAGATGTAGAAAGCGTATCAATGCTGAAACATTTGCAGAACAGAAAATGGTTATTAGATACTGGGCCTTAACATAACGTATTCTAAAGTGGACAGAATTCAGAGGAGATATAAGAGGCTGTGATCATAATTTTTCAAAATTCCTTAAATATGTAAATTGTGCTGATGCACTGGAGGGTACTAACGTAATGTTTTTGTTCAAGGAAAAACACATAAATTGGCTGACCACATACCAGTCAGTTTATCAGCCATCAAATACTTAACATGCTTAATCTGAGAGATTAGTGGGCCTGAGCTCCCTTGGAGTGGCAATCAGAGTCAGATTGGGCCTTAGGGGGTGGGGGAAGGGGGGAGATTTGGGCCTCAGGTCCAACTATAGGGTTGGTGGTGGGGAGGATGGGGGAAGGGTGGTCAGGTCAGGCCTCGGGGTGGGGGAGAGGGATTGGCTCTTTGAGGGGGGGGGGGGGGGGGCGTTGTTGGGTCGGGCCTCGGCCGTTGGGGGGAGACCAGTCGGGTCTGGCCTGAAGGTGGTGATTGGGTGGGCAGGGGAGGGGTGGGGTGGTGTAGTAGAGGGGTGAATGTAGGACTTTGCTATGGAGGGGAAGTCAGGCCTGGCGGTGTGGGTGCGGAAAGAGTTCCCGTGGGGGCGATGTTAGTCCTATGGGAGGGGCGTAGTCGGCGAGGGTGGGGAGACCCCTAAAAGGTCTGTGGGGGGGGGGGTGTCCCCTGGGGGCGGGAGTCCAGTGAGGGGTTGGTCTGGGTCTGTGCAATAGTTACCCAGATGCTAGAAGTGGTTCTAATTGTCCTAATGTTTTCTGGGCAACTATTGGTGTAACCCAGTCAGAACCATCTGAAGTTTGTGATTTAAATCACAAGAGGACTCCAAGGTTCATCAATGCTGTTCTGGATACACTGATGATGGAGCTGGATAGAAGGAGGGGGACTATATTTCCTCAGGGGGCCAGGAAACCCTCAAGGCAATTCCAAAGAAAGGAGTGGGAGGTGGCAGCCAGGGAGGTGGATTCCCAGAGTCTTGTCCTGAGGACCTGGTAGCAGTGCAAGTAGTAGTTTAATGACACATGTCTGGTCAATGTCAGTGAATGCATTTTCATACCACATCTCATACACATCAGACCATCAGCCTGTCATGCTGCCCAATGTATCACACCTCCATCATTCATCCAGCAGCAGTCAGGACTCAAGCCTGACATTCAGATGCGCACATTACCCATGAATAGTAGCACAGAATTACTGATATTCTGCCCTCCAGTAGGAAAAGGGAGCCCATGACAGAAGGGGCAACAGGATGGCATGGGGCCACCATTACATTCACTCATCCCATTGGAAGAGATGGTGCTCAGCAATACAGGGCTGATAGCAGCAGAATCTGTGACATCTGGTGCCACCTAGAACATCGGGGATGACGGTGAATTACAGTCTTGTGATCCTTCTCATCTCTCTATTCATCCTGAGATTTGCTATGAATTCAAACCTGCAGGTAGTGTCACCATGGACCTCTTGCCTTGCTGCCTATCACCCCACTCTCACCCCAATCGCACCCATCCCACCCCCTTTCTGCTTGTATCTTTTCAGATATCCAAGATCTGAAGGCCACTTGGTCAGCTTCAATGCTGCCCAGAGGACATGACAGTGCAACCCCACACTACTGACGAAGAAATACTGTTATTTTGTCTGACAATCCCAGCTGCCAGTTCAGATATTGGCACTGGGTGAAGCTTAGAGGTTAGTTTAGAGTTGGGATCAGTACTTAATGAATTATCAGCGATATATGGGCTGAATTCAAGCTAGGGCTGAGAAGGGGCAAGGGTGACAAGTGTGCCAGCTCACCAGAGGGTGAGGTCACACAAAAGTCTGCTCAGGTGAGGAATTTGATTGGGCAGCATACAGGATAAGGCTGATAATGATGCACACCAAGATGCTTGGTGCACTGCCGCAGAGTGTCCAGCCCCTGTTAAGGAGCCAAGAGTCAAGTTCCAACATGGTAGAGGGCATTGTGCAGAGCTTGGAGCTGATTCTTTCCACCAGGATAGCATGCATTCACCAAGATGAAGGTCTTGGCATGGTCACCCACCAACCACATGTTTATTGAATAGAACCCCTTGTGGTTCTTGTAGCTGTCCACATTGACATGGAGGGCCCACCTGGGCCACTACATGAATGCAATCAATAGTGCCTTGCACCATTAGAAATACCACTATCCTAGCAAAGCAACGTGCACTTTTATCCTACTCATCCCTCCTCAGTGAGATTATGAATTCCTTGGTCTGTTGTATGTGGCAACGTTTACCCCCGAATGCTGCACTGGACGCCATACTAGGATATGTTGGCAATGTTGCCTGAACCACCTGGGAGGGCTCGGAAAGGTAGGAGTTGAGGGTGACCCTCAAGGCCACTGGCAGGACTGTTCTCACCCCAGTTTCAGCCTCCAGGATGGGTTGCAGGAGATGGCACAGTTCAGTGACCACCTTCTTGAACCTAAGTCACCACAGGCATTACTCCTGGGACAAGTGAAGGTAGTTGGCGTGCTCTCTGAAAACCTTTGGTAGATAGAGTCTTCTGTGGAGAGACCTCCTCCTCCTTCAAATAGCTTCCTCTCTCTGCACTCTCTGCTCTAACTCGTGGTCATTTAAAAAAATTATTTTGTGGGATGTGAGCATTGCTGTCAAGGCTAGAATTTGTTGCCAATCCCAAACTGCCCTTGAGAAGGTGAAGTAAAGCTACCTTCTTGAACTTCTCAGGCCATCTGGCATAGGTAAACATTCACAGTGCTGTTAGGAAGGGAGTTCCAGGCTTTTGATTCAGTGACAATGAAGGAACACTGATATAGTTTAAAGTCAGGATGGTGTGTGGCTTGGAAGGGGACTTGCAAGTGGTGGTATTCCCATGAATCTGCTGTTCTTGTCCTTCGAGGTCGTAGGGGTTGCAGGTTTGGAAGGTGTTCAAGGATGCTTGGATGAGTTGTTGCAGTGCATCTTGTATATGGTACACACTGCTGCCACAGTACGTCAATGGTGGAGGGAATGAATGCTTAAGGTGGAGAATGGAGTGCCAGTCAAATGGGCTGTTTTAACTTGGATAGTGTCAAGCTTCATGAGTGGTGTTGGAGCTACACTCATTTAGGAAAGTGGAGAGTTTTCCATCACACTCATGACTTGTGCCTTGGGACAAGGAGGTGTGTCATTTGCTGCAGAATTCCCAGTCTCTGGCCTGCTCTTGTAGCCATATTATTTATATGGCTGATCCAGTTAAAATTTCTGGTAAATGGTAACGCCCAGGATGTTGCTGGCTGGAAATTCAATGGTGGTAATGCCATTGAACATCAAGGGGAGACAGTTAGATTCTCTCTAGTTGGAGATGGTCATTGCCTGATACTCGTGTGGCATAGATGTTACTTGCCAGTTACGAACCCAAGCCTAAATGCTGTCCAAATCTTGCTACATATAGACGCTGACTGCTTCGGTAGCTGAGGAGTCGTGAATGGCATTGAACACTGTATAATCATCAGCGGACATTCCCACCTTTGACCTTATGTTGGATGGAAGGTTATTGACGAAGCAGCTGAAGATGGTTGGGCCTAGGACACTAGTCGGAGGAATTCCTGGGGTTGAGATGATTAGCCTCCAACAACCCTAACCAATTTCCTTTGTGCTAGGCATAACTCCAACCAGTGGAGATTTACCAAACCCCACCACCTCTCCAATTCCCATTGACTTCAATTTTGATAGGGTTCCTTGGCGCCATACTTGGTGAAGTGCTGCCTTGATGTCAAACCCAGTAACTCTCACCTCACCTTGAGTTCAGTTCTTTTTTGTAGGTTAAGTGAGTGGGTAAAAATTTTGTAGATGGAGTATAATGTGGGGAAATAGGAGGTTGTCCACTTTGGCAGAAAGAATGGAAAAGCAGATTATGCCTATACATTGCAGTTTAGAAGACTTTAGAAGAGGTGATCTTGCTGAAACATATAAGATTCTGAGGGGCTTGATAGAGTAGATGCTGAGCGGATGTTTCCTCTCACGGAGGAATCAAGAACTAGGGCACACAGTTTAAAGATAGGAGGTCTCACATTTAAGATGGGGATGACGAGAAATTTCTTCTCTCAGTCAGTCATTAGTCTTTGGAATTCTCTACTCCAGACAGCAGTGGGGGCTGGGTCACTGAATACATTCAAGGCTGAGTGAGTCAGATTTTTTATATATAAGGGAGTCAAGGGCTATGGGGGCAGGCAGGAAATTGAAGTTAAGGCCACAATCAGATCAGCCATGATTTTATTGAATGGTAGAGCAGGCTCAATGGGCTGAATGGCTTATTCCTGCTTCTATTTCTTATGTCCTTATTATGTCCATGATTGTGCCAAGGCTGTAATAGAACAAAGAACAAAGAAAAGTACAGCACAGGAACAGGCCCTTCGGCCCTCCAAGCCTGCGCCGATCATATTGCCCGTGAACTAAAACATTTTGCTCTTCCGGGGTCCGTATCCCTCTATTCCCATTCTATTCATGTATTTGTCACGCTGCCTCTTAAACACCACTATCGTACCTGCTTCCACCACCTCCTCTGGCAGCGAATTCCAGACACTCACTACCCTCTGCGTAAAAAACTTGCCCCGCATATCTCCTCTATAGTTTTCTCCTCTCACCTTAAATCTATGTCTCCTAGTAATTGACTCTTCCAGACTGGGAAAAAGCTTCTGACTATCTACTCTGTCCATGCCACTCATAATTTTGTAAACTTCTATCAAGTCACCCCTCAATCTCCGTCGCTCTAGTGAGAACGATCCGAGTTTCTCCAACCTCTCCTCATAGCTAATAACCTTCAGACCAGGCAGCATCCTGGTAAACCTCCTCTGCACCCTCTCCAATGCCTCCATATCCTTCTGGTAATGTGACGACCAGAATTGCACGCAATATTCCAAGTGTGGCCTAACCAAGGTTCTATACAGCTGCAGCATGACTTCCCAGCTTTTATACTCAATGCCCCTGCCAATGAAGGCAAGCATGCCATATGCCTTCCTGACTACCTTATCACCTGCGTTGCCACTTTCAGTGACCTGTGGACCTGTACACCCAGATCCCTCTGCCCGTCAATGCACTTAAGGGTTCTGCCATTTACTGTATAATTCCTGCCTGTAGTAGACCTTCCAAAATGCATTACCTTGCATTTGTCCGGATTAACCTCCATCTGCCATTTCTCCGCCCAAGTCTCCAACCGATCTATATCCCGTTGTATCCTTTGACAATCCTCTTCACTATCTGCAACTCCTCCAACCTTAGTGTCGTCTGCAAACTTACTAATTAGCCCAGTTACATTTTCCTCCAAATCATTTATGTATACTCGAAACAGCAAAGGTCCCAGCACTGATCCCTGTGGAACTCCATTCAGAAAAGCACCCTTCCACCGCTACCCTCTGTCTTCTATGACCAAGCCAATTCTGTATCCATCTTGCCAGCTCACCTCTGATCCCGTGACTTTACCTTCTGTACCAGTCTGCCATGAGGGACCTTGTCAAAGGCCTTACTGAAATCCATGTATATAACATCCACTGCTCTTCCATCGTCGATCATCTTTGTCACTTCCTCGAAAAACTCGATCAAGTTAGTGAGACACGACCTTCCCTTCACAAAACCATGCTGCCTCTCACTAATACACCCATTTGCTTCCAAATGGTAGTAAACCCTGTCACGAAGAATCTTCTCCAATAATTTCCCTACCACTGATGTAAGGCTCACAGGCCTGTAATTTCCTGGATTATCCCTGCTACCCTTCTTAAACAATGAGGTCAGGAACTGAGTGGTCCTGACAGAACCCAAAATGAGCTTTGGTGAACAGGTTATTTCTGTGTCAGTGTTGTTAGATAGCACTGTTGATAACATCTTCCATCATTTTGCTGATGATTGAGAGTAAACTGATGTGATAATTGGCTATATTGAATTTGTCCTGCTTTCTGTGGACCAAATAGCACTACAACAACAGCCCCAATGCTTTAGTCAGTACTCCTCTGTCCTCCCTGACTGTAACCGCCACCTACCAAAAATCAACTCTAAAAAACCAGCACAATGTTTTCACAAACTCAGCCTATGTAACAACAAGTCAAGAGCACTTCACCTGAAACTTCCTGAATAGCCCTTTAAATAATGCAGGGCCAGTTTTGCATCTGAACACTTGATCTTTGTGGTGTGATGTGCGCATTCACCCAATGGATCTAAGTGGTTCAAATTTGGTCAGTGTCCCATCAACTGGTAGGGCCATGAGACCTCAAGTTAGCACCAAGTCAGGTGCTTGCGGTGCATGCAAGGGTGTCCACACGAGTTTCCTTCTCATGACACTGTATCAAACAGACCATGCTGGAAGCGGTTGACAGCGGAACGCACCCTGGCAAAAGGGCGCTAGTCTTCCATAGTGTCAGCTCCAGTGGCGTTACATAAACCAAATTTGCACATGTAGTTACTTTTTTGAAGTGACAAGATTGCAAAGATAAAATAAATCTACATGCGATGTGTATGGGTTTTCAAAAGATATTTTATCAGATATTCCCTGGATGGGTCTTAAAATTTAGCTGTATGGTCCAAGAAGAAATGCAGCAGAATCAGTAAATATGGGTTGATTAAGGATTGGAGTTAACAGGTATTGCTTGGACCAGGTAAAAGTTGGAAACTGTGTACCCTAGAAATCAGGGTTGAGTGCACTTTTATACTCAGTATTTATAAAAGATTTGGGCTTGTGCACAGGGAACATGATACTAAAATTTACTGCTGGAGCAAAGGAGGCGCACGTCACACCACAACACTGGAGACGGCAGTTGAAAACAACAAGGAGAACTCAGTTTTCCGGAGCATATAGACCGGTTAACAGTATAGTATTATTTTAAGCTAACTGGAAAAAGACCCAGAGGGGGGATGAGGGGAATTTTTCGTATGCAATAAATTATGATTATCTGAAAAGCACTGCCTGACAAGGTAATGGAAGCAAATTCCGTAGTAACTTTCAAAAGGGAAATGGATAAATACTTGAAAAAAAAGTTGCATGGCTTTGGGGGAAAGGTGGAAAACTGAACTAATTGGATGGGCCAAACAGTCTCCTGGGCTGTATGATTCTCTGATTCTACGCAAGATATTGAAGACAGATCTGTTCAAACACACAATTCTTGATAGTGCAAGTAAATAAAGTTACAAAAAAGATCAATATCATTGTTTTTATAATTTGGAATATAGACAACTAGAGTAAAATAGCAATGATAAGTTTATATAAGGCAATGGTTAGGTCATAACCATAGTACTGTGCACAGTTTTTGGTACCCTATTATACAGATGATTTTAAAGGCATAGACAACATACAGCATAGATTCACCAAGATGATGCTGGGAATGGAGAAATAGTTATGAGGAGAAAGATGAAATACTGGGACTATTTTTAATGAAACAGAAAAGGCTTGGAGGAGATTTAATAGAGGTTTTGTAAAATTTTAAAAGGAGGAATAGGAAAGACCATTTTCTCTAGATGGGGAACTGCTGACAAGGGGTCATCAATTTACAAGAGTCAGTAAGTGAGCCAGAAGAGGAATTAGCAGAAATTACTTTGTGTAGAGCTGTTGGAGCCTGAAATGCTATGCCACAGGCAGTTAATGAGGCAGAGACCATTGCATCTTTTAAGGGAAAAGTGACTAAACATTTGAAGCAGAGGAAGATGCAGAGATATGGGAGAGAGAGCAGTAGTCAGATTAGTTTTTGACTGTGCCAACATTTTGCTCCTTTTGCGCTGTGAACTTTCTTCTTGTTTAAGAGCTTTACAGACTGGAAGGAGACGAAAAATGCAGTATTCCAGGAGTCAGTCTTGTGGCCCTTTCAATGTTTAATATCTTTGATATGTGCAGGTACCAGCAAAATAGGCACCAACTCAAATAATAAGAAACAATTCAAATAGATTGAGGGGATTTAAATATTTTAGATTGCTACATCGAACTGCAACTATCTCAGCAAAGTGTAAAATAATTATGAAAACAAAAATTGTTAAAGCAAAGTATTAGGTGAAACAGTAGAAGTGCATGCTGATGAAAGATATAGAAGGGTTTTATTTGGATAATTGTATGAAGCTAATACTTGGTTGCAGTAAAAAAAGATAAATAAACACTAGACCATAATAGCAGAACAACTGTGCACACATTAAGATAAATTGTATTGTTGCTATACAAAGCACTGGTCACACTCAATTTGGAGAACAAGCTGGTTAACTAATTAAAGGAAGATATTAATGTGCTTGAGAGATTACAGAGTTTGACAACCAAGGTGATTCCAAGTACCAGTAAACTAAGCTTATGAAGACATGTTAAGAAAGTAGGGAGTGCTGTTTTTGGAGAAGAGGAGAGCTTATGGTCACTAGATTGAAGTTTTCAAGTACTCAAGGGGATTAGCAAAATTAATCAAACTAATTGTTCACAACAGCAAATAGCTCTGGAAGAGAATGGCATAATTTTAAACTTAAAATCAAAGTAAGGGAGTGGTATATAATTTTTTACATAAAGGGAATACATTTGTGGAAGAGGGGGCTATTGGGGAAAAAATATTTAGCCTAGTGGGTTTCTCTCACTGTGAAGAATGTGTGTATGCCGTAACTCCAATGTGTCCATTAAAGATAAATAGTTTCATATGATGAAACTGTGCCAACAATAATAACTGTCGAGGTTCATTCAAAATAACCACTAATTATACCTGCTAGAATGACAACTTTTCCCACCTACTCCAGAGTGTGTATTCTGTAAAGCAGTTTGCATTTCTTGGGATAAAATGATCTTCGGGCAAACCTCCTCCTTAATGTACCATGCCCTAAGAGGGCAGTGGCAATCATGGACTTCCATTGGATTGGTCCACGATTATGCCTGGCAAAATACTTCAGTGGTTTGCCGTTGTTACGGCAAACTTCAGATTGAAAAGAAACTATTTTAAAAGAAATATTAAAATCCCTACAAAAGATGGTACTCTCAATAAAAAATGTAAATTGTTTTTCATACTTTTAGTAATCTGATGTGAATAGAAAAATCTATGGGAAGCCATAGAACTCAATTTTTATCCCATCAAAGAAATCATCCACGAGACCCAAATAATGATAAATGCTTTGAATAATTTCACACAAAGTCATGATGAAAACATTTAGGAAGTTCAAGTTGCAGCTAGATTCTATAATGGGAGAATTTGGGATTCTAGAGAGATGACTTCAACAGGCTGATTTTTTTTAATGTTCCTACGATTCATTTTAGATATCAATAGAAACACAGGGAGACGAGGAGCCCTTGATCATATTCCACCATTCAATTAGATCAAGGCCAATTTGTACCTCAACCTGCTTTACCTGCCTTTGACCTAAATTGCTCGATAAATTTACCTGCCAAAAATCTCTCCATTTTAGACTTGAAAGCTTCAATAGCCACAGCCTTTTGGGGCAGGGTATTCCAAATTTCCACTCCCCTTTGTAGAAGAGTTTTCTGATTACACTGCTGAATCATCTGGTTCTAATATTAATATTGTAGCCCCCTTGTTCTGGATTTCCACAATAGAGGAAACAGGTCCCCTTTATCTATTGATTGAATCCTTTTGCTAGTTTGAATTCCTCGATTAGATAGATCACCGCCCCCCCCCCACCCTCCCCCCTCAATCTTTTACATTCAAGGGAATACAAGCTGTATGCATGCAACCTGCCACCGTAATTTAACTCGAGTTCCAATATCATTTTGGTGAATCTGTGTTGCAGTTCCTCCAAGATCAATATATCCTTCCTAAAGTGCAGTGCCCAGATGGGGTCTGACCAAAGTTTAATACAAGTACTCTCCTTAATATTCCAGTCCCCTTGAGATAAAGGCCAACATATAATTAGTGCCTTTCATGGGTTGTTTGAACCTTTCTCTAAATTTGTGATTTGTGCATATAGACACCAAACCTCCTCAGTTCCTACTTTCTCCTCATTTAGAAAGGATCACAGAATTTTAATGGCACAGAAGGAAGCTATTCGGCCCATCGCGTCTGCACCAGCTCTCCAAATGAGCATTATGACCTAGTGCTATTGCCCTGCCTTTTCCCCATACCCTTGCACATTGTTGCTATTCAAATAATCATCTAATGCCCTCTTGAATGCCTCAATTGAACCTGCCTCCACCACACTTCCAGGCAGTGCGTTCCAGACCCGAACCACTCGTTGTGTGAAAAAGCTTTCTCCCATGTCACATTTGCTCCTTTTGCAAATCACTTTAAATCTGTGATCCTTTTACACGGGGAACAGCTTCTCCCTATCTACTCTGTCAAGCCCTCTCATGATTTTGAAAATCTCTATCAAATCTCCTCTTAGCCTTCTTCTCTCCAAGGGGAACGGTCTCAACCTCTCCAATCTATCCTCATAGTTGAAGTTTCTCATCCCTGGAACCATTCTTGTAAACCTCTTCTGCACTCTCTCCACATCCTTCCTATAATGTGGCACCCAGAATTGTACACAATATTCCAGCTGAGGTCTAATGAGTGTCTTATATAAATTCAGCATAACCTCCCTGCTCCAATTTATCTTTCTTTAATCCATGGTGAATGACCTCAAACTTCCTGTCATTAAACTCCATTTGCAACAGTTTTGTTCACTCACTTAATCTATATTTGCCCCTTTGTAACTTCCTGCCCCCATCTGCTCTACTTAAATGATAGCACCAATCTACTTACCATGTCTCCCAACTTAGTGTCATTTACAAACTTGGAAATACAACTCTCCATTCCTTCACCCATTAATAAATAATAAGAGCTGAGTCCTTGGTATAAATCCCTGGGAAACACCATTCATCAGATCCTACCTATCAGAGTACATAGCCCTTTATTCCGCTTCTCTGTTTCCTATCTCAACTTATTGCCAACCTGTCACAAAGCTGCCTCCAACATTGATTGCTTTAATTTTTGCTACTAAACTCTTGTGCGGAACCTTATCAAGCACCTTCTGGAATTTCATACAAACAACACCCACAGACTGGATGGCTGTGATTTCCTCAAGAAACCCACTAAATTAATTGAGCATGACTTACTCTTCACAAATCCATACCGACTCCGTATACTCCCTATGATCAGCTCAAATTTGTCCAAGTGCTTAGGTATTCTGTCCCTAATGACATATTCTAGTAACCCTAATGACATATTCTAGTAACTCTAATAGAAAAGTTACTTCTCTCAGAGGAGTGTATGTGGAATTCTCTTACCCAGAAAACAGTGAAGGCAGAATCATTGAATATATTCAAGGTTGAGTTAGATTTTTGATGGACAAGGGAGTCAAGGATTACTGAGTGAGGTGGTGGCAGACAGGTAGGTGAAGTTGAGACCACAACCTGATTAGCCATTATCTTATCCAATGGCAAAGCAAGATCAAAGGGCCTATCCCTACTCCTAAGTCCTATGTTCCTATATTCCTGTTGTGCATATCTAGTTCATGGTTCATGTTAATATTCTAGAGGTAAAATATTAACTAAACAGTTAATTATGTCTGGGAAGATTAAAGTTTAACTGTAGAAGGTGGGATAAATGCAACTAAAACAGTTTTGAATCTATTACACTTAAAAGGTTGGGGCTATGCTGACTGAAGGAGTTAAACGTTGGAAAGGCAAGATCCTAAAACAGCATGGGCTTACTTAGCTGGCCATGTGATGTTTACACTGCTTGCAAAGAGGTGCAGTGGGAGAGGTGTTTTGTTTTGGGAATTAAAGCCAAATAAGTTAAAAAGCATTCAGTGAACCTGAAAGGCCACATCGTAATGGAAATGGGTGGAGCTTAAGAAGGTTCTCTGGCTTCAATTTATCTGACTGTTCTGCAGCAGGGAAAGAGGCTATGCCGAAAAGGTGCTGCTGCTATCAGACTCCAGGTAGTTAGGGCTCAAAGAAGCCATGGGAGCCACTGGTGCAGCTGTTAGCTGCAGTTTGGATCTCATGTGGTTTGCAGCTCACAGAGCAGTCCTGGAAACTGTTGGCAGGCTCCAGGCAACTAGGGTTCAGCAAAGTCCTGGGGAGCCAAGAAGATGGTGGAAGGTCACTGGTTCCATGCCAGGCAGTTAGGGTTCAGAGAAGTCTTGGGAGCTGTTTATAGCTTGGTGCAGCTGGAAGACTGGAGTTCAGAAAAACTCAGGGAAGTGCCAGCTTAGTGAAGCTAGCAATCTGCGAACCAGCTGGAATTGTGCCAGTAATTAAAGTCAGGAGTGCAGCGTCGTGAATCCCATGGAATGCAGTCTCAGAAGAAGGGACAGCACCATCGGGAGGTGAGCTGGAGTGGCTTTTGAGGAAACTCAGAGGCTAAAAATTCAGAAGTAAACAGTTGAAATCCTTCCCGAAGGAGAGTATTTTACCGAGATCTTGAGATTCTCAGCAGTCACTGATGTCTGCGTGGATTGCTGAGAAATCCATGGGACCTGTCTTGGGCGCATCTGCTATTTAATGTGCAGTGTGGCGTGTTCTACCAAAGTTTGCCTGTTAATTCATATTTACCTCAGGTTAATTCTGAATGTAAGAATATAAGATATTGTAAATTGTTTTACGTTTCTGACTTTGTATGGTAAAGTTTATTTTGTTTATTTAAAACTGTGTAATCTTGTGGCTTTATTCTCCTAGTGGGTAACTGGGATTTCAAACTTTGTGTACTTTAAACAAAAAGTAACTGGTCCCTAACTGGATTGCAACATTTCACTTTTGACATTAGACTGACAGAGGTCTGTAATTACCTGATTTTTCTCTCCCACCTTTCTTAAATAATGAAGTGATATTAACAGTTTTCAATCCAACAGTACAATTCCCAAATTGAGAGAAAGCTTTGGAAGCTTATTAGCACTACATCTGCAATTTCTGCACCTACTTCTTTTAATACCCTGTAGTGGAAACCATAAGTTCCTGTAGATTTGTCTGTCTTAGTTCTTATTAGTCTCGCTATACTACGTAAAACAAAATAAATACAGCAAGTTCCTCTCCTTGATTATTTTTTAGTTTCCCATGTACCACTGGTATTTTGATACTGTTCCTGTACTGTGAAGACTGATACAAAGTGTTTATTTAACAAGTCTGCCATTTCCTAATTATTGATTACAGTAGCACACTGCTAGTTTCTCAAGTTGCATCAAACGCACAATCCAACGCCTACAAACTGAACTGTGTGCATCTTATCTTGCATCACGTCCTACTTGCCAATCACTCCAGGCATCACCAACATTCTTTGCTGTTCAGTAAAATAATTCAAAATAGTCAGTTTTTATTTATTGGTAAATTTACTCAACTCTATCTATCTATCTATCTATCTATCTATCTCCTCCAAGCCTACATTCCAGCCTGCACGCTTTGTTCTTTGGTTCTGGCTTATGGTGCATCACCCACACTATTCATTTCATCATCATGCTCCATATTTTTGAATGCCCTCTCTTGAACCTTGCTTTATTTTCAACAACTTCAAATGCAAGTTCAGAATCTATCTCATTCACTATACGTTTGCTCACCTCCCGGAACTCTTCTCCTAACCCTGGTTGGATGTTTAATTTATCCATGAAGCCAATCTGTCCTCATCTTAACCAATACACACTTTCCAGTAGGTGCTCCCAGATAGAGATCAGAAACAGGAACTTTAGTTGATTTTCAGCCTCCTTACTCAGAGGTGCCGAGGCTAATTGCAACACTTCTATTGCCATCTTGAAGTACATTAACTAACTCTGCACAGACTGGAGCCAAATCAGGAACATTTATTGTCTACATGGTTAGCTGTGCCCTGCCCTAACCAACTGAGTCATCAAATGAACTACACTCTCTTGAATGATCAAAAGAAAGCCTCCTCTCTCTCTGCTGGTAGAAAGGTCCAACCTGAAATGGGTTTGCCAGCCTGAAACTGGTTCCTCAAGGACCTAAAGCACAAAACGGTCTCCAATTTGACAACATCACTTCGAAATGCTGACAAAGATAGCTGGTGTGGGAAATGGGCATTCCATGCTGATGCAGTAGGTCAGTGCTCTCTTTGAGGCTGGACATATTGATGTGGCAGCGTAGCAGTATAAGCTTACTGTGCTTGATCAGAGAACAGTTGATATTGACTGGTTGCTGAGCAATGGGATACCTTGCTATTACAGGTGCAAAGTTAACCAAGAGAGAAAGGAAAGTTAGTATTTTTTTTTAAAAAGGTATTAAAAGTTGAAAAGATATAACATTGGTGGTTTCCACTGGGCACCTAGTATGATGATCTGCTTTTTAGTTGATATACTATAGCTTATAAATATACTGGACTATCAATACATTAGCAAGAATTATTTGATATTTTATCACATATAAAATTATCACGAATGTGAAATATTAACGTGGGCCTGTAAAAAATTAGCAATTATCTAGTGTTGTTATTGTAGACATAGTTCTGGAAAATAATTTTGTTTGCTTAGCAATTTATTATTCAATCAGAAAAACCCTAAACCATCCACACGGTGATATCTTTCAAATACTTTTAAGTTTAGCTGACATAAGATATCAGAATACACTGATGTCCTGTTTATATTACCTCCCTGCTTGGGTTGATCTGAGACTAATCCTATTTTGTCTGCCAAACTGCAAAAATTGGTTGCACTAAAGAGGCTGAGGAAATGAATACTGTAATTTGCAAATATCAGTTCTTGAGAAACAGGAAGATCTCCATTTTCTAGAGCATAAATAGAGCACAAGAGACCCCAAACTAATAATGTATAATACTGTAACATCAACTTAGCTTTTGAATTTGCAATTAACATGAGAAAAATCATCTTAGTTTGTCACTCAACTTTTACCTTAACCTTGCAATTTTCTCTCCTAGCCCAGTAAATATTTACATAACTATATACAGGCTTGAGGCTTGATCAATAAAATTATTCCTAAGTCATTGATGACAGTTACAGCTATTTGCAATTCAAAACAGACTAGATAAATTACAGTACATAACCTCAAATATGCTCACATATTAAGAAAAGCCTCCAGAGAGTCTATGGTATTATTAATCTTTCAAGACACAGCAATATTTCTTGTTCACTGAAGGAGCAGAATTATATACTGAACAGAGATTAAAACATGAGCCACTGTACAGAAAGATTAAAAAGTCAGCAACACCATAACAATATACCACCTGCTTTTTCCATAACCTAGCTGTCCAAATTAAAAACAAATAGGGTACTGCCAATGCACCCAATGTTGTACTTATAACTTTACATTTATTTTCATAAATGGCAATTGTCCTGATTTGAATTTATAGAATCATACTGGAGAGGCAAGATCTGAGTGGACAGTAGGGTATGAGTGATAACTAGCACCAAACTCAGAAGATTCTGGGTCGCATGGGAATGCCCGATTTTGACAGGGATGCCTCAGTATCATTTTACATCTTGTTTTGCACCTTCAATATGCATGATGCACACCTACAATTTATTTGGGATATTTAAAAGGCCAATTCAATCATGGAGTTTGGAGGAGCCGACAGCATTTTGAGAATATACAAAGGCTGTGTCCTGCTGCAATGAGTTGACACATGATGTACCGTTGGTTGCAGTCAGAACCAAGTCATAGTTGTGACCAAGAAGGCATGGCTGGTGGTGGCTAAGGAGGTCAGCAGCTGCAGAAAAATAGTGCCCACACTTGGATGCAGTGTAGGGAGTGGTTTAATAACCTAACAAGGTCAGAAAAAGTATGACCTCCATCTATCGCTGGCCTTCTATCCAGCTTCACCTGTTGCACCCCCCTCAAACAGTATATATTTCACCACATTTCCACTTCTCTTTAGCCCTGAAGAAGAGTCATACGGACTCGAAACATTAACTGTTTTTCTCTCCACAGATGCTGTCAGGCCTGCTGAGTTTTTCCAGCATTTTTTTGTTTTTGCTTCAGATTTCCAGCATCCTCAGTACTTTGCCTTTATATCAGAAAAGGTAAGCACAGTTGCAGATTCAACTACATCCTGTTGTGCTCCTCCTTCCTGGCCCACTCTTGTCAAATCTATTCTATCACATCACTCCTCACAGCCACTTAAGTTTTATCAACTTCCATCGTTCCTTTCTGTGCATTTCTTCACCTCCCCTTTTCTCCATACATCACTACTCACCCCAATCCTGAAATGTACCTTAAGCATGCTGTTGGCTTGCTTGATGATACATCAAGTTCTCATATAGTTCACATTGGAGTACCCTTGGTGTTCAGTGATAGGGTTCTTCAGAGGTGTCTTCACTCAAGTTTGTAGAGAACATCCTTTGTTACCTGATAGCCACCCCTCCACCCTCCCCTTTAAGGAGTATCCAAAGTGCCAAAGATCTCATATACCTTTTTAAGTGGCCTTCTCATCTTAACTTGCTAGTTGCCACCAAAGATTTGTGTACATATACCCCTAGGTCACCCCACCGTCACCTCTATTCTTCCTACAAAAATTTCTCTCTTTTTCCTTATTATTTGCTCCATTAGAAAAGATAACGGTAAGATCTAGACTATTAAATAATGCAACAAAATGTTGTCATTCTTTGTCAATGCAATCTCTTAGTCATAGAATGTAAACTTGCATGGTATGCACTGAAATACTTCATCACATGTTGCAAGTAATACAGGTATAATATTGCTAAGCATCTATTAAATTGCCCAACGTGTTTTCATTTAGACTAGGGATTTCTATGACCAGTGACCTGCTACTCTATTGTTTCCCAGAGCATTCAGAAGAGAAAAGAGCAGCAATAAAAACATGAAAAATTAGATCACACCATGACAAAAATAAGCAAAGGCTCAACAAGTTAAAAAAATGTCAGAGGTAAACTTTGAGACAAATATATGAGCAGAAAGCGCAAGTATATTAATAGCACTAATAATAGTAATACTAATCATAATAGCAACACCAATAATAATAGACACTAATAGCATTCCAAAAATACTAAATAATCAAGAGGCAAAAGTTGGGAGAGGGGGAGATAAACGCAATAACTATCGCTAGAGAGAAAGTACTAGGGAAACTAATGGGGCTCAAGTCTGATAAGTCCCCTGGACCTGATGGGTTGCATCCTAGGATATTAAAGGAAGTAGCTACACAAATAGTGGATGCACTGGTAGTAATCTTCCAAGAATCCTTAGATTCTGGAAAAGTCCCAGAAGATTGGAAAACTGCAAATGTAACACCCTTATTTAAAAAAGGAGGGAGACAAAAAACAGGTAACTGTAGGCCAGTTAGCTTAACATCTGTCATTGGGAAAATGTTAGAGTCTATTATAAAGGATGTAATAGCAGAGCATTCAGAAATGCATAATATAATCAAACAGAGTCATGAAGTGGAAATCATGCCTGACAAATTTATTAGAATTCTTTGAGCAGGTAGATAAGGGGGAACCTGTAGATGTAATATATTTGGAATTCCAAAAGGCGTTCGATAAGATACCGCATGTAAGGCTACTTAATAAAATAAGAGCCCATGGTGTTGGGGGTAGTATATTAGCATGGATAGAGGATTGGCTAACTAATAGAAGACAGAGTTAGGATAAGGGGGCATTTTCAGGATGGCAAACTGTGACTAGTGGAGTGCCACAGGAATCAGTGCTGGAGCCGTAATTATTTACAATATATATTAATGACTTAGATGAGGGAAGTAAATGTACTATTGCCAAGTTTGTGGATAACACAAAAATAGGGAAGGCAAGTGGTGAGGATGACACCAAGAGTCTACAGAAGGATATAGGCAGGTTAAGTGAGTGGGCAAAAATTTGGCAGATGGAATATAACGTGGGAAAATGTGCGATGCATTTTGGCAGGAAGAATGGAGGAGCTGAATACTATTTACATGGAGAAAGACTGAAGAAAGCTCCAACAGAGAGGGGTTTGGGAGTCTTCATGCGTGAGTCACAAAAAACTAACATACAAGTTCAGCAGGTAATAGGGAAAGCAAATGGAATATTGACCTTTATTTCAAAGGGAATGGAGTATAAAAATAGGGAAGTCTTGCTAAAACTAGTTAGACCATACCTAGAATACGGTGAACAGTTTTGGTCCCCTTATCTAGGGAAAGATATACTGGCATTAGAGGCAGTCCAGAGAAGGTTCACTAGGTTGATCCCTGGTACAGAGGAATTTTCTTATGAGGAGAAATTGAGTAGGTTGGGCCTATACTCATTGGAGTTTAGAGGAATGAGAGGTGATCTTATTGAAACGTATAAGATTCTTTGAGAGCTTGACAGGGTCGATGCTGAGAGGTTGTTTCCTCTTGTGGGAGAGTCTAGGACAAGGGGGCATAATCTCAGAATAAGGGGTCACCCATTTAAGACAGAGATGAGGAGGAATTTCTTCTCTCAAAGGGTAGTGAAACTGGAATTCTTTACCACAGAGTGCTGTAGAGGTGGGGTTGTTAAGTATATTCAAGGCTGAGATAGACAGATTTTTAATCGGTAAGGGAATCAAGCGTTATGGGGAAATGGCAGGAAAGTGGAATTGAGGATTATCAGGTCAGCCATGATCTCATTGAATGGTGGAGCAGACTCGATGGGCTGAATGGCCTACTTCTGCTCCTATGTCTTATGGTCTTACTCCAGACCGACAAAAGTATTGTTAGATAAATGTAACAAAAACCTCATGGATGACAGGGGCATTTTGCTGATTTCAAATTTAATTCATTATGACCAACTGGATATGTAAAATAAAGTAAATGTGATGCATTTTTTCATCTATTATTTGTTTGGGAATGGAAGTAATGGGTTTCAAAAATTTGAGGTCATGGGAAAGAATTAGTTCAGCACGAGACTTCTACAAGTTCTAATTTTAATATATAAAGGATACAAGGATGAGGATGCAGGATGATTTCATTGTACCATGGAAGAAAAATTCAAAAAGCCACAGAGGTATGAATCTCAAACAACAACTTTCATTTACATACTGCTTTTAGTTCATAAGAATCTCCCAAGATGCTTCACGGAGTCCTAATTTTTAAAAAAAATGCAAGCACTTTCTTGTAGCCTCTCTAGGTTTGCAAAAGAGAAATGTTGCAGTATCACAGATACTATATAGAAAATTAAGAGTAGTTGAGAGGAAATTAAAGGACCAATTTAAAATTGTGGCTGGAACAGATCACTGCCCTGTGCATGAGTGGCAGGAGAAAGTTTGGCAGATTTTAACACTGCACCTTATTTCAATCACATCGCTCAACTATTTGGCTGCTTCCAGCAGAACATGGCAGCAGGGAAGGATGCCCAGGGCTACCCGCCGGAATCAGAAGGAAGTTGCCAGCAATAAGGCAAGTTCAGGAAGGGGAAAGAGTACCTCATGGGTGTTGTAGCTGGGGGCTGGGAGCCTTTTGTAGCTGAGGTTTGGTATTTCCTCAAGGGACTTGGAGGAGCATGTCAACTCTCCCAGTCTCTACTAAAGAAAGGAAGTTAAGTTTCATTGCAAAATACTGATCAAGTGTGATCACAGTTCTAAACGGCTCAAATTTCAGAGTTACACATAGGTACAATACAAAGATCAACAACCTGTACTTCAATTAAAAACACTCCTTTCCTCTAAACAAAAGCAACCAAACCATAACATTTGGTGGAGAGGCTCAGGACCACGTTAAAATTCTGTCAGGGACCTATGCATGCCCTGGCATGTTGATTTGCATTTATTAGTGAGGTTGCTGCCAAAGTCCAGCAGGAGCCACGCCAACCTCAAAAAACAGCTGTGTTAAAATTAGAGTGTGCTGGGTACAGAGCGAGAAATGGAGCCGCTCCATTTAAACTACTTTTCTGCTTCTTTCCTGTAGATCAGGGAGACTTAAAATCACCCTTTACATGTCTGGCATGAAACAGGAAACCAAGCCCCTTGGAGACAGTTTAAGCAATGGAGAAAATTAAGCAGTTTCAATTTAGGTCAGAGAAGATGGTGAGGTTAAGATGTTGATTGATGACAAAGGTTTAATAGTTGAGCCAAAGTGAAAGTGGTAGTAGCAGGAAACATGAAGAAACTTTCTGTAAAACAATGAATCAGATTTCTATTTCCCAGTTGGAAGCACTAAGGAGATCAAGATGGTGCAATTCAGCGATTGCACTGCAATTGGGCTGGAGGCTGTGCACACAAAGGGCAAATAATCTGAAGGAAGAAGCTAAATGTAGAACATAAACAATCAAAGAACAGCGGAAAGGATGAAATGTGCAGTTAAGGATGTTATTAACATGAACAAATAGAGTTAAGGAGAATCCTTGAGTGAACGGAGAAGGAGTCAAGAACATGAATCGTCAGATATAGCACAATTTCAAAGACACTATGCTGCCATGAGTATGAATGTGGCTTTGTACAAATGTAGAACATACACTCCAAATGATTTGGAAACAGCCAATATTATAACAGAGAATTTACCAAAGCATTCAAGAACAAAGATGCTCTTCAAAATCACCACAATTGAAAATATGCTCATAACAATATTGGTGATTATGAATGAGATCAGAATTTTATTGTTGAGGGATAATTTGAGAGTTAACAATAGCTCGCTAATTTTTTTAAAACTACTCATTTAAGGACAATAGGACAGTTTGAAAGGCAAAAGGATTGCTTTCTTGAGAATAGGGTGAACATGAGCAATGTTCCAAAGATAAAGATGAAGCTGCACTAAGAAAGATCAAAATGGCATTTGCTGGGAAAGTATGAAGCCAAAAATCATGAGATCAATAAAGAGGATCACCATCCTGACCAGAGGACTTAAAGGCCAGGGAGTGGACAGTCCAAATTGTCAGGGATAAAACTTGATGTTGGTCAAAATCGTCAAGCAAAATATAACGGTGGTACAACGTTCTTTCCCAAGATCACTGCAGATTAGAGCCAGAGAAGAAATTCTCTTTAGGACAGGTAGCTGCTGCAGTGTTCCCACAACAGCTCAATACGATAATCGTTACCTTGGTATTATTTATACAGATTTCAAATTTTATTCTCTAACTGATTTCTCTGAGAATTACCGAAATCAACAAAACTGCATTTTGCATTTCATGCGGTGAAGCTGTTTTCACTAGTTCTTTAACCAGGAGCTATCTGAAATTATTAGCTACAAGAGTATGAAGTTTCCTTGTGATTGCAGCCAAGGATCACTTGTTATTAAGGGCAGTGAAAAGTGGGACCAAGAGCCACTACTCTTTCTCACTGATTATACTGTATTTTCCTGATGGATGGTAGTTTACCTAGGTTAGACCAACTTAAGGAAGGGGCATTCTTGGCTTACCATCCGACTTACCCGGCTTTGTCTGTTGAAATTTTAGGGACTGAAAACCAAGTGAGAGGATGAAAAGAGAACTGGGAGCCAGTGAGCAGCACCTGGAAAAGCAGGCAAAAAGAGGACCCAGAGGCAGTAACCACCACCTAGTAAAGCTATATCCAATCCAGTCCAGACTGTGGCTCCAGAGCGCAGCAACTGTGTTCTGAAAGAAATCAGTGTAACATCACAGGAAAACAGATAAATGATTGGTTGTTGAATATTTTGCTCATTTATCTTCAAAACTAATGTAGTTGATTAGTAACTGTAAGGTTTAATTAGTTGTAGTAAGGTTTACTAGCAGTAGTAAAGGTTATTGGGAGTAGCAGTATTTATTAATTATAAATTAATCAATAAACAATAAAGATGGCAGTGCAGCTGATGTGTTGCAACTGCAGAGTGTGTAAGTTCCTGGACACGGGGGCGATTCGGGGCAAACATGTCTGCAGTTAAGTGTCCGCATATTGAGGAGCTTTGGCTCAGAGTCATTGAGTTGGGGGCTGAGCTGCAGATACTGCGATGCATCAGGGAGGGGGAAAGTGCCTGGACACTTTGTGCCAAGAAGCAGACACACCCTTTAAGATAGGGTCTTCTGATTTGGTCAGTGGTCAGGGGGTGTGACTGCAATCGAGGCAGGTATGGGGACCCAAAATGTAGAAGTGGAGGAGCCTCAGCCTTTGCAATTATCCAAAAGGTTCAAGGTTCTTGTAGCCTGTATGGATGAAAGTGGTGGCAGCAAGGTGGATGAGCAAACTGACTATGTTACCGGAAGCCATTCAAGCAGGGCGAGGTAATAGGAATGTAGTGGTAGTTGGGCACAGTATAGTCAGGGGGATAGACACAGTTCTCTGTAGCCAAGAACAGGAGTCCAGATGGCTGTGTTGCCTGCCTGGTGCCAGGGTTCTGGAAATCTGCTCTGGGCTGGAGAGGATCCAGTGGCTGTGGTCCACCTATGGTATAAATAGAAATAGGAAAGAGATTCTACTGAGGGAGTATGGGCAGCTAGGGGCTAAATTAAAAAGCAGAACCTCAAAAGGTAATCGTTTCTGGATTACTATTTAAGCCATGAGCAAATTGGTGTAGGGTAACTCAGCTTAGAGAATTAAATGCATGGCTAAAAGATTGGTGTGGGAGAAATGGGTTTTGATTCATGGGGCACTGGCACCAGTAATGGGGAAAGTGGGAGCTGTACCATTAGGACGGTCTTCATCTGAACCTTGTTGGGATGAGAGTTCTGGTGAGCCGTATAGCTAGGGCTGTAGAGAGGGCTTTAAACTTCATAGTGGGGGCAAGGATCAAGTTTGGAAAGATGTGATTAACTAAGTAGAGAAGACAAGGCAAAAGAGCAAGATAAGAATAAAGTAAATGATGATGAGAATGTGGCAGGAAGGGACAGAGTGTACAAACCTAAGAGTGCACCAGCAGATAAGGCTAGAAGTTACAAAAAAAGTAAAAAGTCAGAACTAAAGGCTCTGTATCTGAATGCAGCATTCGTAACAAAACAGATGAACTGACAGCACAAATAGAAATAAATATGTATGATCTGACAGCCACCAAAGAGACATGGCTGCAGGATGACAAAGACTGGGACCTGAATATTGAAGGATACATGGCATTTAGGAAGGACAGGAAGCTAGGAAAAGGGAGAGGGTTGGCTTTGTTAATTAAGGATGGCATTGGTACAATAGAGGGAGATGACGTTACTTCTGAACATCAAGGTGAATTATCAGTTTGGGTAGAGATGAAAAATAGTAAAGGTAAGGAGTTACTTGTCAGAGTAGATTGTAGGCACCCTAACAGTAACCACACTGCAGGATGGGGTATACAGGAATAAATAATGGGGGCTTGTGAGACAGATGCAGTAATAATCATGGGTGATTTTAATCTACATAAAGATTGGATAAATCAGATTGGCAAAGGTAGCATGGATGATGAGTTCATAGGGTGTTTTTGGGACAGTTTTTTTGGAGCGGTATGTTTCAGCACCAGCCAGAGGGCAGGCTGTATTAGGTCTGGTAATATGCAATGAGACAGGATTAATTAATGACCTTGTGGAGAAGGCGCCCCTAGCCAGCAGTGATGATTAGATGATTGAATGTCACAATCAGTTTGAAGGAAAGAGGAATGAACCTACCACTAGTGTTTTAAACTTAAATAAGGACAATTATGAGGGCATGAAGACAGAGCTGGTTAAAGTGAACTGGGAAATTAGGTTAAGGGATAGGTTAGTAAAAATGCAGCGTCAGGCATTTAAATAGATATTTCAGAATATTCAGAGGAGATACATTCTAGCGAGAAAGAAAGACTCTAAGGGAAGGACGCACCATCCGTGACTAACTAAAGAAGTTAAAGATAGTATCAAATTGAAAGAAAAAGCGTATAATTCTGCAAGGATGGGTGACAGGTCAGAAAATCGGACAAAATATAAAGAACAGCAAAGAATGACTAAAAGATTAATAAGGAGGGAGAAATTAGAGTACGAGAGAAAGCTAGCTAGAAATATTAAAAAAAAGATAATGAGAGTTTCTTAGGTATTTAAAAAGGAAAAGAGTAAGTAATGCGAGTGTTGGTCCTCCAGATAGTGAGAATGGGAACTTAATAGATAATAAGGAAATGGCAGCTGAATTGAACAGATATTTTGCATGTCTTCACTGTAGAAGATATAAATAACATCCCAGAAATAATTGTGAATCAGGAGGTGAAAGCGGGGGTGGGGGGGGGGAAGAACTTAAAACAATTACAATCACCAGGCAAAGAGTACTGAGAGAATTATTAGAACTAAGGCCAGAATCTTCAGGCTGGCGTGCATGGGCGGGCCCCGCTCATCGATGCGTAAAATGATGGACGGTGACGTTGGGCGTGTGTCCCAATGTCACCGTGCGTCATTCAGGTCTTCAGATCTGCGGGCGCGCCCCAGAATCGGCTGTGTGCCCGCTGAACTGTCAAAGGCCTATTAAGGCCATTTAAAAACTAATTAAAATAATTAACTGAGCTGTCCTTCCAACCTTAAGGTTGGCGGGCAGGCAAAGAGCCCAGGCGGCCTTCACATTTATCATGAAACCTCATCCATGGGTGGGATGTGGTTTCATGAAGTGTTTATAAATAGAATAAAGCTTTTTATCACAGTTCATCAACAAGTCCCAGCTCATGTGACTCTGTCACGAGGGGACGTCTTAAAATTTTCTTTCTTTATTAAAATTTATGACAATCAAACTAATTTACCTGTGCCTCAGGGAGATTTTGGTGCTCTGTTGCACACATGCGCGAAAGAGCGCAGGCCCCGACTCAGCTTACTCCCCACGCTCGCACAGGGAGCGCACAGCGCTTCTGGGTGTGCATCACACATGGCGGGCCTTAATTGGCCTGCCCACGTAAAATGGCGGCACGCAGCCGATTGCGGGTAGCGATTGGCTGAGCGCCCGCCCACACCCACTCCCGCTCAGCACTCCCTGATGGGGAGAAAATTCTCCCTATAGAGTTGACAAGTGCCCAGATCCTGACAGATTTCATCCTATGGTCTTAAAAGAAGTGGCTGCTGAGATAGTGGATGCATTAGTTTTAATTTTCCAAAATTTCCTACATTCTGGAAAGTTCCCATCGGCTTGGAAAGTAGCCAATCTGACTCTTCTTTTCAAGAAAGGAAAGAAACAGAAAGCAGGAAAATACAGGCCAGTTGGCTTAACATAGATTCCAGCAATTTCCCTATGACCTATTATTAAGGAGCTTATGGCCGGGCACTTAGAAAATCTCCATGCAATCAAGCAGAGGCAACATGGTTTTGTGAAAAGGAAAGCATGTTTGACTAACTTATTGGAGTTCTTTGAGGAAGTAACAAGCAATTTGGATAAAGGGATTTGACAAGGTGCTACATCAAAAGTTACTACGCAAAATAAGAGCTCACGGTGTAGGGGGTAATATATTAGCATGGATCAAAAACAAAAATTGCTGGAAAAACTCAGCAGGTCTGACAGCATCTGTGGAGAGAAAGACAGAGTTAACGTTTCGAGTCTGTATGGCTTCTTCAGAACTAAAGAAAAGTAGAAATGAGGTGAAATATATACTGTTAAAGGGAGGTGCGACAGGTGAAGCTGGATAGAAGGCCAGTGATAGGTGGAGTCAAAGGAGAGATTGCAAAAGATGTCATAAACAAAAGGTCGAAGGGGTGTTGATGGTGGTGATACTGGCTGAAGGATGTGCTAATGGTGACATTAAGAGTAGAAAGCAGGATGAACAAGTGACAGATGGCCCTAGTGGGGGTGGGGGAAGGGGATCGAAATAGGCTAAGAGGTGGAGATAAAACAATGAATGGAAATAAATTTTAAAAAAATAAATATTTGAAAAAAGGGGATCAAAAAGGGGTAAGGATGGAGGAGAGAGTTAATGATCTGAAGTTGTTGTACTCAACGTTAAGTCCGGAAGGCTGTAAGGTGCCTAATCGGAAGATGAGGTGCTGTTCCTCCAGTTTGTGTTGAGCTTCACTGGAACATTGCAGCAGGCCAAGGACAGACATCAGACATGTGGGCATGAGAGCAGGGTGGTGTGTTGAAATGGCAAGCGACAGGAAGGTCTGGGTCATGCTTGCGGACAGACCGAAGGTGTTCCGCAAAGAAGTCATCCAGTCTGCGTTTGGTCTCTCCAATGTAGAGGAGGCTGCATTGGGAACAGCAAATGCAGTAGACCAAATTGAAGGAAGTGCAAGTGAAGCACTGCTTCACTTGAAAGGAGTGTTTGGGCCCTTGGACAGTGAGGAGGGGTGGGGGGGGGGGGGGTTGTAAAGGGGTAGGTGTTGCACCTTCTGCAATTGCATGGGAAGATGCTGTGGGAGGGGGTTGAGATGTAGGGGGTGATGGAGGAGTGGACCAGGGTGTCCTGCAGGGAACGGTCTCTACAGAATACCGACAGGGTGGGGGGGGGGTAAAGGGAAGATGTGCTTGATGGTGGCGTCATGCTAGTGTTGGTAGAAATGACGGAGGATGATCCTTTGAATGCGGAGGCTGGTGCGGTGAAAAGTGAGGACAAGGGGGACCCTATCATGTTTCTGGGAGGGAGGGGAAGGTGTGAGGGTGGATGCGCGGGAGATGGGTCAGACACGGTTGAGGGCCCTGTCAACCACCGTGGGTGGAAAACCTCAGATAAGGAAGAAGGAAGACATGTCAGAAGCACTGGAAGGTGGCATCATCAGAACAGATGCACCGGAGGCGAAGGAACTGAGAGAATGGGATGGAGTCCTTACAGGAAGCAGGGTGTGAGGAGCTGCAGTCGAGGTAGCTGTGGGAGTTGGTGGGCTTGTAACGAATATTAGTGGACAGTCTATCACCAGAAATTGAGACAGAGAGGTCAAGGAAGGGAAAGGAAGTGCCAGTGGTGGACCATGTGAAAGTGATGGAAGGGTGGAAATTGGAAGCAAAATTAATAAATTTTTCCAGATCCAGATGAGAGCATGAAATGACACCGCAACAGTCATCGATGTACCAGAGAAAGAGTTGTGGGAGGGAGCCTGAGTAGGGCTGGAACATGGAATGTTCCTCATACCCCATAAAGGGACAGGCATAACTGGGACCCATGTGGCTACCCATAGCCATACCTTTTATTTGGAGTAAGTGAGACGAGTTTAAGTAGAAATTATTCAGTGAGAGAACGAGTTCAGCCAGACAGAGGAGAGTGGTGGTGGATGGGGATTGTTCAAGGAAGAAGCGGAAAGCCCTCAGGCAATCCTGGTGGGGGATGGAGGTGTAGAAGGATTGGACGTCCGTGGTGAAGAGGCGGCGGTTGGGGCCAGGGAACTGGAAATTGTTGATATGATGTAGGGCATTAGAGGGGTCACGGATGTAGGTGAGAAGAGACTGGACAAGGGGAGAAAGAACACGGTCAAGATAGCAAGAAATGAGTTCCGTGGGGCAGGAACAGGCTGACATGATCAATCTGCCGGGACAGTCCTGTTTGTGGATTTTGGGGAGGAGGTAGAAGCGGGCTGTCTGAGGTTGGGAGATTACGAGGCTGGAAGCTGTGGAGGGAAGATCTCCAAAGGAGATGAGGTCAGTGACAGTCCTGGAAACAATGGCTTGATGTTCGGTGGTGGGGTCATGGTCCAGGGGGAGGTAGGAGGGAATGTCTGAGAGTTGGCACTCAGCCTCTGCCAGGTAGCGGCCAGTACACCAGACAATAACAGCACCACCCTTGTCTGCAGGTTTGATAACAAAGTCAGGGTTGGACGTGAGAGAACGGAGTGTGGCAAGCTCAGAAGGAAATATGTTAGGGTGGGTGAGAGGAGCAGAGACATTGAGACGACCGACGTCATGCCGACAGTTCTCAATGAAAAGATCAAGAGCACATAAGAATCCAGAGGGAGGAGTCCAGGTAGAGGGAGAATACTGGAGGCCGGTGAAAGGATCCGTTGAACGGGGGGGGGTCTCCTGCCCAAAGAAGTGAGCACGGAGACGAAGGCAGCGGAAGAAGAGGTCAGCATTGTGCCGAGCCCGGAATTCATTGAGGTGAGGGCATAAGGGTATGAAACTGAGTCCTTTGCTGAGTACTGAACATTCAGCATCAGAGAGGGGAAGGTCAGGGGGTATGGCCAGGGCTGGGATTAGAAGACAGGATGGGGTCAGAGGGATGGGAAGGGGTGGAGGGTCCTGGGGTGGGCGTTGTTATCAATGAGTTGTTAGAGCTTGCTTTTTGCTTGTTGGAGATTTTGCTTTTATATTAGCATGGATAGAGGATTGATTAGCTAACAGGAAGTAGAGAGTAGGGATAAATGGGTCTTTTTTGGGGTGGCAAGATGTGATGAGTAGAATGCCACAGGGATCAGTGCTGGGGCCTCAACTATTTTCAATTGATATCAATGACATGGGTAAAGGGACTGAATGTATGGTTGCTAAATTTGCTCTTGATACAAAGATAGGTAGGGAAGTATGTTGTGAAGAGGACATAAGGAGTCTGCGAAGGGACAGAGATAGGTTACGCGAGTGGGCAAAAGTTTGGCAGATGGAGTAAAATGTGGGAAAATATGAACTTGCACATATTTGTTGTAAGAATAGAAAAGCAGCATATTACTTAAATGGAGAGAGATTGCAGAACTCTGAGACACAGAGGAATCTGGGTGTCCTAGTACATGAATCAGGAAAAGTTAATATACATGTACAGTAAGTGATTCGGAAGGCAAATGGAATGTTGTTGTTTATTGCAAGGAGAATGGAATATAAAAGTACAGATATTTTGCTACAGTTGTACAGGGTGTTGGTGAGACCACATCTAGAGTACTGTGTACAGTTTGGTTTCCTTGATTAAGAAACTATATAAATCTGTTAGAAGCAGTTCAGAGAACATTGAAGCTTGATTGGCCTGGGATGGAAGTGGGGGGGTTATCTTATGAGGAAAGGTTGGACAGGCTTTGCCTGTATCCATTGGAGTTTAGAAGATTGAGAGGTGATCTTATCGAAACATATACAATCCTGAGGGGACTTGACAAGAGTGGATACTGAAAGCATGTTTTCCCTTGTGGAAGAGATGAGAACTAGAAGACACAGTTTAAAAATAAGGGGTCTTCCATTTAAGGTGTAGGTGAGACGAAATTCTCTCTCTCGGAGGGTCGTGAATCTTTGGAACTCTCTTCCCCAGAGAGCGGTGAAGGCAGAGGTAAACAGATTCTTGACTAACAAGGGAGTCAAAGGTTATGGGGGGGGGTAGACAGAACATAGAGTTGAGGCCACAATCAGATCAGCCATGATCTTATTGAATGGAGGAGCAGGCTCAAGAGGCTGAATGGCCGACTGTTGTGCCTAATTTGTATGTATGTATGCTTGCATGTTCGTATGTTGGTACGCATGTTCTTATGAAATTCACAATGAAGGGCACCTCAGGAATCTTGGCCTAGGGCTTGCACTGGAATCTTGAACGACTGAAGGAAATGCTGAAGATTATTGCAAACAAGGTTTGCCTCTTTATTGCAATCATTCCCTATTCCTCAGAGAATCACTAGGCTGTAGGCCTTCTAACTACAGCTCTACAGAAGCAGCCATCATGTCCCAATGCTAGCAGCAAGGAATGTTTCTGCCCCAGGACAAGGCTTTGCCGATGGGTGATCTGCCTTGGGCAGCACCTACAGTTTGGGAGAAGAATATTGCAGAAAACTCTCCTCACAGATGTAATGCACCTGACCTCAAATACATCTGACTATCAAGTGCCCAGTAGGGGGCACAGGAGAATAATCTGCTGTAATAATGCACAGATAGGAACAGTTCAGAAAATAGTTCTCTCAAGTTATAATAAACTAAACCAAAACAGAAAAAAAGTCAGTGTAAAACAGTGCTACTTAATCATTAATGTCTTTAAAGGTTGGAATCTTGGCTTTATAGGTCAGATTCTTTAAGTTATAAAATAGAAACACGATATTATTTCCACTTTAACTATAATGATAATGATAATGAGGAAGGATTGTATCATTCGATTCAGCAATAACATAGCTAGTTATTGCAAAGAACATTGTTTCTGAAAATCTATTTACAGCACTTCCAAAAAATGCCTATTTCATTTTTGCTTTTGGAATATGCTCGTATTCTCACATATTATGCAAATAGTAACATTCCAATGAGCCAATAAACAAGGAACACTTTACTCCGTTAATACAAAACTGTATTAACAAGCATTTTTGTATACCGTAGAAATATGTGCGCAAGAGCATTTAATCTATAAGGCAAAGCATTCAGGTAGTACAGTACATGCTAGTTAATAGACACCCAGTTAATGGGAACATTTGGTTAAAGAAAATATTTGCTCCGCCAGTATTTAACTCCTACTACGCTGTGGATAACTTACAATGCAATGTATTACTGACAATTCAGTTCAGAGGATTTATCCTGCTGCAGTACTCCAACTAGACATAGACATCGTGTGAATGGTTGATTCAGTACCTTCACGACAAATATATGGATCCAAATATTTATGGCCTTCTCATGTCCAAACAACCAATTGAAGTTGTTTTTAACCTATCAAAAGCAAAGTATTTTCAAGGTGCTCCCACCTCCAAAGTAGTTGTGAAAGTCAGGAAATAGAGGAAGATAGATGAGTGTAGCATTTTAATTAAAAGAGAAAAAAAATAGTTTTAGCTAATCAAGCTTCAAATAACTAGGGATAATTGGTGGAGCCAAGGGAAGGCAGAATAAGCTGAAAACTTTAAGGTTTATTTTTGTCCCAAGATCATGAATAACTTGCATTTATATGAGGCATTTAACATAACTATACCAGGATAACAATAGACCCATATATCCTGTACATGTATACTTATGTAAATGTGCACAACTGAACTATACCAAAGTATTACAAGGGGGAACATGTTAGCTAATTTTCCATTTTATGTAGCTATTATAATAATGATATTCCTGATATTTCAGTATCTTAATATACTTTGCAGGATCCATTACCGGATTAGCACCCATAATAACGTAAACAAATGGAATAGCCAAAATTTCATTTGCATGCAGAGAAGTACTGTTGCTCTACACAATAAACATTGATGAGGTTTTCATAAATAAATGAGGGCTAACTGTAACTAACATGTAGAATTTGCATAATTTCCTGTTAATGCACAATAGACCCCATAATAAGTGGGCCTAACTTAACATTAGTATTGAAGACAAACCGCCGTGAAATTGGTTTCTATTGGTTTATGTAGGTGAAAGACGACTTATTATCCAGGAGGATCAGTATACATATTAATTTTGTGAAACAGTTGCTTCATAACTTCTTAATGAACTTAGCTACATTGCTTAAATTAAAAATAACCACCCCAGCAACCAAAGTGAAGTAAACAAGTGCAAAAGCTAACTTTGGCATGTTGATCAGCAGCAATAAAGACATCACCGTGGTGTACAATGCTAAGGCACCTGCTAAAGTATAAGGAGTGGAGGAAACTGAGTGTAATAGTTGATATATTATTAAAGGTTTACAAATTGTACAAGGCCGTTGGGAAAGCAAATACTGTAAATCGCGACATTATAATTCAACATATAAGCATATAAGATGACCCATTTCCCTGGCCCAAAAATCATTTAATTGCATATACTCGGCATATAAGTTGCACCCTCCCCACCCCACATTTTCAGCCACTCGCATTAGCAGTCAGCCTCAATTTTTCACCCCTAAAATACATGTTTTACTGGTACCTTATAACTAGGCCTTGGTCAAGCTATGTTGCAAAGATGCGCGGGAGTTTAAGGCACACCCACTCTTTGCGTGGGATGCCGATGATATTTCAAAATGGTTACCACCCACACCCTCTGGTGGTTCGCTTTTATACTTTGCGTATAAGGTGACCTTTGAAACCTCGAAAAATCCATCCAAATACAGGGATCAACGTATGCCTTTACTTATAAAGCCCAGGATCCCATATGCTTTACTAACTGCTTTTCAAACCTGTCCTGCCACATTCAATGATTTTTGCACAAACAGCCCTGGGTCCCTCTGCTCCTGCGCTCCCTTTAGAATTCTACTCTATTTTATATTGCCTCTCCTAGTTTTTCCTGTTTTGTCAATTCACGGGAGAATTGGGTGGAGGAGCTCAACAATGCATCCGCTAGAGGAGTGCAGAATGCTGACAGCAGCTTCTGGGTTTCCATTCACATGTGCAGACTCCCAAATTTGCTTTCAGCTTCAGTGGAGAAATCATGGTGAACAGTGACAATTTCACCACCATTACCACTGCAAAATCCATGCTTTTTAAAAAAACTTAGAAACTTTCTACTATTTGCTGATTTAACTTGTGAATAGATTTTAAAGTCATCTTCAATTATTTAAAATTGGATCACTCACAGGTAGTGCACTAGATTATTAAAAACGTTTTTATTTGTGATGAACCCATTTTCAGCTGTATTAATAAATCTGCACTGAAGAGAAGGAAAGGAAAAGCAGATGGAGAAATGATGGATAACAGAGAAAGAAGTGGGGAGAGGGTGAGGAAGGGGGATAGGAGGAGGTGGGGGAGGAGTGGAAATGGCCTGAAAAGCACATAATCCTCAAATATATCAAGGAATATTTTCTAAAGCAAAAAAAAAATCAGGGCCCAATTTACAAATTTAGTTGGGAGATTTGAGTTGGATGCAGTGATGTCTTCCCTCTCACTTCCTCCCCCTCCCTACGTCCCCCTATCTCCTGTCTTATACATTGTTCCCTCTTCTCTCCACCCTTTCCCTGCCTACTTCCCTCTTTCCTTTCCTCTATGCCTTTCCCTCTATGCTCCTCTCTCTGCCTTTCCCTCTATGCTCCTCTCTCTGCCTTTCCCTCTATGCTCCTCTCTCTGCCTTTCCCTCTATGATCCTCTCTCTGCCTTTCCCTCTATCCTCCTCTCTCTGCCTTTCCCTCTATGCTCCTCTCTCTGCCTTTATCTCTCTCCTCCTCTCTCTCTCTCTCTCTACCATCTCAACAATTGGCATTTACATAACACTTAACAGTTTGATACTTCATAGGAATGTAATAAAACAAAAATATACACCAAGATATTTGGACGAGGACAAATGGGCCAAGGTTGGGATTGAGGAGAGAGTGATGACAACAGTTCAAAAAGGGAGGGGAACACCTGCTTGATACCTTATTCCCTCTTCTTTCCTCCCTTCCCACATCTCCCATTCTCTCTTCCTCTTCCCTCCTTTCTACACTTTTCCCCACATACTTTCTTCACCTCTCTCCTCTTCCCTTCACTCTCCTGAAAGGTGCTTTTTGTCGTCACTCCTCATCTACAACGCGACAGGAGGCTGGATAATTCTCTAATAAAAAATCAAATTTCTGATTTGTGTTGAGTATTGTAAGCAAAATTTGAGTGCTCTGCTTTTTAAAAATTTGAAATTACCCTCTAACACAACTACACATTGACTTATTAACAATAGGGGATCTCGAGTGGCATGGCACATGGGAAATCAAAGGATATATTATTTTATACATATTTTAAGAGGACCACTGATTTATGAAGATTGAATAAGTCAAATCACATTTTTATTACTCATAATTCTGGAAGTGATGGCGGTATTTTCAGCTTCGGAATTACACTGTATGCATATTTTCATGAAAATTATTATATGCTTGTGCGATTACATACTTGGTTTTATCTATAAATTAAATCTTTTCCTTTTCCTAAAATATAGTCCAAGACACACAGGGAGGTTTCAGTAGATGTGTAGGAGTACTGGGCAGCATATTTTGAGGATACTGGGAGGGTGGTCCTGGGGTCTAGAGGCATCGGGAAAGTGATAGTGCGATCAGGCAACATCAGAGATATGGATATTTTGACCATTGATGATGGGAGGAAACCTCAAGGTCTGGGGTACTGGCAGAGGGCTGTTGTAATTTAATAGTGATGGGGGGGCAGCCTTGGTTTGTGGAAGCACTAGGTTGGAGGCGGCAAGGGATTGGAGCATTTGGGAAGGGTGCTGCTGTGAACAGAACTAATGGCTAGGGGAAAATGCAAGAGTTATGGGAGTGTCCCAAGGCTGTAGGGAAGTGATACAAGGAGCATGGTAGATGGTGACAGTTGTGTGAGGGTGGCAGCAGGATCTGTGAACACTGTGGTGGGTCCTCAAATGTAGGTGAAGTGCTGTGTTAGGACAGTCCGTGGAGGGTTGTGATGTTCAGCAGCACCAGAAGTAGACTCCAGTTCTACTAGTCAGCTGCAGCTGCAGTCAGCAAGTGGCAAGAGGAAGAAATTTCAGTCGGCTAAAAAGGCATATTTTCACACGTTGCTAAGAACGATGCAGCTTGAAACTAGTAGACACTACGAGCATTAGAATGCTAGTGAGTCACGTTGAAAGCCAGAGAGGTGTGCATAAAAAATAGGGATAAAAACCAGGAAGTTTAAGGTTAAGGGAAAGGCCAGACAGAAGGCAAGAAAATGTTGCAGGGAGTAAGTGCTATAAAGGAACCAGATGGGAGGTGAGGAGAATTATTTTTTTTTTAAATACAGTGAGTTTATCTGGAATGCACTTCTTGAAAGGGTGGTGAAAGCAGATTCAATGGTAACTTTTGAAAAGAGAAACTGGATGTATACTTGAAAAGAAAGAAAATTCAGGCCAAGGTGGGTAAAGACAGGACAATGGGATTAACTGAATAACTCTTTTAAAGACTCACATGATTCTAAGAAAAACTGCTTGCTATGCACTAGCGGAGGTCCCTGGTGTCACTCGTAATCAGAAGATTCTCCCCCTCTGTCTGCCTTTGTCTTTCCCTGTGTCTTTATTTCCCCTATTCAGTCTCTTTGTCATATTTCTTTTACTGTGCTCCTTCCAAATCTGCTCTTTCTGCCTGGGAACATGCACTAGCAATT
Source organism: Cetorhinus maximus (assembly GCF_964194155.1). Lineage (NCBI taxonomy): Eukaryota > Metazoa > Chordata > Chondrichthyes > Lamniformes > Cetorhinidae > Cetorhinus > Cetorhinus maximus. Next base: position 46,875,046 of record NC_135894.1, read on the forward strand.
GCCTCTCTGTGAAGGAATGCAGCTATAAAGATGGAGATATGAGAATCCAGGTATAAATAAGGAGTTATAAGTTTAGAAAGAATGATTCTGACATGAAGCAGGGATTAAAAATTAAAAGCAGAGTTCATCAGCCAGATGTAGATTTAAAAGTTTATAAACATACCTGGGCATAATTGTGCGCTCAAGGAAAACAACATCCTGCGGGATGTCCTCTAACACAAGCCAGTTCTATAAAAATGGGAACTGGCCTTTACATCACCTCAGCAAGGTATTGGTAAATTATAATATACTACAATCTAACAATGGATAACCTAAAGGATGATCAGAAACAACTTGTTAACTGTATTCCAGAAACTGGGTGTTGCAAAGAAGTAACCACTGTCTGTACCTCTCAGTATCCTGTTTGATTGAAGCATGCTGACAAAAAACAAAGGATGCTGTCCAAGCATGAGTGCTCACCATGCTTCCTGCTGGTTTGGTTCTTTTAGGGTATAAATATTGGGACTACACAGTAGGATTTTTAGATTCATTGGATTCACTCCAGCATCTCTCAAGGTAAAGGTAGCTACTATAGTGTAGTGATGATAGTTCTCCCCTTAATTGGGATAGAGGTGTCTTGTTAGACTCGGTAGCTTTCTACTTAGGGATTTAAGGTAAATACTACTTGATACATTGATGGATATTTTAAATACCGCTCTGTAATATTAATAAAACTTGGATTCTCTTTTAAAAACAAGATTATACAAACCTTTCCTAGAACTATCAACGTTGCGATTATAATCAAAAGTGAATTGCATGTTCGGATCTTTAATAAACTTTTATAGAATTTAGAAAGTATACTGTCTCATATGGTTTTCTGTATGCAAACTCGAAAACTCATCACCGTACACTCTTCAGCGGAGAGATACTTGTTGAGGAGAAATGTGCGGAGCCTTACAACATCCAGCTTATTATAATCTAGTTAAAATGGCTACCTGGAGGGTGGTAATGTTTCTGGTGATTCCTTTCCTTCTGAGAGAGTTAGATAAGTTCTTCAGACCCATTTAAGCGCGGGGCTGGTCTTTCTCAACCTTAAGTGAGAGTGATCATCAGAGCAGTACGCCTGATGCAAAATAGTGCAAAAAGCAGGAGTGGCAGGGGGAGGGAATGCAATTGGGGGGAGATGCAGTTGGCAGGGGGCAGGGGAATGGAGTCAGGGGAGGGTGCAGTTGTGGGGGCCTGTGCAGGTCAGGGGCAGGTAGGGGCATCCCATGGGTATGTCAGGGTCGGGAGATTGTAGTGGGGTGTGGCTGTAGTTGGGATGATATGGTGGGTACCGTGAGGAGTCGGGGGATGTCAGTACAATAATTAATCAGAAGGTAGATGCGGTTTCAATTCTAACTTTTTCTGGGTAACTATTGATGTAATCCAGTTGGAGCCATCCATAGTTTGCGATTTAAATCGCATTTTCAGAAGGTTCCCAGTGTAGGCCTATTGCCCTTCAGAAGTTTGAACTTTGAGTAATTGCCATGCAATTGCTGTGCAATCCTTACCTAGGAACTTCCGTTGGGTTGGGGAGGGGCAGGGGAGCGGGAAGTGGTTCCCCAGTGCATCTTTGGGATACACCCCCCCAGATACACTGCCCTGGAGCTTTGATGTTCTGGGCCTTGATGTTTAAACTGATTGCTATTAGATATTGATATGATGGACACATTGTTGATGATGCAATGATAGCATGAACACAGGGACTGTGGGTGGAATTTGAGTCAGTTGAACAATATTTGAGAAGAACCATGTACACTGACAGCGAGCATGGGGTCAAGGAAAGAAAGCTGGGTAGTCAACAGCTGAGTGGGACTGAGGTGTGTCTCATGGACACAATAGCTCAGAGGAGGGATAAAGTAGTTAGGAGAAAAACTGGAGGAAGACATGGATTCAGGGGTTGAGGCAGTGGGAGAAGGGAGGTTTGGCTGAAGAAGCAACAGGGTCACTTGATATAATAAAGTACATTAAATGTTACTTGTTTCAGGAAACAGATGATAAGCAGGTCACTTGCTAATTACAAACATGTTTTTATTAAAATTAGAGCTGCTCAGATGTTTGAGAAGCCTACAGTTAAAGAGCCATAGACAACCTTATTGTGCCCAAATCCAAATGGCTTTGGTTTTGAAATTCTACAGAACATTCAACCCACTAACTGAACTTTTTCTGTCAATCCTAGCAATGATTTTCTTATTTTATCAAACGTTTACTTTATAAGTTTCCACTGCTGGAAATTGAAGGCAAATTAGGATCAAATATGTAGGTCTGTGACTGAGATTCAGTGCTAACACAGTTCCTTGTCAGACAAACACTACCTGTTCATTTGTAACCAATTGACCATGCTTTTGTTATTTATAATAAACATACTCACTGTACGAAGAGTATCTTCCAGCAATGCTCTCTTTAACTCTATTCCAACTTAAATTCAACTCGGACTTCACATAATCTGCAAGAAAATTATGAGCCATTTTAAATTGTATTTATCAGTCCCCATTTTAACTTATATGATGTGCACATTACATGTGGGTTTATTTTATTTACCCGCATTTAATGTTTAATTGCAGTAATTAAAAAATATATTTCTTCATTGTCACTAGGTCAAAATACTGGAACTTCCTACCTAACAGCAGTGTGGGAGCATCTTTATCATACTGACTGAAGTGATTCAAGAGGACCCACCACACAACCTTTTCAAGGACAACTAGTGATAGGCAATAAATGCCAGCTTTGCTAGCAACGCCCACATCCTGAGAATGAATTTTTAAAAATTGATCATTATCTTGAAGGTACCTAGATAACTTTGCAACTGAACTGATCAGGGTTGTAATTTGCTACAACATACTTTCTATTTTAATTCATATGATTTGCCAGACCAAGGCACACGTGGCTACAAGTGTCATGGAACAGAATTTACACTCTTTTGAGCTGAATTGACCTCAATCTAATTAATTAATCAGTTTTAATGCAGCCCATTATCATGTATTGAATAATGGTGTGTATTCAACATCATATTGCAAAGGCAAAATACTGCAGATGCTGGAAATCCGAAACAAAAACAAAAAATGCTGGAAAAACTCAGCCGGTCTGACAGCATCTGTGGAGAGAAAGACAGAGTTAATGTTTCGGGTCCATATGACTCTTCTTCAAAGCTCTGAAGAAGTCATACAGACTCGAAACGTTAACTCTGTCTTTCCACAGATGCTGTCAGACCTGCTGCGTTTTTCCAGCATTTTTTGTTTTTGTATCATATTGCAAACACTGAATGAAGACAAACACTATTGTGCTCATCAAGAAGTGGAAGAAATGATGCAAAACTCAGTATCATAATTGATTAACTAAACAAGTTAGAATAATTTGTATCTATATACTATCTTTCAAACTCATATCATCTCATGCCATCCCAAAGCACTTCAGAGCCACTGAAGTACTTACTGCTCTGCATGCATTTTAGGTACAGCAGTCAGAAAAAGTGAAAACTCAGAACTAGCTTGTAAGTTTCTATGCACAGATATAATATGCAGCAATAATTGCACCATAAAGGCTCATATAATGATGTATAGTTATGATAAATTCTTCATCTGCTTTCCTCCAATGCAGTGCAGCCTCCATCATCCATGCTTCCAATTATCCAACTCTTCAATTATCCATTAGAATTTGAGGGAGAAAGTGACATGAGACATTAAAAACTACATGTATTTTTTAATATTTTATAGTTTCTTGGTGAACAAAACAACAAGTCTTTGTTTTTTTTTGCATTATGCTTGACTTCATTCTTGTACCCAAAGCATAAGTGTACCACATATGCAAGACCAAATCAAGGACTCTTGACATATTGCTAATTTCAAAATTCTTTTTATTGTTTCATGGGATGTGGGTGTTGCTGCCTAGGCCAGCAGTTATTGCTCATTCCTAATTACTCGAGAAGGTGGTGATGAGCTGCCTTCTTGAACCATTACAGTCCATATGGTGTGGGTACACCCACAGTGCTGTTAGCGAGGGAGTGCCAGGATTTTGACCCAGCGACAGTGGAGGAACATCGATATATTTCCAAGTCAGAATGGTGAGTGGCTTGGAGGGGATCTTGCAGGTGCTGAAGTTCCCATGCATCTGTTGCCCTTATCCTTCAAGGTCACAGAGGTCACAGGTTTGGAAGGTGCTGTCGAAGGAGCTTTGGTTAATTCGCAGTACATCTTATAGATAGTACACACTGCTGCCAATGTGCGTCACTGGTGGATGGAATGAAAGTTGATGCTGTGCCAATCAAGTGGGCTGTTTTGTCCTGATGGTGTCGAGCTTCTTGAGTGTTGTTGGAACTGCACTCATCCAGGCAAGTGGAGAGTATTCCATCACACTCCTGACTTGTGCCTTGTAGATGGTGGACAGGCTTCAGGGAGTCAAGGGGTGAGTTACTCTCTGCTGGACGCCCTGCCTCTGACCTGCTCTTGTAGCCGCAGTATTTATGTAGCTGGTTGAGTTCAGTTTTTGGTCAATGGAAAGCCCCAGGATGTTGATAGTGGGGGATTCAGCGATGATCATGTCACCGAATGTCAAGGGGCGATGGTTGGGTTCTCTCTTGTTGGATATGGTCATTGCCTGGCACTTGTGTGGTGCAAATATTACTTGCCACTTATCGGCCCAAGTCTGGATCTTATCCAGGTCTTGCTGATTTGGACATGGACTGCTTCAGTATCTGAGGAGTCATGAATGGTGCTGAACATTGTGCGATCATCAATGAACATCCTACTTCTGACCTTATGATGGAGGGAACGTCATTAATGAAGCAGCTGAAAATGGCTGGGCCTAGGATACTACCTCAGGAACTCCTGCAGTGATGTCCTGGAACTGAGATGATTGACCACCAAACAACCACAATCATCCTCCTTTGTGCTAATTCTAACCAGGGGACAGCTTTCCCCCTGATTCCCATTGACTCGTTTTGCTAGGGCTCCTTGATTCACATTTGGTCAAATGCAGCCTTGATGTCAAGGGCAGTCACTCTCACCTCACCTCTGGTTGGTGTTCAGCTCTTTTGTCCGTATTTGGACAAAGGCTGTAATGAGGTCAGGAGTTGAGTAACCCTGGCGAAACCCAAACAAAGCATCAGTGAGCAGGTTATTGCTAAGCAAGTGTTGCTTGATGGCACTGGCGATGACTGCTTCCATCACTTTATTGATGATCAAGTGTAGACTGATGGGCTGGTAATTGGCTGGGTCAGATTGTCCTGCATTTTGTGGACTGGACACACCTGGGCAATTTTCCCTGTTGTCAGGTAGATGCCAGTGTTGTAGCTGCACTGGAACAGCTTGGCTAGATTTCGCAGCAAGTTCTGGAGCACAAATTGTCAGTAGGATTTCCAGAATGTTGTCAGGGCCCATAGCCTTCACAGTATTCAGTGTCTTCAGCCCCTTCTTGATATCATGTGGAGTAAATCAAATTGGTTGAAAACTGGAATCTGTGATGCTGGGGCCTTAGGGAGTGGCAAGATGAATCATCCACTAATCACTTCTGGCTGAAGATGGTTGCAAATGCTTCAGCCTTATCTTTTGCACTGATGTGCTGGGCTCCCCCATCGTTGAAGATGGGAATATTTGTGCAGTCTTCTCCTCCACTTAGCACCCTCACCTTTGAATCAGAGGGTTGTGGGTTCATGTCCCACTCCCGGAAAACCAAGAACTGTGATTGTACTCGAAAGAAGTTGCAATCTGTGACTGTTGGTAACTCGAAAGAGTCTCCTCCTCCACTTAGTTGTTTAGTCGCCCACCATCATTCATGACTGGATGTGGCAGGGCTGCAGAGCTTACATTTGATCCGTTGATTGTGGGATCGCTTAGCTTTATCACATGCTGCTTATGCTGTTTGGCACGCAAGTAGTCCTGTGCTGTAGTTTCACAGGTTGACACCTCAGATTCTGCTACTGGCGTGCCTTCCTGCACTTTTCATTAAACACTGGACAACCTTATCCTTACATTGAATAAGGAACCCTACGTTCGAATAAGTTTATTTTGGAAAATATGTCATCTTATTACTAACTTCAGTGCTCAGTTGCAGTCACTTAAGCTATTTATTTAAGGAAGGATGTAAATACATTAGCAGTTCAGAGGTGGTGTACTACACTAATACCTGGAATGGGTAGGTTGTCTTATGAGGAAAGGTTGAACAGGCTAGGCTTGTATCCACTGGAGTTAAGAAGAGTAAGAGGCGGCTTGATTGAAACACGAGATCCTGAGGGGTCTTGACAGGGTGGTTGTGAAAAGGATGTTTCCTCTTGTGGGAGAATTTAGAACTAGAGGTCACTGTTTAAAAATGAGTCGTCCATATAAGGCAGAGATGTGGAGAAATTTTTTTCTCTGAGGGTCGTGAGGCTTTGGAACTCTTCCTCAAAAGGTGATGGAAGCAGGGTCTTTGAATATCTTTACAGCAGAGCTAGTTAGATTCTTGATAAGCAAGGGAGTTAAAGGTTATCGGGGGTAGGCAGGGGTGTGGAGTTAAGGTCACAATCAGATCAGCCATTATCTTATTGAATGGCGGAGCAGGCTCGAGGGGTCGAGTGGCCTAACTCCTGCTCCTAATTCGTATGTTCATATGTAAGCACTGGAAAACTGTATGCGACATCTTATTACATAGAAATTACATCGCAAAAGAAACCTTTCACACACCCAACCGAATGCAATGTTGTCCAATAAAAATTGCTGACTAACCACAGATGTGACAACAGCAACACCATTCTTGTCACATGCCTTACGCAGTGCTGGGAATTACCTCGACTCCTGACTGCTGAGAATGTTGAAATGCATGAGATGCACCAGATCTGCCCCAGTACTACATCCAGAATGTGGTTGGATGCCGATCCCTATGGTCCAGCTCATTGTTGGTTTGGCTTGATTTCTTCTGTTGGCCTGAAGTAGTTACTTTGATTGGGCAAGTTAACCATGATGACAGTTTCCAAATTCAGACAATGTTAGTGGTGTTTTCATGGTGTGAGTCTGGCGATTCACCAATGCTAATAACATTTTAGCAGATAACAAAGGAATGCACATAGCTATCAAAAAGCACTTGCACGTTCTGCATTTCATCTTACTATTTTATCAATATGCACACAAAAGGTTAAAAGTACACATACATACGCTGTGCAGATATGAATATTGAGATTATATAGCCAATGATTGTGACTATTTTTTATCAAAAAGAAATTAGCTACTTGCAGCTAGAGCCTAATAAATCAGTTATATTAACAAAAATGTTGTCTAAGTTAGTCAGGTGTAAAGAACTTATAGACTCGGAAAAATCCCCTAGACTCAAATTACTGAATTTTAATTGTAGTTCACTGTCCATAATATTACTTATCGAAATGAAGATTGGGGCGCTAATTGTGAGTGCCGGTGAAGATACTGGATGGAGGCAGAGAATATCAAATGGTACTCACTTTGGACCCATGCTAAATGCTTCTTATTGGCTGATTCAAAAGTCATTGGTCAATAGCCCAACTGCATGCCCACCCGCTTGGTCAGTATGGTGCAGGATGCAAACTTAATTAAAATAATGCAAAAAAAGTTGACTGCTCGTGAGTCTAAGGCTTAAGGCAAAAGGACAGTAGAATACAAATAATGGATGGTTGGCACTCAAGACACACACATCATGAAGAGTGCAAGAGGACATGCCGGGAGCAGCACCAGGCATACCGAAAAAATAAAGTGTCAACATGGTGAAACTACAACACAGGATTATTTGCATACCAAACAGCATAAGCAGCAAATGATAGACAGAGCTAAGTGATTCCTCGGCTAATGGATCAGATCCAAGCTGTGCAGTCCTGCCACATCCAGTTGTGAATGGTGGGGGACAATTAAACAACTCACTGGAGGAGGCGGCGGCTCCACAAATATCCCCATCATCAATGATGGGGGAGCCCAGCACATCAATGCAAAAGATAAGTCTGATGCATTTGCAAAGTGCCGAGTGGATGACCTATCTTGGCCTCTTCCTCCGGAGAGCCCCAGCATCACAGATGCCAATCTTCAGCTAACTCGATTCCCTCCACATGATATCAAGTAACGGCTGAAGGGACTGCATACTGCAAAGGATATGGGCCCTGACGATATTCCGGCAATAGTACTGAAGACTTGTGCTCCACAACTTGTTGTGCCTCTAGCCAAACTGTTCCAGTATAGCTACAACACTGGCATCTACCCGGTTATGTGGAAAATTGCCCAAGTATGTCCTGTACACAAAAAGCAGGACAAATCCAACCTGGCCAATTACCGCTCCATCAGTCTACTATTGATCATCAATAAAGTGATGAAAGGGGTCATCAACAGTGCTATCAAGCAGCACTTGCTTAGCAATAACCTGCTCACTGAGGCTCAGTTTGGGTTCTGCCAGTGCCACTCAGCTCCTGACCTCATTACAGCCTTGGTTCAATCGTGGACAAAAGAGCTGAACTCTAGAGGTGAGGTGAGAGTGACTACCCTTGACATCAAGACAGCATTTCACTAAGTGTGGCATCAAGGAGCCCCAGCAAAACTGGAGTCAATGGGATTTGGGGGGAAACCCTATGCTGGCTGGAGTCATACCTAGCACAAAGGAAGATGGTACTGGTTGTTGGAGGTCAACCATCTCAGTTCCAGGGCATCACTGCAGGAGTTCCTCAGGGTAGTGTCCTAGGTCCAACCATCTTCAGCTGCTTCACCAATGACCTTCCTTCTATCGTAAGGTCAGAATTGGGGATGTTCGCTGATGATTACACAATGTTCAGCTCCATTCAAGGCCCCTCAGACACTGAAGCAGTCCATGTCACTTAAGGAAGGAGTCATTTAAGTAAGGATGTAAATGCGTTGGAGGCGGTTCAGGGGAAGTTTACTAGATTGATGCCTGGAAAGAACAGGTTGTCTTATGAGAAAAGGTTGGACAGGTTGGGCTTGTTTTCACTGGAGTTTAGAAGAGTGAGGAGTGACTTGATTGAAGTATATAAGATTCTGAATGGTCCTGACATGGATGTGGAAAGGATGTTTCCTCTTGTGGGTGAGTCCAGAACTAGGGAGCACTGTTTTAAAAGTAGGGGTTGTCCTTATAAGACAGATATGAGGAGAATTTTTTTTCTCTCAGAGGGTTGTGCGACTTTGGAACTCTCTGCCTCAGAAGACAGTGGAGGCGGGATCATTGAATATTTTTAAGGCAGAGGTAGATAGATTCCCTTGCCTAACAAGAATCAAAGGTTATTGGGGGTAGGTGGGAACGTGGAACTCGAAACACATACAGCCATGATCTTACTAAATGGCAGAGCAGGTTCGAAGGGCTGAATGGCTTACTTCTGCTCCTATTTCATATGTCCAAATGCAGAAAGACCTGACAGTATCCAGGCTTGAGCTGACAAGTGACAAGTAACATTCACGCCACACAACTGCCAGGCAATGACCATCTCCAACATTGTCCCTTGAAATTCAATGGTATTACCATTGCTGAGTCTCCCACCATCAACGTCCTGGGGGTTACTATTGACCAGAAACTGAACAGAACTAGCCATATAAATACTGTGGCTACAAGAGCAGGTCAGAGGCTAGGAATCCTACAGTGAGTAACTCTCCTCCTGGCTCCCCAAAGCCTTTCCATCATCTACAAAGCACATCAGAAGTGTGATGGAAACTTTCCACTTGCCTGGATGAGTGCAGCTCTAACAACACTCAAGAAGCTTGACACCATACAGAACAAAACAACCCGCTTGATTGGTACCCCATCCACAAACATTCACACCCTCCACCACTGACACACAGTAGCAGCAGTGTGTACCATCTACAGGATGCACTGCAGGAACTCACCAAGCCTCCTTAGACAACACCTTCTAAACCCACGACCACTGCCATCTAGAAGGACAAGGGCAGCAGACACTTGGGAATACCATCACCTGGAAATTCCTCTTCAAGCCATGCACCATCCTGACTTGGAAATATAATCGCCATTCATTCCATGTCGCTGTGTCAAAATCCTGGAACTCCCTCCCTAACAGTGCTGTGCGTGTACCTGCACGACAGGGGCTGTAGCAGTTCAAGATGTCAGCTCACCACCACCTTCTCAGGGGCAATTAGGGATGAGCAATAAATGCTGGCCAAGCCAGCGATGCCCACATCCCATAAATGACTAAAAATACAAATCATAACATGGTGATACATCATAGTAAAAATGCTGGCAGCATTATCTTTTAAAGCTTTCTCACTTGCTATATAGGTAGTCGCATCTTTTTTTAACTAAGGCACATTTTCAACATGTTAATACTTAGTTTATGGAATAAAACAATATAATGGTTATGGTATTCGCCTAGCAACCCAGAAGAGAAAGTTCAAATCCCACCATGTCAAATTGTAAAACTGAGTTCAATAATCTTGCTGGATTGTTATAAAAACTCAACTGGCTCACCAATGTCTTTCAGGGAAGGTAGCATGTTACCCTTACCCAATATGGTGTACATATGACTCCAGTCACATACTGGATTTAATATCTCCCAAAGTGGCATTCAGCAAATCACTCAGTTATAAGCAACCACTAAAAAGTTCACGGAAATTAAACTGATTTATCAGCAATGACTCAGGTATCATACAAGGTTAAAGCATAGGCAATCTCAGCCCAGTCAACTCTGCAAAGATCTCCAGGGGGCTGGCATCCAAATTAGGAGAGCAACAGATTGACTTAGTCATACTCAGAATCATATCCATCAGCCAACATTACCATCCTTGGGTTGAATATCCACTAAGTTCAGGTAAAACAAGATCAAGGAAATGTCCTGTTGTGCACCACGTAACAACCCCCCTCAACCGACAAAGTCAGTACTTTGCCATGTTGAATGCAACTTGAAGGAAACACTGAGGAATGGAAGCATGCACTTTGAGTTGATGAATTCAAGACTGGCTGAATAGTATTACTACGGACCAAGCTCGTAGCAATGGACATTGAAATCAGACTGGTGAAGGAACAAACAATGAAGAAGTGACCTATTTGACCTTGCCTTCACCCTCATCAAATTATATGCTTCAGACCCATCAATCCATAAAATATTGGCAGGCGTGACCACCATTCTGTTCTTGTGAAGAGGCACATCTCCAAGATAGGAAACTCCAACCATGTGATACTACTGCACAAACTGGAGCAAACATAGGGCAAGTAAAAAAACAAATGCCCATGAGGCACAAAGAATTGTAGAGTACCAAAATCCGTCACCTCAGGGAACACGACAACCTTCACTCTCCCTTCACCATTAATCTGAGATCAACCCTTGTTTGATGAGGGCTTTAGGAGGACATGCCAGGACAGCAGCAGGCATATCTGAAGTCCTAACAGTACTGCAGCATACTGACTAGATAAGAAATACAGAAAATCATCAGCAGCTGCAGTAAAAATAAAAGCAAATAAGGCAATAGTTACAAAAGCCAAGGTCACAGCACAGGTCTAAAAAGGGTTTTTCTTTTCTGATGAGTAAGACATTGGTTAGATTCCATCTTCCATACTGCACATATTTCAGGCTATTCATAAGAAGGCTATAACCACTGATGTGAGATGCCACAAAACAGATAATTCAGGGCAATAGGAACTTAAAATAAAAATGAGGAATGTTGGAAATGCAGAGATCAGTTACCACCTGTAAAGTGGAAAGTTAGGGGTAACATTTCTAATGTCGAACCTTCTGACAAGTCTCCATAGGAGCATACAAAATAGAAGCAAAAGTAGGCCATTCGGTCCCTCAAGCCTGCTCTGCCATTCAATAAGATCATGGCTGATCTGTTTGTATTACTAACTCCACATTCCCATCTACCCCTCATAGCCTTTGATTCCCTTGCCTAATAAGAATCTACCTCCGTCTTAAAGATATTCAATGTCCCCGCTTCCACCGCCTTCTGACGCAGAGAGCTCTATAGTCGAGCAGCCCTCAAAAAAAAAATTCTCCTCATTTCTGTCCTAAAAGAGCTACCCCTAATTTTAAAACAGTGCCCCCTAGTTCTGGACTCACCCACAAGAGGAAACATCATTTCTGCATTCACCTTGTCAAGACCGCTCAGGATCTTGTATACTTCAATCAAGTCACCCTTCACTCTTCTAAACTTCAGTGGAAACAAGCCCAGTCTGTCCAACCTTTCGTCATAAGACAACCCACTCATTCCAGGTATCAATCTAGTAAACCTCCTCCGAACCACCTCTAATGCATTAGCATCCTTCATTAAATGAGACCAAAACTGCACACAATATTTGAGATGTAGTCTCACCAATGCCCTGTATAACTGAAGCATCACATCCTTACTTTTATGTTCAATTCCTCTCGTAATGAAGGATAACATTCCTTTGGCCTTAATTACTTGCTGTACCTGCATACTAACTTTTTGTGACACGTACTAGAACACCTAAATCCCTCTACACTTCAGAATTCTACAGTCGTTTTCCATTTAAGTAATACTCTGCTTTTTTTTCATTCTTCCTGTCGAAGTGAACAACTTCACACCTTCCCACATTGTACCCCATCTGCCATATTTTTGCCCAATCACTCAACCTATCTATATCCGTCTGCAACCTCATGTCCTCTTCACAACATACTTTCATACCAAGCTTTGTGTCATCTGCAAATTTAGCTACCATGCGTTTGCTGCACTCATTGAAATCACTGATCTAAACTGTAAAAAGTTGAGGCCCTCATGCAGACCCCTGTGGGGCTCTATTCGTTACATTCTGCCAATCAGAAAATGACACATTTATGCATACTCTCCGTTTTCTCTCAGCCAGCCAATCTTCACTTGAAACACAATGGCCCAGATTTTTCTGGAGCAGGTCATCATCTCAGCGTACTCAGTTAGACTTCCCTCACCCTTCAGCTTGAAATTTCTTTGCTTTGCAACTTGCTAGAAGTGCGAGCTGATAACAGCATGGTAAGGATTTATCTCCTTGACCAACGAAATATAAGGATTAGGAAAAAAGCTGAAATGATGGAGAAGAAATTAGGGTGAATTAGTATCAAAATCAGGTACAGAAAGAGAAATACAAGATTTAACTGAGATAGAGGGAAAAAGACAAAGAAAAAGATGTTTTTTCTAATAAAAAATATTTAAAATCTAACAAGTTACTACTTGTAAGAACGAGACTCCACGGCTTAAATTGTTCTCTCCCTAGCTGGAGAGGTTGAGCAGCATTGCAGGAAAATACATCTGTCATTAAAAATGTACATCAATTGTTAAGTTCTAGCTCTAATCTTTTGTGATGAGTTTAATTGGCATTGAATGTGCAAATACAGCAATTTACTGAAACTCACGGGGAAGAGGGCAAGGTCCATTTTCGTGAGGCTCAAGGGGGAGTGACGCAAATTGTTCAGCAACTTTGGCAATTCATAATTCACTTGGTATCTCTTCTTTGCCATAAGTGGGTAGATGATTTTCATACTAATAATAGTAAGCACCATTAAACCCATCATTATTTTGGCAGCAAGATCTGGACCATTATCTTTTCAGAGGTGGATGGATCTGCTGGGTATTTCATGGAATTTCCTTTTTCAATTTCAAATATTGGCAGAGTTGTTTTAAGTATTTATCAGGAATTCCTATAATGAAACACCTTTAAGGAAGCCAGTCTTCTTGTTTCTTTTTTTAAAAAAAGAGGGCACCACTAGGTGGCCTAATTGAAGTTTTCAAAGTTATATGAAGGCCAGCGGCAAAATTAATCAGGACAAGTTACTCACTCTGGCAAAGGATTCAAATGTCAAAGGAAAAATTTAAAAGTGATCAAGTTATGAGTGAGAAGTGAAGGTGGAACATTCTCATCCAATGATTTATTTTTCATTCATTCATGCAGTGCCAGTGTTGCTAGCAAGGCCAACTTGTATTGCCCATCCTTAATTGTCCTCAAGAAAGAGGTGGTGAGTGGTGTTCTTGAACTGCTGTAGTCCATATGATGTAGGTACACCCACATGGCTTTTTGGGGGGTGGGGGTGGCGGGGTGAGACGGGGGGGGGCAGATTTCCAGGATTTTGACCCAGTGACAGTGAAGCAAAGGCAATATAGTTCTGAGTCAGGATCGTGTGTGACTTGGAGAGAAACTTGCAGGTGGTGGTGTCCATGTTCCATCTGCTGCCCTTATTCTTCTAGGTGGTAGAGGTCCCGGGTTTGGAAGGTGCTGTCAGAGGAGCCTTGGTGAGTTACTGCAGTGCATCTTGTAGATCAGACTTGTCCAACCTGCTGCGCTTGGGCTGGATTGGGGTCTGCGAAGCACCTCTATGTGGCCCCCAGAGCCATTGTTTAAAGTACCCGTAAGGCAGGTAAGTTAGAAGTTGAAGATTCTGCAAAGGGCTGTTCCTCCAGCTAGAGACGGTTTCTCTTGCGTGCTATTGATAGACTCATAAGTGAGTCTATCGACAGCAAATGTGAGAGAGAAATAGTCTCTGATTGGAAAAGAGAAAGCAAGAGAGAGGGAGCGAAAGAGTGTGAGAGTGAGAGAGACTGCAGCAGCCACGCAGAAAACAGGCTGCTGGGGCCATGGGGATTTGTTGCTGCCAGGGTCATGTTGACGAAAGGCTGTTGGGGTGGATGGAGGGGCATGGGCGGGGGGTGATGCTGCCTAGTGTGTGCGAGTGTGTCTGGGTGTGAGAGCATGGTGGCGCATGTGGGAGTGACAGTTGGGGTGTGTGGGGGAGTGAGAGGGTTGGGGGGGGGGGGTGGTGTGGGGGAGAGAGAGAGAGAGAGAGTGGGGGTTTGTGGGGAAGTGAGAGACTGGGGGTGTGTGTGAGTGCGAGAGAATGCGGGTAGGAGAGAGTAAGGGTGTGTATGGGAGTGGGAGAGAGTGGAGGTGTATGTGGGAGTGGGAGAGAGTTGGGGCATGTGTGGGAGTGTCTGTGGGAGTGAGGGCATGTGTGGGAGAGGGAGAGAGTGGGATTGTTATGGAAGTGGAGAAGAGTGGGGGCATGGGGGTAAGTGGGGGTGTGGAATGTGTGTGTGGGAGCAGAGATGTGAGAGTGAGTGTGTGTTTGTCTTACTCCCAGTCTCAGGTTTCTCACTCACCCACTGTGTGAGTATGTGCTGGTGTGTGGGGGTGAGGATGAGCAGTGAGCAAGCAGTGAGACTGGGAGTGAGCCAGGCATGCACTCTGACACTCCTACACTCTAATAGTAATTTTTACTAATTACTCTTCTTATACTTAACAATTTATTACTTTGCCATTGCTTTATTTTTGCTCAGCAAGGTGTTTCTTTTCTTTATTTTATTTTGAAATTCAGCTTAATGTTGTGCCAAACCTCATCTTTCCAAAACTTGCTCAAAGGCCCTTGAGTAAGAAAAAAAAATGTGACCCCCCCCCTCCACACGCGAGAAGGTTGGACAAGCCTGCTGTAGACAGTACACACTGCTGCCACTTTGTGGTGGAGGGAGTAAATGTTTAAGGTGATGGATGGGGTGCCAATCGAGCGGGCTGCTTTGTCCTAGACAGTGTTAAGCTTCTTGAGTCTTATTGGAGCTGCACTCATTCAGGCAAGTGGAGAGTATTCTATCACACTCCTGACTTGTGCCTTGGCTTTGGGGAGTAAGGTGGTGTGTTACTTGCCCCAGAATTCCCAGTCTTTTATCTGCCACATTATTTATATGGCTGGTCCAGTTCAATTTCTAGTTAATGGTGGCCTGGAAGATGTTGATGGTGGGGGATTCAGCGATGGTAATACCATTGAATGGTTAGATGGTTAGATTTTCTCTCGTTGGAAATGGTGATTGCCTGGCACTCATGCGGTGTGAATTTTATTTGTCACTTATCAACCCAAGCCTGAATGTTGTCCAGGTCTTGCTGCATGTGGATACGCACAGCTTTAATGTCTGAGCAGTTGAGAATGGTACTGAACATTGTGCACTTATCAGCAAACATCCCCACTTCTGACATTTTGATGGAGGGAAGGTCATCAATGATGCAGCTGAAGGTGGTTAGGTCAAGTACACTACCCTGAGGAACTCCTGCAGTGATGTCCTGGGGCTGAGATGATTAGGTTTCAACAACCACAAGCATCTTTCTTTGTGCATGGTATGTCTCCAACCAATGAAGATTTTTCCTCCTGATTCCCATTGACTTCAATTTTGTTAAGGGTCCTTGATGTCACACAGTCAAATGCTGCCTTGAAGTCAAGAGCAGTCACTTTCATGTCACTCTCTTGAATTCAGCTCATTCATCCATGTTTGGACCAAGGCTGTAATGAGGTCAGGAGCTAAATGGCCCTAGTGGATCCCTAACTGAGTATCGGTAAGCAGGTTATTGATGAGTAGGTGCCTTTAGCAATGACACCTTCCATCACTTTGCTGATGATCGAAAGTCAACGGCTGGGGCAGTAATTGGCTGGACTGGATTTATTCTAGTTTTTGTGAATCCATGGCTGAGCAATTTTTTACATTGTCGGGTCGATACCAGTGTTATAGCTGTACTGGAATCACTTGGTTAAGGACGCAGCTAGTTCTACAGCACAAGGTTTCAACACTACAGAAACAAAAACAAAAAGTGCTGGAAAAACTCAGCAGGTCTGACAGCATCTGTGAAGAGAAAGACAGAGTTAACGTTTTGAGTCCGTATGACTCTTCTTCAGAACTGTTCAGTCACAGATGCTGTCAGGCCTGCTGAGTTTTTCCAGCACTTATTGTTTCAGATTTCCAGCATCTGCAGTATTTTGCCTTTATTTCAACACTACAGGTGCTGTCAGGACCCAGAGCCTTTGCTGTACCAAGTACCTGTAGCCACTTTTTGATATCACCTGGGGTGAATCTGGGGAACTCAGGAGGAGGCCGCAATTGCAAATGCTTCAAACCTCTCTTTTGTACTGATATGCTGGTCTCTACCATCATGAAGAATGGGGATGTTTATCAAGGCTCCTCTTCTAGTTAGTTGTTTAATTGTCCACCACCATTCATGACTGAATGTGGCAGGACTGCAGAGTTTAGATCTGATCCATAAGTTGTGGGATTGTTTTGCTCTGTCTATAGCATACTTCTGTTGTTCAGCATGCAAGTGGTCCTGTGTTGTAGCTTTGCCAAATTGGCACCTCACTTTTTTGGTATCTCTGGTTCATCTGGACATGGTCTCCTACACTTCTCATTAAATCACGGTTGGTCTCCTGGCTTGATAGTAATGGTAGAATGCTGGGCCATGAGGTGACAGATTTTTGCGAAATACATTCTGATGCTCCTGGTTACCCACAGTGCTTCCAAGATGACCACTTTGGTGCTGCTGGATCTGTACTGTACCTTTCCCATTCAGCATGGAAGCAGTGCCACAAAACATGAAGTGTCCCTTCAGTGTGAAGATGGGATTTCATCTGCACAAGAACTGCACAATGGTCACTCCTACCATTACAGATGTATCTGTGACATGTAGATTGAGTGCAGAATCAAGTTGGTTTATCCCTCTTGTGGAATAGATAGCCACTTAAGACCCATGAAGCAAACAATATCAAGCATACCATATCTAGAAACATTTCTTGAGGAAGGAGGAATTTGAGCAGGAATAGATAGCATGAAAAGGGAAAAATCAGATTGATCTATGAAAAAAGTCAGACCTGTTTGCATCTGCTGGACTTCTCACTTATCTAAAAATCCTTATTGTTGGAACCATCAAGGTGTCAGCCTGGACTCAGATGCACTCATATTTGACAGAGGCCAGGGCTTCAAATCCTACTCCAAGACTTGAGCAAATAATTTTGGCAGACACTCAAATGCAATATGGAGGGATTGTCGAATTGTTGGAGGTGATGTCTTTCAGATAAGATGTTAAACTAGGGTCCCAACTGCCATTTCAAGTGGTCATAAAAAGGTGCAATGGCACTATCTAACGAAGAGGAATGTCCTGGTCAGCATTTTTTTCTCAATTAATGTCACAAAAAAACTTTAAGTGGTAATTTATTTCTTTGCTTTTGTGGGACTATGATGTGTGAAAATTGGGTGCCATTTTCCCCCACATTACAACAGCAAGTGTGCTTCAAAAAGTACTTCAATCTCTGAAGCAATTTAGGACATCTTATGGTCATGAAAGGCCCTATATAAATGCTAATTTTTGTTTTCTCTTACTCATCTGCCCTATTATTTCCTTTTATATTTGGCTTGTTGCCCTGCACTCTTTAGTAATTACAGCCTTATGTTGCTTTGTTCTTCACTGTTCCATGATCGTGTTTCAAGCCCTATTAATCTGCCGATTGGAAAGAAAATGTTTTCCGAGTAAAGTCTGGATCGCTTTCCTTCTCTACTTGTGATCACTGTCTTTAACCCACTCAATAAGGTGTGGGTTTGAACCCTCTTCCAGGACTCAAGGCACATAATCTAAGATGACAAGAAAATCTCCTAGTTTCTTGACCAATGGCTTTCTGTCAATGAATATCACAAGAAAAACACATTAACCAATCTTTGGTTAACTAACCTATCTCAGTACCAGGTATGCCTACATAGCAGTCATTATAATTCAAAATGATTCATTGCATCCAAAACATTGAGACAACTCAATGATATAAAGGACAGAATAAATGCAAATCACCATCATCTTCTACTACTAGGCATTTTTCTTCCTTGACACTCCACCTCTCCAAACTCTCTTAAAGCTCAACAAATTAGATCATCATCTTGAAATTAAAGTTTTTATTACAAAGGCTCTAGGTCTGTTTGGCTTCACAAACTTAGGTGCTATAATAGTATGCTTGCCTTATAAATATATTTATCTTGGATACAGTTTTTCAGTGCTTCTCTGTTCTTCACACAAAGCCTTCCTCATTACTTTAGGGCAACATTTTTTCGAGCTGCTTTTTCAATGCTTTTCAGATTTGTTTATTTTGAGAGCTATTTGACTGCACGTGAGCCAGGTAATCCAGTGCAATCTCAATTGCTAATGTACTTATCCAAAAAAGGCAAAATCTCTCCTCCACTTAGAATACTATAAACTACAGCCTTTCTTTAAACAAAGTATTTTCTATTCTAAGTACTCCCCCAAAATTCTAGGTGTATTTTTTCATCTGTCAAGGGTTATCTTTCAGCCTAATAATCTGCTGATTCTGGTTTTTCTTCTTTTCAGAGTAGCTCCACTCATTCTAATAGTAGCCAGTGCTTCACAGCTTGGGGACACCCAACCCACCCGCAAAACAAGTAGCAAACGTGGCTAAAGTAAGGGATGGGGGAGGAAATCAGCAAGAGCTCCCACTTACATTTGCTGTGGTCCCTACTGGACAATACAGATTTAAGTACTTAGCTAAAACCAGATACTTAATCCAGAAAATCCTGAAGAACCATAGTCTGGCCCGTTGCGCCTGTGTTGGCTCTTCATTAGAGCAACCCAAAACTAATTCCACTGTCTTGCTCTCTTAGATCTTACCATTCTCTGCAAACCTGTGCCTTAACAATCACTTGCGGTGAGGTATCCCAGTCTCTAACAACTCTGTGTAAACAATTATTTCCTAAGTTCTTTTCTCATTCTCTAACCCAAGGAAATTATCTTAATCTATTTACAGTCAAAATCCCTCTTAAATTAATAAATTCTATGAAGTCACTACTTCATCTTCACTGCTGCAACAAAACTGGTACCAGTATCTCAAGTCCTCCTTGATCCAACTGCACTTGCAACTTTAAGCAACTATGCATATGAAGCCCTAAGCCTCTTTGTTCATCCAAACAGTTACCTATCTTTCCATCATGTGTATGTTCCCCATCCTCGTTTTCCTTCCAAAATGCATTACACATACTTTCCCATATTCAATTGCACCTGTAATCTGACTGCCCATTACACTAATTAGCTTTTATACCCCTGAGCTCTTTTAGAGTCCCCCTTCCCAGCTGGGATGGAGCATGAAGAGGAAATTTTGCATTGAAACATCTCAACACCAATAGTGGGGCACAGCAACAATGGAGAGAAACAATTGGAAGGAATGTATTCCACTTTTCCAGTACTGTGATATTACTCCATTCCAGCTTCCATTGTTAATCATAATCTGCAATACTACAATGGAATAGTACTCATCTTCCCAACATTTAATGGTTTCATTCTCATTTCTGGCTAGGTTTAAATGCCATTTTTAAATATGAAGAGATTTCTAGCTATCCCAGTCCTTAGACCATACTCCCAATGGCATGCCCACAGTTAACTTTGGCAATCATGAACTGTGAAATGATATTTGATCTGTGAATATTAATTTCTAAGTGCTAACGGCTGCTTACAAACAAAGTTCATGTTCAAGCATGATTGATATGTGTTTCACATAATCTACAAAATAAACTACTCTCATACAGTACTGTCAAAATCATGAGCCAATAGGAAGTGCTGTTTACATGAACAGGAAGAGCTTTTAAAAGCAATCTGCTCATTCAGTTTACTGGTCTACGTGGAAAAGTGATATCATTTTAACAACCCTAACTCCTGTGAGGTGAAGTGAACAACTTGAGGCCAAATGAGGTCAAAGCTCTGGTGTGCCTCCCGCTCGCTCCTCCAAAAAAAGGTAAAACTGATCATCTCAAAAAGCGATAGAAGTAACATTGATTCATAGTAAGTGTGTCATTTTTCAATGTACAATGTCAAACTTCTTAAAAAGTCCGAACTTCATAAAAGGTGCAAAGCCCTCCTTACTAACATCTGAGGGCTGGTGCCAAAATTGGGAGCGCTGTCTCACAGACTAGTCAAGCAACAGCCTGAGACAGTCATTCTCACGGAATCATACCTTACAGATAATGTCTCAGACTCTACCATCACCATCCCTGGGTATGTCCTATCTCAGTGGCAGGGCAGACCCAGCAGAGGTGGCGGCACGTTGGTGTATAGTCGGGAGGGAGTTGCCCTGGGAGTCCTCAACATTAACTCTGGACCCCATGAAGTCTCATGGCATCAGATCAAACATGGGCAAGGAAACCTCCTGATTACCTCCCTCCCTCAGCTGATGAATCAGTGTGCCTCCATGTTGAATACCACTTGGAGGAAGCACTGAGAGTGGCAAGAGTGCAGAATGTACTCTGGGTGGGGGATTTCAATGTCCATTATCAAGAGTGGCTCGGTAGCACCACTACTGATCGAGCTGGCTGAGCCCTAAAGGACGTAGCTGCTAGGCTGGGTCTGCAGCAGGTGATAAGGGAACCATCAAGAGGGAAAAGCATACTTGAGCTCAGCCTCACCAACCTGCCTGCCGCTGATGCATCTGTCCATGACAGTATCGGTGGGAATGACCATCGTATAGTCCATGTGGAGACAAAGTCCCGCCTTCACATTGAGGATACCCTCCATTGTGTTGTGTGGCACTACCACCGTGCTAAATGGGATGGATTTCGAACAGATCTAGAAACTCAAGACAGGGCATCCATGAGGTGAAGTGAACAATTCAAATCAGCAGCAGCAGCAGCAGCAGAACTGTACTAGGACACTATCTGTAACCTCATGGCCCAGCATATCCCCCACTCTATCATTACTATAAAGCCAGGGGATCAACCTTGGTTCAATGAAAAGTGCAGGAGGGCATGCCAGGAGCAGCAGCAGGCAAACCTAAAAATGAGCTGTCAATCTGGTGAAGCTATAACACAGGACCACTTGCATGCGAAACAGCATAAGCAGCAAGTGATAGACAGAGCTAAGCGATCCCACATTCAACGGCTCTGGTGAATGGTGGTGTACAATTAAACAACTCAATGGAAGAGGAGCTCCACAAATATCCCCACCCTCAATGATGGAGGAGCCTAGCACATCAGTGCAAAAGATAAGGCTGAAGCATTTGCTTCCATCTTCAGCCAGATGTGCCGAGTGGATGGTCCATCTCGGCCACCACCGGAGGACCCCAGCATCACAGATGCTGTCTTCAGCCAATTTGATTCACTCCACGTGATATCAAGAAACAGCTGAAGGCACTGGATACTGCAAAGGCCTATGGGCCCTGACAATATTCCGGCAATAGTACTGAAGACTTGTGCTCCACAATTTGCCACGCCTCTAGCCAAGCTGTTCCAGTATAGCTACAACACTGACATCTACCTGACTATGTGGAAAATTAAAATTGCCGAGGTATGCCTGTACACAAAAAGCAGGAGAAATCCAACCCAGACAATTATCATTTTCACATGGTCCATCACTGACACTTCCCTTCCCTTGCTTGACCTCTCTAAAAGTCTCAATTCCTGGTGATAGACTGTCCACCAATATTCATTACAAGCCTACCGACTCCCGTAGCTACCTTGACTACAGCTCCTCATACCCTGCTTCCTTTAAGGACTCCATCCCTTTCTCTCAGTTCCTTCACCTCCAACGCATCTGTTCTGATGATGCCACTTTCAAAAACAGTTCCTCTAACATGTCTTCCTTCTTCCTTAACCAAGGTTTTCCATCCACTGTGGTTGACAGGGCCCTCAACCGTGTCCAGCCCATCTCTTGTGCATCCGGCCTCACACCTTCCCCTCCCTCCCAGAACCATGACAGGGACCCCTTGTCCTCACTTATCACCCCACCAGCCTCCACGTTCAAAGGATCATCCTCCGTCATTTCCGCCAACTCCAGCATGATGCCACCACCGAACACATCTTCCCTTCACCCCTCCCGGCGGCTTTCCACAGGGATCATTCCCTCTGGGGCACCCTGCTCCACTCCTCCATCACCCCCTACACCTCAACCCCCTCCCACGGCACCTTCCCATTCAACCGCAGAAGGTGCAACACCTGCCCCTTTACTTCCCCACTCCTCACCATCCAAGGGCCCAAACACTCCTTTCAAGTGAAGCAGCACTTCACTTGCACTTCCCTCAATTTAGTCTACTGCATTCGCTGCTCCCAATGCGGTCTCCTCAACATTGGAGAGACCAAACAGACTGGGTGACCGCTTTGCGGAACACCTTCGGTCTGTCCGCAAGCATGACCCAGACCTCCCTATCGCTTGCCATTTCAACTCACCACCCTGTTCTCATGCCCACATGTCCATCCTTGGCTTGCTGCAATGTTCCAGTGAAGCTCAACGCAAACTGGAGGAACAGCACCTCATCTTCCGACTAGGCACTTTGCAGCCTTCTGGACTTAACATTGAGTTCAACAACTTCAGATCATGAACTCTCTCCTCCATCCCCACCCCCTTTCCGATCCCCCTTTTTCCAATAATTTATCACTTAAAAAAATATATTTTTCTTTTCTCACCTATCTTTAAATTTATTTTGATCTATCATATTTTCGCCACCTTTTAGCCCATTTTGATCCCTTCCCCCCATCCCAGCCCCAACAGGGCCATCTGCCACTTTATGGTCCTGCTTTCTACCCTTAATGTCACCACTAGCACATTCCTTAGATAATATCACCACTGTCAACACCGCTTTGTCCTTTTGTCTATGACATCTTTGGCAATCTCTTCTTTGCTTCCACCTATCACTGGCCCTCTATCCAGCTCTACCTGTCCCACCCTCCTCAACCAGCTTATATTTCACCTCATTTCTATATTTCCTTAGTTCTGAAGAGTCATACAGACTCAAAACGTTAACTGTACTCCTCTCCACAGGTGCTGTCAGACCTGCTGATTTTTTCCAGCTATTTTTGTTTTTGTTCCAGCCAATTACTATCCCATCAGTGTACTCTTCATTATCAATAAAGTAATGGAAGGGGTCATCAACAGTGCTATGAAGCGACACTTGCTTAGCAATAATCTGCTCACTGATGCCCAGTTTTCATTCCGCAAGTGCCACTCAGCTCCTGACTTCATTACAGCCTTGGTTCAAACATAGACAAAAGAGTGGAACGCCCGAGGTGAGGGGAGAGGTACAGCCCTTGCCAATAAGGCAGAATTTGACCAAGTGTGGCATCAAGGAGCTGCAGCAAAACTGGAGTCAATGGGAATCGGGGAAATCTCTCTGCTGGTTGGAGTCATACTTGGCACAAAGGAAGACAATTGTGGTTGTTGGGGGTCAGGCATCTCAGCTCCAGTACATCACTGGAGGAGTTCCTCAGGATGATGTCCTCCACCCAACAATCTTCAGCGGCTTCATCAATGATTCTTCCTTCCATCATAAGGTCAAAAGTGGGGATGTTCGCTGATGATTGCACAATGTTCAGCATCATTCACAACTCCTCAGATATTGGAACAGTCCATGTCCAAATGCAGATACACCTAGGCAAAATCCAAGCTTGGGCTGACAAGTGGCAAGTAACATTCGCGCCACATAAATGTCAGGCAATGACCATCTCCAAAAAGAGAGAATCCAACCATCACCCGTTGATATTCAATGGTATCACCATCACTGAATATCCCACTATCAATATCCTCGGGGTTACTACTGACCAGAAACTGAACTGGACTAGCCGTTTAAATAATGTGGAAACAAGAGGTCAGAGGCTAGGAATCCTGCGATGGGTAGCTCACCTCCTGACTCCCCAAATCCTGTCCACCATCTACAAGGCACAAGCCGGGTGTGATGGAATACTCCCCACTTGCCTGGATGAGTGCAGCTCCTACAATGCTCAAGAAGCTTAACACCATCCAAGACAAAACAACCCACTTGATTGGCACCACATCCACAAATATTCACTCCCTCCACTACCGACGCACAGTAACAGCAGTGTGTACCATCGACAAGATGCATTGCAGGGATTCACCAAGGCTCCTTCGACAGCACCTTCCAAAACCACGACCATTACCATCTAGAAGGACAAGGGCAGCAAATAGATGGGAACATCACCACCTGGAAGTTCCCCTCAAAGTCACTCACCATCCTGACTTGGAAATATGTCACCGTTCCTTCACTGTCACTTGGTCAAAATCCTGGAACTCCCTTCCTATCAGCACTGTGGGCATACCTACACCACATGGACTGCAGTGGTTCAAGAAGGCAGCTCACCACCAGCTTATCAAGGGCAACTAGGGATGGGCAATAAATGTTGGCCCAGCCAGCAAAGCTCCCATCTTATGAATGAATTGAAAAAAATTCCTACCAAAAAGCACCATGGAAATGTTTTATTGCACTTTGTGACTGCACTGTCCATTGCTTTATTTCATTTCAAACCTGTCAAACATTGCATTATAAATAGTTATTGACAAAGTGACTTAGAAGCGTACATTATTGTTCCAAAAAGTAAAAGGGAATTTAGTGTTATTACAAATAAGAAGTTTAAAAGTTTAAGTTGTTTGCGACTTTGAGGGAAAATGGAATAGTGTAGGGTGTCCTGTGATAGCTCCGGATCCTGCTCGGCCAGCCTGAGTGGTCTGGTTGCTATGGGGACAGTGTGGCCCAGATTGTTTTATTGGGAAGAAGGTGCAAGATGTTCACAGTTGGAGACAATGGGAAAGGCATGTGTGCTGACTTTGGGTAGACTGTTAGTCTCCAATTCTCACAGGGAGGTGTTAGGAATGTCAAGCTTTACACAAGGTTTATACTTCAAACTGTCCATTTAATTCTAAAATAGAAGACAGTTGAGAGTGAAAAGGATAGCCTCTTAGCATTTCTACCTGGATATAAGACCCATGTGATACATGTTGCCATGGAGATGGGTTTTGAGAGGGAACACACTATAGAAAGCCACTGTAGTATCAACTTACAGGGATTTCTTAAGATATCCCTGAACCTCACAGACAGGTCTGAGCATCCACACACATGCGAGAGCGCGCGTGAGAGAGAATGAGGGCGGGCAAGCAATTGAAAAAGAGGCAGCTAGATGCCATTTTTTGGGGAGCTTGTGCTCAGATTGAAGAGATGAAGTTCGTGAGGATTTAAATGAGGCTGGAGGATTCACCTAGCTTTGGCTAGAGGGGGAAATCTTCAGAGTAACTGTCACCGTGAATGTCAGTTTGGGGATTAGATGGTACCCAGCTGGGAAAGGAAAAATAAAGCAAGCCATTGGCAGCTGAGAACAGATTTGCAATGGTTCCTGGAGAAGGAAGTGTTCACTTAAGGGACAGGGTAAACTATTACCATGGAGGGGGAGTTTTGGTCATTTTAAAAGTTAAGTGGGAGTTTACAGTATAAGTTGCCTACTGAAATATTTAGTCAACATTGCTTTAGTACGTCACAGTAAAAGTCTTAAAACGTGAAATCTTGTGCAATCCTTCCAGTCAGTCACCGGTATTTCAAATATCTTTCTAAATTTACTGGTCTCGACAGGGATCATAACAATGTACTGACCAATTCTAGGATGCTTCTGAAGATAATCCTTGCTTTTTAACTGCACATTACAATTTACCAACTTGTATTTACTGTTATTAAACAGGGGCCATGTGGCAGTTAATAAAATCAAATTATTCATTATTACTATCACACAAGGCAAATATGTCTACCAAATCTGACAATTTCAGATGACATTCTTTATGGAGGGAAAACACTACATTGTCTATGTTCCCAATAAAATTATTTTGTTGAGCATGGCTAGTTTTTCAATGCACAGTACCTTTAATATATTTTATTTTATTTTTTTTACACATTGCTTTTAACACAGAACAATTTCTGTGCAATATCTTCCAGGCTGCTTCTATGCAGCCGGGCAAGCACACAAATTAGCCGGAACATTCAGTATAATCCTCTGGATGAGATGTTAATTCAAGGTCCAATCTACTTCTATGATAATATTCAAAGAGGATCAGTTGATTTTCAAGTTATAATTTTACACAATTTAAACTTTTCCATTTATAATCTCATGACTCTTTTCATCATTGGCAACAAAAACTTTTTTTTAAACGAGGCTGCATTTTCAGCACCATAAAATTCTTAAAATTTATTTTTTTCTTTGAAATTCATAATATCCTATCAAAATATTATTGGTCTAACTACTGTTTTGTAATCTAAACTGCACATATGAATTGAGGTTCAACTATGAGGTGACTTCTATCTCAGGTGAGTATCTGATTAAATTGTTTGAGCATGCTGCAAGTTTGGTCATACCAATATCTGTCTAAAACGATAAACAAGAATATTGGATAAACATTGTAAATTCACACAGTAATGATATATAATGTTGTGCAACAATGCTTTGGAACATCAAGAACACAAAATTATTAGCCTGAACAGGAACACAAAAAAAACCAACCTGAGGAGCAACTCTGGAGAAACTGCCAAAGCTGACTACCACAAACAATTCCTAGGGATATCTCCTGTTGGGACCCATGAGGCTGACTTTGGATTTCTAGCCTCCAGGCATGTCTTGCACTAGGGTCTCTATGTAAACTCCAATTTAAAACCTCCCTTATGCCCTCACTTTCATCCTTCAACTAAGCCCTAGTCTTTTGATTCTCACACTGGCTTCAACTGAAGCAGATCAGAACGATGAAAGAAATCACTGATATCAACCAATGAATCCCATCCTCTTTATACGTACATCAATCATCTGCAAAACTGTAACTGTTCTTTATCTGCTTGCTTATGCAATTTATTTGCATTCTTTGTGTACAGAACTTCACATATGTACGTATCATCAAACACTACAATTTATCAAGAACATAAGAAGAAACTGGTACTTTTTAACCCAGCATCTGCAGTATAACTGCTGTATATGATCTGTCCTCAGTCCTAACATAAATATAAGTTGTTCATTTTACTTCTAAATTCATGGATGACACCAGATTGGGAAAATAGTCAATGCTGAGGAGTACTGCAACATATCATAGGAGGACATCAATAAACTTGCAGAAATGAAGTTCAACACATAAATGTGAGGAATACATCTTGGTAGGAAGAATAGGGAGCTCACTTATTACTAGGAAGCTGAAAGTCTGGGTGGGGTAGAGGAGCAAAGGGATGTTGGAGTGCAAATACATCCATCACTAAAATTTGTGCCACTGGTTAGCAAGGCCATTAAAAAACAAACCAAGTACTAGATTCTATTTCTAGAGGGATAAAATTGAAAAGTAGGGAATAATACTAAACCTGCATCAAAGCGTGGTTAGACCACAGTTAAGTATACTGCATGCAGCTCTGCTTGCCACATTAAATAATGGACATATAAGTACTGTGGACAGGGTGCAGAGAAGATTTAACAAAGATGATGCCAGAAATTCATGGGTATACATATCAGGAAAGGATTTACAGGTTAGATCTCTTCTCTCTTGAAAAAAGGCTGCTGAAGGGTGACCTAATAGAGGTTTTTAAAATTACGAAAGGTTTTGATAGAGTTGATACAGCGAGGAAGTTTCCACTTGTGTGGAAGAGCATAACTAGAGGCCATCGGTATAAGGTAGTCACCAGGAAATTCAATAGGAACTTCAGAAGAAACTTCTTCATCCAAAGACTTAGTGAGAATGTGGAACTTGCTGCCACAGGGAGTGGTTGAGGCGAATAGTATAGATACATTCAAGGGGAAACCAGGCAAGTATATGAGGGAGAAGGGGATAGATTGTTACAATGCCAGGTTTTGGTGAGCAAAGATAGGAGGATGCTTGAACGGAGCATAAACACCAGCATGGACTTGTTGGGCTGAATTTCCTGTTTCTGTGTCATTTATCCTATGTATTTCTGCAAATCATGTTATTTATAATTTAATCCAGAACTGTAGCTTATTTGTATAATATGATCAACGGTACGATACATCCATACTCTGAATTGATGGCAGACACAGTGAACATTGTATTTTCCAGTAAGCAATTTATCTAATCAGGATCCATTGTTACCAACGTTATACAGGCTGATGTGGCCGAAAGCAAATTATGTAAGTTTCAGTTAATAAAGGATGCAATTTGTGCAGAGAAACTGTTGTCAAGCTATTTCTGTTTTAACAGTGAAAAATAGTTTTTCACAACAGACCAAATGACAATACCTTCATCCACAGGTCAGGAAGGTCCCCTCGCCTCATCATTTGCCCTTGTGCATTAGCTATCTCTTTAGACTACAAGGCAGATTGGAGCCATCAGCCTATTTAGCCAATGCAGGATGAAAATAAGGGGAACAACAACCACCATTGCAACCACAATTTATAAAGCATCTTTAATGCGAACTTTTCGTTAGAGACAGGTGGAATTTTAAAGTTTTGAGTCATCGGGAGCAAGAGAGGCTAATAGCATGTTGGGAACCTAGAAGTATCTGCAGTGCATTTGTTCATGGCTTTTTAAACCAGCCACTGGATTCGCATCTGACTTCCACATTTCCCAACCATTTAGCTTTAGAAGGAAAGATGACAACCCACACGAGTCTATTTCAATCTAACTATTTGAAGAGGAATTGTAAAGTTGACAGCTGAAGGAGTGTGCAGTTGGGGAATGGGAAGCAACTGTACCAATGGATTCCCAATGTAGCAAGACTATGTCTCAGTTCATAGATGTCTCCCTGCACCTGCTGCTACAGGGAGTGAAGAATCACAAGGCAATACTCTCCCCTGCAAGTAGAAGAAAAACCTCAGAGAGCAAAAAAAAGAAAACCGATGTTTGGATACTGCTGCGGTTAGAAGCAAGAATGCTTAATGTATCATGGGTACAATGTCGGATGCAGTTAAATGCACTAATCAGGGCAGGAAGGATCTGTACAATGGCACATTCAAATACATTCTGATGTGCATATCACCCCAATCCCCTCACTCTGCCTTCGCAAGCCTACACCTGCACATCATTCCTCACATCAACTTACCTTGCAGGTACACCCATTCCTCTCTGGATATGCACTTCCTCGCATTCTCATCTGTCCACCCATCACTGACATTCACCCTTATTTTAATATAATGTCACATGCATCTTTCATAGTCACCCTTAACAACTGTTTGTCTATTCATCCATTCAGCACACTATTACTGCCACTTGTAGGTCTCTTTTTCCCTTCCTTGCAGGAGTAAATATCATAGGGCACAAGGGAGAGGCACAGAATCAGAGGTGGCCCCTGGACACCGCAATATTTACAGATGCAGAGGAAGATGCACTGGGGATACGCCATTTCTCAGAGTGCCTAGCCATCTAAAATAAAGCACTGGGGGCCTCTGTTATGGCACAGCTAATGGTAAATGCTGAGTTGTTCAAATCCCAAAGGTAAACTTGAAACAACTGCCACAACTTGTTTTGCAATTTGTATAAATTTCGAGATGCATGCCTTGAATTCAGTAGTAATAAGACCAGCAAGTCTTGAGGTTTTAAAAAAAAACTAGATTAAACATTTATTAATAGGAGAAATGACTTTAAATACGTACATGCATCCACAAATTACTACTCTGATAACTTCTAAATCCCCTATTTAATCTGATTCCCAGTTATACTTTCATTAAGGCAACACATATTTTTAAAAGACCCAGGCAAAGTAAACGATACCCTGAACAGTTGAATTTGAAGTGAGTTCTCTTAACTTCAGTCCATGAAGGCAGCAGTTTGGTACATACAAGCTGAAGGCATTTCACACTTGTTGAATCTTAGGCTACCTTCCCTTACACACAGCTTTCAATCCTTTATACATATTTTCCCCTTTGAATGCAAATACCCATTGTTTCACTATGTCTTTGGACTTTACCTTCCTGATAATAAAAATCTCTCATAGCACTGAATTTTACCAGTAATCTTTGGGAAAAAATAAACACGCTGTTCCGAAACTTCACCTGGCTAGGTGACACATTTCACCCCTCCTTTGAAAACAATCCAGTCTAGTTTATTTAAAAATGCAAATATCCCTTTATACTTTACATTCTAAACTTCCCCCAAGTTTACCATGTTTACATCGAAGCATTCAGGCCTGCGACCTTTAATCCAATTAAGTCACACACACACTTCTCACTATTACTCTATTTTACAATAAATTCTAATAACATTATGTGAATTATATCTTCCTGACAGCCTCCCAACCAGCTGGCGACAGAATTAAGTTTCACACAGCACATGGCATGCCAGATATACTCATGTAGACTTGATGTCATCAGCCAATGGAAAATAATTGTGTGCACAATGTTCACTTTGGGCCTTCTAATCTTGACATTTCAAATTCATGTCTTTTAATCTCCCACAAGTTCATAAAGAGTCCAGCAGAAAGAGGACAAGTATTCCTCAGAGTAGGTCACTCACTCTGAGGCTGAATCATCACAGGATTCATGTAGACCATGAACCAGCTCAGCTACACACACCTCAGTTAGATTAGTAAACAGGTAGTTGGATTTTCACATGGTATGTCACACATCACTAGTGAGCAATAGCAAATGGCTGAAACAGGGACAGCATTGGAGAGTTCTCAGATGGTGCAGGATGTTCCAAGCCCTCCTACTTGTCTGGGCGCAGATGGTGGGCGTCAGGGGTTGCTAGAATAGAGGTAATGTTACTGGACTAGCAATCCTGAGGGCCAGATGAATGTTCTGGAGACAACTTCACATCCCACCAAGGCAGCTGAAGGAATTTAAATTCAATTAATTAATATATCTGGAAAAAAATGAGAGTCACATTTATAATGATTGTGTAACTATCGGACTGCTATAAAAACCCATCTGGTTCACTGGTGTCCTTCAGTAGAGGAAATCTGCTCGCCCTACCTGGTCTGGCCTACATGTGACCCCAGACCCACAGTAATGTGACTTACTTTTAACTGCCCTCTGAAATACCCTAGCAATCCACAGTTGTAGGCGGCTCACCATCACCTCATGAAGGGCAATTAAAGTTGGGTAATAAATGCTGGTCTCGCCAGTGACACTCACACCTCAAAAACAAATGGAAAAAAAAAGAATAATTTTGGAGCAGCAGCAAAAAACATGAGAGATAATGACAGGCTTTCCAGCAGCATACTGCATGCTTACAGAGAAATCGGAGGCGTCCATCTCAAGCATGAATGCCACGACATGTAGGCCTTTGTGATGATGTATTCATCCATAGATTGAGTGGCCATCTGCATGAAGCATCAAACGTCTCAGTCCAACAAGTGCATGCTGTCCCTCATCAATGGCTTGCACACTCTGAAAGCTGTCTTTAATAGGATTGATCAAAACCTTGCCTGTGCCCGAATGATGTACAGCAAAATTTTCTCCAGCTCATTGTTAACAAAAAGCGTGGATGATCCATGAGAGGAATGATGGTGAAAGAGGACATGGAAGTGGTCTCTACTCAAAGCGTTTTCACTTCTCATCCCTTGCCCCCTCCCACCCGAAGTCAGTACTCCACATGGTACCTTGCGCCCAATGGACGGGTCTGACGCTGCACAGATACAGGTGGAGCAGTCTTCAGCAGGGCACTCATCGTCTCTAAAACCACACATCATCCAACAGCATCTTAGTAGTCAGAACAGGGATACGAGCAGCCTGCTTCTACCTCTGCTGAAGTCACAAGGTAGACACATGTAGGAGGAGCAGAAAAAGGCAGAGTAAAGACTGAATCATAGAATTGTTATAGCACAGAAGGCTATTCGGCCTGTCGTGTTTGTGCCAGGTCTCAGCTAGAGCAACTCACTCCCCTGCCTTTTCCCTATAGCCTGCCAAATCCCTGTAGTGTCACTCGGGGGGGACTTTGCTTGTTTCTACGCCATGTAATTGTACCCAAAGCACCTCCAGCAATGGTTTCTCTTCATATCCCAACATCATTGTTCTGGAGTCCTCCAAGGGTTTATCTTTGTCCCCCTTTTCTTCATCAGCTTACTTCAATATCACCTGAAGGTGGCACGTGGTCAACTGCCAATTGCATGCTGAAAATGCCCAGTACTATCCATCCACCAATGCTCTTAACCTCTCCGCTGTTTGTGTTGTCAGGTTTCTTGTCAAACATTCAGCCTTGGATGAGCTGCAATTTCCACCAGTTACAACATTGATAAGGCTAAATTCATTGCTTTTGGAACGTCCAAAAACTCCACACCCTTGCCAGCAGTTCCACCCCACTCCAGCTATTTGCTCAGTCAACCAGTCTATTTGCAGCTTAGGAACATAGGAGCAGCAGTAAGCAATTCAGCCCCTCAAGCCTGCACCGCCTCTCAACAGCACGGCTGATCATTTACCCCAATGCCACTTTCCCCCGCTATCCCCAAATCATTAGTATCTAGAAATCTATAGATCTCTGTCTTGGACATACTCAATGACTGAGCTTCCATAGTCCTCCGGGGTAGAGAATTCTGAAGATTCACCACAGTGAGTCTATGAACAGAAAATGCAGAGAGAAACTAGCCTGTGATTGGGTGAGCAGCGAACAACGGGAAGGTAATATTTTAAACGCAAGTTCAAGGGCCAGATGGGTGAAGGACAGGGCACAGGGCCCACGAGCGTCTGAGTGGGTGAGTGGAGACTGTGGGAGAGAGAGCGCGCGAGGGGAGAGCGCGAGCGCGCGAGGGGAGAGAGCGAGCGCGCGAGGGGAGAGAACGAGCATGTGTGTGAGGGAGACAAAGAGGGTATGCATGAGTACATTTGCATGTGCATGTGTGTGTACATTTGCCACATTCCAATCTGCAGGCACTGTTCCAGAAACTATAGAGTTTTGGAAGATGACAACCGAAGCATCCACTATCTCCACAGTCAACTCTTTCAACACTCTGGGATGCAGATTATTAGACACAATGAATTTATCAACTTTCAGTCCCAGTAATTTTTCCAGACTACATTTTTACTAACATGAATTTCTTTCAGTTCCTCATTCCCGCTAGTTCCTTGGTTCTCTATTTCTGGGAAGTTTTTTCCTATCTTCCACCATGAAGACAGGCACAAGTAATTTTAGTTATACAAGTTATTTAGCTTCTCTGCCATTTCCCTATTCCCCCTTATAAACTCTCCTGTCTCTGCCTCTAATGGAACCACATTTGTCTTTTTTAATCTTTTACTTTTTATATACCTATAGAAGCTTTTACAGTCCATTTTTATGTTTATTATTAGTTTACATTCATATTCTATTCTCCTTTACATTATCAGTTTCTTGGTTCTCCTTTGCTGAATTTTGAAATGTTCCCAATCCTCAGGCTTAGCACTTTTTTTGGCAACTTTATAAGCCTCTTTCTTTGGTCCAATACCATCTTTAACTTCCTTTGTTACCCACAGTTGACTCTCATTTCCTGTTGGGTTTTTGTGCCTTAAGGGAATGTATATTTGTTTTAAATTATGTATTATTTCTTTAAATATTATCCATTGCCTTTCTCCCATCATACCTTTGAATGTGTTTTCCCAATCCACCACAGCCAACTTGCCCTTCATACCTTCAGTTTATTTTGTTTAGATTTAAGACCCTAATTTCAGATTGAACTACATCATCTTCAAATTTAATGGAAAATTCTATCATGTTTTGGGTAGTCTTCCCTAATAGTTCTTTTACAACAGGATTATTAATCAGTCCTTTCTCATTGCATAATACTAGGTCTAAAATAGTCTGTTCCCTGGTTGGTTCCTCAACTATTGCTAATTGTACAAGCGTATGCACATAGATGTATTACATGTTGGATTGTTAAGTTTCTGGTTATTTTTCGAGTTACCTAAAAAAAACGTTGATGGTTTGCATCACTTTCCTATTTAAGCCTGTTGCCTGGCAAGTGGCCTTCTCACTTGTGATGAACAGTAAGACAAGGTGACCTGCCTAGTTTGAATTTGAACAAAAGCTTGGCACTTAACTGTTCCCTGGTGCATTCTCCATGGCAACGCCTCTACCAGAGTCCACTTGCCAACCAATCAGCACTCTCTCCTCAGGCAGTATAAATTGTTGTTCCCTTTATTGTCAGTATTTTTATGAACTATCCTAATGAGTGCAAGGCGAAAAGCTTCGGCCACATACCTCCTTTTTCAGCAATATTCAAGTTCTGTACTACCAAATTACTATTTGTATTTAATTAGTCTGACATGATCTATCAGTCAAAATTCCATGCTGACTCTCTCTGGCCAGTGCATATTTATTCAAGTGCTAGGTCACTCTTTTCTTGATGACAGGCTCTACCAACCTTCTGACGTTCAACTGACAGATCTACATTTCCTGGTTTCTCCCTCAATTCTTTCTTATGTGGTGGAGTGGCATTTACAATTTTATGATCCCAAGGCAGAATTATCTAATCTAATGTGATAAGGTTGAGGGAGGGGATTTCAGGGCCCTAGACAGCAGAAAACATCACCTTCAATATTGCAGCGGAGAAAATCAGAGCTGCACAAGAGACCAGAGATGGGAAGAGGTGAAGCTATGCAGGGATTTAAACACAATGATGATAATTTTAAATCTGAGGCATGCTGGGCTGGGAACCAATATGAGTTAGTGAGCACAGGGGTGATAGGTGAACAGGGCTTGGCACGTATTAGGACGTGAGCAGCAGTTTAATTAAGCTGAAGTTTACGGAATTTTAGAGGCCAACCAGGAAAGCAGTGGAATGGTTGAGTATAGAGGTAACTAAAGCATTGTTGAGGGTTTCAGCAGCAGATGGGCCGAGACAAGATGGAGATAGGCAATATGACAGAGATGGTAGATGACAGATTGGGGCAAAGAGGATGTGTGATCAGAACATTGCATCACCTGGTTACTTTTTTTCATAGATCTCCCATCCAGCCTGCTAGCTTTCCAATTTTCCCTTACAGTTGTGTACATCTTTTGTTTTATCTTGATCTGTTTCTTACCTTATTTGTTAAGCCTGGTTGCTTAATTGCATAATTGGTACTGTTGCCTTTCTGGAATAAGTAATGGTTGTGCACCGGACCAAAAACCTATTTTAATAATTCTCACTGTTTATCTATAGGTTTATCCATTTTAACAGTTCAGTCTAGTTTACTATGTTCAAAAGCCAATTCAATTCAAATCCCTCCAAAGTTCACCTTACATAAATTTAAAACCTCCACATGAGACTCTCCCTTCTCAAACACAGTATCAATTTGATATCCCCTTTTCTGTCCAATTGTTAACTAATTCTGGTTCATTCTATGTTGCTAAATCTAGTAAGACATTATCCAGTGCTCTGAAACATATTGTTCTAGAAACATGCCCCAAATTAATTCTAAATATTTCTTGTGCAAATAAAGATCTCGCATTATAATTAAATACAAAACAAAAACAAAAATACCTGGAAAAACTCAGCAGGTCTGGCAGCATCTGCGGCGAGGAGCACAGTTAACGTTTCGAGTCCGTATGACTCTTCAACAGAACTAAGGAAAAACAGAAAAGAGGTGAAATATAAGCTGGTTTATAAGTTCTGTTGAAGAGTCATATGGACTCGAAACATTAACTGTGCTCCTCTCTGCAGATACTGCCAGACCTGCTGAGTTTTTCCAGGTATTTTTGTTTTTGTTTTGGATTTCCAGCATCTGCAGTTTTTTGCTTTTATAATTAAGTAGTTTCTGCTAAATGCTTCTCTGACCATCTGAATAATTTGACTGAGTTCTTTGATGAGATAACAAAGAAGGTTGATAAAGATAGCACAGTAAATGTTGTATATATGGACCTTCGGAAATCATTCAAAATGCCACAGGAGGCTTATTAAGAAGGTAGAAGTCCATGGAATTAAGGGGAAAGTGCAAGTATGGATAAAAGTTGGCACTGTGCCAGATGGTGGACAGATGTTTTTCAGACTGGAAAATAGTTTGCAGTGGTGTTTCCAAAGAGTCTGTTTTGGATCCATCAGTCTTGCAATTTTTTTTATAAATGTTTCATGTGGTTAAAAAGTACATGGGCTATTTGGGTTTATAAATAAAGGAATAGAATACAAAAGCGAAGAGATCACGCTAGAATTTTATAAATCATTGGTTAGGCCTCTGTACATAGTGGAGAATTCTGGACACCACACTTCAGGAAAGATGGAAAAAAACATTCAAAAGTGTACATGTAGAGGATGTCACCAGGGATGAAGGATTTCAGTTATGACGAAAGGGTGGAAAAGTTAGGACTATTTTCCTTGGATCACAGGTGGCCTAATAGAAGTTTTCAAGATGATGAGAGGTTTTGGTGGAATAGTTGGTGAAAAACTATAACTAAAGATCATAGATTGAAAATCATTGACAAATGATCTAGAGGAAAGATGAAGAAATAAAATAATTGTGAATAATTACTTTATAATTATATAAGTGAAGTAATTGTAAAAGTGAGTTGAAGAGGTACTTGAGATGGAGGAATTTAGAGGATTATGTATAAGAAGCAGGGACGTGCACAATGTATCTTATACCAATATTGCTACTACTCATCCTTTCCCAATCCTTCATCAAAATTTTGTAGCCTGGAATATTTAGTCCTCAGTCATGCCCATATTGTAACCAAGTCTAAGTAATGACTATTACATCATATCCTTTGCACTGAATTTTGCTTCTACATTTTGCATTTACACTGGAGCAGAAGGCCATTCAAAGGCGAGTTTGTTTTATTTCTTATATAACATGCATTCGCTACTAAACTCGTATTCATGTAACAATATCCATCCATATGCCCTGATGGTGTATTTCTCAAAACATTTCGAGCCATCACACTTTTGGTTACTGATACTCTGTACATTGCTATACAAGCAGATGGTAGGGGGAGAGGAGGTGGCTTAGCGGTAACATTGATGGACTAGGGGCCCAAGCTAATGCTCTGGGTACACGGGCTAAAATCTCATGAGGGCTGATGCAATTTAAATTTAATAATTAATAGTTAATAAAATCTTGAATCAAAAACCAGTCTCAGTAATAAGACCATAAGACATAGCAGCAGAAATCAGGCCATTTGGCCCATCGAGTCTGCTCCACCATTCAATCATGGCTGATAAGTTTCTCAACCCCATTCTCCCCGTAACTTTTGATGCCCTTACCAATCAAGAACCTATCTATCTCGGTCTTAAATACACTCAATGACCTGGCCTCCACAGCCTTCTGTGGCAATGAATTCCATAGATTCACCACTCTCTGGCTAAAGATGTTTCTCCTCATCTCTGTTCTAAAAAGTCTTCCCTTTACTCTGAGGCTGTGCCCTCGGATCCTAGTCTCTCCTACTAATGGAAACATCTTCCCCATGTCCACTCTATCCAGGCCT
Source organism: Cetorhinus maximus (assembly GCF_964194155.1). Taxonomy (NCBI): domain Eukaryota; kingdom Metazoa; phylum Chordata; class Chondrichthyes; order Lamniformes; family Cetorhinidae; genus Cetorhinus; species Cetorhinus maximus. The sequence goes on from NC_135894.1 coordinate 46,912,831, forward strand.
TTCAATATTCTGTAAGTTTCAATCAGATCCCCCCTCATCCTTCTAAACTCCATCGAGTATAGACCCAGAGTCCTCAAACGTTCCTCATATGTTAAGCCTTTCATTCCTGGGATCATTCTCGTGAACCTCCTCTGGACCCTCTCCAGGGCCAGCACATCCTTCCTGAGATACAGGGCCCAAAATTGCTCACAATATTCTAAATGTGGTCTGACCAGAGCCTTATAAAGCCTCAGCAGCACATCCCTGCTTTTATATTCTAGTCCTCTCGAAATAAATGCCAACATTGCATTTGCCTTCCTAACTACCGACTCAACCTGCAAGTTAACCTTAAGAGAATCCTGGACTAGGACTTCCAAGTCCCTTTGCACTCCAGATTTCTGAATTCTCTCCCCATTTAGAAAATAGTCTATGCCTCTATTCTTCCTACCAAAGTGCATGACCTCACACTTCCCCACATTATATTCCATCTGCCATTTCTTTGCCCATTCTCCTAACCTGTCTAAATTCTTCTGCAGCCTCCTCAATACTACCTGTCCCTCCATCTATCTTTGTATCATCTGCAAACTTAGCCAGGATGCCCTCAGTTCCTTCATCTAGATCGTTAATGTATAAAGTGAAAAGTTGTAGTCCCAACACTGACCCCTGCGGAACTCCACTAGTCACTGGCCGCCAACCTGAGAAGGACCCCCTTACCCCCAATCTCTGCCTCCTGCCAGACAGCCAATCTTCTATCCATCCTAGTACCTTGCCTCTAACACCATGAGCTCTTATCTTACTGAGCAGCCTCCTGTGTGGCACCTTGTCAAAGGCCTTCTGGAAGTCCAAGTAGATAACATCCATTGGCTCTCCTTTGTCTAACCTACTCGTTACCGCCTCAAAGAATTCTAACAGATTTGTCAGGCATGACCTCCCCTTGATGAAATCATGCTGACTTTGCCCTATTTTATCATGCACTTCCAAGTATTCTGAAATCTCATCCTTAATAATGGACTCTAAAATCTTACCAACGACCGAGGTCAGGCTAGTCGGCCTGTAATTTCCCGTCTTTTTCCTCACTCCCTTCTTAAACAGGGGGGTTACATTAGAGATTTTCCAGTCCTCTGAGACCCTCCCTGACTCCAGTGATTCCTGAAAGATCACCACTAACACCTCCACTATCTCTTCAGCTAGCTCCTTCAGAACTCTGGGGTGTAATCCATCTGGCCCAGGTAATTTATCCACCTTCAGACCTTTCAGTTTTCCTAGCACCTTCTCCTTGGTAATAGCCACCATACTCACCTCTGCCCGAGACCCCGAGTCTCTTGAACTTTGGGGATGTTACTCGTGTCTTCCACTGTGAAGACTGACGCAAAGTACCTATTCAGTACCTCCGCCATTTCGTTGTTCCCCACTACTACTTCTCCAGCGTCATTTTCCAGCGGCCCAATGTCCACTTTTGCCTCTCTCTTACCTTTTATATATCTAAAAAAAACTCTTGCAATCTTCTTTTATATTACTGGCTAGTTTACCCTCATATTTAATCTTCTCCCTCCTTATTTCTTTTTTAGTTGTCCTCTGTTGGTCTTTGTAGGCTTCCCAATCTCCTGGTTTCCCACTGCTCTTCGCCGCATTGTATGCTTTCTCTTTAGCTTTTATGCTGTCCCACACTTCCCTTGTCAGCCATGGTTGCCTCGTCCTCCCTTTAGTATGCTTCTACTTCCTAGGGATGAATTTTTGCTGTGTCTCCCAAATTACTCCCAGAAACTCCTGCCATTGCTGTTCCACTGTTTTTCCTGCTAGGCTCATCTCCTATGGTGACCACGAAACTATCATTGATTGTGATAAAAACCCATTTGGTTCATTAACACCCTTTAGGGAAAGAAATCTTCCATCCTTACCTAATCTGGGCCTACACGACCAAAGCAATGTGATTGACTCTTAACTGCCCTCTGAAATGGCCTTGTAAGTCACTCAGTTCAAAGGAAATTAGGGATGGACAACATGCGCTGGCCTTGCCAGTGACGTCCACGTACCCCAAAAAGGATCAAAAAAATTGTTTTTCCATCATGACTGCTTTACTTTTAACATGTTTCATTATTACTTCCTTTAACCTCTATGTTACCTTTATCACTATTTATACTTTGTTCTTATCCCCAGATTGCTACTATTTGCATTCAAATTTCTACCATCCCCCGCTTTGTATGAAGTGCTTTCTATAGTTCTAAATCATTCATGCCAAGAGTTGCCAAGGAAATAAGTATCATACATTGCTTATAATTTGATTGATCCATTAATATTTAATCATGTGCATGTAATTTAAGGTGGCCATAATTTGGTATTCAAACAATTACAATGTAAATATTTAAATTCTATTCATAAATGTGCACAGATCTGCAAATAACCTATCAATTGAAACCTGAGCAGCACAACAAAATCAATATCGATCTATTTTATATTAAGATGACTGAGCTAAAGATCACATAAGGGATTGTACCTGTAGTTGCCGCTCGAAATAATGTTATGTGACATCATGAAAAAAATGGGATTCCGCCCAACATTTAAATGACAATGCCATTATACTACAGTGAACTAAACCCTCCTGGAATTTGTGTGTGGTAGTCTCCGTTCAAAACCCAACAAATTGTAATTGAACTCTAACATTTAAGTGTCACCTTGACATTCTGATGTAGGTATAAACCCAAAAGCATAGCTCCAGAAGAAAAATGGAACAGCACACAATCAGGACAGAGAATCACATTCACCTCCCAAGCAGCCCCAACTCAATATCCCGAGTCATTAACAAAGTCAACCTTAACAATTTAACAACCTTGAAACTTAAAGGAAAAATTGGCCTCTACACAAATTAAACATGCAGATCATGTCTGAGGGCCACTTGGAACAACCTGCACGTATTAGGTGATGTCAAATGCTCATGGATCATGCAAACCCAATCATTCTCAGAACTTATTGCTGCTTACAATGAGAAAATTCTGCAGAGATCCATGGAAATCTTCTTCAGCACCCATTTTACCTCTGTCATGAAATCCAAAATCCTCCTTTCCGTTGAGTAACATTTTGAAACTTTACACAAACGTTTTCTCCAAATCTACTCCCATTAAACAACATCTTGAAATTTGGCATAGGTATTTCCACCAACATTATCAGCCGCATTAACAATCACTGAGCAGCACATTGGAACTTAATTTTACAAAAATTGGTCTCTTCCCCAACCCCGAAATGTGGAAAATACAGCCCATCTCCTCTCAAATTCCAAGCCATTGTGATCCACACAGCATTATCTTCAGGTGTGCTATCATGAGATTGTTATAAATTGAAAACTGTGAATGGTCATAAATGGTATATTTCCCATTGTGTTTCACACGCAAAGTCAAAATCAAGTGTCGCTTTTAGAAGCTGAATCCTTAGTGAGACATGCAAAGTCTAAACCAGTGAAAAGTTAGAATAGTTAATTCAATGTAAAATCATGTATAGAAAGTGAAGATGAGGGAAAAAAATAGGATTGAAGAGATGGAGACAGATAAAAGATAAAGTAAAAAAAAAGTAATTACAATCTGAAGGAATGAGACTCCGCACTTTTAAAAGAAAGTTCTCAGTGCCAGAGGTGTTGGTTGGCAGTAACTATGCTGGTAAAAATTCTCTTAACACTTGAATGGACAAGCCATAACTACTTCTGGTGAGTTTAGTGTGTATTCATTGGGTAAGTACCATAATTTGCACTCTTCATATTCGTGTGTGAATGCATGAAGCTCACGGTGGGGTATGATATAACATAGATTTTGGAGCAGTGGAGTAGCCCAGACAGTAATTGTCTGATTTCCGCATTTAACTGTACATATGCAGATACTGCTTCTCCCCGTAACAACAATGAGCTTTGATAGCCTCATTATTACTCTTATCATAAAATTCAGGCCATTATATGCCTCATGCAGTACAGTGATACTAAACTCAAGGCTCCCTGTAGAAACATTAACTCTAGAACAGTAAAGATGCCAATCTGACTAGAAAGCTTATAATTACCATGGTGTCCCTCTTCCTCTCCAAGCAGAGCTTAAAACTCGACCTCTTCAATCTCCCTCTATCCCCAACCCCCTACATCAACCTTTCTCTCTGCAAAATAACTCCTCCCCATCAGTGAGAAGAGAATAGTCTTCCAATCAGAGTTGGAAATGGATCCCGACCCAGAACATAGCCCTTTGCGGCAGGGGAATATTGTTCCAGGCTCAACGCTACCCAAACCTTCTCCGTCCTTTCTCCACTCCATTCCATTCCCTTCCGCTCTCCTGTCTGCCCAATCAACCATCGCCCTCCTGTCTCTCTTTCCCAATCTCATTATATGGATTATGAAATAGATTTTAATTACTCTAGGGTTTTTTTTTTGCTTTGCCTTTTATCTGTCTCTCTCTCTTCTGTTTTTTATATACTGTAACAATTCTCCATTACTGCATGTCCTCAACCACCATAATTTCCTGTCTCCACTTCTCTTATTTCCTTTTCCTTCAGTTTCCTGGTTCCAGTTGCACCCCACCTCCCCCAATCACCCCACCACTCCCTGCAACCACCTCAGCCACTTGGTGTGCAATCTCACAGGAGATAACTAATTCTAAAGAAAGCCATATCAATATAAAATAGTGTTGAATTAATGTTTTTCAAAAATAGAGCTGGGAGGGTAAACCAGCTGCATTTCAATCTTTTTAAGCTTCATAAAACTTAAAGCATGGTTTGTTTCCCCCCGCCCCCCCCCGCCACAATAATCTTCAGCTCTACAAAAGCCAAGTAGCAAGTTCCAAACAGCATTTTCTATGACTGCTAAGATACTGATCTCACATTACCCCAGCATTACTTTTTGTTGTAATACACATACAGACTGAAACAAAATTCCGAGAAAAGGATCAGCTCCTCCCATTGGCCTAATATGCAAGTGCACCAGGTGGTGTTCTGCTAAGCCACATAGGTCCAAGATCCAATTCTCTGGTCTCTACTAAACAAGGTATATTTTGCAGGTGTTAGATGAGGACAGGCATGGACTTAGCTGTAATGTTCCCCTCCTCCATTCCTTTCCAACAAAACATCTCATCACTTATGCTCACATAAAGAAAGAGTGTCTTAGGCAAGACACCAAATTACCCACACCCATAGAAATATACTCCAGCATGATTACAATCTACAAGTTCAGCTGCTTGTGTACTTAGATTTCCAGAAGGCATCTGACAAGGTGCTACATAAAAGGTTACTACACAAAATAAAGAGTTCATGGTGTAGGGTTAACATATTAGCATGGAAAGAGGACTTATTAGCTAACAGGAAACAGAGAGCAGGCATAAATGGATCATTTTTCAGATTGGCAAGATGTAATGAATGGAGTGCCACAGGGATCAGTCTTGAGGCCTCAACTATTTACAATCTATATTCATGATTTGGATGAGGAATCAAAAGTTTGGTTGCTAAATTTGCTCTTGACACAAAGATAGGTAGGAAAATAAGTTGTGAAGAGGACACAAAGAGTCAGCAAAGCGATACGGATAGGTTAAGTGAGCAGGCAAAACTTTGGCAGATGGGAGTATAATGTGAGAAAATGTGAACATGTCCACTTTGGCAGGATGAATAAAAAAAACAGCATATTATTTAAACAGGGAGAGATTGCTAAACTCTGAGGTGCAGAGGAGTCTGGGAATCCTGGTACATGAATCACAAAGTTAGTATGCAGGGTACGGCAAGTGATTAGGAAGGCAAATGGAATGTTGTGTATTGCAAGGAGAATGGAATATAAAAGTAGGGATGTTTTGCTACAGTTGTATAGGGCATAGTTGAGACCACAACTAGAGTACTGTGCACAGTTTTGGTCTCCTTGTTTAAGAAAGGACATGATTGCATTAGAAGCAGTTCAAAGAAGAACGAGTGGGTTATCCTATGAGGAAAGGTTGGACCTGTATCCATTAGAGTTTAGTAGAATGAGAGGTGATCTTATTGAAACATACAAAATCTTGAGGGGACTTGACAGGGTGGATGCTGAAAGGATGTCCCCCCTTGTGGGAGGGACTAGAACTAGGGGATATGGTTTAAAAATAAGGGGTTTTCCTTTTAAGACAGAGGTAGAGAGAAATCTTTGCTCTCAGAAGGTCATGAGTCTGTGGAACTCTCTTCTCCAGAGAGCGATGGAGGCAGGGTCATCGAATATTTTTAAGGTTGAGTTAGACAGATTCTTGATTGACAAGGGAGTCAAAGTGTATGGGGGTAGGAAGGAAAGTGGAGTTGATGCCACAATCAGGTGGTATTACTGAATGGTGGAACAGGCCCCAGGGGCTGAATGGCCTACTCCTAATTCGTATGCTCTATGCTCACCAAGTTATCAGTTGTGGCAGTAAATAGAGGATTTAAAGATACTGAGGTGGCACACCAACCTTGACTAAGAGTAAACAAATAGATGGTATTCATTTTTAGAAGCAAATTTACTGTTTACATAATGCAAAAGAAACAAGACAGCCTGTCCAAACTAAAGTTAGCAAGTCAGTACTTATATTGTGTATAGAAAGAACAAAAAATTGATGTTAAAGTATGTCAAATAGATCAGGGCTCATGACAGCAGATAAATCCATTACCAATGTTTGATATCAATTTCCAATCATTCCCATTGCAGAGAATTTCTGATCAAATCACAATGTTTCCCAAGTGATGCAATTTTAAATACTCGGTTAGTACAATTAGTCTATTGTCAATGTTTTTCCAGAGGCAAAGGAACATTTTAAAAATCTAATTTATTTTATGCAAATCATATTTTATCCAATGCTTCCTGCTGTTTAACTTAAGTTGAACTAAATGAGTTATGATACAAAGATTCCCCAATTGGCTATTTTTATCTATACTTTATGGAAATTGTAATTGAAACATATAAATTGTTAATAAACTAATGATGCATTGTTTGTGATTGAATTGCATTGTATTGAAGTCGGCCTGTACCATAAGGATTACTGGCATCATGAACATCGTCTCAACACTGCAGCTCCCCTGATCACAAACCAAATTCAACAACTTTTATTTATATAACACCATCAACATTTTGAAACATCATGAGGTGCTTTATGGGAGGATTATACAACAAAGGATATGTTATGACAGATGGTCATAAGCTTGGTCAGAGGTTCCATGCCTTAAAGGAGAGTGAAGTAGAGAGCCAGAAAGGCTTAGTGAGTGAATTCTGAAGCTTTGGGTCTTGGCAGGTGAAGATGTGGCTGCCAATGGTGGAGAAATAAAAATTCGGATGTTCAAGAGGTCAGAATTGAGCAGTAATCATATCTTGGAGGATTGTAAGGATGGAAAAGATTAGACGGAAGAAGGAGCAAACAAGGGTGTGAATTTCAAAATCGATACATTGCTAAACTGGGAAACAATGCAGCACAAAAGACTAACAAATGGAAAAAAATTATTCACCGAAAGCACTAATGTAAAGTTATCGATTGCCGAAATTTATATCAAGGGCATTAATCTAGAATAAAATTTTAACCTTGTAAAGACAATCAATAAGGCTTTGGAATTATATGTGCCCTATTTTCAAGGGTCCCTGTACTGGAGTAGAGTTTAAGAACTTGGGTTCAAGAACTTAGAGATGTTGCAGTCAATTTGCACTCAGCAAGGTCCCACAAATAGCAAAATAAAAGCATAATACTGCAGATGCTAGAGATTTGAAATGAAACAGAAATAAACTCAGCAGGTCGAGCAGCATCTGTGGAGAGAGAAACAGTTAACATTTCAAATCCAGCATGATTCCTCTTTGGAGAGAGGTAGAAATGTTATGGGTTTTATGTCATTGAAAAGGGGTTGGGGGGTGTCAGGTGAATCAAACGGGAAAGTCAGGCATGGTGGTTTGGGCAGGGGGGTGGAAATTGCTGAAGATGTATTGGAACAAAAGGCAAAGTGAGAAAGTGAGTGGCAGTAGTAAAGAAACAAAGCATCCCTTCAGAGTAGATGTTAATAGCACTGCTCCTTAGTTTCATTTTGTTCTTCGTCTCATCCAACATCATAACAAGAAACACTTTCTCTTTGTTAGAATCATATTGGTCTCAAGACTGAATTTTTCTTTTACAGAACGGAAGGACTTGGCATTAACTGCACATGTGGATGCTCACCTGGGATTTTTTTTTTAAAAAGTCATAAGTTCATCTTGGTACTAACAGCAAACATGCCTCTTCCAAGAAATCACCTGTATGGTACTTGAGAAGTTGTTTTGTTTGTTTGTTTTAAACTGCAAAACAGTTTAATTAATGAAAAGCTGTAAGACCAAAGGGCAAAGACATGGCAGAGGCAAACCTTAAGTTTGAACCGGTGGTTTTGCTTTCAGTCTTGTTTGAGAACAAGTTGAGGAAGGAAGGCTACCCTAATTAGCTCCATCTCTCTACCTTGTCTAAAATTGTGTGTGGCAATCAGCCTGTAGCCAGAGAACCCGCATCTGAGTGTAACTACACTAAAGTCTCGCCGTTTGCGACTACCTGGTTCACGTTTTCACTTACCCATACTTTGCACTTTGTACACAGAATCGTGTCTCACGTGAGCAATGTTTGCTCATCCGTAGTTTCTTCTCCCTCTCTCTTCTTTCCGCAGGTAGACAACAGCCATAATGGAGCAGACACCAGAATGGTCGCAACTGAAGTGCAGCCCGAACGGAGGGATTAACACGGAAATGCCCAAATCTCGCTGCAACAATGGCTGCGTTCATTCTGAAATCTTCACCAATGTATTGCTCAGAGGCTCCCCCATCTGTTGGATACAGATACTGCACCAGAATTTAGAGTAGAGTAACTGCCCAAGCCAATGCTCCCCTCACATGGCTGGAACCCATCTAACTCAGCCCCATGGCAAAGCACGTTCCCTATTCACGATTTTGCCATTTTCGAGGTTTTGTGGGGACATAACCCCATGAACGGTGGGACTTTACTGTAGTTTGCATTTAGACCTGCAAAGCTAAGACCAGTTGGTGAGAACTTCCAGACGTCCATCAAGGACCAACATGGTGGATGGCATTTTCAGACCTCCATTCAAGTAAGAAGTCGCAAGCACACAGGCTGTTCTCCTGTGGGATGTAGGTGTAGAGAGATTGAATGTCCATCGTGAAGAGGAGGCTTTTAGTCCAGGAAAGTGGAAATTGTTGAAATGACTTAGGGCGTCAGAAGAACCGTAGATATAGGCGGGAAGAGACCGAACAAGGGAAGAAAAAATAGAGTCAAGATATGTAGAAATAAGTTCAGTGGGGTAGGAACTGGCTGAAACGATGGGTTTGGGGTTAGGGAACAATAAGGTGGGAAGCCGTGGGGGGAAGATCTCCAGAGGAGATGAGGTCGGTGATGGTCCTAGACACAATGGCTTGATGTTTGGTGGTAGTGTCACGACCTGGGGGAGGTGTGAAAAAGTGTCTGAGAATTGGCACTCAGCCTCTGCAAGGTAGAGGTCAGTAAGTCAGATAACAAACAGCGTCCTTGTCAGCAGGTTTGATAACAAATTCAGGGTTAGACCTCAGAGAACTGAGTGCAACAAGCTCAGAGGCAGACAGGTTAGAGTGTGTGAGGGGAGCGGAGAAATTAAGATGGCCGATGTTACGCTGATAGTTCTCAATGAAAAGATTGAGAGCAGGTAAGAGGCCAGAGGGAGGGGTCCAGGTGAGGGAGAGTATTGGATACGTGTGAACGGGTCTGTGAAGCACGGGGAGGACTTCTGCCCTAAGAAGCGAGCATAGAGATGAAGGTGACGGAAGAAGGGCTCAATGTCATGCCGAGTCTGAAATTCATTGAGGTGAGGGTGTAAGGAGATAAACTGAGTCCTTTGTTGAGCACAGATCGTTTTCTCACCAAAATGGCCAATTGTGTACCTATACCTTTAGTACTCAGAAGAAAAGAGACTCTTGACCAGGCTTCTTTCAAAAAACTCAATGATTAATTTATTTTAAAAACAAAATTTCTTTTAACAAGTAGCAAGTACTGGTTAACATACAATTGTAATCGGGAAGTATATCTATCTCTTCCTAAAGAATTCCCCCAGCACATGCACAAACAAAGGACAAACAGATAGAGTCTCTCTACAGAGATAGGCTTTGGAGGATGGGCATTAGGGATAAAGTCCACAGGGTCTCTGCGGATCCTCTGCACCCTCCTCCACCTGGCTGAACTTGTTCTCTCACTGAACAATTTCTCCTTTAATGTGTCTCACTTCCTCCAAATAAAATATGTGTGGCTATGGGTGTTGTATGAAGTGTCTGCATGCCATTGTAATGTAAAGGTGCTTGGCATAGCAAGAGTTAACATGGGACTGGAGAATAGCCCCTCCCACGGTATGGTGCATCGAGTCACGTGGTAATAAACTGAGAACAGTCTTGACAGAACACTCTGGAACCAACCTGCATGGAAGTAACAGCACCATGTGTGACAGTAACCTGGGGTCTGTAAATAGTTAAAGGTTAACAATAAAAGGGTTCATATTTAAATATACAACCCTACAGGGTCTCATTAATGATCCACAGCAGCCGACACCATATTACAACATGGTTGGCTGTGGTGGGAGACCTAAAGATACCACATCAGGCAGCATTTTAAATGATGAACCAGGACAGTATCCCAAGGTATGAGAAACTAGAAACAGCTGAAGCCAAACTAGAGAGACGTGCACCTAAGGAGAAAAATTGAAGAAACAATTGAAGAAGCTTCGCTCGAGCCTTAGAAGTTGGGGAATCCACCAGAGCAAGACCTCTGGGTGATGCAGAGTAAAAAGAAAAAAATACCTGGTCAGATCACAAAGAAGGGTGAGCAAAAATACAAAAAACTGAAAGGCCCTGTGTAATGCAGAGTCAAAGAACCTGGGCAGTTAACAAGATGATGAGTAAAGTTACAAAAAAGGTGTACTTACATTATAGAATAGGTGGCAGTCCCAGGGCTCAGCAGATTGCAGCAGTGGTGGCCATGCTGCGGTGAAGTTAAAAATAAAGAAGCTAAATAAAAATTGGTTGGCAGAGTCAAAAGTTTAAGAATAAAAACTGGAGAGTAAAAAAATCTGCTGAAATGTTACCTGAAAAGAAAAACAAAAGGGCAGGCAGTGCAGAGGAGAAAAGTGCTGTTGCTTTAAGTGGAAAAAAAAAGGGCCCCAAATGGACCACAAGCCTGTCAAAACTCCCAAGAAAAGGACCTGCAGAGAAAAAAAAAGGAAAGAATCACAGAGGAAAATCAATATCCCTATATTGAAAGATTAGAGGTTCAAAAACAAAAGCAGCCATGGTCGCTGGAGAGCCCACCAAAACCAGAAAAAATGCAGGAAAGCCACAGCACTGAAAGACGACAGCTGCAGACAGCTCAAGTGGAAAACAAGGTACCTCACTGTCAGTCTTAAGAGGTAACAATTTAAAGCAGTAAATACAAGAGAAAAAAAGCAGTCATGGACAGTAAATTAGAAGAGCCAGGTACGTTTCTGCTATGGAAAGGGATAATCCAGACCCAAGAGTGAGAGTCTTGGAGAAGACAATCTTTTAGTTCATAGGAGAACCACAAAATAAAAAAAAGGAATCAGCAGAAGTACAAGTTGATAAGATTTTATTCATGTTTGGTTGATTTGTGTCACGAGGGGACATAAGTTCAAGGTGAAGGGCAGGAGGTTTAGGGGGTATGTGAGGAAAAACATTTTTACCCAGAGGGTGATGACGGTCTGGAATGCACTGCCTGTGAGGGTGGTGGAGAAGGGTTGCCTCACATCGTTTAAAAAGTACCTGGATGAGCACTTGCACATCATAACATTCAAGGCTATGGGCCAAGCGCTGGTAACTGGGATTAGGTAGGTAGGTTAGGTGTTTCTCACGTATCGGTGCAGACTCGATGGGCCAAAGGGCCTCTTCTGCACTGTGTGATTCTGTGATTTTCTGGTGAAGTACTACACAGCCAACGTATAGATCCATACTCGACAACATTTGATGAGATATTAAAATGCTTTGATAGGTATTTAAAACTCCCAATAAAGCGCCGGGGACAACAAAAGACCCCGGAGCTGAGGCAACAAAATGTCCCGGAACGGGGGCAACAAAAGACCCCAAAGCGAGGGAGACAGGTGGTAGTGCAGAGTGCACAGGTGGCTATGAATGAAGGAAAGCTATCTGAGGTAACTCAAAAGAAGCAAAACATGCAAAATGTAAAGGAAGCTGTTCTACAGGAAAATGTTTGCATCAGAGCTGAATTAGAATATTTGGCACACAAGATTCAAGCTGAGTATATACCTTTGAAAATGCACGATAAATGGAAGTCCTCAATGAACCATGCTGTTCCAAGATGTAAATAAACAAAATTTCAGAGATGACACAAAAAGTATCAGGAGGAAGTAACGACCTTCAATTCCACAGTTGACAAATCAAAGCAGGAGTTGGGAAAACACAACCAGATGTACAGCCAGGCAAAACAGCAGATAGAAAAGGCATGCAAAAAAATTGCAACCCTAAAAGGCTCCTTGAAGAATCAATATGTAGCCATGGAAAGACATGGGCAGCTACAGAGGATGTTGACTATTATTTCAGAAAAAGCTGTGATGGAATTATCGGTAGCAACAAAACGATGCACTGAGGCCAAGAAAGAGTTGGCAAGAGATCAACAACAAAACAAACAGTTGAAAGAGCAGTTGATTGTCCTTCAATATCAAATGAAAAAAGAATGCATTATCATTCAGCAACATGAAGAAATGAAGACCGTCTTCAACAGCAGAATGGAAGCACAGCAGAAGTAACTCGAGGAGACAATGCTGAATTACAGGAAAACTCAAGATGAAATAAGCGAGCTTCGCAAAGAAAAGGAAAACTTGTTGAACTACTCTCACAGACTACAAGAATCACTCTGGTCAAAGTTTATTCCTCTGGAACATTCCGAAGAGAAGTAAAATGAAGTTAAATTTGCTCTGAGCAAACCAAAGAGCGAGTTGGCAGAGAACACTCAGCAATGTTCAATATTCCAGGAGGAAGCCAAAAGCTACAAGAATCAAATGGAGATAACTAAGTGCCAGAAACACAGAGTACTTCTACCTTTCCTCCAAACATGACAGGCCGAGATGAAGAAGCAGTTAAATGCAAAAGAGGGGAAACTGAAAGGAAAAGCCGTTGAACTTTCTAAACTGAGTGGATACTGAAGCCGTGAGTAGCACAATTACAGAACTGAACCAAGTTAAGATTTGGCCGGAGACAGACCTGAAAACAGTGCATCCAAAATGAATTGCAAAGACAAATTTCTGTTGCAGACAGAGCAAGACAGAAATAAGATCAGAAAATGTAAATCCAACACTGAAGTGCAAGGAACTAGAAGAAGAAAGAGCACTGGATGTTTCAGACATACTGAGAAGCATTGGGCTGAATGAAAGGATTCATAAGTTTGCAAAATGGATTGAAAATAAAACAGCAAATAAATGTTTGGCTGTGATTGTGAAACAAGTAGAAATGAACACTCCATCTGTGAAACATCAAGGTCCAGCAAGAACATGGTGGACACCATGGAAAAAGAAAATTCGAGTCCACTATAGGAATGGATGGAGTACATATTCCTTTCAGATGGAACAGGACAAACCCAGTGTCCGAAAGAAACGGACGGGTTCTTAATAAAGAGAAATGCAACTCAAAGGAGTGCAAAAAGCGAATCAAATGGAGATAACCAAGTACCAGAAACACACCGTACTTCCACCATTCCTTCAAACGTGATAGACTGAGATGTGGAAGAACTGTCAAGTCTCAAGACTGGCTGAATTTATAAAGTCAGAGACTTGAGATGGGGAGCAGGGATAGCAAGTAAAGATTGCATTACAAATAGCTTCCTCTGTTGGAAAGGAAAGTTTTCTTTGGAGAAGAAAGGAGGATGTTGTATGGCATCCTTGCATGCCATTTTAATGTAAAGGTGCTCGGCAGAGCAAGGGTTAACATGGGACTGGAGAATAGCCCTGCCCATGGTATGATCTATAGAGTAAAATGGTAATAGGCTAAGAACACAGTCTAGTGAAGACACTCTGGAACCAGCTTGTATGGAGGTAACAGCACCATGCATGACAGTAACCTGGGATCTGTAAATAGTTAAAGACTAACAATAAAGGGTTCATGTTTAAATATATTAAGTCTCAAGATCTCTTCAATGAGCTAAAACAGCGACACCATATTACAACAATGGGTACCTGGATGAGCCCTAGTTATGCCTATCTCTTTATGGGGAATGTGGAACATTCCTTGTTCCAGCTCTACTCAGGATCCCTCCCTGAACTCTTTTGTTCAGTACATCAATGGCAATATTGGTGCCGCTTTCTACTCTCTTCCAGAACGGGAAAAAAATCATGTATTTTGCTTCCAATTTCCACCCTTCTCTCTTCTTCACATGGTCCATCTCCAACATTTCCCTTCCCCTTCCTTGACTTCTGTGACTCCATTCCTGGGGATACTATTCATTACAAGCCCTCCGATTCCCACAGTTACCTTGACTATACTTACTTATACCCTGCTTACTGTAAGGTCTCCATTCCATTCTCAGTTTCTCCATGACACTCTGGTCCATGTCTGTATCATCCCCAAAGTTACTAACGTCCAAGCCGATTGGTGAAGCTGAAACCGAGACACAGATCTTTTTCTCTATCAAGAGAGTTTACTGATTTGTTCAGTCGCATAGCTCTCCTCCCTTCTACCCAGTGTCCCAGCTATCCCCTATTTATATGTGCTCAAAGACAACTGTACCAATCACCTGTTTCTCCTGACCTTCATGACATTAACACATTTTAAACTAATTAACAAGACATTAACACCCAACACTCTCCCATGCAATCACAGGGTGTGTAAAATCTGCCACTTTACCTTATCTCTCCCCAAGCACTGCTTCCAGGTGAAGAAGCATTTTACATGTACTTTTCAATTTAGTAGAATGTGTTCACTGCTCACAACGCAGTCTCCTCTAAATTGTGGAGATCAAACACAGACTGGGTGACTGCTTTGCAGAACACCTCTGCTCAGTCCTCAAGCATGACCCCAACCATCCAGGTGGTTGCCATTTCAATTTAATTCAACTCACCACCTGCAGCCTTGGCAATTCTGGTGCTTATTTCAGCATCAAGGGACAGGTTGCTGGTAATTGTTGATTCAAGGTATGTGAAGCTGTCGACAACCTCCAGAATGAGATTGTCAACATTGATGAAAGGTGGAGTCCCTACGTCCTGGCCCATAACCTTGGAGTTATAGGTGCACATCAAACTCCTTGCAGACCCAGTAGAACCGATCTACAAGCTATTGTTCATATTTCTGTCCTCAGCCTGCAACAATGTTTCAGTGAAGTACAACAGAAGTTGGAGGAATAGCATCTCATCTTCTGATTAGGCAATTTATAGCCCTCTGGACTCAACATTGAATTTAACAACTTCAGACCATGAACTCTGTCCTCCTTGTTGATTTTTGTTTTCCCCAAGTGCCAGTCTGTATCTTGTTTTCACACTTTTTGCCTTCAGACAATGCTGACCTTTATTTTTCTATTAACACCCACCCTGGGCCAATGCTTTGTTTCTTTACTATTACCATTCCCTTTGCCTTCTGTTCCATGTTATCTTTGTTATTTAATCTCCCCCATCCTCTAACCTATCCTTGACCTTCCCTTTTGCTCCACCTGCTCCCCTCCCTTTTTCAACAGTATAAAACCCATCACATTTCTAGCTCTCAGTTCCCAAAGAGGAGTCATATTGCACTTGAAACATTTAACTCTGTTTTTCTCTCCACAGATGCTGCCAGACCTGCTGAGTTTTCCCAACACTTTGTTTTTATCCCACAAATAGTAAACTGGATAAATGACCAGATCATTTGTTTATTAGTGATGATGGTGGTTATGGAATAAATGTGGCAATTGGTAGAACTGCCCTGATTTTTTTTTACATTATGTCATGGGATCTTTTAAGTTCTCTAGCTTTGGCAGATGGAGTTTTGATTTAGGTCTCAACAGTACTGTACTAGTGTTAGTCCAGATTATGTGGCTTAAACCTACAAACTTGATTCAGAGGTAGATGTGTTACTATTAAGCCAAGACTGGCACCTTGAGAGTTCACTAAAGATTAATAAGAATGAATCCAGGAATAATGCCTCCAAATTCTGCAGAGAATCAGAACTAAACCTTCTTACATTAGAGAACAGAAGATTCAGAAAGGATATGATAGAGATCTCTTAAATGGTGAAAGCTCTGTGTAATATAATACAATTTTTTAAAAAAATCATTCACGAGATGTGAGCATCGCTGGCAAGGCCAGCATTTGTTGCTCATCCCTATTTACCTTTGAATAGCTGAAATCCACATGGTGTAGATACACCCATAGTGCTGTAAGGGAGTGCCAGGTATTTGACCCGGCCACAGTGAAAGAATGGCAATATTGTTCTAAGTCAGGATGGTGTGTGGCTTGAAAGAGAACTTGAAGATGGTGGTGCTCCAATGTTGTTCTGCCGTCCTTCTTGTTCTAGGTGGTTGAGATCATGGGTGTGGGAGATGCTGTTGAAGGAGGCTTGGCGATTTTCTGCAGTGCACCATGTAGACGGTACACACTGCTGCCAGTGTGCACTGTGGTGGAAGTGCATGTATACGATGGTGTATGGGATGGTGATCATGTGGGCTGCTTTGACCAGGATGGTGTTAAGCTTCTTCAGTGTTGTTGGAGCTGCATTCATCGAAACAAGTGGGGAGTACGATGAAAGGTGGAGTCTCTACGTCTTGGCCCATAACCTGGGAGTTATTAGGTGCTCATTGTCAGTCAAAACTCCTTGCAGACCTGGGATAACCAATCTACAAGCTATTGTTCACATTTCTGTCCTCAGCCTGCTACAATGTTACAGTGAAGTGCAACAAAAGTTGGAGGAATAGCACCTCATCTTCTGATTAGGCAATTTACAGCCCTCTGGACTCAACATTTAATTTAACAAGTTCAACAACATCGCACTCCTGACTTGTGCCTTGTAGATGGTGGAGAGGTTTTGGGGAGTCAGGTGGTGAGTTACTCACCACAGAATTCCTAGCCTCTGACCTGCTCTTTTAGACACAGTATTTATTTGGCTGTCCAGTTCAGTTTCTGGTCACTGGTGGCCCCCAGGATATTGATGGTGGGGAATTCAGTGACGGTAATGGTGTAGTATCTTCACTCATTGGCCCCTCGTTTTTAGGTATGCCTGGTGCTGCACCTGGCATCCTCTCCTACATTCCTTATCGAACCAGAGGAGATGGTTCAATTCTCTCTTGTTGGAGGAGGTCATTGCCTGGTACTTGTGTGGTGTGAATGCTACTTGGTACTGATCAGCCCAAGTCTGAATGTTGTCCAAGTTTTGCTGCATGCAGCATGGACTGTTTCAATATCTGAGGAATCGCAAATAGCACTGAACACTAACTTTCAACATACATCGCCATTTCTGACCTTATAATGGAGGTGATCGATGAGGCAGCTGAACCTAGGATACAGCCCTGAGGAACTACTGCAGAGATGTTATGGGACTGACAACCATCTTCTTTTGCACTAGTTATGACTCCAGCCTGTGGCTAGATTACACCAGCCCACCACCGATTACCATTGACTTCAATCCTGCCAGGGCTCCATGATACCACAGTTGGTCAAATGCTGCCTTGATTTCAAGGGCAGTCACTCTCACCTCACCTTCTGGAATTCAGCTCTTTTGTCCATGTTTGGACCAAGCCTGTAATGAGGTCTGGTGCAGAGTGGCCCTGGCAAAAACCAAACCAATCGATGAGCACGTCATGGCTTGATAGCACTGTCAACAACACCTTCCTTTGCTAGTGATTGAGCGTAAAATGATTGCAGCAAAAATTGGCCAAATTGGATTTGTCCTGCTTTTTGTGGATTGGACATATCTGGACAGTTTTTCATATTGTCGGGTAGATGCCAGTGTTGTCGTTGTACTGGAACATCTTGGCTAATTCTGAAGCACAAGTCTACAGTACTACCTCTGGGATGTTGTCAGGGCCCATAGCCTTTGCTGCATTCGGTGCCTTCAGCTGTTTCTTGATATCACGTGGAGTGAATCAAATTGGCTGAAGACTGGCATCCATGATGCTGAGGACCTCAGGAGGAGGCCAAGATAGATCACCCATTCTGGCTGAAGATGGTTGCACATGTTTCTGCCTTATCTTTTGCACTGATGTGCTGGATTCTGCTTTAGTTAAGGGTGGGAAAATTTGTGGAGCTTCCTTCTTTGGGTGTTTGTTTAATTCTCCACCACTATTCACGATTGGATGTTGTGGGAATGCAGAGCTTGATCCAGTCCGTTGGTTGTGGGGTCACTTTGCTCTATCACATGTTGCTTCCACTGATCGGAATGCATTTAGTTCTGTGTTGTAACTTCACTAGGTTGGCACCTCATTTTTAGGTATGCCTGTTGCTACTCTTGGCATGCGCTCCTACCGTCCTCATTGAGCCAAGGTTTATCCAATTCTGGCTTTGAAAGCAAAATTAGTAAGCAAGAGCAAAATACCTTCAAACCTGAAGGGAGACATGACATTAAGAAATTGTCTGCTCAAGATGTCCAAATAAGTTAAAGGCATATCAAGTAACCTTTAAAATGATGGATAAATGGAAATGCACTTGGTACATAAAAGTACATTAAGAGAGGGAGATGATAAAACACAGAAAAATGATTGCTTTTGAGGTTATGAGACAATAGAAATATTATACCAAGAACAGCATACATAAAGGACATATATCATACAGAATGTTTGGTTACATAATCACAATTCACTGCTGTTTATTTACCTTTGAGAAATAGGGAGAAATTTTCTTCAAAAATTGAGAAAATTAATTGGAACTTTGGAAGGGGCAAAGCTTGCTGAGGCTAAACAGTGTTTCCTTGTTCCACGCTTTATGTTTTTGTATAGACCTCCAAATTCCTGATCTCTCTTAGCAGATTCAGGCAGCAGTCAAGGTGTTACAATGGGTTTTAGCATACCCTATCTAGGTAAAAGAAATCTAGCCATGGTTCCCATCACTGGCCTCTCCAAGACGGTGCATAATATATATCTTGGCCAACTTTGAGCTCGACTCTGCTGCTTTCCATCCAATGGTTGAATAACCAGTCAACATTCATCATTTGGATTCACATGAGTAGATACTTGAGGAGGAATCAGATGGTTGCCAGTCCCAGCTAATTGTCCTCATTCAAACAGGAGAGAAAATTTGAGAAAGAGATTAATTTATGTCAAATGTACAAAATCCTTACGTGCCCAGTATGTGTAAATACCTCAACAAAATAAAATTGGAAGGTACTTTACACATCACTTGCACACATTCCAAAGTTATCTACTGCAAACAAAAACAAAGCCCTCTGAATAGCTCAGAGAGTGAAAATTAGTAGAGGCATATTAAAATAATCTGACAATAGTCCAGGGTTACAAAATTGATGTTTCACCAGAAATCTTAACTTTAAATCCTTAACTTCAAATAATAAGTTGAAATGAGCAGGAGCTGTTCTGCTTCATCAAGTTCAAGTTAGTGAAGGCTACAGGAAGAAAGATATTACCATGCGAATTCAACATGAACAAGGCTCTTATGCAGCACTGGTACACAGATGCCCTTCCTCAAGGCAGGTTTCAATGTAGTCTGAAAACCAAATGGCTTAAAGTTGGACTCATATTATAATAGGGATACTGAGGCTTTGCAAAGGATTACTGGAATGAGGAAATGCAAACACTTTTGAAATATTTGGAAAATTTGAGTTATTTTCATTTCAACAGTTTACAAAGTGATATGGTAGTATTGTTCAGAATTCTGAAAAGGTCAAGTATTTCTATGCGTATTTCTTTCAATTTCAGGATTGAGGAAGAGCCTTACTCCCAAAATATTAGATCCCTTTTCGCTTCACAGATGCTGACTGGCCTACTGTGTACCTGCTGACATGGAGGATAAAACGTTAACACTCACTGGTTGGGCTGAATTACCAATTTCTGTGTTGTAACTTCTATGTACTTTTATTAGACATTAAGCTCATGGTCTGGGTACTGATGACAAAAACAGCAGGACAAGCAGCCAGCAACATTAAAATCTAATGACAAGTCACAAAGTATGTGATAGATATTTATCTCAAATCTCAAGAACTGCCTGGTGTGTATAATTATGAAAACAAATCCATTCCAGAGTCCACAGCTATACAACAGTGGGTCAAGCACTGCTACCTGACTAATGAGGTGAGCTTCTAGGACTTTGTGCAAAGGAATATTCAAGATGCAATCTAGCTCTACATGAATTTCTACCATGTACTTCTGGCAAGCGAGCCACCCTAAGCAGGAGTGCAAATTTGGAAAATTACCCCATTACAAATACAAGCATCCTGCGCAAATCCCTGCAGTTAAGCCCAGCTTGACAAAGGATAAAGTCAGAAGAGGCAGGCACACTCTAAGTTGATAATGCTGAGCCAACAGCTTGGGGTCACTGTCCAAATGAATAGCAAATAAATATTCTAAACTCCAATTGGGATGCTTGCTTAGGGCCAACATAGGGTAGAATTCCTGTGATTGTGAAATATTGAAAAAGGACCCCTTCTCCTTCCTTTTACAGTCTGCTAAAATGTTCCACGCTATTCCTAAGTGTAGCAAGTTAGTTAAATGATCAAATCTTATAAAGGCAGAAACTACTGACAAAATCTAGAAGATGCCGCTCTGTGACCACTCTGATCCAATTATTTGCAGAAAGCTCCTCCACTTGGCTTGACACAATGTAAATTACCATCATTTTGCTATGATTCATGGTGAATTGGGCAAGTGTTACAACTTCTAGGTGGAAGCACCAGGATGACCTGACTTTTACAAAAAATATCCTGCAGGCCCTGGTCTTTTCTGCTGTGCCATCCACCCGAACCTGGATGGAAATGAGGGCCAGAAACGTTGCACTCTTTTCTAGCACCCACAGAAGCAATCTCAAAGCCAGTGTCCAGATGATTACAAGCAAAGTGCCAACAGCACCATAGCCACAACCTGGGTTCAATGCAGAAAGTTTAATGGCCTCAAGAGAAACAAGGACAAATACACCTCTTCATTTCTCCACCTCTCTCACCAGCATCTTACAATCTTATCACTACCACTGTCAACTATTACTTTCCCTCCATCATATCCTTCCACCTCTTGATCATTCCAAACATATTCACCACTTGCTTTACTCTCTTCACATCACAGACAAACACCATTCCTTGTCACTTGAACAGTCACCAGCTTTTGCCACTGTAATTTCCTACATTACAACAGTGTCAATCCTTCATAAGTATGTGATTGGTTTTAAAGTGTTTTTGGACGTCCCGAGGTCATTAAAGGTGCTAGATAAATGAAAGTCTTTTTTCTAAAAGCAAATTTAATTAAGGCCCTAAAATACTTCAAGCAGTTACAATCTCTAAATTACTTGGTTCCCACTAGCCCATAAGACTTGGCTTCAAAAATGTAATTTAGCTCCTTACCATTTTGTGATTATCCGTCAGATAAAATGATTACTGCAATGTTGATGACTGTAGACTCAAATTAATTCCCACTCAAGTATCAGCATTTTATATAGTGAAGTAAACAAGTGCCAACAAGGTGCTTAAAATTAATTCCAAAAAGTTTCATGAAAAGAAATTCATGCAGAAATTGTAAACATTTCAAGATACTATGCCCTGTATTGGCAGAGGAGAACTTATCTTTTACATTTGGACAATTGGATTATGTTGCTCTGAGCATTTAATTAGATACAGAAATCTAAACCGTGCAATCATACAACTGTGAATTTCACAAATCTACTGGCAGGTTAAATTGTTACAGGGTATATTGACCTTAACATTCAGTAGAGTCACTGTAGCTTATTTTTAAGTACTTCATGTACTGTAGATAAAAATTAAGCAAGAACACTATGCTCCTGTTACATGCCAAAAGTGTGTAAAAATTAGTTTGTTATTATTAACTACTTTTAGACTAATAGCCAGGACATTCAGATTTTTTTTACAAACCCCACAATTAACTTTCAAAATACTCAGTTTCTGATATGTATTAAAGGTAAATGTAAGCACTGACAGAAATGATGGATATCTTTGAGATTTCTTAGTAGACTACTAAAATCTAACGTAAATATGAATGTGAAGTTAATGAGTCAGAATAAAGGCAGAAAATTCTGGAGATACTCAGTAGGTCAGGCAGCATCTGTGGAGAGAGAAACAGTTAGCTTTCCAGGCCGATGACCTGTCTGATGTTGCAGGCAGTCTGATGATTATACACCCAAACAAGTTCTATAGAAATTCAGTAACAAGTAATAGAGTCTTCCTACTGCTCAAACTGAATTATGATCCCTGATCACACATCTTCAATAGTGGATACTGGTTTCC
Source organism: Cetorhinus maximus (assembly GCF_964194155.1). Classification (NCBI taxonomy): domain Eukaryota; kingdom Metazoa; phylum Chordata; class Chondrichthyes; order Lamniformes; family Cetorhinidae; genus Cetorhinus; species Cetorhinus maximus. Next base: position 46,935,167 of record NC_135894.1, read on the forward strand.
CAAAGGAAACCTCATCCTTATATGGCTAGTCATAGTCCTGCTCAGGGATGTTACAGCCTCAAAGAAGCACAGCAAAACTGGACAAGGATGACTCCTAAGTGTGAAGACATGAAGGACATGATTCAATCACTGGTACATGTTCTGGAAATGCTCAGACGCTAGAGAATATTTAACATAGTGTGAGACGTTAGAAATTTTGTGTTAGTCAATAATTTTTCAAACTAATAACCAGCAAGCTTAGAGTGTTTATGGTAGAAAAATGCTCCCAAGGGGCTTCACAGGTGTGTAATGATAAAAAAGAAGCCAAAGAAGGGCATTATAAGCGGTGAACAAAATTTTGTTCAAACAGGGTCTTAAAAGGAAAAGGGAAAGATAGAGAAGCAGAGTGTTTTCAGGAAGGAATTTCAGACCATATGGCCCAAGTGAACTGAAGACTCCGCTGCCATTAGTGAGGTTAAGGGAATGGGAATACACGAGGGGCATCAGAGGAACAAAGATATCAGGGAGGCGAGAGGTTGTAGTGCTGTAGGAGGGTAACAGGGAAGGGCAAGGTCATGAGGGATTTAAACACAAGTATAAGAATTTTAAATAAAAACAAACTTCAGGAAATACATAGCAGGTCTGGTAGGTTAAAGATGTGACAGGCTTATAACAAATATAGAGGCAGGAAAGAGAGGTGGGGGGGGGAGGGGAAGAGGATAATAGGATAAAAGTGAAGGTCGATAATAGGGTGGTATTTCCAACATTTTATGTTTCAGATTTCCAGCATCCACAGTAATTTGATTTTGTATAAGAATTCAACATTTGAGTTACTGAAAGATCAGGAGAGGGGTAATGGGCAAGCAAAATCTGGCGCAGGATAGGATTATGGACTGCAGTGCTTTGGATGAAGTGAAGTTTACAAAGTGTGTGTTATATTGTTCAATTAATACAATATGATTTAGGAATTGTATGTTCATGCATATGTATACATATGTATCCAGAGTACCCCACCATGCACTACCAGTTAGGTAGCAGAGCAACAATGTACCAACAGCATATGGAGAGTTTGCAAGAAATCTGTTTGATGAACTCCATCCAGCATTTGTGTCTAAAATGTGGCTGGACCAGATCTTCCTGTCAGTGGCAGAGCAGGTGCCGGATCTGTTGCTGACTGCGATTTAAACCACCCACTCACTGGAGTTTCTGCACCTTCTTGTCTTGACTCTAGCAGGGATCCTGTGAAGAACAGAGTTGGGAGGCCAAGTGGTGAGTGCAATTCCAGTGAAGCCTTGCCCCTACACTTTGCCATGAACTAAAGCTACGTCCCTTAAAGTCTATCTTCAGTCCATTGACTTGGAGTTGTGACCCCAACAATGCACCTCACCTCCAACAGTGCCCGCCCCTCCGTCACCCCCACCAACAGTTCTCACAACATCTTTCAAGACCCCAGACAGTGTTCACCGCCCCCCCCCACCTTCCAACAGGGCTCACTGTGCCCCCCCCCTCCCCTCCCCCGACAGGGCTCAACCCCCTGCCAGTGCTCACCGCCCTCCCTCACATCCCGGCAGTGTTCACCTCCCTCACACTCCGACAGTGCTCAAACCCCAACAGTGCTCACCATCCTCCCTCACGCCCCTGACGGTACTCACCCCTCCCTCAACTCCACAAGTGTTAAGCACCAATGATGCTTAACCCCCTCCCTCAACTCCACAAGTGCTCAACCCTCACCCCACACCAACAATGTTCACCCCCCCCTCACAGTGCTCAGCTCCCTGGACAGCGCCCTCACCCACTCCCCTCACCCCTCCACCCTCATCAGTGCTCATCTCCACAACAATACTCACGCCCCTCCCTCCCTACCTCCTGGCTCACCTTCCCCCCTTCTCACTCTGAACACTCCCAGCTCAATCTACACCCCACCTTACCCTGAAGAATGTTTATTAATCCCTCTCCACGCACTCCCCAACAATGCTGACTCTCCCAACATTGGCCAGACAACAGCCAGGGATTCCAAAAGGCGAGTCAGGAGAGGGGAGTGAACATTGCCGGGGCAGAGGTGGGTGTGAGCATTGCCGCGAGGGGTAGGTGAATATAGTCAGTGGATAGGGGGGGAGGTGTCAACGTTGCTGGATGGAGGGGTGAGCAATTTCCAGGTGGAGGTTAGCATTGTCAGCGGGATGGGGGCTTAGCATCATCAGGTTGGAGGGAGAGGGGGATAACCATCACTGAGAGAGGTGACAGCATCCTCCGAGGGAGTGGGGTGTGGCAGCCGGTAAGCTGTATCAAGGTTGCCCATTGCTGTGGTGGTGTGGTTTGACATCCAGCTCACTTACTTCAAGCTGCTCCTCAGCAGGCTTCACATCTGCTAGGGAAAGTTCTAAGCAAATCTGTGTAAAAACCAGCGTAAGTATAGGGCAAACAGCACAGGTCTCCATGGATCTGGCCAACTGATCCTACTGTCATAGGGAATCATGCAGAAGTCCGTGCAGGATAGGGGAGATGGTGGCATAGTGGTAATATAACTGGACTAATAATCCAGAGGCCCAGCTAATGCTCGGTGAACATGGATTCAAAGCCCACCACGTCAGTTGGTGGAATTTAAATTCAATTAATAAATCTGGAATGGAAAGTAGTCTCTGTAATGGTAACCATGAAACTATCATCGATTGTAGTAAAAACACATCTGGCTCACCAATGTCCTTCAGGGAAGGAAATGTGCTGACCTTACCTGGTCTGACCTACATGTGAGTCTAGACCCACAGCAATGTGGTTGACTCTTAACTGCTCTCAAAAACAATTAGGGATTGGCAGCAAACGCTGGCCTTGTCAGCAAGGCCCATATCCCATGAACAAATTAAAAAACCCTGGCAATTGGAAATTTACATGTCCTGTGTAAGTACTATGCATGTGTGCCTCAGGGTCCCTAGGCGCATCAGCAATTTAAATTGGGTCATTCGCCGCTCCCCATATTGGAAGATTCAGGCTATTATTTTGTACTTCTGAGAGTCACAAGGCATAACATAGCAGCAGCAGGTCTCCATAGTAAAATGCAAGCATTATAAACAAAATAAATGTTGAATTACATTGATAAAAATCAACCTGAATTAGTGCCAGACAGACACAGAAAAAACTGAGTGAATCATGCAACATGGCTGCCAGTACAGCAATGAACATGCAGCTCCAGCTCAGTATGAATTAGGAGGCTGATGAAGTTCCAGAGGCATGAGAAGTTTAAACAAAGGGGAAATTGACAGTGATTTTCTAAAAGGCACTAATGAAGAGGGAATACTGTTATATTATTGTTGTAATGTTACATTGTTGTATTATTCCAATATGATCTAGGAACTATATGTTCATGTGTATTGCAATGACTCTTGTTCTTTGGAGAAAATCCTATATTTTCTTTTGGGAATGTCCCTTTAATTCCAAAGTGAATCTGGGGAGTATTCTGAAAAGGGTGGAATTAGACTTTGTGGCAAGCATTTTAGTTTTGAGAAATGACCATGTGGACAGAGGTTGCTATGGGGATGGAAATAAAGAAAAGGGTAAAATGACAGCTAATTGGGAGATAAAATTACAGCTGGTCTCCGAACCTGCAGTTCAGAGCACATCCTGGTGAAAAAGCAAGAAGACTCTGAGAATAGGGCAGGGAGAGCAAGGATTGTGGATCGAACAACCTCCCCATTGTTGTTGCTTTAGTTTTGCCAGAACCAACCACACTGTTTAAAGAGGGTTAGGGAAGGTAGTTTCTGGGTATTTTGTGCCATCAAACTGTTGAGAGCCTAGCTGGGGAGGTTCTGCAGGGATGTGCTGTTTGGATGTCAGCGGTATCCGGGAAATTCAGATAGAATACAGCTGCAGGTGAAAACAGCTGATTGGCCAAATCCATTGAGTGGCAAGTGAGGGATCTTATGTATCAGAGGCAGAGTTAGAATGTGAGATTGCACGTGCTGCCATATTTATATAGGAAGTGATGCGAGCGCTTGTAACTACATGAGCCTTATCTGTTATATCAACTATTTAGGCGAAACTTACTTTTTCATTTGAAGTATTATTTTCCTATTAATTAATGTTTGAAGTATGTTGATTTTGGTTTGATTGTTACAATAAAGTTTTAATAAGTGCAATCCTGTCCATTAGTTTTCTATCCATTAGCTTTTAAAAAGAAAGGAATCCCCACAATGCCATCGGTCCCTACGAAGATCGTAACAAAATGTATACCCAAGTATCCAGAGTGTCACGTCACTTACTACTGCATGGCAGTTGGGTATATCGAATTAACAACGTATCAGGTCTCAAGAGAGAGGTTTGATGAAGCTCCTACATTTGAGTCTAAAAGTGTGATTACTTTGAACTTCAGTGCACCACAAGCCACAACATGGTGGCAGCAGGTATTTGTGAGTAAAACCCAAGCATTATAAAAAATAAATGCTGAATTAGATTGAGAAAAAACAACCCAAGTTGGTGCCACAAGAGAGGAAATAAGCGTTGAGTGAATCGAGCAAAAACAAACTGGCTGCAGCCACAGCAACGCACGCACAGCTCGAGCTCAGGATGAATTGGGAGGCTGATGATGTTGTAGAGGCATTTGAGGCGATTAAACAAAAAAGTGCATATTGACTTTCAGTAGTTTTCCAAAAGACACAAGCAAAGGGGAAAGGGTCAGTTACATCCTTTTGTGGGCAGGAGAGAAAGTATTAGATCTGACTATTGCTTGGGAGATCAATGAGACCGACAATAATATCCCAAACAAACATTTTAAGAAATTCAGTACACATCTCCAGCCAGAGTCAAACCATCCAATCTACCAATATGAATTTTAAAGCCCGAGACAGGAAACAGGTGAGCCTGTAGACAATTTCTTAACGAGATTGCGAAATATAGCCAGAAAATGTAAACTCAAAAGAAAGGAATGAAACACTGGTAGATCAGCTCATGTGGGGGTCTGCACACCCTGATGTACAAAAAGCTCTGACTGGACAGGACAAGCTCCTGCTCACAACATCAGAGGCTGTTGACACTGCCAGTGCACATGAATTCACGAGTTGACAGATGAAGATGCTGACTACCCAATAGCTAGACTTCAGTTAAGTCAAGGGAATGACAGCAGGATTGGTGCAGTGAGGCAGCAATGAAAGAATGTACACCAGACAGAGAGAAAGAAATGCAAGAGTTGTGGATGACCATGAGTTCATGGACAGAAAGAAATGTCCCACATGTGGATCAAACTGGAGAGCTTGTGGGAAGCCCAATCCCTGGGAAAAGAAATTTAAATAGAAAATGCTAGGACAACTCAACTGATAGCATCTGTGGAGAGAGAAACAGAGTTAACATTTCAAGCCCAATTTGACCTTTATTCTGCTTTTAACACATTCTGCTATTTTGCTTTCAGACAGTGCTGACCTAACTTCTGCTATTAATACCTACTCTGGACCAATGCTTTGTGTTTATCATTGACACTCCCTTTGTCTTCTGTTCCATGGCATTTTTGTTATTTAATCTCCCCTGCCTTCTAACGTATCCCTGAACTTCCCTTTTTCTCCACCTGCCTCTCCCTCATTTTTCAACAGCATGAAACCCCTCACATTCCTACATCTCTTCAGTTCCGTAGAAGTCATATTGGGCTTGAAGCATTAAGCCTGTTTCTGTCTCCACAGATGCTACCAGACTGGCTGAGTTTTTCCAGCACTTTCTGCTTTTATTTCAATCTCCAGCATTCGCAGTATTTTGTTCTTATATCACTGGAAAAGGTGTGCAGAACAATGAAAGAAGATGGTAAATGAGTTACCAGAGACAGAGCAGCAGGGCAAAGAAGAAGGAAAAGAAACCAGAACATCCATACCCTGGAAGATGACAGTGAGTTTGAGGATACAATAGGTAAAGGAACCATACAACTGCATGATATGCTAGGATGCGACAGTTCCCAAAGAAAATAAATTAACACAACCATTCAGATCAGGAAGGTGAGAATTAAGCCCACAACCATAAATCTGAAGCTTGATACTGGAGCAGAGTAACATCACCCCACTCGGACAATACCAGAAGATCTTTCCTGAAAATTTGAAAGTGGGTGTCAAAGGAAAGGTGGCCTGAAACCAAGCAACATCATATTGATGGCATAAGGTGGAACAGAGATTTAACAGCTGGGAACAACCCAAACTGCATGTTCTACATCACTGAACAGATAGTCCTGCTATCCTGGAGTTCAGCGGTTGCAAAGAGCTGAAGCTTCTCTCAGTAAACCACGAGATAAAGGAGGTGACACTGCACGTTGAAGGTAGCTGAAGATCAGAAGCGGAAAAGATCTGGTACAAATGTATCCAGAGTGTTTGATAAGATGGTTGGTTGCTTTGAACATTTTGAGTATCACATCACTATGGACCTAGAGAAGAAACCAGTGATGTATCACTCTCATAAATTACTTCGGACAATAGAACTAAAAGAAACTTGAAAAGGAGTTCAAAGAACTGGAAGAAAAGAAACTGATCACCAGGGTCACAGCCCCACAAATTGGGAAAATTCCATCATAGTGAGGAAGAAGCCAAATGGATGGCTAAGAATTTTCCTGGATCCCAAAGATCTTAATCAAGCAATACAGAGGAATCACGACCACACACTGAAAGATATCAACAGGGACAAATGTTTTCAGAAAGCTTGATGTCAGAAATGGCTACTGGGATGTGAAATTTGACGAGGAATTCGCTGTTGACAACAGTCAATACACTCTTCGGACAATACAAATTCCTGCATCTACCTTTTTTACCTTAAAGTGAGTCAGGATATGTTTCAGCAGAAAGTAGATGAGACATACAGATTATATAAGAGAGCATTTGGCATAGCTGATGATATCTAGGTCTATGGTGTGGATGAAAAAGATCATGACTATGATCTACATGAAACCATGGAGAGAACCAGGAAAAGTAGGACCAAGCAAAATGCAGACAAATGCACTGTGAAGCTGTCAGAATGCCAGATCTTCGGAATGGTGCACACACCTGATGGAGCCCAGCTGAGTTCTGAAAAAGTCTGAGATGGAAGCTCCATTAGACAAGAAAGAGCTGAGAAGTTTCCTTGGCTTGATTCAGTAAGACATTTTCATACCTCACATGTCAAAACACACAGTAAACCTACGAGAGCTGATAAGAGATGTTCAAGACTGAAATTAAATCACCTACAGAGCTACTCAATGGCACAAAGTACAAGAACACTTTGCCAAGCAAGGAGGTGACAACTGACTTCAACAAACTTGCCAAATCATTGCTTCAGTTGTTGAGAGGACAAACTGTTAATGTGCAGGATCCAATCATGAATTCCTGGAGCTCAACAAAAGTTGCTGGTGAAACTGAGACTCCAAGGTCATAAATCATTGAGACTGAAACGGGTAAGCTAATGAGAAAGAACAAAGTCCAGATTCGACCTACATCAGAGCTGGAAAAGGAGAAAAAGACATCAACATCAACACTAAGAACATCGCTAACAAGCGAGACAACATCAACATCAACAGCATCATCAACAAAGGGTGCAACATCAAAAATATCACCAGCAAGTGACACAACATCAGCAACAACTTGCACAACAGTGCCAGTGCAGCATGCCAATTCTTTACAATCTGGTGACTACCAAATTCACGAAATGGGGATGAAACATCTCATCAACGAAGCAATGCAGTGAGTAATGTTTTTTGAGACTGAAGAAAACCTTTAGTAATTTTTAAATAGCTTTTTAAGGAACAATATATTTTCTCCACGCCAATGCTTTTGTCAGTCTGTGGGAACAATTCCGGACACGAATTCCCAATTTTGTTACGACCAGGGGAGAAGGGTGCACTGGCACTCCTCTGTTCAACCTCCTTGGTTGGTTGGCTGGCATCTTTTGTTCACAGCTTAAATAGTTAAAAACACACTGAACTGGAAAAAGCATATCCTTGTGAAAAAGAAGCTTAAACCTTTGTTGTGAGCAACCAAGTTCCAATTCCAGTTCCAACTTCCACCAACATAAAGCTTTATGAAATAATTCTTCTTGAGGAGTTCAAACCTCCACACTCTTCACACTATGTACTCACACAGGGGGACAGAGAGTAACATTAGCCAGGCCTTCAGCAACCCTGGCTGATGATTATCAGGTTGTCTATAAATCCGCATTCCAATCGAAACCCTTCCCTAGTCACTCCTAACCAACTAAGAAGGATAGAAAATGGGGGAGTGACAGGAAACTGAGCACCCATGGGAGAGAAGGGACAATTGGAAACACAGGGGGTTCTCCTCAGGCCAGAAAGGGTGGTGCTGAGAAGAGAAATTAGGCCAGGAACCCTTTGTGTTTTAACTGCCGCAAGGCAGGACATCTCCGTGCTGACTGAAGGTTAGAGGAAAAGCCTGTGGGATTTGTTGGGGCATACAAACCCCCTGCAGAAAAATGGGAGTCAGAGAGCATAGCAGGTCAGTCTATGGCTCTGACTACAGCAGCAAATCCCTGTAGACGCAGTACTGAGAGTGTGGGTGAACGTAAAAGTATCCCTGAGTGTTACAAGGATTTTGTAACAGAAGAAAGATTGACCACATTTCCCCAGAGCGAGGAGAGTAAGCCTATAGTGCTACTGAGGGATACAGGGGCCAGCCAAACTCTACTGCTGGGAAAAGCCATGATCTTCCCACCAGAGTGTGCAGTAAGTGCGAAGGTGTTGGTAAAGAGTATTGAAAGAGGGCACAGGCCCATCCCCTTATACAGGTGCACCTGGAGTGCAACCATGTGTCTGGACCAGTGACCGTGGAAGTCGTCTCCAGTTTGCCTGCGGACAGGGTTAACCTGCTCCTTGGCAATGATCTGGTGGGATCAAAAGTGATAGCATCCACAGTAGTCTCAGAGAAGCCGACCGAGATGAGGGAGACAGAACAGCTACAGAAGAAAGTACCTGGCATTTTCACTGATTGTGTGGTAATCCAGGCTATGACCAGACAAACTCCATCAGAAGAGACTGAAGTGACACTACAGACAGCTGATCTTATTTCTGATACCTGTGTAAATGTGGGCCTGATTGCATGAAGGACGAATGCTTGACTTTGGGCAGAATTTTGCGACAGCGGGATTTTACTTTCCCGCTGTGGTCAATGGGATTTATAACGGCCTGCCGCATTTTACGGTCCTGTCCCCGCCAAAACGGGGCCGTAAAATTCTGCCCTTTGTGTTTTTAATCTTTTTTCCAGCTTTAGTGGATAATAAATTTGCTCTTTGGCTGAAGGAAAACTTATCTGATAGGCTTCTTCTTGCTCACAGTTTAAATAGTTAGATACATTCTGATTTGGAAAAGATATACCGTCATGAAGAAGAAGCTTAAACCTTCGTTGCGACCGACTGAGGAGGTTGAATAGACAGGAGCCAGTTCACCCCTTCTCACCTGATCATAACAGTATGTATACATAAATATCCAGGGTGTTCTATCACTCACTATATCATGACAGTATGTGTATTGAATTAGCCACGTATCAGTGCGTAGCACATCGTGAGATCTGGGAAATAAATGCTGGAGCTTCGTCGAATAGGAGCCTAAAAGTGAGATTATTTCAAACTTCTAAGAAACACAAGACATAACAGTTAGATTATAACAAAAGATGTTTTCTGAAATTTTGAATGAAAATGGTTTCCCAAAGAAATAAGCTCTGAAATAGAGCAACATCATGCTGAATAGCATATTGTGGAAAAGATTCGACAGCTAGGAATAAAAATAAACCTCTGCCCTAAGACCATTCCTCTCGCTGAGGGACACACAAAGGAAAATACGTTAACTGCATGTTCTACAATACAAACAGGTGGTTTTGCTATCATGGGATTGAGCAGGTGTGAAGAGCTGCATATGACCTCAGTAAACCAGGAGAGGAAGGAGGCATCACTAACGGTTGAAGGGAGTGTACCCATTGAAAATCACCCTCCAATCAGATGCACGATATATCTCGTCCACAAGTACCTAGAGTGTTTTGATAAAATGGATGGATGTTTTGAAGATTTTGAACATCAGATCTCTGTTGATCCAGAGAGAAAAAAAAATGATTTGCCCCCACGTAAAGTACCAACAGAACTCAAAGGAGAGCTTGAAAGAAAGCTCCAAGAGATGGAAGAAAAGGAAGTGATTCCTAGAGTCACAAAGCCCAAAAATTGGATAAATTCCATCGTTCTTGATAGAAAAGGAATGAACGTTAATTCAGAAAGTGCAGGCAGCTAAAGATTTCCAGAAACCTACAGCACTCCAAAGATGCAAAGTTAGAACTAGAGAATAATGTCATTGACCTGAAAAAACTGAAAGCTGAGCAGGATATTATGGTTATGCTGAAAAGGAGAAACTGTGTGCTATATAGTTAGCGGCGGAGGCATCCAAGATGAAGATCCTGAACTTCAGGTCAAAACTTCAACAGTATATGCCCCAAATAGAAGAGCTTGAAAAAGAGAAGAATGACACTGCTGAGTTCAGGCAGCAAACTAGTGAACTGCAGATGCAACTTTACACTATAGCGCAGTTGGAGAATAATACACTGCAGACCAATATTAAAATGTGAAATACTGGAGCGTTTAAAAGAGGAAATACGAAATGCAAAAAGCCAAGCTGAGTGGGTACAGAAGGAAGCTTTAAAAAATGGTTTAATTCAGGCACATAGAGTGGTTGGAAGGGAAACATAAGCTTCAGAATTGTAATGATGAGCTAGAGGATTAGTACTGCCAGGCCAAAAGACCAACTTGCAGCATGCTGCTTCAGCTCAGAAGAGGCACAACATTCTACCACCCAAGCGATACTGTGTACATTTTTTGAGAAAACAAGCTATAAAAAGAAAACAGATTGTTAATGATCTTTAGTTTAGATATAATAAAGAAATTAAATGATTGAAACAGAGATATTGATATATAGAAGCAATATTTTTTTAAAATGGAAGAATGCTATATTGTTATATTATTCAAATATGATTTTAAGAACTTTAGGTTCAAACCTGTATGCATAAGTATCCAAGTGCCATATCACTCACTACTGCACTACATTCAGATACCAAAACAACAATGTATCAGTCCACCAGCCACATGGAAAGTTGCAGGAAATAAATACAGGAGCTTTATGGTTATTTCAAACTTCTGGGAACCACAAGACACAACAGAGTGAAGTGTGAAAGCCCATCTGAAAGAGCATTGAATAGGTCAGTTTTAAGGTGACAAAGCTTTTTTAATGCAGCTTTTAGGGGTTAAAGATAAAAAAAATGACTACGGATATCTTGACATGCACAGAAAGCATCATGGATTAACTTAGCGTAGACAGGTTCAGCATATGCCCAAACATCTTTGCACAGAATAAGCAGCCAAAACAAGATATGACATCTGGTGCAAATTAACTACATTCCTGTAGACAATAGGCCGTTAGATGAGAATTTCATCCAATTATTTTACAAGTGTATAAGTTAATAATTGCAAACAGGGTTACTATGGACTAATGCATAGAAAGTGTGGAGCTAAAAAGGATTAACGAGTGGTGCCTTCTGCCTGCATTATAGAACCAGACAAAATAAATTACTATCACTTTTCTATTCTAGCCAAACAAATTGCTTATGGTTACATCATATCCTGTCACCAAAATCCATTGCATTATAGAGGAGGATATAAAAGTGACAGGTTATTGATATAAGGTGGTCAGCAAGAACTGAGTGCACCAGATTCAAGCTCAAGGAGTCTGAAGGTTTCATCCTGCAAGCTAGCTGGATGTGTTTAATGCAGACACGTATCACAGGCATTACAGACATTTTGATCCATCAATGCAAGATAAGGTAGCTGACAGACATTTCCTAATGTTGAAGAAGGGTCATATGAGCTCGAAACGTCAACTCGGTTTCTCTCTCCAAAGATGCTGTCAGACCTGCTGAGTTTTTCCAGAATTTTCTGTTTTTGTTTCAGATTTCCAGCAGCTGCAGTATTTTGCTTTTATCTCCTAATGTTGTAATTCTTGTATTAAAGGACTGAATTTTTGGGGCCCCCTGAAGACAGGAACAGTGGCAGGGGAGCCCCAAAAATGCCAGCGCCAGGCAGTATGTCAAATAAGCTCAGGAGCAGCTTGTTGGAGGGTGGGTGGAATATTTAAAAAAAAGGGGGGGCACACTGGTTTGAGAAGCTGAGTGCAAGAGCCAATCCAGGATGCCCCAACGCAACAACATGGCTCAGAAAGGGGGTCAATGGGGCAAAGGGAGAAATCGGTACTTGGTAAGTTACCTTGGCGCTGCACACATTGCAACAAGAGTGGCCACTTAGTGCTCAGGCATCAAATGGGATTGTCACACCCCTGGCACCTTGGGGCAGAAGAGCTGGGGAAAAGGCTGTCAATCACAATACGCCAGCCCCCTGTCTAAATGGAAGATTGCAAATGGCACTGGGGGCATAACTGTCAGATTTTGGGCCCAGTGATGAAGAGGGGCAATGCGTTCCTCAGGAAGGGTGGAACCCGGAACAGCAGGAGGGCACGGGAGATGAAAGTGAGGCAGAAAAGCAACAGAGGCCATATCGTCAGCACAGAATTTACCATGAAGGACAGGGCTATCTGGAGATGACCGACATCCAGTGCTGCAGGAGGCTGCAACTCTTCAGGTAGATGGTCAATGACTTCTCTGCCCTCACCACTGAAGATCTTGCACCTTGCAGAACTGGTCGCCATGCTCTTCAGTAACTGTCAAAATCACTGGGGCCTTGAAGTACTTCACCTCTGGCTCCTTCCAAAGATTAGCTGTGGACCTTAGCAGCATATCGCAAATGGCTGTGCACCACTGCATCTCGCTGGTCAATGACGCCTTCTTTGCCAGAGATGCATAGCATATTCATTTGACAATGGACATGACCTTGCAGGGGCAGAGAACATTAGGTTCTGCCTCCATCATTGGGATTTGCCAAGGGGATCATTGACTGCACCCATGTAGTCATCAACACACCCCACGACTGATCAGTAAGATCCATTAACATGAAGGGCTTTCACTCTCTCAGCATCCAACTGATCAACGACCACAACAAGAGCTTCGACCATGTGTGCACTCACTTTCCATGCAGCTGCCATGACTCTTTAATCCTCTGGCAGTACAGACTGCCTCAAATCTTCACTCCAACTCTCAAAGCACTTAGATGGATCCTTGGGGTCAAGGGATATTCCTTGGAGGCATGGCCTCTGACCTGTTGAAAGGAGCCCCAGTGGGAGGCAATGCAACCAAAGGGACCTGCTCAGTTGGACAACTACTGAGCAGGCCATTGGGTTTCTGAAGATGCAACTCTGGTGCATGAACTGGTCAGGGAGTGCCCTCCAATATCCTCCTCCAAGGGTTTCAATTATTATGATGGTCTGCTGAGTTCTCCATATTGTCACTGGACTTGTAATCCAGAGACCCACGGTAATGCTTTGAGGACCTGGGTTCAAATCCCACCATGGCAGATAGTGAAATTTTGCAAGTCTGTCCTCTTTAGAATAGTGGGTAGTATCCCCGCCTATCACCCGGGTAACAGGGGTTCAATTCCCCAATGGACAGGTAAGTCATTGTTCGAAATGTGTGCTGTGTAAGTGGTGCTCATGCTTTGGAGAGGTGGTGGCATAGTGGTATGTCACTAGACTGGTAATCCAAAGACCCAGGGTAATGCTCTGAGGACCTGGGTTTGAATCCCAGATGGTGAAATTTAAATTCAATAAAAATCTGGAATTAAAAGTCTGGTGATGTCCATAAAACCATGACAGGGCTTCCAGAGAGGTGTGGACGTTAAGGGCAATGAGGGAAGGAGAGAACTCATCTGGGCAGGAGCAGGAGCTAAGAGAGGAGGGAGATGACACTGAATAGAAAGGTGCCCCTAATGCATGACAATATGGCCTCCTCTTGCCATCCTCCAGGAAGATGACCTCCCTCCTCTCCCTCACAGCCTCCGGAATTAGGTCCAGGTCAACATCAATGAAACAAGGATATGCCCTGACCCCGGCTCCCCGTGACATCTCACTTCCCTCTGGTGCAGTAGGAGGTTTCAACACAATTGATAGATTTCTCCCTCAGGAGAACCAGCAGCCTCAGTGATGGCTGCCTCAGGGGTTTAAATGAGTCCCATACTTCATCTTACCTGCCCCTGTTCCTGCCCCCACTGGTTCGAAGTCAACAGGAAAACCATCTCCATACCAATTAGGGGCTCACCCCCGTGAAATCTGAACTTGAATCAATTTCCCTCCTGGAAGTGGGTTTCTGACCCAAAACAGAGCCAGCTCTTGTTTCCTGCCTCTCTGACAAAAATTCAGCCCAAAACTTGACTCTCAAATCTATTAATCAATGACGTGGTGTTCTTTTGAAAGTTTTAGTAGCAGGTGGAGTAAGGCATTGTTACAGCCTACCACCCTAGTCTCTTAGATACCGGTATTGTCTGGTATGCCTTGGATTGTGGCTGCTTGTATTCAACTTTTGTTAATTCTACTAATTTGAAGTTATTTCCTACAATCCTGTAGCATTCTTGAAATTTTTCCCCATCCTTAGAGTGAAGTTTGCACACAGGACTGCCTTCCTGTGGTCGGCAGTGCCAAGTTCTTGCTAAATTTAATTAATCATTCCTTTAAATAAACAGTTCTGCTCAGTAAATTGTAGCCACCCTTTCAATTCAACATTCATATTCATTCAGTAAATTGCTGCAATTTTTCTTAAATGCATACATTATATGCTAAAGGAGTCTGCCTGAGGTCTAGACTCAAAATATGACCATTGTAAATGGCTATTACAATGCACCACTGTGCCGAGGTGTTACCAGTAGCAACAATGCAGTTTCAGTACCATTGTTCTCGGGCCGTGTTTCTTGCAAATGAGTAAGGCAATGGGATGAATGGATTAACATCTATTTACTAAAAACACTAATTGAGATAATTATTAAGAGCAGACCTTACTAGAATAAAGTCACACTACCATTTTCAGAATTTTTAGCAGCATGAAACATGGGTGCAACAATTCAAACTTCAAACAGCCTTTTAATACCTTCAGTGAAGCTTACTCCCCATGACATCGTGTGTTTTGCATAGGGATGCATTTTTTTAATACACACTGCTTTTCTCATTTCTAATTTGTATACAATATATGAATTACTTTAAATACACTAGATGAAGGCAGGTAAAGCTAGACATAGTTCACTTTGCACAAGGCAGGCCACTTTCTCCATGAACATATTCAAGCAATCAGAACTCAAGATAAGACAACATGTACTCTGGAACAGAAACTGAAAGCACTCTTCAAAAGGCAAACTCAAAAGAGGAAAAATTCTGTTATTTTAATCTTAAGTAACAACAATTACCTGTATTGATGAGAAAATAGGGCACTATTGTAAAATAAAGTGCTAACTATTAACCCTAAAGCACAAATTAGAAAAGAATGGATATAGAATTTTGGATGCTTCAAGTCACTGGAGAGCATCTGCATGTTCAACCTCTGATGAAATAGCACATTAACTAGAACGACATTCAAAACAATCTCAACACCGGAGGAACAAATGCATTTATATCAGCCCTTTCACTACTTTTGGACATGCCAAAGTGTTTCACAGTTAACAAAGTACTTTTGATGTATATTCACTGTTATAATGTAGGCGACACAGCAGCTATTTTGTGTAAAGACTCCACAAACAACAATGATATAAATGAACAGATAATTTGATGTAGTGATGCTGGTTGAGGGATAAGTATTGCCCAGGACACTGGCTAAACTCCCTACTGTTCTTTAAAAAAATGCCAGGGAATCTTTACAACCACTAGAAAGGGCAAACAATGGTTTGGTTTAATATCTCATCTGAAAGGTAGTACCTTTGACAGTACACCGCTGATGTGTCAGCCTAAAATATGTGCTGAATTCTTTGGAATGGATCTTAAACCCACAAGCTTCTGATTCAGAAGAGTGCTATCACTGTGCCAAAGCTGTCAGCAATCAGGGTGGGATTCAAAATATTCTGGTTGGGCCCTCATTTCTTCAGCAGATGCATCTGGAACAACTCTACTCAGTTTACTTGCATTGTATGATTCCAAACAGTTATGTCACCGTGCAGCTGAAAAACACTTAGTCGCTTGAGTTTTTCAAGGCTCTTGCAAGTTCTTAGTCAGGGCACTGAAATTCATCCACTGGCAGATTTCTCCTTTCATGTATGCCTTCAAAACATCTGTTGCTTCTGGCTATTTAAGAAACTTGTTTGAAACTTAGCAGCTGATAGCTGTGCTATTCCATTCTCCTCAGCCATGTTGTATTCAAACAGACATGCAGAGTGTGAAAGATGTAATTACATGACAACTTCACATAAGCAATTTCTAGTAGAAATGTAGATGTAGGAATTTATAATGAAAAAAAGTTGACAAGTGTGTATAAATGCAAGATTTTTAAAGAATAGATAACTACAAATTTTGCATAAAACTAGATAATGATATAAAAATACTCCATAATACATTACTGACATGTATATAATGATAGTCATAGTATTTACTATTTTGTTTTAAGCAATGTAATGATTATTTTGCTTATTTAACAGGTAGAATATTTTGACCATATTCTTTTCATGTTAGAATCTATAATAAATATTTCTATGATGTCTACTTGTAGATGCTTTGAACCATTATGCCAGACATTTGGACAACAATTTTTAGTGGGTCTTCTAGCTGCTGGTCTTAATGATTCCCAGCAATTGCACATTCACCTTGCAGCAGTCTGTGAAAGATCCACATTTCTGGGAACTTGCAGCCTTTGTCCTGGTCTTTGCAATTCCCTCATCAGTACACTGAAATTCCAACAATTTGTTTCTATATTGCACTGCAATCCCATTTATCTTTTGGTCATTTTTTTTTAATTTAAATTTTAATCCACTCCCAATAGCAACAGGTTATATAGCACTGGTGTGAAAGCAGGTTTTTAGTGTACAATATGTCATCACACACCTCCTTTCCTTGAGTCATTACTCATAGGCACATAAAACATAACTTCTAACGTTTAGAGCAGTTTTGCACCAATATAAACAAGACAATGATTTGCTCCTCACTGCAATATAGCTATGTACAGCACTGTATCAATAAGCTGACAAGATCAAATTTTACAAATCTTGCAGGTGTTGTAAATTACAGGACATTAAAAATATAGAGCTGGATTTAAACCATTCATGTGCTGGCAAAAGAGCCTGGTAGCACATGGGGAACCCAGAGGTTTCAAGAAAATACATTTGCTTCTGACTTCTGGGTTTCCTGATCAATTAGCACGAACATACATGATGGCGCCACACGAGCATACTTCAGCTGAAGTTTTTTAAAAAAACACTGTTAAGGTGAAAATTGAAAGCATTTGAGTCTTCTGCAGAAACACCTGGACAATGTTACAAGGCAGCACCTTGCTTCACAATCCCTCTCCACAGCTGATGCTGAAGGCTGTCAATGCCTGGAGGGAGATTCCCTTCCCTGCTGTCAGGAGGAAGAGGTCTGCCACAGAGGAAAAGGTAGCCTGGGTGGAAATTGCTGACGAGGTTAGCAGAAGTATACTACAGCTCCTCACACCCCGCTTCCTGTAAGGACTCCATCCCATTCTCTCAGTCCCTTCGCCTCCGTCGCATCTGTTCTGATGATGCCACTTTCAAAAACAGTTCCTCTGACATGTCCTCCTTCTTCCTTAACCGAGGTTTTCCACCCATGGTGGTTGAAAGGGCCCTCAACCGTGTCCGGCCCATCTCCCGCGCATCCGTCCTCACACCTTCTTCTCCCTCCCAGAAACATGATAAGGCCCCCCTTGTCCTCACTTATCACCCCACCAGCCTCCGCGTTCAAAGGATCATCCTCCACCATTTCTGCCAAATCCAGCATGATGCCACCACCAAACACATCTTCCCTTCCCCCCCCCCACCCCCTCGGCGGCGTTCCGCAGGGATCGTTCCCTCCGGGACACCCTGGTCCACTCCTCCATCACCCCCTAACACCTCAACCCCCTCCCACGGCACCTTCCCATGCAACCGCAGAAGGTGCAACACCTGCCCCTTTATTTCCCCTCTCCTCACCGTCCAAGGGCCCAAACACTCCTTTCAAGTGAAGCAGCATTTCACTTGCACTTCCCTCAACTTAGTCTACTGCATTTGTTGCTCCCAATGCGGTTTCCTCTACATTGGAGAGACCAAACGCAGACTGGGTGACCGCTTTGCAGAACACCTTCAGTCTGTCCGCATTACCCAGACTTCCCTGTTGCTTGCCATTTCAACATTCCACCCTGCTCTCATGCCCACATGTCCGTCCTTGGCTTGCTGCATTGTTCCAGTGAAGCTCAACGCAAACTGGAGGAACAGCACCTCATCTTCCGATTAGGCACTTTACAGCCTTCCGGACTGAATATTGAGTTCAACAATTTTAGATCATGAACTCTCTCCTCCATCCCCACCACCTTTCCGATTTTTCCCCTCCTTTTTGTTTTTTCCAATAATTTATATAGATTTTTCTTTTCCCACCTACTTCCATTATTTTTAAGTGTATTTCCATCTATTGTTTTATCTCTACCTTTTAGCCTCTTTCGATCCCTTCCCCCTACCCCACCCCCACTAGGGCTATCTGTACCTTGCTCGTCCTGCTTTCTACCCTTAATCAGCCATTCCTTTAGATAATATCAGCACCTTCAACACCTCTTTGTCCTTTTGTCTGTGACATCTTTTGGTTATCTCCACCTATCATTGGCCCTCTATCTCGCTCTTCTTGTCCCACCCCACCACCCCACCCAAACCAACTTATATTTCACCTCTTTTCTATTTTTACTTAGTTCTGTTGAAGGATCATTCAGACTCGAAACGTTAACTGTGCTCCTCTCCACAGATGCTGCCAGACCTGTTCGAGTTTTTCCAGGTATTTTTGTTTTTGTTTTAGCAGAAGTTTAGTGCCCTGTAGTGAGCGGTGAATTGCATTCAAGTATATTCTGATGCATGTCTAACCCCAACACCTCCCTCACTCTGCGTTCTTAAACTTCCTAGTGCACGTCACTCCTCATATCAGCTTACCTTGCAGATGCACCCATTCCTCTCTGTTTATGCACCTTCTCACATTCCCATCTGACCTTCCACTACTCTCACACACTCTCATCTTAATGTAACATTACAACTACTCATCGTAGTGACTCTCCAAGCATGTTGTCCATCCACCCACTCAACACATTCCATTAGACTTGCTCATTTCTCACTCCTTGCAGATGAGAACACAGAACACTAGGGAGAGGCAGAGAATCAGAGGTGGTCCTCCTGCCACCTTCATACTGACAGCTGCAAGCGAAGCAGCGCTGGAGATAAGCCAAGTCTCAGCATGTCAGGTCATCGAAGATGGAGAAATGGTGATCTCCCAGCTACCTGGTGAAATTAAAGATCACACAGCCATATGGCATACATTTGTGCTCACTCATGTTGACTTAACATCAGCAGCCAGTGCCTGGTTTAATATTTTTCTTAATTTGAAAGTTCAAAATCATGACTTTCATCCCCCACACACGTCCCACAGGTAGTGGTACAGGAAGTGGAGGAGATCACTTTGAGGATGCGCCATTGCAGGAGTCATGCAGTGCATCCACAGGTTCAGATATACACGTCTCAGTGAGACTGCCAAGAAAGGTGGCTGGATTCTCACATGGAGTCTTACATATCACAAACCTAGAGGATGTCCGCCAAAAGCATCTCAGCAGTCAGCCGAGGGATAGGAGCAGCCTGCCTTCTGCCTCTGAAGTGACAGGGTTGCACATGAAGATGTAGCTTAAAAAAGAGTAAAGAACTGTAATTGCACAATGGTATGCACATGGGTGTTTGACAAAACATTGGATTGTTACATTTCTTCTTTTCTGTAAGATTAGAAACATTTGTTTGCATCATTTTCCAATTTTGCCATACTGCCTGCTCACTTGTGACAAATGGTAAGGCAAGAGTTAAAGACATGAAATGGATGCCAATGCCAGAGCACTCTGTTTATGTTGCTTTCTCTTGGGAGATGGTGAGGGTCGGGGGTGCTGGAGGTTGGTACAGAATTTAGTTGCCAGTTGGGTTCATTGCTTCGGTCTAACTGAAGTGTACCAGAATTAGGCCATCCCTGACAACTATCTGCATGCACTGTTGCTGCATTAAGCCCCCACACCCGCCTTTTCTTCTTCTGAAGAAGCTGTACGCTCAAAACCTTCTTCCCTCTGTAGCTCCAGTTGTTGCTGCTGCACTATGTTAATGCAAGGTGCATCATACCATTATCATTCTCGACACTGGAGCTGGCTTATAATGAAGGGTGCCTCCAGATCTGTCAAGGAACCTAAAGCCCATCTTCAGCATCCAATTGCTTGCTTGATCACAGCTCTCATGGCTTGGTGGCTTTGAGTGTATCTTCACTAGGCAACATTGCATAGACTCCTAAAGGGTGTTATCAATGACGTCTTCAGTGGTTATCTCTCATCTCCAAGTAGCCAGCCACCAACTCCACTTCGAAGTGTGGAGAGCTCAGGAAGATTGTGCAATGTGGAAGCAATATGGCAGCTATTTGAAAATCTTGGGAAAACAAGCATGATAACCTTTTTGTGATTGCACATGAGTTGCACATTGATGAGTGGAAACCCTGTGGCTGTTGAAAATTCCATTATGATCTGTGGCGCCTTGATTGCCATGTGTGCAATCGATGGTTCCCTGGACCTGCAGGAAACCAGCCAAAGGCACATAGCTATTTATATGCTAAGTATTTTTTGGTCAATGTACCATGATGGATTTGTGGTATTTACTTAAAATGCAGGTACTTTATTTATTTAATCTTTCCCTTCTCAGCAGATAGTCAGGGCTGACTTTAGAGACTCCTTAGAAGAGTACAGAAGTAGCTTCCAGAGATTCTTCTGGGGCATTAGTATGGATATACTGAGATTTCATAAATCAGAAAGCAGGGAGCCTGCTGAAATTCTTGGAAAAGGCTTGAAGGATAATGGAGCCAAATGAAGTCAGGGCAATGGGCCGGATTGGAATTGACCCATAAAATCGAGATAGCTGACACGTCAGGTGGTTTGATTTAACCTTTGATCACAAACTGACAAATAGCTTATTGGAAAACAACATTCTTATTACTCATTTATAAACAGAGTCAATATGCATTTACTGGTCACTGGTTTACTGCAGTGGTAATGGTCTGGGGACATGGATTCAAATCCCACCATGGTAGGTGATGGAATTTAAATTCAGTTAATAAATCTGGAATATAAAACTAGTCTCAGTAATGGTGACCATGAAATTATAATTAATTTTTTGTAAAAACCCATCTGGTTCACTAATGCTCTTTAGGGAAGGAAATCCGCCATCCTTAACTGGTCTGGCCTACATGTGACTCCAAACACACAGCAATTTGGTTGATTCTTAACTGTCCTCTGATTTGGCCAGCAAGCCACTGGACAATTAGGGACGGGCATCAAATACTGGCCTTGCCAGCAATGCCCACATCCCATGAAAGAACAAAGGGTAAAAAGCTTCATGCCTGGAAATCCATATCATTCCTTTGCCTCAAGAGAAGAATAGTCAAAGACCCTACAGCATCAGATGGGATGGCATGTGGAAATATATGTTGACATCCCCACTAGTTTGATAAGGTTATGCCAGTTAAGCAATCTGAAAGACAAGATTGTTGAGGGCTATTTATTGAATCAAAATCGACCTTCAAGATTTTAGAAGAGAATGATATATCTGACGACCATTGGAAACTTTGTCAGTCTTTTTTGCTATGTTGGTTATAACAAATATTTATGGTTGGAGAAGCAGGAAGAACTCTAATATCCTAGCCAAAGTTGAAGGTTATGTTTATATCCATACTCACCAAAGTAATGGCTGAATCAGGCACGACTGGCAAATATATTTTTCCTTTCAAAGTATTAGATGAATAAAAACGAGTGAACTTTTCAAACAGAACCTACTCCTGTAGCATATGGCACTGAAGATAGATTCTCTCCAAACTGAAGGGTAAATACAAATGCAATTTTGGGTCTACATAGTTCACGGACCAGTACTGCTGTCCTCAGTTATGTTTCTTGCATTCTTGCTTCTCACAGGTAGGCACATATAGAATGCCTGCATCACTTTAAATCATCAGGTATGCCAGATTCATTGTCAAACAGGGTGTAAAATAAAACAGGTGTTATGAAAGTCAAATTATCTTAGCGTCGAGAGCAGAGGTCTGGGTCTCCAAACCCTGACAGACCTTGGAGTTTCCGTGCATGCGCAGACTGGGAATGAGCTGCGCAAGCACAATTCAACATTTTAAGATCTTTGGTCCGAGGACAGGTCCAGCATGCCAATGCAGAGATGAAAAACGGTGTGAAAATCTAAGTTGAGACACAAGGAGTGGAGTACCATTGGAAACAAGCATCCCAGGCAAGGGACAGGGAGAGGTCCCAAAGGCAGAGTCCCAGACAAGGGATAGGGACAGGAAGAGGTCTCAGTTAAAAGTAGCCAAAGGGCTGTGGTTAGCAAACTAAGTGAAGAGGACTCAGGAGAAGTCCCAAAGATCCCAGAAGGCATTCGAAGGTTGGTGACTCTGTGCTGCAGGCCACTGGGGCAGCAAGGTGGGCCATTGTCGAAGCTATCTGAGTTGGAATTCTCTCCAAAGGTCGCTCCAAGGCGAGATCTTCAAAAGATGAAGACTGGAAACCCTCATAAGAGAGAGATATGAAGTCTCAGTGAGATTGTTGATTCACAGTGTTACAGATGTCTGGGTAGGTTATTGCGAACTCCATGGAATCTCAAACTTTGTCCACTTTAAACAAAACATTATTGGACCTTAATCAGATATCACCAACAACTTGGCATCTGGCCAACGACCATATCACAGGTTATTCAAAAATTAAGTTATTGGTAAAGCCTAATGAAATAAATTAATTGGACTCACTGAATTGTTCTTACAGAATTTGAGAGGAAGTACTTTTAGGAAGAAAATTTTAAAAAGGTGTTACTTGGTGAGAACAGTATAATCTTTACAAGAATTAAATGACAGTAAAGAGTCTAGTTTAGTTTCATACCTCGCAGCAAGATAATAAAACAGCCAACACTGCTGATTCTTTTTTAAGACTTTCCTTTCAAGAACATGCACTTGCTTTGAAAGCGATTTAACCAAATAAAGGTGATTGGTTACACAATAACAATTTTAACACCATAGAGACATCTAAACAATGACCATCTTGAGGTTGCTGATGAGAAGTTGAAATATACATCATTTGGATTGGGGCAATTTTAGCACAATGTCAATCTACTTCGGCCCTTCAAAGAGGACTTGAGATTATAACCCTGACACCTAGTTCACAATATGGACTATACCTCAAATATGGCTCTTTAACAGTAGTAACAATGAAAGAAATCACAACTGTTATGATCCAGTTAGAGACCGTTAACATTTAAAAATAAATCTGAATACCTTGTTTTAACCAATAGGACCACACCACAAGATTTCACTTTTTTTTAAAAACAAAGCAAGCTATATAAAGTAAGTCAACAAAACAAAAATGATTAACACTGTAGCTTAACTACATGTTATCCAATCAGGTTTATTTCTTACTTTCTCCTAGAATTCTCTTATAAGACACATCAATCTCAAAGTTGTTTATTTCTGTAGGCACCAGCCGTAAGTATGCCACAGTCCTCTGGAGAATTCTCCTCAGCTCCAGCTATTCTCAGAGATAAAACGTTCATTTGCCATCTCTTGACTATGGATACCCCAGTCCTTTGTTGTGGTTACTTTTCAATTCTTCCAAGCTAATTCAGCAGATTACTTTCATTTGCAATAAGAAACTGAGACACCCACTGTGCACTCTCCCACTAGTTACATCTGTTTCCTCAAAAGACTCAAACAGATTAGGCCCTACCTGCTTTCCATAACTTCAATGAAGAAGTTAGTATTTTACTCTGCTTAGAGTGCAGGTCTATCTAACTGTCATTTACTTTTGGTTATCTTCTCTCAGTGAGCTGCAAACCACATCACTTTGAAACTGTAACTACAAACTCTCACATCAAACAGCCAGATAAATTGAAACCAGATAACCTTCCAAAGCTCTGCCTATCTCCATGATGACATAGCCTGCTCTTCAAACCAAGGTTTAAGTTAATAATCCCTCATTTACAATTTCTTTTTTGATCTGATGAAGTAAAAGGGTTTTATAATCTTTCAAGGTTTACTGAATGCTTTTAAAACTGGGCGACCACTTTGCAGAACACCTGCGGTTTGTCCTCAAGAAAGACCCTAACCTCCCTGTCGCTTGCCATTTTAACACTCCACCCTGCTCTCTTGCCCACATGTCTGTCCTTGGCTTGCTGCATTATTCCAGTGAAGCTCAACGCAAACTGGAGGAACAGCACCTCATCTTCCGACTAGGCACTTTACAGCCTTCCGGACTGAATATTGAATTCAACAACTTTAGATCTTCAACTCCCTCCTCCATCCCCACCCCCTTTCCGTTTCTTCCCCCTTCCTTTTGTTTTTTCCAATAATTTATATAGATTTTTCTTTTCCCACCTATTTCCATTATTTTTAAATCTATACCTTTTATGCCCTGTTAGTCTTTCCACCCCACCCCCACTAGAGCTGTACCTTGTGTGTCCTGCCATTCTTAATTAGCACATTCATTTAGATAATATCACCACCTTCAACACCTCTTTGTTCTTTTGTCTGTGACATCTTTTGATTATCTGCTCCTATCACTGCTTACTTGTCCCTACAACCACACCCCCCCACCCCCCACTTCTCTCCTCCTAACCCCCCCCCCCCCCTCCCCACCTTAAACCAGCTTATATTTCACCCTTCTCCTAATATTACTCAGTTCTGTTGAAGGGTCATGAGGACTCAAAACATCAACTCTTTTCTTCTCCACCGATGCTGGCAGACCTGCTGAGTTTTTCCAGGTAATTCTGTTTTTGTTTTAGCCTGCTCTGGGCTGTCTTCATACCAAGGTTTAAGTTAATAATCCCTCATTTACAATTTCTTTTCTGATCTGATGAAAAGTAAAAGGGTTTTATAATCTTTCAAGGTTTACTGAATGCTTTTAAACTAATTTACTGCAGCTACATCTCCCAAAACAAAAACATCCCTCTGGACTGCGTACTGCAAGCTTTGCAGACATCATGTCTCCGGATCTTTAGCTAAGTAAACCCACCTGCTGTTTATAGTTCTTGTTCTTCTATTCTGACTTGATTAAGCATACATGGGTCACCTTTTGAACTGCCATTTCTTGAGGTGTTCTGGCCATTTTTAAAGCCCAGCATTTTAATTACCTTGAAGAAAGCAAAATACTGCAGATGTTGGAACTCTGAAATAAAAACAAAAAATGCTAGAAAAACTCAGCAAGTCTGGCAGCATCTGTGGAGAGAGAAACAGAGCTAATGTCGAGTCCATATGACTCTACTTCTAGTTGTTAACCTCTGAAGGCAACATAACCCCAACCTTTTAAGTGTAATGGGTTCCAAGCTTGTAATCGTGGTTATCCCATTTTCTAAAGTTAAACTTCAATATCTAAAACTAAAAATTATATCCTAAAATACATGAACTAGATATATTCTCAACATAACCTAATGTAACTATGCGCACCCTCTTAATAGGCATGGATTGAAGCAGTGTTTTGTGGCTGCCCCTGATTTACCATATATACGTTTTGTAAAATTTGGCTGTGCCCTGAGTGATATTGGGAGAATGAATGTCAAACAATCTGCTGCTAGTGTGTTGAACTGCTTTATATCCTATTAGGAGGAAATCAAAATACATTTTTGCTTCCAATCTCGATTATTAAATCAAAATCTCTTCTCATACCTAGGCCACACTGTTGACTCAGATTCCATACTAGGCTCACAGATCCGTGGCCTGAGCTTGCATGTCTTCTAGCACGGGGTAAATTGGTCCTGCCTTGACCAGCACAGTTCAGTTAAATATATTCGGGCTCTCGTTCTCATTGTACTCTGTGAAATAACAAGTGGAGGAATCCTCTACTCCCTCAAATGCCTCCAGGAGGTTTGGCGTCAGCACATGCCTTGGCCACTGCCTCTGGTTCAAATTGTGAAATCATATGCTCTGGCACAGTTTAACTGCCACCTGCCACTGCTTCAGTCTGGCATGATACTGGGTAATTATCCAAGCTGCCTCTTCCTCATCCTTTAATTTGATGTTTAGTTCTTTCATGGCTCTTAATGCACATTCCCTTTTCCAGAATGGTCTACCACCAGCTCAGCGAGTACAATTTATAAAATCATGGGCAAAAACATTTCTCTCCTTCACATATTGATCTGCCTGCACCAACTATGAGCTTACCAAGATGAAAGCACAACCTGCCGTAATGTGGATATGGGTTAATCATTCATGAGTACTGGGACTCCAAATTCCTAAAGGATTTGAGTTACTCACTCAATAATCAAATAGCATCAAGTTATTTGATAGTATTTGGTCCACATCTACACTTGAGTAAGTATTCACTCTCTCTGTGGCCCATGTTCTTATACTTGAATTAATGAGCCCATGGTATCATCCTTTTGAAATTTATTCCGAAGCAGTAGCTGATCCCTTTTTGATGATTTTCTTTTGACGAACCAATGAGAGTGGTCTGCCCGTCCACTCATTTCATGAGTCCACAAAGCATAGTTAAGAGCTTTATATTTGTTTCTCAGTAGCCTTGCATTTGAACTGTCTTGAACAAACTCTAGAAACAAGTTTGTTATACTTAGGTTCACCTACATCTTACTTCAATACCTTACCTCCCGCTTCTGATTATTGTTTCCAAACATTTCTCATCTCCACAGATAATGCTTTGTACATACGATTATGTAATCTCCTAAACCATTCTAAATTTATGCCTACAAGTTTCTCGTGAAATTTTAACAATTATAGAAATTAAAGAACATTTTATTATAGGTTTTATTATATTTTACTCTGCATACTGTGTGTCAGAATACAGTCATTACTTTCCAATTGAGTGACAGTCTTTCTCCCCATGTTTCACAACCCATCTGTGTCAGCAATTTAAACACTCTTTAAAAATCCATCTATGTCTTTCCATAATTAAATGGAGCAAAAGTGGATTTATTAACCAGGCCAGAAATGCGAATCATCATGTTTATGCAACACCATGGTGCCATTCCTTCATTTCTGCAGTATCATGGCTGTGCAGAGCCTCCATGTGCTACATGAACATTTATTGTCTTTTTCTCTATATCCACAATGCTCCTTTGCATCCTCGCTTTGAACATTTCCTAATCATATGCTCATATCTGACAAGCTAATTCTAGTTTGTGGCCAATGTCTTTGAGTCCTGATGGGCATTTTTCATTACTGGTTGCTTCTGCTTGTTCAGTTTAATTCTAAATTTGTCTGTATTGCAAGTGGCATTAATCAAACTTAACTGTCACCATATGATACAATTTGGGCTTGTTCCTAGCACCTCTTTTTCATTTTCACCACAAAACCAAGCCTCCATAGCCAAGTGCAGTTGCCTACCATCAGACCTTAATCCAAAATTGTTATCATGCATGGGGTCCCACTAAGTTTCATTTTACTATACCAAGTCAGAAAAGTAAAACAATTTACAATATCTATTGTATACTCTAACATTCAGAATTAACCAGGTAAATATGAATTAACAGGCAAACTGCAGTTGAATGCGCCACATGCACATTAAATGCCAGATGTGACCATGACACATTCCATGTGTTTCTCAGCAACCCACTCAGACATCAGTTGCCATTGGCAATCACAAAAAGGCCATGAGATGTAGGAGCAGAAGTAGGCCATTCAGCCCATCGAGTCTGCTCTGCCATTCACTGAGATCATGGCTGATCCAATAATCCTCAACTCCACTTTCCTGCCTTTTCCCCATGACCCTTGATTCCCTTACTGATTAAAAATCTGTCTATCTCAGCCTTGAATATACTTAACAACCCAGCCTCTACAGTCCTCTGCAGTAAAGAATTCCACAGATGGACTACCCTCAGAAGAAATTCCTCCTCATCTCTGTTTTAAATGGGTGATTCCTTACTCTGAGATTATGCCCTCTGGTCCTAGGCTCACTCACAAGGGGAAACAACCACTCAGCATCCACCCTGTCAAGTTACCTAAGAATTTTATATGTTTCAATAAGTTCGCCTCTCATTCTTCTAAACTCCAATGAGTACAGGCCCAACCTACTCAACCTCTCCTAATAAGAAAATCCCTCCATTCCCGGGATCGATCTAGTGAACCTTCTCTGGACTGCATCCAATGCCAGTGTATCTTTCCTTAGATAAGGGCGCCAAAGCTGTTCACAGTATTCTAGGTGTGGTTTAGCTAGTGCCTTGTATAGTTTTAGCAAGACTTCCCTTTGAAATAAAGGCCAACATTCCGTTTGCCTTACCTATTACCTGCTGAACTTGTATGCTAGCTTTTTGGTATTCATGCCTTTGATAAGGTGCCGCACAAAAGATTAATACACAAGATACGATAACACAGAGTTAGGGGTATATATTAGCTTGGATAGAGGATTGGCTAACCAACAGAAAGCAGGGAGAGTCGGGATAAATGAGTCTTTTTCTGGATGGCAAACTGTAACTAGCGGGGTGCCACAGGGTTCGGTCCTTGGGCCCCAACTATTTACAATCTAAATTAATGACTTGGATTCAGGGATAAAAAGGTACTATAACTAAATTTGCAGATGACACCAAAATAGGTGGGAAAGTAAGTTGCAATGAAGAAATAAGAAATTTACAAATGGATATGGACAGGTTAGGTGAATGGGCCAAAATTTGGCAGACGGAGTTTAACGTGGATAAGTGTGAGGTATCCATTTTGGTCGGAAGAATAAAAAGGCGACTTATTATTTAAATGGAGAGAAACTTCAGAACGCTTCAGTGCAGAGGGATCTGGGTGTCCTCGTGCATGAATCGCTGGAAGCTAGTATGCTGGCACAGCAGGTAATAAGAAAGGAAAATGGAATTTTCGCATTTATTGCTAAAGGAATAGAGTATAAAAACAGGGAAGTGTTGCTGCAACTGTACAAGGCATTGGTGAGACTGCACCTGGAGTACTGCGCACAGTTTTGGTCCCCTTACTTGAAGAAGGATGTAGTTGCATTGGAGGCGGTTCAGAGGAGGTTCACTAGATTGATTTGAGAGACACGGGGCTTGTCTTATGAGGAGAGATTGAGCAGTTTAGGCCTATACTCCCTAGAGTTTAGAAGGATGAGAGGGGATCTAATTGAGGTATATAAGATGCTAAAGGGGATAGATAAAGTAGATGTGGAGCAGATGTTTCCCCTTGTGGGGCATTCTAGAATGAGAGGCCATTGTTTTAGGCTAAGGGGTGGTAGATTTAAATCAGAGGTGAGGAGGAATTACTTTTCTCAAAGGGTCCTGAATCTGTGGAATTCACTACCGCAGAGTGCAGTGGATGCCGGGACGCTGAATAAATTTGAGGAGATTGACAGATTTTTAATTCGTAATGGGTTGAAAGGTTATGGGGAGAGGACGGGAAATTGGAGTTGAGGCTGAAATTAGATCAGCCATGATCGCATTGAATGGCGGGGCAGGCTCGAGGGGCTGAATTGCCTACTCCTGCTCCAAGTTCTTATCTTCTTATGAACGAGGACCCCCAAATCCCTCTGTGCTGCAGCTTTCTTCAGTCTTTCTCCATTTAAGTAATATTCAGCTCCTCTATTCTTCCTGCCAAAGTGCATTACCTCACTTTATCCCACATTATATACCATCTGCCACGTTTTTGCCCACTGTCTGTAGCCTTCTGTAGACTCTTAGTGTCATCCTCACCACTTGCCTTCCCACCTATTTTTGTGTCATCCTCAAACTTGGCGATAGTACATTCATTTCCCTCATGCTGGTCATTAATATATATTGTAAATAATCGTCGCCCCAGCACTGATCCCTATGGCACTCCACTAGTTACAGGTTGCCATCCTGAAAATGCCCACCATATCCCAACTCTCTGTCTTCTATTAGTTAGCCAGTTCTCTATCCATGCTAATATACCACCCTCCAACACCAAAACTGTGTTAAAACTCTGTACCCCTCACTAGAGACTTCAATTCTTCATTTTCTACGATCTAGCCTCTGAATTCCCTCAAAGGCTGCTCCAGCATGGACTGCCTCAACGACTGGTCACCTCCTGATGGTTCAATTTCTCCTCCTGAGACCGCACTCCACGGGATTCACAACACTGCACTTCTGCCTCAGTACAATTCCAGCTCTTTCGCAGACCACTAACTTCACTAAGCTGGCACTACCCCTGTATTTCTCAGAACTCCAGTCTCCCAGCAGCATTGAGCTATAGATGGCTTCCAGGGCTTCTCTTGAGCCATGACTGCCTTCAGCAGGGAGCTAGTGACCTTCTGCATTGTTCTCAGCTCCCAAGGACTTCTGAGTCCTAAGCGCTTACAGTCTGCTAACAGCAGGACCTTATTGGTATCCAGCTTCTTCCCCCGCTGCAGAACATTCACTCTGCCAACAAACTCATAGATAAATCGAAACCAGAGAATCATCTTAAGCTCCACCTATCTCCATTAGACGTTGCCTTTTAAGGTTCAATGAATGCCTTTAAACTAATTTAGCTCCAACTCCCAAAATATCTCTCTGGGCTGCACTTCTTTGCAAGCAGTGTAGACATCATGTCTCCAGTTCTCCAGCTATGTATGCCCATCTGCTTTTTTATGGCTCTTACCTTAATAACTGTTAATCCCTTAGGTCAACATGTCCCCAACCTTTTAAGGGCAATAGACTTCAAGCTGTTTTAGTTGCATTTATCTGATTTTCAACAGTTAGACTTTGATGTTCTCAGAGCTAAACATTACCTCTAAAATATTAACATGGACCATGAATTAGATATTCATCACATATTAAACAGGTAATTCACAGAAACCATTATTTATAAGCAAGTGTGACAACCTTTGACCGGTAGGCAGTCACAGTAAGAAAAAAATTGTAATTACTTTAAAATGTTTAGGAAATCTGCAATTGTTTTTAAAAATGTTTAAAAAGGACTTCAAAGGAGTTTGAATCACTTGTAAAAGGATCAATTATAATGTTTGGATAATGCAAAACACTGGTTTATGTGAACTGGCAATCCTCATCTTGGAAACAGTGGAAACAGGAAGGAAGTTAAAATACAGAGGCGGTGTGGTACATAGACACAAAGAGGAAAGGGAGAAGCTGAAAAAAGGGTTTCCAGCAGATCCATGCTACCACAAGCGATGGGAGCGGAGAGTTGAGAAATTTCCAGAAAGAAGTGTACCAATATTGCACTGGTAGACCTTTGTTTACGCGGAAACCGCTGCCTGTGGAGAATCTACTAATTCCTTGACATAAGGAGAGTACAAGGGGGCATAGATAGGTTAAGTGAGTGGGTAAAGAGCTGGCAAATGGTGTTTAATGTGGGAAAATGTGAAATTGTCCATTTCAGCAGGAAGAGTAAAAAAGCTTATTATCTAAATGGTGAGAAATTGCAGAGCACTGAGATGCAGAAGGATCTGGGTGTCCTAGTGCATGAATCACAAAAGGCTAGTATGCAGGTACAGCTAATAGAATGTTATCATTTACTGCGAGGGGAATTGAGTATAAAAGTAGAGGTTATGCTTCAGGTGTACAGGACACTGGTGAGACCACATTTGGAATACTGCATTCAGTATTGGTCGTCTTATTTAAGGAAGAATGTAAATAAATTAGAAGCGGCTCAGAGAAGGTTTATTAAACTAATACCAGGCATGAGAAAAGGCTGGGCAGGCTAGGCTTTTATCCGCTGGAGTTTAGAAGCGTAAGAGGCGACTTGATTGAAACATATAAGATCCTGAGGGGTCTTTTCAGGGTGGATGTGGAGAAGATGTTCCCTTTTGTGGGAGAATCTAGAACTCAGAGTCACTGTTTAAAAATAAGGGGTCGCCCATTTAAGACAGAGATGAGAAGACATTTTTTCCTCTCAGAAGATAGTGAAATTCCCTTCCTCAAAAGGCAGCAGAAGCAGAGACTTTGAATGTTTTCTTGGTAGAGGTAGATAGGTTCTTGATAAAGAATGGGGTGAAAGGTTACCGGGGATAGGCAGGAATGTGGAGTGGAGGTTACAATCAGATCAGCCATGATCTTATTGAATGGTGGAGCAGGCTCAAAGGGGTGAGTGGCCTACTCATGCTCCTATTTCGTATGTTTGTACGTTGAAGGAAAAGGACTAGAATTCTGTTTGGAAGAACCACGGTGCTGAAACCAGAACCATAAAGGCAGGGTGAACTGCCTACTACTGCTGTGCAATCGTCTTTTGTTGCATCTACTATTCCATGTGCCATTTATAGTCATCCTGACAGTCATTTGCTGGTTGATTTGCATTGATTCGGATTTGTGTTAAAGTTACAAAAAGGTAAAACCCTTGTTGGTAATTTCTTCATTTAGGGTTATTTGGTACATTTGGTTATTTTTGTTATGATAGTGTATTTGTTAGTATGCGAAATAATAATCTAAATATGTTCATGTAAGTAATTATGCCATCACAGGAAGCGATGTAATAGCACATGATGCAGCAGCCATCTTAGTTAACTTGCAACTTTCAGTTGACACATGTAAGCTGAAGATGCAAGATGTCTCGATCAAAATTCCCGTTTGACCGTTATGCCGGACATTCAGCTTCATTTATATTAATCTAGAAGAAGATAATACAACATGGTGGCAGCAGTGGTGAGTCAATAGCGCTGATCAGCAGCTGAAAACAGTGATTTAAACCAGAAGCCCCAACTGAAGTGCTGCAAGTAGATCATCATTTTCACATCTGGGAGCAGTGCAAGTAGTAGAATTGTGCGCACACCCAGTTTTACCCTGTGCCGACAAAGTAAAAGCAACTACATTTTCATCCGCTGAGGTCAGTACAGCATTGTGCTTTGGCACAGAATCCTTCATGCCATCACTGCATTTGGTACACCATTAGCCGACCTGGACACCAGAATACCTACCTTCCTGCAAGATAAAGGATCACACTGCAGCAGCACAGCTCAGGGCATGGCTCCTCCTTAGCTCTGCAGCCACTGTAGTTCACTGCAGCTCTTAAGGCAACAGTTGCTCCTTAAAGAAGAAAAGAATAAAAGGCTGAGGCAATGGCAGCAAGAATTCCAAAGATAGACTGGAAATCATCTGATATCCCAGGAGAATTCAGGCTGTTTAGGCAAAGGATTGAACAATGGTTGATGGATGTTTTTGGGAATGGAAAACGGTTTCCAGTGGCATTCCACAGGGTTGAGTGTTGGGTCCCTTGATGTTTGCTGTATATAATAATGTTTTGGACTTAAATGTGGATAGCATAATTAGGAAATTTGCAGATGACACAAAAACTGGCCATATGGTTGATAGTGAAAGGGGTAGCTGTTACCTCCAGAATGATAGCCATGGTTTGGTTGAGTGGGCGGAACAGTGGCAGATGGAACTCAATCCAGAGAAATGGGAGGTAATGAATTGGGGGAGGGCAAACAAAGCTAAGGAATATACAATAAATGGGAGGATATTTGACAGGGGCGGGGGGGGGGGGGGGGGGGGGGGTGGTGGGGGGGGAGATGGGGAGAGGAAGTGAGAGACCTTGGAGTACATGTCCACAGGTCCCTGAAGGTGGATAAGGTGGTAAGTAAAGCATATGGAATGCTTTCCTTTATTGGATGAGGTATGGAATACAAAAGCAGGGATGAAATGATGGAATTGTATAAAACACTGGTTAGGCCACAACTGGACTTTTGTGTACAGCTCTGGTCGCCACATTACAAGGAGGACATAATAGTTCTGGACCGAGTACAGGGGAGATTTACAAGAATGTTACCAGGGCTTGAAAATTGCAGCTATGAGGAAATATTGGATAGGCTAGGGCTGCTTTCCTTGGAACGGAGAAAGGCTGAGTGGTGACCTGATTGAGGTGTACAAGATTATGAGGGGCCTAGATAGAGTAGACAGGGATGTCCCGTTTCCCCTAGCAGAGATTCCAATTACCAGGGGGCACAAATTTAAATGATTGGTCGAAGAATTAGACGAGACATGAGGAAAAGCGTCCTCACCTAGACGGCGGGCGTTTGGAATTGCTGCCTGGTTTGGTGGTGGAGGCAAAACCCTCAAGTCATTTAAAAGGTACTTGGATCTGCACCTAAAAAATGCTGTAACCTTTAAGACTACATACCAGGTACTGGAAAGTGGGATTAGAACGGGCAGCTAGTTTCTTTATATTTTCTTTTCCGGTCAGTGCAGAAACGTTGGGATGAATAGTCTCTTTCTGTGCTGTAACTTTTCTATAGTCCTGTGGTTCAATGCTTCCAAGACCACGAGGTTGTGGATCCAGAGAAGCAAGCTATCAAATGGCGATCCTAAGGTCTGTGCAGGATTAATGTCTCTGGTCTGTCAGAGGATGACTAGAAGAATCCAGCAGAAATATGGGCAACATTGGAAAAACAGTTTAAGATTAAAGTGAATTTCAGGATACGCTGCCTGGAATTCATGTGGTGCAGACAAAGCCGGCGAATGACTTAGACAACTTTGTTAATCAGTGCAGAAAAAAGGCAAAGGGATGTGATTTATCTGATGCTGAACTCTCAGCGAATGATGGAATTGGTTAGTGCCTCCATCCCTATTGAGGTGTTCCAGGAGGACTTCCTGGAAAAACTGAAGGGACAGGATGTGGGGATCATTCTACAGGGCATGAGGCAATTATCGCAGGGAGACAGTGTTTGCCAACCTTAGGATCCAGGATGCCTGTTAGAGCAATATCCAAGACACCCAGGCAGAACATGGTGTACAGTAACTGCGGATTCCTCTGCAAGCCTTGTAGATGCCCAGCATACCCCAACATGTGCAAAACATACAGTCTTAGAAGGCACTGGTCTAACTTTGCAGAAGGTCCAGCCGCAGGAACTGGGTAGGGAGAAGCCAGAACGGGCAGTGCTTAGGTTGCAGAAGAGCACCACCCAGGGCGAAAGCAGGTGCAACACCTTCCAGGAATTGCCAAAAACATAGGCTAATCCATGAGATCAAGGAAAGCCTGATAAAAATGGAAGAGGTGGATATAAATGAAGATGCTACTGATGAACAGTGTTCCACAAGATCACCGTATCAGAACAGTTCAACTCCATTAACAAAACAGAAGCTTTTGAAAAACTGCAGGTCATCTGCCCCGATAAGGCTGGACGGCACCAACTGAGAGTGAAGGTTGACACAGGTGCACTCTACTGTTTCGCATTCTCAAAGACACATATCACGAGGCATGGAAGTCTGTGGTCCAACCCACAAGCTTAAAGCTTACAGTATACAATGTACCTGCATTCCAGGTCTAGGAAGCCTAGGCACTTTATTGATTAACCAAAGAGTCAATAAAGTCTACTCAGGCGTTCTGTAGATATATCAGGACCAGCAGTATCAGGGTTGCTGGTATGTAACCATCTTCATGAGCTGACCCCCACCAAGGACCTCATCCGTCAAAACAGGTGTGCACTCATTGGATTGGTACAAGACCTTCAGACGTTGCACCCGGATCGCTTTGACACGGTTGGGGATTTCCACAGGGTATGCAGTCCTACATTTTAAGAAGGTGCAATGCCACAATCGATCCAACACAAAAATGCAGCAGGCACATTCCAGAAAGTTGAGAATGGAACTGAATGGAATGGAAAAACAAGGCATCAATCGATGGGTGCAACATCACACAGACTGGTGCAGTTCCAACTCTACCGCCATTAAGAAGGACAATTCAATTTGATTATGTTTAGACCAGAGTAGGCTAAACACAGCCTTAAATAGATGTCCTAAGATACCAACGCGAGAAGAGTTCATCCAATGTTTGTTGGAGCAAAACATTTTTCTAAATTAGATGTATAAAACAGATATTGGTCCATATACTTATCAAGAGAATTTCAAAGAAGAAATTCTTGCTCCTCTTCAAGATCACCAGGTTCCATAGATTACTTATTTGGGAAAGAGCTCACATTCGACACAGAGCATAAGCCTCTGGAGATGATCTGGAGAAAACTGCTCACAAGTGCACTACCTTGACTCCAGAGGTTATTCATCAAAATTCAGGACTACAACTGTGATGCTCCCATCAGACATGCTGTCCAATCCTGGGAAGAAGCTAGACATACCGCTCGACTTCCAAGTGGATGAAGTCTGTGCAAGCTTGGAAGATGACTACAATGGGGATCTCATGCTTTGGTCAAAACAAGAGATGGGGAGATTACTCAAGACCACAATACTTAGAGCTCTGTGGCAGGTCGTTATCAAGAGTTGGCTCAGGACTATCCAGGAGATCCCTACTGGTATGAGAACTTATTGGCCATATCAAGACAAAATCAGTATGTCCAATGGAATGCTACTGAAAGGACACCAACTGCTCATTCTGGCAAGACTTCAGTCTGACATGCTTGGTCAGCTCCACCAAGGACAAATGGGAGTAGAGCAGGTGAGACGACTTGCTTGCAAGTCAGTGTTCTGGCCTGGCTTCAGCAGGGACGTTGATCAGGTGCTGAGATCTTATAATGTGTGCCAGGAACGCCAAACTCGTCAACAGAAAGAACCTCCCCAACCACATGACATACCGCCATCACTATAGAGTAAGGTGGCAACTGATTTGTTCGCTGTAGGCAGGCTATCTGCTAGTCACTATCATTCCAAATTTCTTATTGTGATGAAACTTCAAGACACATCAAGTGCAGCTGTAGCCAACACTGTCAGCATCATCTTCAGTCTTTTTGGTGCCCCGGTAGATGTGGTATCTGAAAATGGTCCATAATACATGGGAAAACTGTTCCAGGATTTGTGCAAACAATGGTCCATCAGCCATTCCACATCATCACCCCTTACCCTCATTCGAATGGGATGGCCATACATATGGTCAGGACTGTCAAATGCTTGATCAAAAGGTGTTCAGAAACTGGACAAGCTATCATCGACACCAACACCCATCTGGGACCCTCCACCCCTGCTTGTCCCTCCGTCCCCACCCCATCTTCCAATCCCAGCCCCAGCCGTGTATTCACTATACCCCCTGACCTTCCCCTCTCCGATAGTGAACGTTCAGTGCTCAGCAAAGGACTTAGTTTCATACCCTTACGCCCTCATCTCAATGAATTTCGGGCTCGGCATGATGCTGAACTCTTCTTCCGCCGTCTTCGTCTCCGTGCTCACTTCTTTGGGCAGGAGTCCTCTCCCCGTTCAACGGATCCTTTTACCCACCTCCAATATTCTCCCTCCACCTGGACCCCTCCCTCTAGATTCTTACCTTCTTTTGATCTTTTCATTGAGAACTGTCGGCGTGACATTAGCCGTCTCAATTTCTCTGCTCCTCTCACCCATTCTAATCTGTCTCTCTCTGAACTCACTGCACTCCGTTCTCTCAGGTCCAACCCAAACATTGTCATCAAACCCGCTGACAAGGGTGGTACTGTTGTTGTCTGGCGCATTGACCTCTACCTCGCGGAGGCTGAGCGTCAACTCGCAGACACTTCCTCCTACCTCTCCCTGGACCATGACCCCACCACAGAACATCAAGCCATTGTTTCCAGGACTGTCACTGACCTCATCTCCTCTGGAGATCTTCCTCCCACAGCTTCCAACTTGATAGTCGCCCAACCTCGGACGGCCCGCTTCTACCTCCTACCCAAAATCCACAAACAGAACTGTCCTGGCAGACCGATCGTGTCAGCCTGTTCCTGCCCCACGGAACTCATTTCTCGTTATCTTGACTCCCTTCTCTCTCCCCTTGTCCAGTCCCTTCCCACCTACATCCGTGATTCCTCTGACACCTTACGTCACATCAACAATTTCCAGTTCCCTGGCCCCAACCGCTTCCTCTTCACCATGGATGTCCAATCCCTCTACACCTCCATCCCCCACCAAGATGGTCTGAGGGCCCTTAGCTTCTTCCTTGAACAGAGGCCCCAACAATCCCCATCCACCACTACTCTCCTCCGTCTGGCTGAACTTGTTCTCACACTGAACAATTTCTCCTTAAACTCCTCTCACTTCCTCCAAATAAAAGGTGTGGCTATGGGTACCCGCATGGGCCCCAGCTATGCCTGTCTCTTTATGGGGTATGTGGAACATTCCTTGTTCCAGTCCTACTCCGGCCCCCTCCCACAACTCTTTCTCCGGTACATCGATGATTACTTCGGTGCTGCTTCATGCTCTCGTCGGGACCTGGAAAAATTTATTAATTTTGCTTCCAATCTCCACCCCTCCATCATTTTCACATGGTCCATCTCTGACACTTCTCTTCCCTTCCTTGATCTCTCTGTCTCAATTTCTGATGATAGACTGTCCACCAATATCCATTACAAGCCTACCGACTCCCACAGCTACCTCGACTACAACTCCTCACACCCCACTTCCTGTAAGGACTCCATCCCATTCTCTCAGTTCCTTCGCCTCCGTCGCATCTGTTCTGATGACGCTACCTTCAAAAACAGCTCCTCTGACATGTCCTCCTTCTTCCTTAACCGAGGTTTTCCACCCACGGTCGTTGACAGGGTCCTCAACCGAGTCCGGCCCATATCCCGCGCATCCTCCCTCACGCCTTCTCCTCCTTCCCAGAAACATGATAGGGTCCCCCTTGTCCTCACTTATCACCCCACCAGCCTCCGCATTCAAAGGATCATCCTCTGCCATTTCCGCCAACTCCAGCATGATGCCACCACCAAACACATCTTCCCTTCACCCCACCTGACGGCATTCCGTAGGGATCGTTCCCTCCAGTACACCCTGGTCCACTCCTCCATCACCCCCTACTCCTCAACCCCCACCTATGGCACCTCCCCATGCCCACGCAGAAGATGCAACACCTGCTCCTTCACTTCCTCTCTCCTCACCGTCCAAGGGCCCAAACACTCCTTTCAAGTGAAGCAGCATTTCACTTGCATTTCCCCTAACTTAGTCTACTGCATTCGTTGCTCCCAATGCGGTCTCCTCTACATTGGAGAGACCAAACGCAAACTGGGCGACCGCTTTGCAGAACACCTGCGGTCTGTCCGCAAGAAAGACCCAAACCTCCCTGTCGCTTGCCATTTTAACACTCCACCCTGTTCTCTTGCCCACATGTCTGTCCTTGGCTTGCTGCATTGTTCCAGTGAAGCCCAACGCAAACTGGAGGAACAGCACCTCATCTTCCGACTAGGCACTTTACAGCCTTCCGGGCTGAATATTGAATTCAACAACTTTAGATCTTAAACTCCCCCTCCCCCCATCCCCACCCCATTTCTCCCCCCTCCCTTTTTTTTCAATAATTTATATAGATTCTTCTTTTCCCACCTATTTCCATTATTTTTAAATCTAAAACTAAAACTTTGTTAGTCTTTCCACCCCACCCCCACTAGAGCTGTACCTTGAGTGTCCTGTCTTCCATTCTTAATTAGCACTTTTCTCAGACAAAGACCACCACCTTCAACACCTCTTTGATCCTTTTGTCTGTGACATCTTTTGATTATCTGCTCCTAACACTGCTTGCTTATCTCCACAATCACCACACCCTCAACTTCTCTCTCCCCCCGCCCCCCCACCTTAAACCAGCTTATATTTCACCTTTCTCCTAACTATGCTTCAGTTCTGCCGAAGGGTCATGAAGACTCGAAACGTTAACTGATTTCTTCTCCACCGATGCTGCCAGACCTGCTGAGTTTTTCCAGGTAATTCTGTTTTTGTTTAATCTATCCCAACTTGTCTTACTGCATCTTCACACAATGCCATCACCAGCTGAGATTCTGTTTGGTGAGAATCACATTTCCAAGTTATCATCTCACCAAGTCATCCATGTTCCCAGACTGTCTGCACCTAAAAACAAGATGAAAGACACACATGATGCACACAGGTGCAGAATTACTGCCTCTATACATTGGTCAGAAATTGAGGATCCTACATCTGCAAGAACAGACATGGATGCCAGTGGAGGTGTCCGAGGTATGCAACAAATCAGGTTCATAAAGTGACAACACCAAATGGTGCAGTACAGCGAAGGAATTAATCTCACCTCAGGGGACTTTCTGCTAGCCATGTACAAGGTGACCAACCAGCATCACCTAAGCATACGCCCATACATTTTGCAGACAAAGCGACAACCAGTAACACATCAACAACTGAGGACAATCCTCCAAAATAATATCTTCAGGGTGAAAGGACAGACAGTTGAGGAACACACCCACACGTCACTGTCATAAGGTTTGGTCGAGTCTGTTAGCAACCAGTACGTTTCCGAGACTACAAAACGTAGACAGCACTTGCAAGGGTAATGTTGCAAATGTTCTTGTCACAGTTGAACGTTATCTGTAAATAGTGTTATAGTTGTTTTTTTCAGATTCCATAGGGATACTTATTCATGTGCATAGCAGTGTCATACACAGTGAAGGAAACATGGACTGCATTCAGTAAAGTCCTGCCATTTGCAACTTCCTTATCCATGCTTTGTACACAGCATCACCCATCAGGTAAGTAATGTTTGTTTATCCATGGTTTCTTCTCTCTCTCCTTTCCCAAGGGAGATGGCAGCCATGTCAGAGCAGAGACTGGAATGGTTTCAGCTGAAATGCAACCTGAATGAAAGGATTAACCCGGAAATGTCTGAATTCCTGGATCCAGAGCTGCAATAACGCCTCTATTCAATTTTAAATCTCCACCGATGTATTGCTCAGAGGCTCCCCAATCTGCTCCACAGTTTTGCTGGAGAGTCCAGTACTGCCCTCGCATGACTAGAACCTATCTAATTGAATCCCATTCAAAAACATGTTTCCCGTCCTCAATTTCACCGTTTGCAAGATATTGCAGGAACGTAAGCCCCGCAAACGGCGGTACTTTACTGTAGGTAATTTTCTGAAACTGACTTTTATTTAAAAAAAAGAAACATTAACAAAACTGTTAAGATGGCTACCAAGGGACAGGTGACTTTTGCAATTTCTGCACAAAGGATCAACTCATGTCTGAAAACACCTCTGGAAAGTTTTCAAATGCAAATGGGTTTCACAGGGACAAAGGGACCATCTTTACCAGCTCAATGGAAGAGATCTAACTAACATTGGCTGCCAGACATATTGGAGCCATTAGGGTAAAATATCAAATAAGGTCTTCCAGTGAGCTAATCGTAGCTGGTATGTTAATGGGTTACCAATCATTCCCCCATTGTGTATCAATCTCCCTGGATCCAACCCGTTATGTGAACAATGGAAGGCACTATGCCATCATGTGACTGAAACTTGCTTCTGGTACCAAATCCTTTTTTCTTTCTGGGTCTCGAAAGAATCTCAGTCAGTCCACACAGACCACCAGCTACAACCCATCAACTGCAGAAAAGGCAGGAGACCCACACCTTTTTAAACCTGAAGACCATTACATCTAAAAAGTCTCCCAGCCTGATTCTTATTGCAAGTCCACCTGTAAAGAAACTTCCTACCAGGAGGAATTACAAGTGACTAACTTTGCAAACCACTGGGCATCCATCTCTTTGAGGGAATCCTACAATAATCTCTGATATACGACTACGGTTATTGAAACCACCTAAACTACCCTCTTGAGGTAAAAATGCCGCTTTCGCCGGGCCCACATCACTGTTTCTCCTGCAACAAGCCAAACACATGAACTATTATTTTGCTTACAATTTGAAAGAGTGCACTATTCTTTTGAACTTTATGGTGTATGTGAGTGATGTAGCATTTAGGCTTTGGGGTGAATGCGTGAATAAATAATCCTCTAAATTTATTTAAACCCATGAAAGCTTGCTGCTGTTACTTAAAAATCGATCACACACTCCGAGGACTAAGAAACACACACATCCTGAGCTCCAAAGCCATGCTGATTACAGACAGTAAGGAAAAGGGTACAAGGGTCTCAAGTTCTCTCCCGACCCTGCCCATTATAGAATGTTACAACTATGTGGACTTTTTTCTATTCAAGGAAAGGAGGAATGTTGTGATAGTGTGTTTGGAAGTATGTTAAATATAATCATTTAAATATCTGTTTGTGAGGAGTTATGCCATTACAGGAAGTGATGTAACATCATTTGATATGGTGGCCATCTTTGTTAGTTTGTAACGATCAGTTAGCACATGTAAGCTGAAGCTATACAACGTCTCCATTGATGCTTCCTGTTCAGCCTCTATGCCTGCCCTTCAGTTTTGTTTGTATTAGTCTAGGAAGAGATAATTTGGTTTACAGACCCCCCAAGGGGATCATAACACAAGCAATAAAGGTAAAGTACTGAATGGTTCAGTAGAACCAGAAGTCTAGAAAGGGTTAATCAAGAAAATCTGTCAAGCAGGTCCCTTTGAAATACTCTTATAGAACTCAAGATAAAATATTTCTCAGAAAGGAAGTAAGAAATCTTGTTGCTTTGTGAAAACAGAATAGGTTTTTCTCACAATTACACAAGCACAATGAGCGCTTAATTATCCTCCATACACCACAGCAAGATAAACACCCAACTGCCAGGCAAACTGCTGGTTTTTATACTCAATCTTTTTTCAAGTACTAGTAATAAATTTAAAGGCAGTGTCTGTCAGATAACATTGAACACTGAACATTTACAGCCTACAGAGGCCTAAGTATGAAGGTGATCGATCATTATGCATCATTTGTTATCACATCATGTTAGCACATCAACAACTTTGTTACACTTCATGGACTGCTCCGTTAATAAAGTCAGCATCCCATCCAAGATGATCTCCATTTTCAGTGTTTTGTTTTAAAAACTATGAATATGCAAATATTTGAAAAACTGAATGTGACATTTAATTTTCCAGGAATAATTATTTTCTACAATTTCAAGCATTCAACCCAAACCCTTAGCAGATCTTTGGCACAGACCATAACATGCATGGAAAGAAGTCGCTAGATGTCACAAACCAACATAGTGATTAATTTCACTGCTGAATAGTGAGGAGATGTACTATTCTTATGCCCACAGTTGACGTCAGATAATTCCTTACCTTTAGACTATAAAACTAATTGCTAGT
Organism: Cetorhinus maximus; assembly: GCF_964194155.1. Taxonomy (NCBI): domain Eukaryota; kingdom Metazoa; phylum Chordata; class Chondrichthyes; order Lamniformes; family Cetorhinidae; genus Cetorhinus; species Cetorhinus maximus. Next base: position 46,978,087 of record NC_135894.1, read on the forward strand.
AAAACAATTCTTCACAGAGATTACTGCAACATATACCAGTAACATTATTTCCTTCCTTGGCTCCAAATGAGATTTCTCATAATTGTTGAGAAACTTGAACTCTTGAAATGTGCTTTAAACATGTTTGTTTATAAAGAATCCTTCACAAGGTAATCCTCCCAACAAGGATAAGCACACTATTGTCCCACCTGCAGAGGGGCTGCAGATACCAGAAACACAGGACACTACGATTCAAACTCCAAATTAACAAGGAATGCCCAAAGCAACTGAGACTACCACTCCTCCAAATGTGACCAGAATGCGATCTGGAAGAATTGTCAAGCCTCCAGACCTTCTGAATTAATAAAGTCAGAGACTTGAAGTGGGGAGAAGGGGTAGCACATAAAGAAAGATTATACTGTAAATATGTTGGGTAAAGACTTGGGGGAGCTGCAGTATAAGGGTGTTTGTTATAGCAAGGGTTCATGTGGTACTGGAGAACAGCACTACCCAGAATGTGATGTAAAGGGTCACATGACAAGGGACCAAGGTCAGTCCAAGAGTATGCAGAGACCGGTGTAAAAGTAAGCATGGAGTTAGCACATAGGAACAAGGTATAGTCCAAACTATGTAAACAGTTAGGTAGTACCAATAAACATTAACCTTCAACCTTACAAACCTCAACCTCTTCAAGACCTACTGAACAAACCCTTACAACAATCTTCACCTAGAGTCTTGTGTTCATCTTACCTCTGCCCTAAGTGGACTCCATCCTCTCCACTCATTAAACATGGTACTTTAGACATATTTGACTTATGTAATTCTGGTTTTATTACCACAGAAGAAAATTAGTTAACACTGTTGCAATACTTTAACACTGAAATGCTAGAAAACTGCAGATTTTATTTTAGTTCATTGGGCACTGGAAATGGCATTGGCATACTTAACCATTTATTTCAATAATATAAAAGCAAAATACTGCGGATGCTAGAAATCTGAAACAAAAACAAAAATTGCTGAAAAAACTCAGCAGGTTTGACAGCATCTGTGGAGAGAAAGACAGAGTTAACATTTCGAGTCCAGATGACTCTTCTTCAGAATACATTTCAATAGACTTGCCTAACATTTTAGACAATGGATTGAGGTGTCTAAATATTCTGTCTAGTTGGCCCATTTTATTTGGTTTGATTAGTCTAATAATCAAAATCTAAATTATAAAATGGTTCTAGGAGTAAATACTTGATTTATAACTTAAATCAGTGCATTCATAATTATTAAGTTATCTAAATTGAAAAATTAGCACAGACCAACAGTTGTGACATTGAATGGCCATTTTAAATATTCAAAACCACTAATTAATTTGTGACTTTATTTAAAAAGCTAAAATCACTGGCACAGCACATGAAAAGATATCTGTAAATCTTCCATAGAACATTTCTTTTAAACTCAGTTAACAAGCATTACAATATGTGCTGTGTAATATACTCTTGGGATATTACAAACAGCAAAGTCCTCTTCTCAATCCTGGAGTCAGATGGCAGAACTTCAATGCAGGCTATCATGGTCTGTACAATTTAGCTTTGTGATGCCAAAATGCTTTCAATCATGTCCTTAATACAACACCAAAGGAGAATCAACCATTCAAGGTGCAATGCAAGTGTGTTGAATGCAATGCCGAGTCAATGCTTGTGAAAAGCTAAAGGCCATTGCTTCCAATTAGCTCAAAAAGAACACAGAAATTAGATAATCTGCATAAATCCAAACATAAACCCAACTTGAAGAAGTCTCAAATGACGCATTATCATTTTCAGGGAATTTTAGGGAGAGTTGCTACCACAGTTGGGGAAAAAGATAGGATATGGACAATACAGGTTATGGAAAAGGGATGTCAAATACTTTTAAAGGGGCAGGTGGGCATCACTTAGAATAGTCTAATCGCACTCTACCTCCATCCCCCACCAGAATGGTCTGAAGGTTCTCTGCTTCTTCTTCAAACAATCCCCATCCACCACTATCCTCCTTCACCTGGCTAAACTTGTTCTCTCATTGAATAACTTCTCCTCTCACTTCCTCCAAATAAAAGGTGTGGCTATAGGTACCTGCATGGGTCCCAGTTATGCCTGTCTTTTTGTGAGGTATGCGGATCATTCCTTGTTCCAGTCCTACTCAGGACTCCTGCCACGACTCTTTTTTCCAGTGCATCAATGACGCTATCGGTGCCGCTTCGTGTTCTCCCTATCACATCATCTTCTCATGCAATCGCAGGAGGTACAAAACCTGCCCCTTTACCTCCTCACCTTCCAGGTGAAGCAGCAATTCGCTTGCACTTCTTTCAATACAGTCTATTACATTCACAGCTCACAATGTGGTCTCCTCTACATTGGGGAGACTAAACGTAAGCTGGGTGACCGCTTTGTGGAACACCTTTACTTAGTCCACAAGCATGTCACTTTCCATTTCAATTCACCATCTTGCTCTCATGACCACATTTCTGTCCTCGGCCTGCTACAATGTTCCAGTGAAGTCCAACGCAAACTGGAGGGACAGCAACTCTTCTACCAATTAGGCACTTTACAGCCTTCTGGATTTAACATTGAGTTCAACAACTTCAGACCATGAACTCTGTCCTCCAGTTTGAATTTTTTTCCTCCACCCCCTCCCTTACCGGGCCAGTTTGTAACTTGTTCTTATGTTTTGCTTTCAGGGAGCGCTAACCCTTGTTTTGCTATTAACACATTTTGCTATCTGACCTATATGCCACTATTAGCACCTGCCTTAGTCTTTGACACTATCATTACCACTCCCTTTGTCTTGTGCTCATGCCAGCTTTGTCAAATCTCTCCTGAGCTCCCACCTAACCCTGATCTTCTATGTTGCTTCACCTGCTCCACCCCCTCTCTTCAACAATATAAAATTCATTACATTTCTACCTCTCTTCAGCTCTGAAGTCATACGGACTCAAAACGTTAACTCTGTCTTTCTTTATACAGATGGTGCCAGACCTGCTGAGTTTTTGTAGCATTTTGTGTTTTTATTTCAGATTTCCAGCATCTGCATTATTTTGCTTTTACTTCGAATGCTACATCAACCTAGGCCTTTATTTTTACTTTGTAGGGGAAAGCAGAATACCGGGAACTCCAATCACTTGGAAAATTTCATTCATGAATCCAGCTAGATTTAATTTGTGACTTATGGATTAGTGTACCTTATGAGGAAATGAAAAAAAACTTTAATATTAATGAACACATGGAGGTAAAATTGGTCTTTGAAAGTGGCACAAAACAAGTGACAATCAAAATCGGCAGCCCAGTTTACAGCTTACCTGATTTTCATTTGTGGGGAAGAAAATCAGAAAGAATGTAAAACAAGCTGCTTCGGTTTAAGCAATACTTGTCCTACTTTAAACTCAGAAAGTAATTTGTAAACTGACTACAAAGTTATAGAACAAGTGGCTGAGAACTCAAAGTACATCCATATGGGTAACATATATGCCTAAGAAGCAAAGAATTGTTATAGGTAATCATCTCTTGGCAGAGCCAGGGACAGTGTGAAGTACTGCATTTTGGTAGAAAGAATGAGGAGAAGCAGTATAAACTAAATAGTAAATTTTAAAGAGGGTGCAGGAACAGGGAGATTTGAGGGTGTTCATACAAAATTTTTTTTGATAGTAGTTGGACAAGTTGAGAAGGCTATTTAAAAAACCATACAGGATCTTGGTTTTATAGACAGGAGCGCAAGAGGATAAAACATTGTGTTAAACCTTTATAAGTCACAGGTTAGGCCCCAGATGTAGTAGTGTGTTCAATTCCCAGCACCATGTTTTAGAAGATTTACTAGAATGGTACCACAGATGTGGGACTTCAGTTACATGGGGATACTAGAGAAGCTGTGGTTGTTCTCCTTGGAGCAGAGAAGGTTAAGGGGAGCTATGTTAGGTACTCAAAGTCATGAAGTGTTTTGACAGAGTAAATAAGAAATTTCTAGTGGCAGAAAGGTTAGTAACCAAAGGGCACAGATTTTAAGATGATTTTCAAAAATCTAGGTGCAACATGAGAATTTTCTTTTAACATGTGATCTGGATGATGATCTGGAATGCTCTGCTTAAGAGGGTGGCGGAAACAGATGCATTAATAATATTCAAAGAGAATTGAATAAATATTTTAAGCAAGACAGGGCAATGGGGAAGGGGGCAAGGGAGTGGAATTAAATTGGATAAGCCACTCAAAGTGGCAGGACAAACACAATGGGTCAAATGGTCTCCTTCTGTGCTGTATCATTCTTTGATATGACACTCATAATTAGCATAGAGCCTACAAGTTAAATGGAGAAATACAACACAGATTTTATTTAGCATAGAGCAGTAAGTAGGTGACAATACCCTGGTAGATATATTCATATTATAGGGGAAAGACCAAAATTCCTTGATTCTGGAAAGGTTCCTGCAGATTGGAAAATTGCAATATAACATGTCTGTTCAAGAAAGAAGGGAGACAGAAAGCAGGGAACTATAGGCTAGTTGGTCTAACAGCTGTCTTGGAAAAATGCTGGAATCCATTATGAAAGAGGTAGTAGCTGGACACTTAGAAAATCAGAAAATAATCAGGCAGAATCAACATGGTTTTGTAAAAGGGAAATCATGTTTGACAAGTGTATCAGAGTTCTTTGAGGATATAACAAACAGGGGAACCAGAGGATATAATGTATTTGGATTTTCAGAATGCATTTGAAAAAAGTGCAGCCTAAAAAGTTACTGCACAAGATCAGAGCTCATGGTGTTTGGGGTGGTATATTGGCATAGATAGAGGATTGGCTAACTAACAGGAAACAGAAAGTCAGGATAAATGGGTCATTTTCAGGTTGGCAAACTGTAACTACTGGAGTGCCACAGGGATCAGTGCTGGGGCCTTAACTATTTATGATCTATATTAATGACTTGGCTGAAGGGACAGAGTGTACTGTAGCCAAATTTGCTGAGTATACAAAGATAGGTAGAAAGTAAGTTGGGGGCAGGATATAAAGGGTCTGCAAAGGGATATAGATAGGTTAAGTGAGTGGACAAAAATTTGGAAGATGAAGTATAATGTGAGAAAACATGAACTTGTCCACTTTGGCAAGATGAATAGAAAAGCAGAATATTTTTTAAATGGGGGAGAGATTGCAGAATGCTGCAGTACAGAGGGATCTGTGTCCTCTTACGTGAATCACAAAAGTTAATATGCAGGTACAGCAAGTAATTAGGAAGAAAATGGAATGTTGGTCTTTAGTGCAAGGGGAAAACACTACAACGCAGGGAAGTCTCATTACAATTGTACAGGGTATTGATGAGACCACACCTAGAGTAGTGGTTTTGGTCTCCTTACTTGAGGGATATACTTGCATTGGAAGGTTTACTAGGCTGATTCTTGTGATGCAGGGGTTGTTTTATGAGGAAAGGTTGAGTAGATTGGGCCTAAAGTCATTGGAGTTTAGAAGAATAAGAGGTGATCTTATTGAAACATAAAATTCTGAGGGGATTGACAGGGTAGATGCTGAGAGGATGTTTACCCTTGTGGGTGAATCTAAAGATAGGGGGCATGGTTTAAAAATAAGGGGTCTACCATTTAAGATGGAGCTGAGGAGGATTTTTTTCTCTCAGAGGATTGTTAGTCTTTGGAATTCTCTTCCACCAGGAGCAGCGGAGGCTGCGTCACTGAATATATTCATGGTTGAGTGAGACAGAATTTTGTTCTACAAGGGAATCGAGAGTTATGGGGGCAGGCAGTAAAGTGGAGTGAAGGCCACAATCAGATCAGCCATGATCTTATTGAATGGTGGGGCAGGCTCAATGGGCTGAATGGCCTATTCCTGCTTCTATTTCTTATAACTGGTATTCTAAACAAGAAATGGAAAATTCTACTACTATGGTTTCAATATTTTACCATTATGTCCGCATATTAGCGTCTGCTTCTCCTGCTGGCTCCAAGCTGTTTAACATAAGCTGTTAATGATCAGTGCCAGCAGGAGCAGCATGCACAAATAACATTGGAAGTGCTTCTACTGGCTTTTATCTGTTTTCACTATAACATGCAAATCACATTACGTCTGTAACGGCCATTCCTGCTTAATAATTAAAAATTCCTCCAAGTCCTTATTTTAATATTTTTTTCATTATCTCTCATAGCCCAATCATTGATACCTGTGAAATCTCACACATTAGGCGTGAGGCTCTCACATTCTATGACCTACTCACACATGCGTTTAAATCACACACTAAATTACTGGTGTTAAGCATGTTTAAAATAAAATTTTAAGCAGTCCAAGACACTAATGCAATAATCTCTTAAACAAAAACAAAAATACCTGGAAAAACTCAGCAGGTCTGACAGCATCTGCGGAGAGGAACACAGTTAACGTTTTGAGTCCAAAATGACTCTTAGATAAAAGCAAAAAACTGCGGATGCTGGAAATCCAAAACAAAAACCAAAATACCTGGAAAAACTCAGCAAGTCTGACTATCTCTTACTTTGTTGAATACCACAACTTCTTACTCAATCAGCAAGATTAAGGGAAGCTCTTCCTCAACAGTAACTCATATGATATATATCCACAATTTGTTCACAGATTTGCAATTTCAATCAATTATGTACATTTATAGGTACTGTGCTGTACAAAGACATAACTTGCTCATAATTGTTCTTTCTGTTCTATTAATGTCAACTGTTCGCAACAAACTGGAGCCCTAACACCCTTTAGTAAAAAAAAATGGGAGAAGTGTTATTTTCTCCCAAACATAACAGACTGATAATAAAACTGAGGGAATATGCAGCTTTGAAAATGTACAATTCTCTTCTCATTAAAACAAACAGCAATATTATGCCACTTAAGCTGTTAAATGAACAGATTACATGATCACGATAAATATCAAAAATTATCCAACTGTGGAATTTACAGTTTTTGGTTAAAATCCCTAAAATAACAGAATTAAGAATGGGTAATGCAAAAAGTTGTTAGGCCACTGAGTGACACAAAGCTGGTGATCGAAAGACAACTCCAAATATGCAAAAAAATAATAAGTGCACCAATGTGCCACTTTAAAAAAAACCAGAAGTGCAGAAGCAGCTTGTTGACACATATCAGCAGAGATTCTGTGCTATTATATAGCCCTTCAAAATTGACACTAGGTAATGCCTCTGAAATCACTGAGCCCACAATGCTTACAGCAATAGAAACCTTTGACACTGATGCAAATCCATCAGGGCTTGTTGTAAATGCAGATAATGAGACTAAGTTGGCAATTCAGCCCATCATGATTGCTACTCCATTAGAGAGGCACTTAGAGTTAGGATAGATCCACGACCAACATGGAGAAGTTCACGACATACGATAGAAGCGCAGCATTAAAACAAAAATACATAACCACTACACAACTAAATAAGATATATTCACTTTTAATGACAAGTAAATAACTCCTCAGCTTCCCAAAAGTCAACAAGGTGGCTGACTGCAGAGATGTCCCGTAGTCAAAGACTGACACATAGGGCAGAATTTTCCGCACGTCGGTGGGCATGCACCCGACCCGAACAAGCGTAAAAATAACCCACGATGACGTTGGGCGAGTGTCCTGACATCATCGCGCACTCGCACAATATTTCGGTTGACGAGCGCATGGGGGACTTGGCAGTGTGTACGCCAACAGTTAACAGGCCTATTAAGGCCATTAAAGTAATAACTTAAGTTCAATTTTTTGTTGCCCGTCCAACATTATGGTTGACGGGCAGGTGAAAAGGCCAAGTGGCCTTTGGGTTTTTTAGGAAACCTCAACCACGGGCAGGATGAGGTTTCCAATAGCAAATAAAAATTAAATAGAAATGTTTAAATTTCATTCATAACATATCCCCTCATATGATTCTGGACATGTTTTTAACATTTTTAAAATCTTTCATTTTTATTTTCAAAAATCTTCATCTCCAAGGCAGCTCTGTACCTCAAGGAGCTTTTCCTGCACGCATGCGTGTACTTCCGCACTCACCCTCCTCCCCTTCCCGCCACATAGGGCTGCTGAGCACTGCAGTGTGTGTTTCACGCTGGGCAGGCCTTAATTGGCCCTCCAGTGTGAAATCGCAGTCAGGCTCCGATCGCAGACTGCGGTCGCTTTCGTGGCCACTCCGGCTCGCCCCCACCGAGCCCGCCTGATGAGGGTAAAATTCTGCCCATAATGACTGTTACTGCACTACAGATGCTGACTGTTCCTGCAGTATTTGTACACAAGTAGCACAACCCATTCACAGCCAGATCCGAGCCTTCTCATCCATTTGTTCCTCCACTTTGCCCAGATAAGACTATGAAACACCTATTAAACCAACTGCAAGGCATGTGTCTCGTATGCCTCAAGCATGCACCTGGGCCATCCTATCCTATTTCACTGCAGTATACTCGCCAAAGGCCATTGCAGCCATCCTATCATGCAGAAAACTCCTCTGTACTATTTACTTTTCAGGTAATACTTTAAATTGCTTTCCTTCAATCAACTCATTAAAGGTAGGTCTCAACTTTTAGTGCAATGGTACTATCACTATTCAGGTTGGTTCTTACAGTTAAGCTCAAAATATCATACCAATAATGAAGTGGTCCTATCATTTTCTTACAAGCATAAAAATACAATATAGAATTATCAATGCTTTCATTCCTCCTGCACAAAAGAGAAAATTGAACACAGCTCAAAATTTGATATTCCATATATTTCATGGTCATTCTTCAGCTCAATATGGAATTGGTATTTATTATTTCAAAACTCTAAAAACATCAAAACATTTTTTCTTTTGATGTGAGCATTCTGGCAAGGTCAGCATTTATTGCCCACCCCCTAATTGCCTTTGAGCAGGTGGTGGTGAACCACCTACAACTGAGTAGCTTCCTAGGGGCATTTAAGAGGGAGCAATTAAGAGTCAACTGCATTTCTAGGGTCTCGAGTCACATATAGGCCAGACTGGGTAAGTACAGTAGATTCCCTCCACTGAAGGTTTGCGTGAACCAGATGGGTTATAACAATTACATAGTTTCATGATTATTAATTTTATTCCAGACTTATTGATTAATTGAATTTAAACTCCTCCAGCTGCTGAGGTGGAATTTGAAATCACTTCTCCAAAGCATTAGTCCTGACCTCTGGATTACTAGTCCAGTAACATTACCACTGTGCTACTGTCATGTTCCCCACACCGCACTCCACCCACCCCCAACCGTGATAGTCCTACACCATCTTACCAGGTGCAAGGCATCAGAAGTGTGTTGTCTCACTTGTCATGTGCTCAAATTTAGTTAACTAGGACATTAGCATGATCTTGTTGCAAGCCCGCCTCCTGGCAGGACTATGTATTAGGGATCAGAAGTTGAATCAAGGGCACAGCTGTGAAGAATAAAGGCCAATAAGGTCCATGAAGTCCTCTGGGTCCCCCAAAAGGGTTACTGAAGACTTGCCTTTTGGGCTCTATTCACCTTGCCCTGTGATCTAATTTTTTTTTTGGGGGGGGGGGGGGGGGAAGGGGAAGGAATAGTGGCCTCCTGGTGAAAGCTTCCTGGGTGGCCCTGGAAAAGATAAAATTGAGGCAGGATGGGGAAATGCCTCTCCCAGCCTCATTTACATTGCACCACTGGACCAGTGGCTAGAGCAGATGCTGGCTCCACTCTACTCATTCAGGGCAGGCAGGAAAATCCTCGCCTGCTTAAGAGACCGCTGCCCTAATGTTATGACTCTCTGACTCAGAATCGTTACAGTGCAGGAGGCCATTCAGCCCATCGAGTCTGCACTGACTCACAAAGAGCATTCTACCTAATCCCACTCCCCTGCCTTATTCCTGTAACTTTGCACATTCTCTTTTCAGATAGCAATTCAATTCCTTTTGAATACCTCAAATGAACCTGCCTCCACCACCCTTTCAGAAAGTTTGTTCCAGACTCCAACTGAAAAAAAAAATCCTCACATCCGTTCTACTCCCTTTAGCCCATTATTTTGAATCTGTGCCCTCTAGTTCTTGATATTGACTCTTTTCCCTCTTATTGTCAAATAATGTTTTCTTTTGGAAGTTTGAGTCTGTCAGAGAAGCCTAGTGCTTCAGTAATGTTACCTGAAAAAACTCAAAATAACAACTAAAAGTCACACTTTACATCTACAACATACACAGAAAGGGCAGTGATTTATAAGCAGTGCCAGGACTTGCTGTTCTTCCTCTACTCTGGATAGAAATTAACTGACTGCAAAAGCCCTCTGAGGGACCAATTTAAGGAAGAATGAGGAATTTGTCCTAGTATCAAATGTCAAAACAAGGTAGAGCATAATTTCCTCAAATATTTGATACAACTTTTCTTCAATAAGTAAATAAATATATATTTAAGAGACTCTATAGAGCAAATCTAGAATGTTATGAGACAAAAACTGTTGCGCTTACATTTTTTTCAATTTTTAAAAACAAATTGGAATATAAATGATTACTAACTGCATTTATTTTATTTCGCTTCATCTCAGAGAACTCAATCAAGCAAAATTATAAATGGTGCAAACTCTGAAAGGACTGAATTATTCAAGTCACTGAGGCTCCAAATAAAAATCCTGAATTTAAAACGTATTTAAGCAGAACATTTCAGTAACACTAAGTACCACTGCAAAAATGTTGTCAAAGACAGAAAAGGCAAATCAGTGGTTTTTTTTTTAAGTTTTATGTAATTCTCAGCTCTTGCTATTAAAAACCATTTCTGACCATACTGATAGTATGTCAGATCACCGAAGTAGTGTATATAGATTTCCATCAGGTTCTTGAGAAAGGCATGCATTCCATGTTAAAAAAGTTAGGTTACAGGGTTGCTGGAAGGAATTGCACGTCACTGCATTCTCCTGGAGGTTGCTTGATTGCATTGGGAGTCAGCAGAAATTTTCTAGAATTCTTTTCATAAATTGGTCTTTATTTCATATTTTCTCTCCCAGGAGACTGCAAGATTGGAAGATGGGTGGCAACAATAGTGTATCCTATTCCACCATATCAAGATAATGCAAGCTTCATGGACCAAATGGTCTTTTCCCACCCTTCTTTTCATGTTATTCATATTTATTTAACTGTGTGACTCTGGTATGCGAAAAGAGAAAAGTTACTTATCTGTAGTAAGAAAAGTTTTTATTTATTTTCCAGAAACTATGTCTCTTATAACTTTATTTCTGAATTCTCAATGGTAGAGATGTGTACTTCTTCCCAATTTCCAAATCCAGTGTTCCCCCTTCTTGTAACCAGTTGCTTTGTCCACTATGTGCCCATCACTGCATGGCGCAAATCTTCAAATTGCAGTACCACACTTGATTCGATATCCATAAAATAGAGAAAGCACAAGTGAACACGTACAGAACATACATGCCAATCAAGACATAGCAAATAGGAATAAAACGATGATGACAATTTCCAAAATTTAATTCTAAAACCGGAAGCCTAAAAACTGCTATCAAAAGCAATGGTCCAAAAGAGAATGAAATAAGTCACTGCATCTGGTTTCTTTAGCCTGACAAACACACACAGGTAACAAATACAGTTTATAACAAAACATGTGGAAGCAAATAAGCTGTATAAAATATTTCAAGTTTCATATAAAATGCTCAACAACAGTTGCAAATGCATCAATTAAGCCTTGTCCCAAGGCCTGGCCATTCTCGACTTCTGCTATGGTGAACATTCTAGCACCTAGATGCAACCCTCAGCAATGCCATCGTGGGAGATCTTTTTCTGAAAAAAAATGTGCCTGACAACCCTCAAATTAAGTTCAGAGAAGTCAATCCTCTCACTACCAGATAGTTCATCCATATATCCAAATGTTTCACCCAACATAGGATTTTGCCAATCACCTGCTTAAATATTTCACTATGTCTGTTTCTCTGGCAGTCACCTTATGCTTCAGTTTCAGTGCTTTCACATTAAAGAAACAATGGAGACAAAAATAAGAAAATAAAGCAAAAAGAAACTAGTGAATGAAAAAGAAATGTAAACCAGAAGCAGATAAAGTAAAATGAACTAGAACACAGGAGATTGAAGATTAAAAAGGTATGTAAGAAAAAGGCTTCAACTGTCTCAAGATGTTGGTCTTTGTTCTGAGCTGCCAAATAACTGGAAGCTGATCCCAGTCAATCCTTGCTTCGACTTGGGCCTCATTGTCTCACTGCTTTCATGCTCCAGCTCTCAGTTCATCTGACTTCTCCATTCCCTGGCTATGTGGTAAATTGTACATCCATCAAATCAGCCTATAATGTCATATTCTTCTGATTTACAATTTAGAATTTTTATATAACTCATCTTCTCAATAGTTTAACTGCCATTTCTCTAGGTGAGTCTTATGTTACAGACAGGAGGGAGTTTATTTAAACAGCCCTGATTTCTCCTCTCACCACCTGTCCGTAAACAAAAAGGTGTTTTGATTTGCTTTCTATATAAGCGGTGACATATTTCCCAAACCCTCAATGTTGGTGTGATCCAATTTCTATTAATAACCCCACAGCAAGCTCGAGACAGGATGAGCTCAAAGGGGTAGTTTTATTTGCACACACTCAAACATGGGAGGAGGGGTCGCCATGTAGCCTCCTGTGCACACTCACAGTAAACGAAGGATAGAGAAAATAAATATTTACAGAGCAAAGACGACAGAGAAAAGAATTACTGTCTCACGTGAGTCCTGAGTCCAGAGTCCAGAATCAAAGTCCAATGAGGCATTCCTTCACAGAGGTCCGCAGGTTGAAAACTGGTGCTGTATAGTTCACTTTTACAGTAGAGTTGACTTCCACGATGAGGTAAACACAGAGATGAGTCAATCTTTTAGGCGATGCTAGTGAAATTCCAGTGGAAAGTGTACATGGGACCAGGCATTCAAACCTGGAGAAAGCCACTTTTCTGTGATGCTGCTTGTAGATGGTAAAATGGCAGACTGAGCTTTGCAGCTCCACAAGGCAATATAAGTGGTTCCACCAGCTACAGGGTCATGTCACATGACTCCCACCTCTCCACTCTGGCTTTGACAAAGGGTGTGTATCCCTTTGTGTGGGTCCCTGAGATTGTTAATGTCCTAACCATTCTAACCAGGGTGGTTGTGGGGTCCTTTGTCCTAGCAAATTAATCAGCTCCGGTTGGCCAGGCCTGGTTTATGAAATATAGATGGCCTTTGAATTCCTTTTGAATTTGGTCTCTGCAGCCCACAGGGGAAGGGAGCGTGTCAGTTTATGCGAAACTGCCATGTTAGCTGTGTGTGTTCGGGGTCACAGACAGACATAGCTTCAGCCATTTTAAAAGGTCATTGCTGAATTTTTAAAAATTTTACAAATTAGCCATGAATGTATATAATATTTAAAAATCCAGTGTGGGTTTTAGTCCCCTGACACCTATCTGCTACAATCTGGAAGCAATTTTTTATTCTGTCCTTGGAAAAGATACACCATGAGAGTTTAATAGCCCACTATTTACTGGATTCAACACAATCTCACACTAAATTATTTGGTTCTCTCTGAAATGGCAGATATTAACTCATGAGAATGGGCATACATATAAATCATCTACATTCGGACAATTTGACTTTTTTTTCCCCTTTTGAAATTGTGGTGGAATCTGTGGTCAAAACTTATATCTTTTTTTAAAGACAGGCCCTGATTCAAAAGGGAGGCTGAAAGGGGATGTCCTCAGGTGATGAAAGGGACTATATACGTACAAGTTCTTTCTTTCTCTTTTAGTGATTCAATGTGTGAAAAAAATTCAAACTTCTCCCTTTATTCTTCTACTGATAATTCAGAGCCTATGCTCACTTGTTACAATTTACCAACTAGGAAAGACAATTTCTATTTATCCTCTCCAAATCTTACCTTAGGTCCATCCTTAATTATTTATATGATCCTTCTTGACTAAATCAGAAGAACACCCATTAGACCACATTGTTAGAATTACTAAGCAGTGTTTGGCTAACAATGGGTAGGAAAGTGATTTCACACAGGACACTGGCACAAAGTGGGCAATATGTGCCTGAAGATGAAAGTCCAAGACTCACTGGAAATGGTGTCCTAAAATATCTGGCGAGCTCCAGAGGTCACACTTGGGAAAGAACATTCCTGCTCCAATTGGTTTCATGTTAGCACATCTTTTAAAAAAAAACTTGCCTACACCCTTAAGGCCCACAATAGTTTAGCCACTGCAGACCTGGGAAAAACTGAGCACAATATTGCCTGATGAATGTTCTACATAGATCTTACTAAATTTGGCACTGGAATCCTACATCAAGTATTAGACCCCTTACTATCATATTCAAGTGGTTTAATGCCTATTTTCAATGATCACCTAAGGAACTTGGAAGTTGCCACCTGCCAAACTGTTAAGTAGTACACTTCCAGGTGGCATTGAACACAGACTTGGAAAAGGATATTGTACCAAGAAATTATCCCCCCAGCTACTGTTCATCTCAAAATCAGGCACAATGGGGAAATTGTTTCAATTTTGTCATATATTTTAGTCAATATACTTGCTTACATTTCTCTGCATTTAACTACCGCTTAGACCCTGACGCTGGTATTTTCTTGTGAATTCTCCCGATGAGTGCAAGATGAAAAACTTCAACAAAAAATCTTTTTCTCAGCAATGTTCAAGTTTTGTACTACCAATGAGCATCTTAACTTTTCATAAAATTTCTTGTAATATTTCAAATACTTTCCAAAAATGCACATATACAAAGGATCCACTGCATTCTCTCTACTTGTATTTTGACTTCCTTACAACATTAAATTACTCATGCAAAAGCTGCTGTTACAAGTTCATGTTCATTGTTCCTGTTTAGACACACCTTTCTAAAAATTAATTAATTTCATTCCACACTATGGTGTTTAGAAGTTTATCCGTAACTGCAGTAAGACTAACCAGCCTACAATTTCATGGTTTATCCCTTCCCTGTTTTTAAAAGAAAATGTTTGCCACCATTTGGTCCAATTCCTGTATGAATTTTTAGTTCCTCCACCATCTCCTCCCAACCTCCATCAGTACCCATCTGGGTCTGGTGACCTTTGGTCCCATTAACTTGTTTAAAAAAGTGTTTTTTGACTGCAATCTACTTCCTTTGATTAAAACACTTAATTCATATGAATATATAATTCTTTAGCACAGAAGAATTAGAATTAACAAGAGTGTAGTATATTTGTTTTCTATAATAAATGCTCTAAAATGATCCTCATCAGGTACTCAGGGCAGGCTTTTTCCAAGCAAGGGGAAATGTGTTTGTGTGCATGCAGAGAGTTAATTCCTCTGAAATTGGCATTGGGCTGGGATTCACCTCTCTTGTACTTCAGCTGCACTTTCCTGCTGTCAGCCTTCATCATTGCATGGGAACAACTTATGCATCTGCACTTTGCACCTCCGAAGAGAGCAAGAGCAGAAGCAACACTTCAGCTATCAGCACCAGCAACTGGGAGCAACAACAGCAGCAGGACCTCAGCTGCATGCCCTTCCACAGGACAGAGTGGATGGGCACCAAGGTCCATCTGAAAAGAGGTAAGATTCCCAACACAGGGTCTATTGGCAGAAGGCCAGATCTCTTGACATGTCTGAGCACCAGAGCCTCAGAAGGCTCAGGTTCCTAAGGTAGGTCACAACTGGAATCTACAGCCTCCTGGATTAAGACCTCCTTCGAATGGAGCAGATGGGAACATTTTGCCAGTAGCTGATAAGGTGTCTGTCACTGGATGATACCAGGGAGCAGCTTTCTCATATCTCCTCTCCAATGCTGTGGCTGCTACAGCCTCAAAAATGCAAGTGTTGGCCCATCCGTTTAATTGGAAATCCTTCCCTTGGTAGAATGGAGATGCCATCCTGCCTGCCCTTCCTGATTGATCAGGGAACCCAAGGGTAGGATGCTAATGCCATGGTTCTGGAAAAGAGCCTCAGCAAAGTCTGCTCCTTCACCATCCAGATGCCCAATCCCCGAATTCTCTTCCCCATCCAAACTTAAACCATGCATTTTATGCCCCATTAAAAGCTATCCAAATAACTCTCATCCCTGCCCACAAACAAAAAAAACCTTTAATTTTCAATAATCTAGATTTTCAAACCCTGGTTGCAATATTGACTCATTAATTAGGTCATACTTTGATCCAAAATTGTTTCTTTTTAGTCCCTGTTTAATTAATATCACTCTGCCTCAGTTTGATAAAATTAAAGTTCCCTCCATCGTATTCCCCCTCCAGAGATATGACACGACAGGAAGAAAGAGTCCTGAAGAATACGCAATCCAAACCTGGACTAAAACTGAATTGTAATTTTGCACTACCACAGGAAACACAAAATTACAAAGGTAGAAGATAGAAATAGGTCGTTGGGTCTAACCAGTCCATGGCAATGCATACTCTTCACACAAGCAAACAGTCCTAAAGACCATTTAGTCACCTCATTCCCATATCACTTTATTCCTTTTTCCTTCACTCATCCACCCAACTTAAACCCTAGCCCAATATGAAAATAAATTCTGCGCCCTCCCAACTCTGTGAAAAGAAGCTTCTCTTGCTCTCTACTCTAAAGCTCTTACACTTAATCCTGCATGTATGTTGTTACCACTCTACTATTAGAAGCATAACTGTTATCATATTACTTTGTAATGTGTTGTTTTAACATTACCAATCCTCAGCCAATTCATCTCACGCCACATGATATCAATAAACAGCTGAGCACAATAGATAAAGCAAAGGCTGTGGGCGTTGACAACACCCCAGTTATGATGCTGAAGCCTTGAACTCCAGAACTAGTCATGTCCCTCTAGCAAAGCTATTGCAATAGAAATAAAACACTGGCATCTACTCCAAAAAGTGAAAAAGTGCCCAGGTATACCCTGCCCATAAAAGCAGGACAAATCCAACCTGGCCAATTACCTCCCATCAGTTGTACTCTTAATCCTCAGGAAAGTAATAGAAGGTTTTGTTGGCGGTACTATCAACACTGAGCTACGGCTCATTGATGCTCAGTTTGGGTTCTGCCAGGGCTACCTGGTTCCAGATCTCATTTTGACCTCGGTTCAAACATGGACAAAAGAGCTGAATTCCAGGGGTGAGTGTGACTGCCCTTGGCATCAAAGCAGTATTTGACAGAGTGTGACATCATGGAGCCCTAGTAATATCAAAGTTAATGGAAATCAGGGGGAAATCTGTCCACCAGTTGGAGTCACCCCTAGCACAAAGGAATATATTGTGGTTGATGGTGTTAACTGTATAAATTTAAAAGTTTGTACAGTTTGGGGCACTCACTGGATATATTTGTGCGGATATAAAGAGACCCAATGGGGACCTAGCTCAGTGGTCAAGTGTATGTTTTGCAAGTATGAGGCCTTAGGTTCAATCCCCAGCACCTTTTTTGTCGGGCTGTTATGTTTCTCTTGCTGCTTTAAGGGGCTGTTAATTTGATTATTAATTAATTTGTTTATTTGACATACTCAAAGGAGACCGTTACGGTGGTGGGTTGTCGAGTTAGGAGCTATACATTTGTAATGTCTCACTTTGTGAATAAATCTGAAACTGAGTAAAGATTGACTTCTGGTCTCCTCCTCTACCAACTGGTTGTAAGAAGGTTAACAGTTGGAGGCCAATCAGCCCAGCCCCAAAACATCGAAGCAAGAGCTCCTCAAGGTAGTGTCCTAGGCCCAACCACTTTCAGTTGGGGGGCAAAAAGGTCACCACTGACCACAAAGGTAACTGGACCAAGTAATTTAAATATTACAGTTATGAGAGGTCAAATGCTGGGCATTCTGCAGTGAGTAACTCACATGCAGGCTCCCCAAGGCCTTTCCACCATCTACAAGGCACAAGACAAGAGTGTGATGGAATACTCCCCACTTGCCTGGATGAGTGCAGCTCCAACAACACTCAAGAAGTTTGTCATTATCCAGGACAAACTGGCCTGTTTGACTGGCAGCCCACTCCTTCACCTTAAACATTCACTCACTCCACTACGTACCATCTATGCTGCAGCAACTTGCAAAGGCTCCTTTGACAGCAACTTCCAAACGTGCAACCTTTACTGCTTTACAGCGCACAGGGGAAAATCAGGAGTGGGATTCATTTTCAGTCCTCAAAATGTATCAATAATCAGGTCCACATGGTGTGAGTTTCACACATTTTAGAAGGAACCTTAAACCACATTTCCTGAACAGAGTAGGACTAAGCTACTTTGTATTTCTACAGAATCCCTTTTACCCAAGTGACAATATTAATTTAAACACTATGTAAACACTACGTACCATCTATGCTGCAGCAACTTGCAAAGGCTCCTTTGACAGCACCTTCCAAACCTGCAACCTTTACTGCTGAGAAGACCAAGTTCAGCAGGCACATGGGACCACCACCACCTGCAAGCTGCCCACCAAATCACACACCATCCTGACTGGGATAGTTAATAAATAAAGGCCTTTTCAGTGGTGCTCACATCACATGAACAAATAATTTAAAAAAGCAGACAGCATCCTAATGAATCAGCATTGTAGCCTTGCTGAAGCCTTAATATTTTTCTTGTACTGTGAAGTCTAATGATGCACACTGTACTCCAAGGTCTTACTAACATTTTATAATGGGCTTATCATTATCTCTTGGCCTTTTATATACAATACGTCATGATAAAACCTAGAATTCCATTAGCTGTTTTTGAGGCTTTGTCAATCTGCAATGCTGTCTTTATTGTCCTTTGAAGCTGTAACCCAAATCCTTCTGCTTTCACAGCACCACGCTTATTTCCATTAAAATATAATTGCTGTTGTAATTTTTGAAAAAACATTTACTACATCAACATTTACTAACAATAAATTCTATCTGCCACTTCCTAGCCTATGCTACCACCTTATCTAAATAATAGGGTAGTAATAGTGTGGGATTTCAACTTCCCCAACATTAACTGAGTTAGTTATAGTGTGATAGGTTTAGAGGGAGTGGAATTCTTAAAATGCATTCAGGAGAGCTTTTTAAGCCAGTGCGAAGAAGGTCCTACAAGAGAGGGGGCGGTCCTGGGCTTAATTTTAGGGAATGAAGCAAGGCAAGTGGTAGAGCTATCAGTGGGGGAGCATTTTGCAGATAATTTCAAGGTTGTTATGGAAAAGGACAAGAATGGGCCAGAAATCAGAGTTCTAAATTGGGGGAAGGCTGATTTTAATAAGATCAGATATGATTTGGCCAGAGTGGACTGGGAACAGCTACTTTTAGGGAATTCTGTGTCAACAGTGGGACTCATTCAAGAAGGAAATAGGGAGAGTACAGGGCCAACATATTCCAGTTAAGATAAAGGGCGGGACTAACAAATCCAGGAAGCCCTGGATGTCGAGGGATAAATAAAGGATTGGATAAAGAGAAAGAGGGAAGCTTTTGGCAGATACCGAGGGCTCAAAACAGCGGAAGCCCTAGAGTATAGAATGTGTAGGGGGGAACTTAAAAAGGAAATTAGGAGTGCAAAAAGGGGAATGAACAAACATTGACAGGTAAAATAAAGGAAAATCCTAAGTTATTTTACAAGTACATTAAGAGTAAGAGGATAACCAGGGAAAGAGTAGGGCCCATTAAGGACCATAGTGATAATTGTGTGGAGCCGGAAGACATAGGTAGGGTTCTAAATGAATACATTCTGTTGGCATTCACAAGTGAAAGGGACGACATGGGTATGGAAATCAGGCAGTAGGATTGTGATATAATTAAAGAAATTAGCATTGAAAGGGAGGAGGTTCTAAGTGGTCAGGCAGGCTTAAAAGTAGATAAATCTCCAGGCCCAGATGAAATGTATCCCAACCTGTTGAGTGAGGCAAGGGAGGAAATAGCAGGGGCGCTGACAATAATTTTCAATACCTCTCTGGCCACAGGAGAGGTGCTAGGGGACTGGAGGGCAGCCAATGTGGCACTGTTGTTCAAGGAGGGAGGAAAGGATAAACCAGGGAACTACAGGCCAGTCAGTCTAACCTCAGTGATGGGGAAACTATTGAAAGCAATTCTGAGGGACAGAATTAATCTACACTTGGAGAGGCAGGGATTAATCAAGGACAGTCAGCATGGTTTTGTTAAGGGGAGATCATGTCCAACCAATTTGATTGAATTTTTCGCAGGGGTGACCAAGTGTGTAGATGAGGGCAATGCATTTGACATAGTCTACTTCAACTTCAGCAAGGCTTTTGATAAGGTCCCGCATGGGAACTGATAACAAAGGTAAGAGCCCATGGGATCCAAGGCAATTTGGATCCAGAATTGGCTGAGTGGCAGGAAGTGGTGATGGTCAAGGGGTGTTTTTGTGACTGGATGCCTGTGTCCAGTGGGGTTCCACAGGGATCGGTGTTGGGTCCCTTGCTTTTTGTGCTATATATAAATGATTTAGACTTGAATGTAGGAGGGCTGATCAGTAATTTCGCAGATGACACAAAAATTGGTGGGGTGGTAAGTAGTGAGGAGGATAGCCTTAGGTTACAGGAGGATGTAGACAGGCTGGTCAGATGGGCTGATCAGTGACAAATGGAATTTAATCTGGATAAGTGTGAGGTGATGCGCTGGGGCAGGACAAACAAGGCACAGGAATACACAATGAATGGTAGGACTCTGGGAAGTGCCGAGGATCAGAGGGGCCTTGGTGCGCATGTCCACCAGTCCCATAAGGTAGTGGGACAGGTAGATAAAGGTGGTTAAGAAGGCATATGGGATACTTTCCTTTGTTAGCCGAGGCATAGAATATAAGAGCAGGGAGGTTATGCTGGAACTGTACAAAACGCTGGTTTGGCCACAGCTAGAGTATTGCATGTAGTTCTGGAATCCGAACTTTTGGAAGGATGTGATTGTACTAGAGAGAGTGCAGAAGAGATTTACCAGGATGTTGCCTGGGCTGGAGAGTTTTAGTTATGAGGAGAGATTGGATAAACTGGGGTTATTTTCCTTGGAGCACAGGAGATTGAGTGGGGACATGATCGAGGTGTATAAAATTATGAGGGGCATAGATAGGGTAGACAGGAAGGAACTTTTCCTCTTGGTGGAGGGATCAATAACCAGGGGGCATAGATTTAAGGTAAGGGGCAGGAGGTTTAGAGGGGATGTGAGGGTGGTGGGAACCTGGAGCTCACTGCGTGAAAGGATGGTAGAGGCAGAAACCCTCATAATGTTTAAGAAGTATTTGGATGTGCACTTGCGATGCCATGGCATACAAGGCCTAGTGCTGGAAAATGGGATTAGAATAGTTTGGTACTTATTTGACCGGTCCAGACTCAATGGGCCGAAGGGCTTTTTCTGTGCTGTAGACCTCTATGGCTCTAACTATATCCCTTTGCAGCTTCCTTTGGATTTCTAAAGAATTAATTATACCTATTTGGTGTCATCTGCAAATTTTGACAACAGTTCATCTAGGATCTATATTCAAACCATGGATACAGACACAAGTAACTGAACCCTATAGGGTACTACAACGTATTTCTAACCAATTTTAAAAATAATCTTTAATTCCCCCTTCTAACCATTTTTTCATCTAAAAGCAAAATACTGCAGATGCTAGAAATCTGAAATAAAAACAGAAAATACTGAAAATGCAACACCTGTGGACAGGGGAGCACTAGCTTGCTATTCCCTCTCCAAAACGATACACCTTATTCTTTTCTAACAATCTCCCATGTGGTGTCTTATCTACAATATGTCTTATCAATTTGACTCTGGAAATAGGGAAAGATGAGAATTTGTCTCTCTCAGAAGTGCACTAGTTTGTGGAATTCTCTTCCCCAGAGAGCAGTGGAGGCAGGGTCACTTCAGGTTTTGAAAGCTGAGTTGGAAAGATTCTTGACAAGGGAGTCAGAGCATCTAGAGGATGGTCATGAAAGTAGAAGCCACAATCAGATCAGCCATGATCTGATCAAATGGTGGAGCAGCCTCGAGGGGCCAAATGACCTACAGCTGCTATTTTGTACGTTTGCATGCAATTAGCCAAAGCTATCCCCACTAGAAAATATATTAGGCGTGGACCCCAGGGAAGGACAGGATCAGTCTTGATTGTAATATTCCTTATTGTCAAATATTTTGTAGAGACTAACCATCTTGCCTCATACATGATGAATAGTGACTTGATTGGAGGGCTCCCGATGCCCATTGTACTTCCACCCATAAAAATCATCTGTTTATTGATTCATTTAATTTTACAACAGAAAATTAGGTAATTTGGTTTTTCAGCCTGCAGCAGTTCTCTGAAAAAGATGTCTACTTATTCCAATTTCCCTAGTCTTTTACTATACCTCCCACAAACCAACCCCCCCTGCACCCCCAAATCTTCATCCACTGAAGCCACTGTGGATTTTGCTTACATAAGAATCACATAGGATGTATTACATAGAAAGAGGCCATTCAGCCCAACTACTTCATGCTTTGTTTATGCTCCTCCTCCCATCATTCCACATTTATAAGCATATATATAACCTTCTCCCTCAAATGTTGTCTTACCCTCCACTTAAAGGCATTTGTACCACCCTCCACTTAAATGCATTTATACCATTCGCTTCAACCACTGTCTATGGTAACAAGTTCCATATTTTTACCACATGATGAAAAATATTTTTATGAATTCCGTATTTGATTTCTTGGTGACTATCTTATATTGTTGGCCTCTAGTGGAAATATTCTCTGTGTATACTCCATCAAAACCCTTCAGAATTTTGAAGATTTCTGTTAGGACACCCCCTAGCCATCCCTTTATAAGAAAAAAAGAGAATCACCCTGTTCATCCTTTCCTGATATGTAAACCCAAGCATTTCTGTACATCCTTGTAAATTTTTTTACACCCTCTCCATCGCTTCTAAAACTTTCATTTATAACATAGTGGTCAAAATTGTACACTGTACTCCAGGTCTGGTCAGAAGAACTTAAGAAATAGGAGGAGTGGACCATATAGCCCCCCGAACATGTTCTGCCATTCAATATGATTTTGGCTGATCTTCTGCCTCAAATCCACTTTCCTTCCCATATCTTGATTCCCCAAGAGACCAAAAATCTGTCTCAGTCTTAAATACACTCACCAATGGGGCACCCAGAACCCTCTGGGGTAGACAATTCTATAGATTCACAATGCAAATAAATTTCTCATCTCAATCCTAGATGATTGACTCCTTGTCCTTAGACTGTGCCCCGATGTTCTAGGTTCCCCAGGAAGGGAAACAACCTCTCTGTGTCTGCCCCGTCAAGCCTCTTCAGAATCTTGCATATTTCAATGAGGTCACCTCTCCTTCTTCTGAAGAGTGTAGGCCCAATTTACTCAGCCTTGCATCAATGGACAATAGTCTTATCCCAGGAAACAATCTAGTGAACCTTTGCTGTACTACCTCCAATGCAAGTATATCCTTTCTTCAATCGGGAGACATATACTGTGGAATAAAAATATATCACAGCAAACTCAGTAACAACTTAATTTAAAAACATCACTCCAGTGAGCTCTGCATTATCAATCTCTTTACATAGGCCTTACAGAATTGTTACTCTCCTGTAGTTCAGATTGATCTAATCAGATCTTCATCCTCAAATAGATTCAAATTATGGAACTACTTTTGGTTACAGCACAGCAGGAGACTATTTAGCTCATCATGACCATGCTGATTCTTGCTTGAACAGAGGCAGCAAACAAGATGGGCTGAAACCTGGCTATTAGCTCAAAGAAGTGGCATAGAATGATAACTGCCACTGACACTCAGTATCTATAAACATAGTGTTAATGAGGACTTAACAACTACATTACCAGGCTGTTGTGAGTAGACATATTCAGATTTTATTTGCAACTCAGGAAAGCATTCAAACACTGTCAATTAAATTTGAACTGGCACTGTCCATTAATGCAGTAATGAGTCAGTTTTTCCCACCTACATCTCTGCTCATTTAATACTCTGAATTTTGATAATCGAGCGCCATTAACTATAGACATCGAGAAGCCTGTGACATGATCATCCCACAGCTGAAGGAGATGGTTTACAGGTAAGCAACTATATGTAAATAAAGACAATATAAGGAAATTAAAATGTAAGTAGGAATTAATATGTACTTAATGAAAAAGTTCTTAGAAATACCAAAATTCTTTTTTCCCAACTCTTAAGAACCAAAAAGTATACAGACATAAAATTCTGTTTAATAAAATACTGTGTATCTGCTTAATGTATCTTTAAATTCTTTGCAAAAGAAAGCCATTCAGCCTAAAAGTTCACATTCCTCCACATGAATTATTAACGCATACACATGACAATATATGTTCTATTTTTATCATGCTCAAATCATCCAAAAACCTTAGACTGTAAAAGGAGCTTGCTTCAGTTTCTGGGAAACTAGGTTAAATCCAACCACACATACTCATTAACCTCCTTTCTTTTCCTTAGGACTGTAGCAAAGTTTTGGTGCTCCAAATTGTTGCTAATTTAATTCTGCTTCAATGCTCATGTCAGATTTGAGTTCTGACGCTTTGGTTGCATACACAACTCCTGTTTATCCAGCTATGTTCCTTCGCTCTGGCACTGAACACACTGACATCCGAAGATTCTAAGCATTTGCATGAATGATTGTTTCCAAGCATCAAAGACCCCTTGTTCCCGTGCTGTGACTAAAGGCTAGTTTAAAATTTGTAAATTCAGATGTTTGGGAGCATATCTGTTCTTTAGCACAGGACTTTCTGTAATGGGCAGGTGAAAAGGGAATGTTGCTTGAGCCTATTCAGTGAATTAAGCTATGCTCATATCCACCATTATCCAAGTTTTTAAATTTAAAAAAATCATACTTAATGGGCTGAATAATTTGGCCCTTACAATACAATAAATGAGATTTTCACAATTTCAAAACGTTGGCCCTGTAGAGAATACGTAGGCCAACAAATACACTTTTAGTACACATTTTATTAATAGGCAAAACAGAGAGGAAACCAAAATGTTATGAAGAGGATTTGAAGATGGGATAAGAGGTAGTAAGATACAGTTGAAAACTCTGGCACCAGTAGTAAGCAAAGGAAGTGAAGTATAATAAGCCATAGTTTGAAGAATGGAAGTTCATTCTGGCGCTTAAGGTTGGGGAACAATCCAGTCAAAGGATGGAACATGGCCATGGAACGATTTGGAAACAAGGGTAAGAATTTTAAAGTTGATGTGTTGGAGGACAAGGGACCAATGGAGATAAATGCAATTGAAATATGGTACTTAGTTCAGCTTAAAACAAAGCAGCAGAATGCTAAATGAATTGGAATCTACTCAAAGTGGATTTCAGGAGGTTCACAGGAAGAGCACTGGAGGAATCACCTTCCGGAAGCAGCAAAGGTACAGAGATAAGAGCATTGACAGAAATTTATTCAAGGTAGAGACATAATTTTACATGGTCTTGGTGGCAGATTAGATTCAGAGTTCTAAATCAAAACCAGAGACAAACAGAACATCAACATTATATAAATTGGGTTTAGCCTGCAGGAGTGGTTAGGAAAGATGATGGAGTCAGCCCCAAATTTTTGACAAGAGCTGGACACAATGGTCTTAATTGTGTTTTAGTTGAACTGGAGAAAATGCTGGATCATCCATGACTTGAAGTCAGATATGCAGCTTTACAGCACAATACCAATTATGGAATCAAGGCAAGAGCGCAGAACTCTGGGTCGGGGAATTCAACATCCATCACCAAGAGTGGCTCGGTAGCACCACCACAGACCGAGCTGGCTGAGTTCTAAAGGACATAGCTGCTAGACTAGGTCTGCAGCAGGTGGCGAAGGAACCAACAAGAAGGAAAAACATACTTGACCTCAGCCTCACCAACCTGCCTGCCACAGATGCATCTGTCCATGACGGTATCGGTAGGAGTGAACACTGCACAGTCCTTGTGGAGACAAAGTCCCATCATCACATTGAGGATACCCTCCATCTTGTTGTGTGGCACTACCACTATGCCAAATGGGATAGATATCGAACAGATCTAGCAACTCGACTTGGTAACCATGAGGCACTGTGGGCCATCAGCAGCAGCAGAATTATACTCAACCATAACTTGTAACCTCATGGCCCAGCATATCCCCCACTCCACCATTAACACCAAGCCAGGAGATCAACCCTGGTTCAATGAAGAGTGTAGGAAGGCATTCCAGGGGCAGCACCAGGCATACCTAAAAATGAGGTGTCAACCTGGTGAAGCTATAACACAGGACTATTTGTGTGCCAAATTGCATAAGCAGAAAGTAATAGACAGAGCTAAGCAGTTCTACAAAGAACAGATCATATCTAAGCTCTGTAGCTCTGCCACATCCAGTTATGAATGGTGGTGGACAATTAAACAACTCACTGGAGGGGGCGGCTCCACAAATATCCCCATCCTCAATGATGGATGAACCCAGCACATCAGTGCAAAAGATAAGGCTGAAGCATTCGCAACAATCTTCAGCCATAAATGCCTAGTGGATGATCCACCTCAACCTTCTCTAGAGGTCCCCAGCATCACAGATGCCAATCTTCAGCCAATTCGATTCACTCCCCGTGATATCAAGAAATGGCTGAGGCACTGGATACTGCAAAGGCTATGGGCCCTGACAATATTCCAGCAATAGTACTGAAGACTTGTGCTCCAAATCTTGCCATGCCTCTAGCCAAACTGTTCCAGCATAGCTACAACACAGGCATCTACCTGGCAATGTGGAAAATTGCCCAGGTATGTCCTGTACCCAAAAAGCAGGACAAATCCAATCCCTCCAATTACTGCCCCATCATTCTAATCTCCATCATCAGTAAAGTGATGGGAGGGGTCATCAAAAGTGCCATCAAGCAGCACTTGCTTAGCAATAACCTGCTCACTGATGCTCAGTTTAGGTTCTGCCAGGGTCACACAGCTTCTGACCTCATTACAGCCTTGGTGCAAACATGGACAAAAGAGCTGAACTCCAGAAGCGAGGCAAGAGTGACTGTCCTTAACAGCAAGGTGTTTGACGGAGTGTGACACACGGAACCCTAGCAAAACTGGAGTAAATGGGAGTCGGGGGAAGACTCTCCACTGGTTGGAGTCATACCAAGCACAAAAGAAGATGGCTGAGGTTGTTGGAGGTCATTCATCTCAGTTCCAGGACATCGCTCAGGAGTTCCTCAGGGTAGTGTCCTTGGTCCAACCATCTTCAGCTGCTTTATCAATGACTTTCCTTCCAACATAAGATCAGAAGTGGGGATGTTCACTGATGATTCCACAATGTTCAGCACCATTTACAACTCCTCAGATACTAAAGCAGTCCACGTCCCAAGCAGCAAGACCTGGACAATATCGAGGCTTGGGTTGACAATTGGCAAGTAGTATTTATGCCACACAAGTGCTAGGCATGACCATCTCCAACAAAAGAGAACCTAACCATCGCCCCTTGACATTATCATCGCTGAATCTCCCACTATCAACATCCTGGAGGTTACCATTGACCAGAAACTGAACTGGACTAGCCATATAAGTGCTGTGACTACAAGAGCAGGTCAGAGGCCAGGAATCCTGCAGCGAGTAACTCATCTCCTGTCTCCCCAAAGCCTGTCCATCATCTACAAGCACAAGTCAGGAGTGTGATGGAATACTCTCCACTTGCCTGGATAAGTGCAGCTCCAACACTCAAGAAGCTTGACATCATCCAGGACAAAGCAGCCCACTTGATTGGCACCCCTTCCACAAACATACACTCCCTCCACCATCACTGACGAACAGTGGCAGCAGTGTGTACCATCTACAAGATGTACTGCAGACACTCACCAAGGCCCCTTAGACAGCACCTTCTAAACCCACAACCGCTATCATTTAGAAAGACAAGAGCAGAAGATACATAGGAACACCACCACTTGGAACTTTCCCTCCAAGCCACTCACCACCCTGACTTGGAAATATATCACTGTTCCATCACTGTCGCTGGGTCAAAATTGTGGAACTTCCTTCCAAACTGCACTGTGAGTGTACCTACACCACTGGGGCTGCAGTGGTTCAAGAAGGCAGTTCACCACCCCTTCTCAAGGGCAATTAGAGATGGGCATTAAATGCTGGCCCAGCCAGTGACGCCCACATCCTGTAAATGAATTAAAAAATAGTGGTGACCAACTAGTGAAGAAAGGTGCTATTGGCATATATATATAGTAGTTGACTGCTTGATTACAAATGTTGTCTCCAAGGGCCACTAGGTTTATGAGGAATAGGACATACTTTACAGCATGGAACCCTGGGAAATACCACACGTCTGATCTGAAGATAGGTGTTGGGGAAAGCAGGAATGGAACCATGGAGTGTCACAGAGTTCAAGCCAAGGGGAGAAGATGGAGGATGGAGTGACAGTATCAAAAGTAACACAGAGGCCAAGCATGATGAGAAGGCTGTGGTCCCAGTGATGTAGTATATTATTGATGATCTTTACAGTGGCTATATCGGTGTTTTGGAAAACTCAAAAGGGAACTGAAGGGATTTGAACAATGAGCGGTTGGAAAGGTGAATGCAAAGTTGGGTGGCAACAATGTGTTTTTCAATACCTTCGTGTGACAAGATTTTAAATCTACTTTAAAACGATTTATCAGATTTAGCAAGAGAATGTCAATACAGATATGCAATAACCTACAATTGTGCCACAGAAGTAAGGAATAAGTTGTACAATTGCTGCCACGATTTTCCACAATTCAGGTAATGGAATGTGGCTGTACTTAAAGCTCAAGCCATGACAAGCACATGTCCCATTCCACAACATACCGTATTCAGTATATTCAAAGCAGTTTTTCAGTCATCAGTTTATTTTTTTCCCCAGTTATACCAGCTCTTTTTGAAGCTGATCAGGTTTTATTGTTTTTTTTTAAGATTGGCTTCCATGATATATCAGTAGTTATACAGTTTCAAATATAACTAGTAATTATCCAGTAAACTGATTTTCTTTGGCACACCATAACCCTTCCCCTATCCCCTATTTTGACAGATGTCTAATACAGATGAAGCGTAAAGTTCAGAGGTGATCTAATGGTGACAGCAACACAAGGTTTCTTGTCAGTGAGTTGAAAACTCAAATTCCAGCTTAATTTGATTAAATTAATTTGTTGGACTTTGGAAATGGATCAGCTAGACCAATAACGGAAAAACAAGGTAACTATACCAGCAAACTAATCACATTGAATCACACCTATTATCAATTGACTCCAACCACTACAGAGAAGAAAGAAAAGTACCATGCCATGCTCTTGGAAGGTAAGAAATGAAGGAAAATAAAAGATGCTGTCCATTATTTTTTTTCCCCATTTAATATACAGCATCCTACTTAAAATCGAAATTATTCAAACACAGCTTTTTCAAAAAAATCAGTATTTTCCTAATAATTCCTTCATTGATTCTACTAAATTAATTTATAAAACAGTTCATTAATTAGCTTACACCCCAAGCCAATATTTTAAGAAGCATAATGTAACACTTGTGAGGCTGTTGTTTAAAAGTTGCAGTATGATCTTTGTAAAATGTAGAATTTACAATCTGTATAGTGATGGAACAGAAACATCACTACTTTTGTAAATTTCAGATACAGGTTTTACATAACTGCTGCATAAACAGCAAAACGTAACCATGACAGCCAGTAATTACCTTAAATTTATCAACAAAAAATTACAAATGCCTACTAGGAATATCACTGCTCCCTTATTACCTGTAATGATAATTCAAGCCATTATCTGCTTAATATTGGCTCAGGTAAAAGGCAGGCAGGAAACCATCAGCAAAATCCGTGCAGGAATTTGAACTGATATTTTGTATACAGTTGGCACTTTTGTATATTTACATTATGAAGCCTTTGCATCTACAGTATGAATTTTCCATGTAAATAATTTACTGTTTTTAAGCAAGCAATGCTCTAACAAAAAGCCTTCAAATTTTACTTATGAAACCATTCCACAACAAAAGCAATGGCCCATGGGGTTCGAAGATATGCAATACCCATGAAACTTCTTTGAAGCAAGTTATGTTGCAATGACCATTTGTGTTCCAATGAAATATAGTCTTCAAAACAGCTGACTTCCTGTGATGCTGGTCCTGGATAATTTTTTGTCTAGAAATTGGCTGTATTTAGTTGCTAATATCTCAGCACTGCTGAGAAGAGTCTAAAATAGGTGCACTAAAATCTATTAGAGATTAATCATTGTTGCTGGATGTTTTGCTAGATTGGCAACTGTTTGGATCCTCTCCAAGTTATCTCAGCAACTTCTCTGGTCTTCAATTCTGCACTTTAAACATATGCAAAGTGCATAATTTTCTTGGATGTATCAGTAGTATTTAGCGAGCCAAAAGCCAAATAGTTACTCAGTCACAAGCAAATCTGTTTGAATGTATTTTTTCCACATTATTTGAACAGCTGAAAGGACAAATTTCAAAAAAAGTTCAAATAAAATTTTATAAGCATTTTATAAAACCATGTGTACATGAGCTACACAAGCAAATATGAGACAAAAGAGAAAAACAACAGACTTAATTACTTGTATTTTATTCGTTCATAGGATGGGGGCATCACTGGCTAGGCCAGCATTTATTGCCCATCCCCAACTGCCCTTATAAACTGAGTGACCTGTTAGGCCATTTCAGAGGGCATTTAAGAGTCAACCATATTGCTGTGGATCTGGAGTCACATGTAGGCCAGACCAGGTAAAGATGACATATTTCCTTCTCTGAAGGACATTAGTGAACCAGATGGGTTTTTACGACAATCAACAATGGTTTCATGGTCATCATTAGATTTTTAATTCCAGATTTTTTTATTGAATTCAAATTTCACCATCTGCCATGGTGGGATTCAAACTCTGGTCCCTAGGTTACTAGTCCAGTGCCAATACCATTACTCCACCACCTCCCCTATTGCAGCTTTAGCTGGTTTTGAGTTATAAGCACTTTATAACTTAAAGTTGTACTAAGCTAAGAGACTGTACAGAAGTGATAGTGAAAGTATGAGGCAAAAAGACAGGGCAATACAATTCCAGAAACCCATCACCTAATTTAATGCTTGCAGAAATCTTTTAAAAAGTTACAAACTCTTCTTTCTGAGCCTGATGAATATGGAGGCAAAATAAAATAAGAGCATGTTTCACAGTTTACATGGGTAAACTAAATTGCAAAAGTTTGTTTTAAATATGTGTGTTTGAGTATCTTATGCTTTTACATGAAGGTCTTACAGACTTTGCGGCTGTAATGACAGCAAAACTGTTAGCGCTCACCATAATCACTGTGTAAAACTGACAGCAACTTCTGGCATCTGTACGAGAACCGTTAAACACAGATACCCAGAAACTGCTGTCAGCAATACCCTGTTCCTCCACAGGGTGTGCTGTTGCAGTCTGTGCAGATGAAAACACAATTGCTGATTTGACGCGAACATCAACTACTTACAGACTGCTCTTGCTGTAAAAAAAATGAAAATGTTAAGTCTTGTTCAGTCAGGGGTAACTGAGTTTTTAATGGTGTACTAAGTCATAATTACAACCTAAAAAAAAACTAATTTTATTAGTGTGGCAACTCATTTGCTCAGAATATTTTAAATTAGATTTTTTAAAATCTTACTCTATTTTTCAAAGTTTATTTTATGATATTCATCTTCTCCCTTAATCTATGTGCATGCCCCAATCTTTATTCTTCTTTCTTTACAATGATTTAAATGTGAATTATATTTACTTGCTGCTTTTCTGTCTATGACAACTCTTCCAGCTGATTGACTAATCAACCTCCCTGTTGCTGAATGCCACAGGTCCCCCAAAAAATGGTATCAAATTCAAAGTGATGTTGTAATAAAGCAAAATCTATGCTCTGGAGTCCACTAAATCTTTATGGGTAGTTTTTTTTTAGGTAAGCGGTGAGCACCATACCTTCGTCGTTGACCTCAAAATCTGGATCCTCTGAGTTTCTTGGAGTTTTCCAAAGGATTTGAAAATCTGTGCAGATTTAATTTTTTAGGTAGCTTTTTAGGTTTAATTCTAATGCACAATTCAAAGAGAGGGAAAGGGATCCAATCTCAAATAGTCCTCCTCCTGGAAAATTAATTGCATTTGAAAGCCTCTCAAATAGATACAATTTTTTGATGACCATCACCTGTGTTTAAGAGTTAGATTCCACAGTGTAATAATG
Organism: Cetorhinus maximus; assembly: GCF_964194155.1. Lineage (NCBI taxonomy): Eukaryota > Metazoa > Chordata > Chondrichthyes > Lamniformes > Cetorhinidae > Cetorhinus > Cetorhinus maximus. Next base: position 47,010,158 of record NC_135894.1, read on the forward strand.
TTCTGCTCCCAACCTTTGCTCATTGACTATCTCCAAAATATTCACTTTCCCAAGTATCAACTTTTTTTAAAAATGCTCTTGTCCCTAAATACCTATATTTATGTACCCAACTCCCCATTTACTAACATCATAAAACCCACTCTCAACTACTCATTCACTTTCCCAATTACTTATTGGGAGTTCATCTACTCTAGCCACTGGTCAGCATGCCAACACACCACACCACTTGACCCATCCCCAAATACCCATTATCCTAGCACTCACTTGTCCCCTTAATTTCTCAGTCATTTATTTCTTATCAAGTACCCATTACCGCTAGTCCTCACGGAATTCCTCACTAATCCTCACGGAATTCCTCACTAATCAACTCACTTTCTCTGCCCCCCACATTTCTCATTTTGCCAATTCCCTTGTTGTTCCCCCACCTTTCAAATCTAAGGCACCCCTCCCAAATAACTCCCACCAAAGAAGATCCACTTCCTTATACAAGTCTTTGTGAACACTATCACAGAAGTTCAACCAATGATATTAAAATTCACACCGCAATATGCACCTTCATAGTTTCAAAGACACACTATGATCTTAAAGACAATGAAACAAAGCCAGTTACTGAATACTGTGTGCATCTGACCTGGAACCAAAACAACTAGGACATGATAATTTGCTAGAATCTAAGTGACTTGATTTTATGCTTCCTTAATAACTAGACTTTGTTGCCTTAAAGAAACACATATTTACCTTAGCTGAATGTGTTATTCATTGTGATATGCAATTTCTGGCCTTATAAAGTATAATGCAACTTATTATGTATGGCCAGTGTCTCAGAGTTTATTGGCTACCTGACCAGTTGAGTATTTCAAACATTTCCTGGTTTTGCTTAGGAGTTAATCAACTTGTATTATAAAATGATACATCTGACATGTATTTTTTATGAGTTACACTTCAAGTTCCCACTCATGATGCTCCCAAAAAAATGGCATAAAGAAGCAATGGCAATTGTCACTCCTGAGGAATTTTGACCAATTCTCCACTGATTGGAAACAATTTATATTTAAATGAGTTTACACTAGTTTAAAATGCTTTTTTATTATACTGCAGTCATTGGGACAAAGCTAAGTTTATATGTCAATTAAGTCTGGTAATTAATGTGTTTTTATGATCAGGGACAACAGTTAATCTGCCACAAATGAAGAATGTTGGAAATTAGAATTAAAAACAGAAAATGCTTGACATACTCAACAAGTCAGGAAGCATCTATGGGAAAAAGAAACAAGAGTTAACATTTCAGCTGGAAAGTTGTCGACCCAAAGCATTAACTCTGCTTCTCTTTCCACAGGTATTGCTTGCCCTGCCGAGTTAATCTGTCATCCTGTTTCATGCCCCCTACAACCTCCACAACTTTCACTTGTATGACTCTTTCATTCAAACCCAAAATTGGAGGTTTACGAAGGTTCCATGCTTAGCAGCAGGAAAGTATCCAATTTTATTGACAGGCTTATAGGTGAATTGCTAAATGGAAAAGAAGTTGGAGCAAAAGTCCCCACCACACAACCTTCCCCCCACCCCCACTTCTTCCAGTCAGGGATAACAAAAAACAGACTAAGTAACAAAGGATTTAGTGCAGTCAAAATCTGCTGCAAAAAAAAACATCAAAAGCTTAGGCACTTTATTACAAGACAAGGGCTAATTGTTGGCCGGATTCAAGATGAATTAAAAGCAAGCATCTTTCAGCTGATTAACAGGGGCATGGTAGTCTGGTTTATTATTCTAGTTTTTTTTTAAAAAAGTGATCAAGGCTGGCCGGTCTTCTTCAGACGGAGGAAGACTGGAAGAGAGAGCTTCCTAGCACCATGGTTAGCTCAAGGAGGGAGAGAACAAATGAGGGGGCTGCAAATAGAAACTGCCATCCCCAGCTGCAGAACTCAACTTCATCCAGCTGTTTGCCCTCCAGGCCTGGTAAACCATCCCCAACTGTCATGGATCATATGCTTTTCCTGTCTATTTAGCTTACGCATCATTTTTCAAACTGTTGCTTAATAAACTACTTAATAAGCTATTTTAAAATCACTTATGAGCTTGACCCCCTTTTTGATTAACGGACTAGAAATATTGTATCCGTCAATCTATATATAAACTCAATGTCTGTAAAACAAAGCAACTTAACAATTCATATCATATGCAACATGGTCAGCCACTCCACTGAAATACTGGGTAAGTGTGTGTGAAAATGCACAAAACACAAAATCTAGATCAGATCACAAGGCGTTCTATTGCTATGCCTCCAGATTATACTGTTAGATATTGGGTAATGAAATCATGCTCCTGAACTAAGATACAAGGACCACTTACAAGAGCGAACAGGACAGTTGAACTAAAGAGGATATCTAAAACGGCGCTGAAATCTGTAACAGCAATCATTCAGCAGTAAAGCGACAATATCTATAATCTCAGAGACCTTAACAATAATACGAGAAAAAGCAGAAAGTAAAGCCAAGTAAAGCTAGTATATATTAAAACCAGTCCACTGCATTTTAATCATCAGTTTCATTTTACATGTTGGTATTATACAAAGTCCACCAATAATTGAAAATATCTTAATGGCACAGCTGGAAGCTCCTGTTTGAGGCTAACAGTGGAGCAGCGCAAAATGTCCAGCAATTTGTGCCAATTCACAGTTCACTGGGTATATCGTCTTCACCAAAATTGCTGGGTTACATAAACATTAGTACTGGTATACACATTAAATTAACTAATTTTGGCAGCAAATTCTGGTTCAATAGCTTTTTGAATGATAAATGTAGTACAGTTAACGACATATTTTCGTACAATTGCCAACAATCAAGTTATGAGGTGATCAGAAGCATAGGTAGATGTACACACTAGTTCTCTCTGCCAGCTGGAGGTACATGTTGGTTATGCCTTTGTGTATTACTCTTCAGATTGTAAAAGTACAGAGGTTGTAAAAGCTGACTGGATTGTAAATCCAAATATTGTGGCTCTACATATATTCCATCAGATTAATGCAGCATCATTCCTCTGATATTGACAGTTTATCCCTCCAGTTTAGTACCTGGTTTACACAGAAATCAGTGGATATATTTTGAATTCAGTAAATTAATCTGCATCAGACACAACAGATCTACTTAATTTATTACTCTGTGTTGCATTGTGTTTACATACATATACTCACAATGAATATGTGCATTTCAGCCATAGCATAGGTACAAAATATTTAAGAACTGTCCTGAATTATACATCAGAACTGTACAAGAAACCAGATGGTCTCCAGAGTCTAGAGTGTTGCTGTAGATGTCCAGGCTATTCCATTGCTTTAGCCTTGTAGATGGTGGAGTGGCTTGGCGGGGTCAGGACATGGGCCATTTGTCACAATGTGCCCAGCCTCTGTTCTATTCCTGTAGACAGGTATTTTTATGACTGGTCCAGTTCAGCTTCGAGTCATTGGTATGTTCTAAGAGGTTAAATATTCAGGGGAGAGGGCTCACTGTTGTTTCTGCCAGTGAAGATTGTGAGAAGATAGCTAGGCTTTTTCATTATCAGGCACTTACATGGTAGGTAATATTCATGCCATATATCAGCACAATTCTGGATGCTTTCCAGTGTAGGCTGGCATTCCAGTGTAGGCTGGCATAAGCGGTTTCATTTTCAAAAGAATTGTGAATGAAGCTGGACACTAAACTGTTATCGAAGAGTCCCACACCATATCTTAAGGCAAAGCAGAGCTCATTGATTAACATGGTTGGACTGAAGACATTTCCATGAAGAACTCATGCAGTGATGTCCTGGGGATGTGATAACTGGACTCGAACAGTCAGTTAAGATAGCAACTACTGGAGTGTTTTCTCTTTAATCCCCCACTGACCTCAAAATCACAAGAAATAGCAGGAGTAGATCATTCGGCCCCTTGAGCCTGCTCTGCCATTCAATAAGATCATGGCTGATCTGATTGTGGCCTTAACTTCATTTTCTCTTCTGCTCCCATAGGGTTCCTTGACTTTCTTGTCGATCTAAAAATGTTTAACTCGGACTTGAAAGATTCAATGACCCAGATTTCACTGCTCTCTGGGGAAGAGAATGCCAAAGTCTAGCGACCCTCAAGAGAAAAAAAATCCTCATATCCATCTTAATTGGGGGACCCTTTATTTTTAAACTGTGACCCCTAGTTCTAAACTCCCCAAGGGGAAACATCCTCCCAGCATCAACTGTGTCAATTCTTCTCAGAATCTCAAATGTTTCAATGAAATCACCTCTCATTCTTCTTAACTCCAATGAGTGTAGACCTAACCTGCTTAACCTTTCCTCATAAGATAACCCCTTTATCCCAGGAATCAGACCAGTGAATCTCCTCTGAATTGCATCCAATGCAAGGAAATCCATCATTAAGTAAGGAGAGAAAAACTGTAAAAAATACTCCAGATACAATCTCAATAAGGCTCTGTACAGCTGTAGCAACACTTCCCTACATTTATACCCTATTCCCTTTTCAACAAAGGTCAACATTCAATTTGCCTTCCCAATCACTTGCTGTACCTACATGTTAGCAATTTTGAGATTCGTGTACCAGGACACCCAGTTACCTCTGTACCACAAATTTCTGCAGTCTCTCACTTAAAACAATATTCTGTTTCTCTATTCTTCCTAAGTGGACAAGTTCACATTTTCCCACATTATACGCCATCTGTCAAATTTTTGCCCAGTCACTTATCCTATCTATATCCCTTTGCGGAGTCTTTGTATCCTCATCACAACCTGCTTTCCTAATTATCTTTGTACCATCAGCAAACTTAGCAACCATTTGGTCCCTTCAACTAAGTCATTATATAGATCGTAAATAGTTGAGGCCCCAGCACCGATTCCTGTGACACTCCACTAGTTACAGTTTGCCAACCCGAGAACAATCATTTAGCCCAACCCTCTGCTTCTTGTTAGCTAAACAATCCTCTATCCATGCTATGGCCTATTGGAAATCCAAATATACCACATCAACTGGCTCCTCATTTTAGAACTCTAATGAATTAGTCAAACATGATTTCCTACTCACAAAATCATTTTGACTCTGCCTGATTGTATGGTTTTCTAAATGTCCTATTATTAATAATGGATTCAAGCATTTTCCCAATGACAGATGTTAGGCAAATTGAACTACAGTGTCCTGCTTTCTGTCTCCTTCCTTTCTTGAATAGAGTTGTTAGCTCAGCTCTGCCAGTACTGCTAAATGTCATATTTGGTTGTAGGCTGCCTCAATGTCAAGAGAAGCAAAGCTCATCTCTCCTCTGGTATTCAGCTCACATATCCATGTCTGGATTAGGCTATGATGAGGTCTGTAGCCACGTGGCTTTGGCAGAACGCAACCTAAGTGCCTGATGTTATTGGTGAATAGGTGCGTTCAATGGCAGATGTTATCAATAATGTCATCACTTTAGCGAGGATTGGGAGGAAACAAATAGAATGTTAATTGGTTAGGTGAGATTTATCCTGCTGTCCGTGGATGGAACATGGATGGAAAATCTTCCACATTGTGGGGCTGAGACTAGTCTCATGCCGAGATTGGATCAGCTTGACTGGGGAGTACTTATCTCTGGTGTACAGCACTTCAGCCTGTTGTCTGAGTTTAGAGCTGTTATTGTGTCCATAGCACACCCAGCTGCTTCTTAATGTCATGTGGAGTGAACCAAATTGAAATAGACACTAGCACCTGAGGTTGTGGCAGAGTAGGACCATTCACTCAACAAGATAAAAGCAAAATACTGCGGATGCTGGAAATCTGAAACAAAAATGAAAATTGCTAGAAAAGCTCAGCAGGTCTGACAACATCTGTAGAGAGGAAGACAGAGTTAACGTTTCGAGTCCATATGACACTTTCATCAGAACTAAAGAGAAATAGAAATGTGGTGAAATATAAGCTGATTAAAGGGGGGTGGGGCAGGCGGAGTTGGATAGAGGGCCAGTGATAGGTGGAGGCAAAGGAGATATAGCCAAAGATGTCATAAACAGAAGGCCAAAGGGGTGTTAACGGTGGTGATATTAGGTAAAGGATGTGCTAATGGGGACATTAAGGGTAGAAAGCAGAATAAGCAAGTGGCAGATGGCCCTAGTGGGGTAGGGGGAAGGGATCGAAATGGGTTAAAAGGTGGAGATAAAACAATGGATGGAAATAAATTTGAAAATAAATAGAAATAGGTGGGAAAAGAAAAATATACATATAAAAAAATATGATAATTAGAAAAAAGGGGATCAAAAAGGGGAGTGAGGATGAAGGAGAGAGTTAACGATCTGAAGTTGTTGTACTCAATGTTAAGTCCGGAAGGCTGTGAAGTGTCTAATCGGAAGATGAGGTGCTGTTCCTCCAGTTTGCGTTGAGCTTCACTAGAACATTGCAGCAAGCCAAGGACATGTGGGCATGAGAGCAGGGTGGTGTGTTAAAATGGCAAGTGACAGGAAGGTCTGGGTCATGCTTGCAAACAGACCGAAGGTGTTCCGCAAAGCGGTCACCCAGTCTGCGTTTGGTCTCTCCAATGTAGAGGAGGCTGCATTGGGAGCAGCGAATGCAGTAGACTAAATTAAGGGAAGTACAAGTGAAGTGCTGCTTCACTTGAATGGAGTGTTTGGGCCCTTGGACGGTGAGGAGGGGGGAAGTAAAGGGCAGGAAGTTGCACCTTCTGTGGTTGCATGGGAAGGTGCCATGGGAGGGGGTTGAGGTGTAAGGGGTGATGGAGGAGTGGACCAGGATGTCCCGGAGGGGACTGTCCCTATGGAATGCTGATGGGGGTGGTGAAGGGAAGATGTGTTTGGTGGTGGCATCATCCTGTCGCTTGCCATTTCAACACACCACCCTGCTCTCATGCCCACATGTCCACCCTTGGCCTGCTGCAATGTTCCAGTGAAGCTCAACACAAACTGGAGGAACAGCACCTCATCTTCCGATTAGGCACTTTACAGCCTTCCAGATTTAACACTGAGTTCAACAACTTCAGATCATTAACTCTCTCCTCCATCCTCACTCCCCTTTTTGATCCCTTTTTTCTAATTATATTTTATATATATTTTTTTTTTTATTTTCCCACCTATTTCTATTATTTTTAAATGTATTTCCATCCATTGTTTTATCTCCACCTTTTAGCCTATTTCGATCCCTTCCCCCCATCCCGTCCCCACTAGGGCCATCTGCAATTTGCTTATCCTGCTTTCTACCCTTAATGTCACCATTAGCATATCCTTTAGCTAATATCACCACGTTAATGCCCCTTTTGTTTATGACATCTTTGGCTATCTCTCCTTTGCCTCCACCTATCACTGGCCCTCTATCCAGCTCCACCTGTCCCACCCCTCTTAATCAGCTTATTTTTCACCACGTTTCTATTTCTCTTTAGTTCTGATGAAGAGTCATACGGACTCGAAATGTTAACTCTGTCTTCCTCTCCACAGATGCTGTCAGACGTGCTGAGTTTTTCCAGCAATTTTCATTTTTGTTTCATTCACTCAACACTTCTGCCTGAAAATTCATCAGTTTGGTATCTTGCATTCATGCACATGGTGGAAGATGAGAAAGTTTGAAGACTCCTCCATCTTAGTTGCCTGGTTGTCTATATTCAAGTAGATATGGTAGGGCAACTGTTTTGCTCTAACCTCTTATTTATGGACCACTTAACAGTCTATAACTTGCTGCTTTTGATGCTTAGCATGCTGGTAGACTGGTGGAGGACTATCGCTAAATCGATCTTATTCTAACGTCTGCATGGCCCTGCTCCTGCCATGTATCACTGCACTCATTAAATTAAGATTGCTTTCCTGGCTTGAAAGAAGTGAGGGATGTGTTGGACCATGATCTTATAAATTGTGCAAGTATAAATTCAGTTGATCACGGCCAACAGTGTCTCATTAATGGCTCAGTTTTTGTTTGCTAAATCTGTGCTTAGACCTATCACAATGAGCACAATAGTTTTTTTCATACTACACAAATTTATTTTCACTGTGGAGGTGAGACTTTGGATTCACAGGAACAATGGGCCAGCGGGAGTTTACAAGTCCTGCCAAAGTCAATGGACTTTTGAACAGCTCGCTGCATTTTACAGCCCCGCCCCCACCACGGCTGTAAAATTCCGCCCTATGTAATAGTTATTCTTACCAATGCTATTGTGAAACAACATGTCGGTAGGGGGTAGGTTGGTGAGAAAAAGGTAAAGTAGATTATTTCCTCATCTTGGTTTCTTTAACTGTTGATATAGGCTCAGTCCTTCAGGGCATGGCCTGTTGATAATATTACCAAGCCAGTTTTAGTGGTCAAGTATTTTACTCAGAGTAACTTATATATCTCGTTACTTTTGGAGCTTCTTCCAAATTATGTTCAACTTGGAAGATTACTAATTGGTCAGTTGAGGTGGAAGGTAGGTAATGATCATCAGGAGGTTTTCTCAACATTGTTTAACCTGAAGCCACAAGGCTTCATGGGCCCAGAGTCGATGTTCATGATTTCCAGGCCTATACTCACTCAACTGTATAGCACTGTGCCACCACCTCTGGTGGGTATATCCTGCCAGTGAAACAGATGTTGGCTGATAGGTATGATTCTGCAAATACAGAATGATACAGTTTTTAGTCCCTATATGTTAAGAGAATTTTACATGGGCAATTGGGTTTAGACTCCCCAAATCTTGCCCCATTACGCTGCTTGGGCCAGTTAATAGTTCTGTTTTTATCTTTCTTTAAAAAACTTACCAGCACAGAAATAGGAATAGGCCATTTGGCCATTCAAGCCTTTTCTGTCATTCAGTTATACGTGATTGATCTGTACCTCAACTTTAATCACCCTACATTGCTCCAGTTCCCTTGATACATGGAACAATCCATGTCCAAATGCAGCAAGACTGGACAATATCAAGGCGTGGGCTGACAACCGGCAAGGAACATTTGCACCACACAAGTGCCAGGCAATGACCATCTCCGACAAGAAAGAATCTAACCATCACCACTTGACATTCAATGGCATTACCATCGCTGAATCATCCACTATCAATAACCTGGGGTTACCATTGACCAGGAACGGATCTGGACTAGCCATATAAATATTGTGGCTGCAAGAACAGGTCAGAGGCCTAAGAATCCTGCAGCAAGTAACTCACCTTCTGACTCCCCAAAGCCTGTTCACCATCTACAAGGCACAAGTCAGGAGTCTGATGGAATACTCTCCACTTGCCTGGATGAATGCAGCTCTACCAACACTCAAGAAGCTTGACACCATCCAAGACAAAGCAGCCTGCTTGATTGGCACCACTTCCACAAACATTCACTCCCTCCACCACTACTGCACAGTGGAAGCACTGTGTACTATCTACAAGACGCATTGCAGGAAATCATCAAGGCTCCTTAGACAGTACCTTCCAAACCCATGGCCAGTACCATCTAGAAGGACAAGGATGGCAGAAACATGGGAAGACCACCACTTGGAAGCTCCCCTCCAAGCCACTCACCATCCAGACTTGGAAATGTTTCATTGTTCCTTTCTGTTGCTGGGTCAAAATCCTGGAACTCCCTCCCCAACAGCACTGTGGGTGTACCTACACCAGAGGGACTGCAGCGGTTCAAGAAGAGAGTTCACCCCACTGCCTTAAGGGTAATTAGGGATGGACAATAAATGCTGGCCTAGCCAGTGACGCCCACATCCCATAAATGAATTTGAAAAATCCTGACCTAGCAAATGAAACCTACTGTCTCATTCTTTAAAATTTTAATTGACCTAATATCCACAGCTTTTTTGGGAGAAGAGTCCCAGATTTCCACTGCACTTTGTATAAAAAGGTTCCTGATTTTCCCTCCTGAATAGTTTAACTTTATTTTATCCCCTACCAGAGGAAATAGTTTAGATGCATCTACCCTGTTTATTATTTCAAACACCACCTCGAAAAGATCAGCCTCAACCTTCAAACTCAATGGAAAACAAGCCCTGTACATACAACCAGTTTTCCTAATTTAATCCTCTAAGCCCTGGTATCATAATGGTGATTGCAAGAAAACTTCAGAGGGCATTTAAAAGCTACTAAGTATTATGGGACTGGAGTCGCATGTTCTACCTGACTTGTTTGAAGTAGCAAGTTCTCTTCCCCCAAACATTCATGAGCCAGCCAGGTTGTGACAACAAACTGAAGCTTTCATATATTACAGATTTATTGAATTCAAATTTAAAACTGCAAATTCACAACCTCTGAGTTGCTAGTTCAGTATAAAAGTACTAGATTGTATTTTTTCTTCCTGTCTCTCTTTCATGCAAATTTTATTTTGTTCTTATTCCTTGTCTTTTTTTTTTTACAAAGCTTTTCATGCCACTTCTGTTTATATTCATCTGTCCAGGATCCTTCTCCAACTCAGTTTCCTGAAGAGACAGGGAAGACCGGACAATCTATTCCTTGATTTCTTGATCCAACCTTTCACTGGATCTTTGCCCTGGTGTTGCAGAATTCACTTCACCCAACAGATTTTATGTGCTATTTTATTATAATTTCATTGTAGAATCAATATTGCCCAAAACCAATTACTGCACAATATGACATTTTAAAAAGTGGTAGAAACTTCTTAGCCCCATTTGGCCTTCATGGTCATGGGCTATTAAATCAAAAATCAGAACGAAAAGCAAAACACCACAGGAGATGGAAATCTAAAAACACTGGCAACATTGAGCAGGTCCGGTAGCATCTAACGAGAGAACAGACAGGATATTTGGGTACGGACCTTCCTCAGAAGGTCCTATCTGTTCTTTTCACAGATGCTGTCTGACATACTGATGGGTAAGGTTCCATGCCCAAAAGCTTCTGTCTTTAGAAGCGGCAAAGGAACAGGAGGATGTACAAGACCAGAAAAAATGAAGACCAAGTGAAAGAAAATGTGCAAAACAGAGTATGTGTCCATGCAAGAGATCATCAGAGTGCAAGTGAGCATAGGCACAAAGGAATATAAAGAGGGGAAGCTGCATAGAGCATGTGTTTGAAGGAACAGCAGTCAGTGCAGACACAAGGGAAGAGCAAAGTGGAGTAATGGTGCTGGGCATAAAAAAAGAAAAACAAAAAGTGTGAGAGCAGGCAGTGAGGGGTAGAGAACTCAAGAGAGGACGAGAAAAAGAGCACAAGAGAGGAGAAATTACATGCAAAGGCATGCTGTATTGTAGTCAAATTAGCTGACGATACAAAGATGGGTAGGAAAACAAGTTGTGAGGAGGATACAAAGTCTGCAAAGGGATATAGGTAGGTTAAGTGAGTGGGCAAAAATTTGGCAGATGGAGTTTTACGTGGAAAAATGTGACATCATCAACTTTGTTGGGAAGAATAGAAAAGTAAATTATTTAAATAGAGAGAGACTGCAGAATGCTGTGGTACAGAGGGACCTGGGTGTTCTTGTACATGAATCACCAAAAGTTTGCATACAGGTACAGCAAGTAACTCGGAAGGCAAATGGTATGCTGGTCTTTATTGCATGGAGGGTAGGGTATGAAGTAGGGAAGTCTTGCTACAACTGTATAGGGCATTGCTGAGACCACACATAACGTAGTACTGCATATAGTTTTGGTCTCCTTATTTAAGGAGAGATAGTGTTGCATTTGGAAGCAGTTTAGAGAAGGTTCACTAGATTGATTCCTGGGGTTAGGGGTTGTCTTTTCAGGAAAGGTTGAGGCTGGGCCTATATTCATTGGAGTGTAGAAGAATGACAGGTGATCTTACTGAAACATCTATGATTCTGATGGGGTTGATAGGGTAGATGCTGAGAGGATGTTTCCCTTCATGGGGGAAATCTAGAACTAGGGGACACAGTTTCAAAATAAGAGATCTTCCATTTAAGATGGAGATGAGGAGAAATTTCTTCTCTCAGAGGGTCATAATCTTTGGAATTCACTATCCCAGAGAGCAGTGGAGTCTGTTAACAGGATCCAAACCATTTGGTGAAGCCAAAAACACAGCTTTTCTTTATTGAGAGAGTTTATTGGCTTGTTCAGTCTCGCATTTCTCTTTCCACATAACCCACTGTCCCAGCTATCCACTATTTATGTGCTCAAAGACAATTAATACCCATCACCTGTTTCTCTTAACTGTAACAACATTAACTATGTAATTGATAAGACATTGGCAGAGTCTGGGTTATTGAATCTATTCAAAGCTGAGTTAGACAGATTTTTGATCTGTCAGGGAGTCAAGAGTAATAGGCGGCTGACATGAAAGTGGAGCAAGGCCACAATCAAATCAGCCACGATCTTACTGAATGGCAGAGAAGCTTCAAGGGTTCAAATGTCCTACTTCTTCTCCTATTTCTTATGTTCTTAGGTATCCTCACCATCATTATTTTGCTAGTCATCATGGGTCTGAAGTTTAATTGGACCAGCTATGTCAACACCGTAGTTACAAGAGCAGTGCAGAAACTGGATACTCTGCAATGAGTGGCTTACCTCAAAACCCCTCAATTAGCAAGGTTCAATCCCAAAATGTAATGGAATACATACAAGTAGGGTACATGGGCATAGCTGAAACACTCACTATGTTCAACACCATACAAGACAAAATAGTGTGCTTGATTGGTGTTCCTTCCATTGGACTCTACATCTGCCCTTCTGCCACCAGAACACAATGGTTACAGTATGCACTATTCACAGTGTGCACTTCAACAACTGGTCGAGCCTGTCTTGACTGAAAATCGCTCCCCCAACTTCAACAACCAAGGAAGTCAAGAGCAACTGTTTGGGAGCATCATCTCCAAAATGTTCCTCTAAGTTAAACACTAACCTGTATTGTGTAATATATCACCACTATTTTATTGTTGCTGGGTCAGTATCCTGCAAATCCTCACAACACCATCAGCATAATGAGTGCAGCAGCTCAAAGCAGCACAACATCACATTCAACGGACACTGCATGCAGCCTTGCCAGCGTCACCCATACTCGGAACCAATTAAAGGGAGTGCCACTGATAATAATTATGTGTGTAAAGTGTGTATTCTCTCTACATGTTAACCTTAACCTCTCTAGGTCATATTTTTTTTCATAATTCTTGAAATGTCGACATTTATAAGGAGGGGTGGGTCAACGTTTTAAGATCACAGTTTGGGTCAAAGTAAAACAGCATCAAATCAACAATCAGGATGGAAAAAGATAGGAAAATGGACAAAATCAAAAGCTATGTGAGGGGCTAGAAAACTGCCAATGGGAAACTGTTTGTAACTTCTGAAACCAATTCCGAATGATTAGCTAAAAGAACCGACTGGTAATTAAGATCAAATTATTCAAAACATTTTTTTGAAAATTAATTCAACAAGTTTAGAATTTCTAAAGTCCAAGGTAAGATTTTGAAACACTTCAAAAATTACATATTCTATTTTTATGAAACAAGTCTATTGAATGGTATGATTCACTGTCTTTCTTTAAGCTTTTTTATTTCAAGGCCTGAGCCTAGGTTAAAAGCCTGTCAGTTGGATATTTTTCGACTGAGCAACTGGACAATTGCCAAACTGGAGTGGGACATGAACCCACAACCTTCCGGCTCAAATGAGAGTTACCACTGAGCCAAGTCTGATACCTAACCAACTGACAATAGGGAAAGAAGTGGGGAGAGGCCTAACAGAGCAAATGAAGCTGCAGTCAGGTCAGGGAGGAGACGAACAGGTGTAGATGGTGACTAGATAGTCCTAAAAGAACCAAGGACAATTTCAGTACCATTTTCCTGAGCTCCCACCCACCGAAGTCCTTTACCAGTCCAAAACTTCCATCTCCAAACCACCCCATGCTCCCAAACAAGACTGCCCCCAACCATGCTCAAAATCTCCCTGTCACCATGAAGCCCAGATCTCTGCTTGTCTCCACTTCTTAGGGCCCTCTTTTCAAACCTTCAACTGCAGTCTTGGTGCTCCCTGGAACCACCCCACACATTCCCAAACCATGGGGCTGCTCACTGTTCCATCTCAGTGTTACCCATGATGTTCCACGTACAAGATCCTCCCTCCCCAATGCTTCCAGTTTCTTGGTCCTAACAACCCAAGCCACATCAGGAAAGCCCTGGGAGATTCAGTATATTTAAAGTCTTCACGCAGATGTTCTACTTTAATGCTTTATTGTTAACTTGGCTAACCACTGATTCACCATGATCAATGCAATGGCATAGTTATATATTATTTTACTTACAGGCATATGGTTCCTAATTTGAATGAGGTGTCCTAATCTTCCAAATGCACAAACAAATGGGTTCTCAACCAATTCAGACTGCCAGCGCCAAGGGCAAATTAACTTGTCCCACTGTAATTCTGAAGCTTCAGATACCATGAGAACAGTCATGATGCTGCTGAATTTGTTCCCTTTGGAGAGAACTATATTGCATATTATCTATTGCACACACAAATATAAAAATTTAAAATGCAGTATAAAATACTTCACTACTGAAACTCTACAATTTTATTCTAAAAATACAATCTTATTTTACATACAATTCTAATACATTACATGATGGTTCAGTGAGTTTTGGAATATAATACTGGATTTTGTTTGAATCAACATCTAAGACAATATATTTTCTGTGGTAAAGTATAGCTTTCTACTGTGTTACTGGTAGTAGAATGCACTATCGCAGACAGAAAGGAAGAATAAAGGGATTTTAAATTCCACAGGCATGAGGTCTACCTTTTTGGCTCATAATTGCACAAAATATTATTATAATCCACGGAGCTATAAAATTAAATGTTAAAAAGCCAACTGTCCAGCACTATATGAAGTGCCAACATTTGCATAGGAGACTGAGGGCCTCCTGTGGTAACACTTGGTACTAAATTGCAAAAACAGTGAATCACTAAAACTGTGAATGTTCAAAAAACATCAAGAGTTCAATATTTTTATACTGTCAGATCATGGGCCAGCACAAGGAATATGACACTTCTCCCCTGCAGTAGCAGTGTTCTAATGAAATGGCACACAAGTATACTTGGCTATTGTTTATGTAGCAGAACTGAAAGCAATCAGGGAGAAAATCATTATTTTGATGGAACTGTCACACTGGCAAAGGGATAAAAGGTTCTAAGAACCAACAGTGTAGGTAGTAGGTAAAAATACAGTGAATAACCCACAAGAGAAGGTTGTGCAATTGTGGAACCAGGATCACAATCCCATATAACTGGTGATACAGAAATCTATTACAATAGGATTATTTGTACTCCTATAAAGACAAGACTTTCCTAGAATTAAACTGGAGGAAATTCCCTTGTTCCAGCAGTGCGTTGGCGTTTCACCTGTATTCACTCACAATAATGTACTCTTCTGTGTTTAAACACTAGCATAATACTCTTCAACCCATCACCAGTAAAACAAGATCACATATTTTGTAGGGTTTTTATTGTTCAAATGATAATTATCTTCACCCTGCTGAGGCTAATATGTTGCTCTGGAAAACCAGAAGACTGTTCACCATCCAATGATGTTTTTGATGTGTCTTCAACGTTGGGAAGTACTGGCCGACATGGCATGCCCACTTTAAAAGTTCTCATTTTGTGATAGAACATTAGTTTTTGAGATTGGAATTATCAGCATGCCCTCTATTCCCTATCACATATCTCAAACTCTGTGTTGCTTTTCTGAAATCATTCCAAATGTTTTTAGTTAGCAATTACCAAACATATTTTGTATTTTCTGTTTGTTTAGCTTCCAATACTTTCTTCGAAAAACCTCAATTTGGGGTTACATGTGGGCTCTCCGGGACATCAGAAACAATCAGGAGATATTGAGAACAACTCCTACCTCCAGAACAATGAATTCACCTGTTCAACTTCAATAGAGTCTGAAAATGCTGAATGAAGACAGATTGTTCTTTTGGGCAAGACGAAAATCAGATTTCATAGCAACAATAATTAAATCCTAATGGAGTCTACTAAATCAGTTTCTGATTTATATAGTGCACAATAGAAGGCATGTTTACATACAATTCACATTTCCTCCTAGTTCAGATTGTTAAAAGCAAATTTAATTTTTCACATTTCATTTTTTAACTTGTTTACATACACCAGAAGCCCTCCAGAAATCAGAAGAGAGACTACCCACAATTGCTGATAAAGCTCAGAACTGCAATAAATTCTTAGATTATAAAACTGGTTATTGTTAGAAAAATGTAATTTAAAATACTGTAACTTAATAATGCAATGAAAATTAGAAAAAAGCAAAAGCTCTGAAGATATCATTTTGGATTTCAAAGAAAGATAACCAGTTTAAAAGACTATGCCACACAAACAAGAGAAAATACACAGTGTTGGGTCATTCTGCGGTTGCGTTCTCTATTCACTAGAAGCTCCTCCTCTCTCTACCACCCTCACATTCCAGCCAGTAATAGGTCAAACACTGATATAGATTCAAGATACTCCTAAAGCCTGTCCACCACCTACAAAGCATAAGTCAGGAGTGTGATGGAATATTCTCCACTTGCCTTGATAAGTGTAGCTCTAACACTCAAAAAGCTTAACACCAGCCTTGATCAGCACCTGTCCAACGCCTTAAAAATGTACTCCCTCCGCCATTGACGTACAACAGCAGCAGTGTGTACCATCCACAAAGGTGCACTGTAGCAACTCACCAAGGGTCCTTTGACAGCAACTACCAAACCCATGACCTCAACCACCTAGAAGAACAAGGGCAGCAGAAGCATGAGAACACCACCAACTACAAGTTACCCTCCAAGTTGCACACCCCATCTTGACTTGGAACTATATCATTGGCCTCTCACTGTCACTGGGTCAAAATCCTGGAGCTTCCTAACAGCACTGTGGGTGTACGTACAGTGGGTAAAGGAGGCAGCTCACCACCAGCTTCTCAAGTGCAGTTCCGGACGGGTAATAAATGCTGGCCTTGCCACTGATGTCCACATCCCAGAAATGAATAAAAAAAAGTCTTTCTCCTAAACCAACAATACAGGTTAATGTGGTGTGATTTAGCAACAATTTTTAAAAATGTTATAATTATATTATCCTTGGAGAACTGTTATCGAAGTAAGATACCTGACCTAGAATTATCACACATAGCTAAGTGGCTTGTGTTCACATAATTGCCAAATACTCCTATATGGACAATATAAGTGAAATATATCTATTCTAGACTTTCATGAAAATTATATTTTTAAAAATAACTAACAGTTTCTTTGTTTGAAATCAACAATAACTGGTTAACTTAATGAAACCATGCATTATTCATCTCGAATATAAGCCCAATGAGAAACCGAAGATGTTAGTTTTGGTTCTGTGGTAGTACTCTCACTTTGGAGTCACAGAGTGCTAAGTTCAAACCCTACTCGAGTCTTGAGCACATATTCAGTACTGTGCTGCTAGAGATGCCAGCTTTCTAATGAGATGTTAAACCGAGAGCCATCAGCCTGCAGGGCGGGCATAAAAAATCCCACGGCATTATTTGAAGTGCAAAGGACTTCTCCCAGTACCCTCTAAAAACATATTTAACCTACAACTATTAAAACTATTTAATTGGTCATTCATTTCATTGCTGTTTGTAGGACCTAGCTGTGTACAAATTGGTTGTTGTGGTTCCTTGCATTACAACTGTGAAGGTAATCTATTGTCTGGGAAATTCTGAGATTTGAAAGATGCCATATAAATGCATTATTTTCTTCTGTTTTTACTTAGATTTAAAATAGAGAACAACCCACCCTCCAGTGAAAGGCAATTTGGCACAAAGAACAGCAAAGGAAATTAAATTCTTTTAAGGTAAATCTATAAAAAGTTCTTTGACTGAAATGTTAATAAAATGGATTTTTAAAAATAAAAGGAAACGAAGAAACAAAAAATACTCTTAACAATTCAGCTTTTAGTGATATGACTAGCAAACTGTAGTTAAAGAAATATATTTTGTGTCAGCTATTTAAAAATCTAACCTTAAAGAAAAAAGCTAAACAAATCTGGAAACCTAGAAAGCTAAAATCTGTACTACCGCCTTTGTACATACAAACCAGTTATCAAACATTCTGTAAAGTACACCACACTCACATTACAACACAGTACTTTGAAGCCAAGTATTTCAAGCATTTGGAGTATACTAACATCAAGGTGTGTGCACTGTAGGGAATATCCTAGGTCATGAGACGTATAATGAAGAAATGAAAAAGCCACAAACTGGTAAATATGTGCCAAAGATAGGTTTATAAAAGAATCTACTAACAAGGATGTGTAAACTCAGCTTCACTAATATCATATTATTGCAGTAACAATATGCAAAGATTTGGTTAGTATACAGATTATTTAAGTCATGTGCCACTGCCTGGGCCTCACGAGTGAGGGTGTCATTATTGTTACTACAATCTATGCAACTGCAATTATGGTAGAGTACACCAAGTTTGTTTTGCAGCTTTTAGTAGTGTATTTTTGTTTTTACATAGATATGCGAAAAGTTCTTTGATACCAGAGAGTGGTTCTCGAAAACAAAATATATTAAAGAACATTTCCTTGCATTTCAACCATTATTTTTATCCATGTGAGGAAATAAACAGTTAAAAATGGAATGTTTCCAAAACATGAGATAGTTGGCTCACATTATGTGCCATAAACACCCAGAAGTTGGTAGCAAGCTTTTGCTGAAGGCTCTACAAATAAATCTACAGCAATGTTCACAATGTCCCCATTTTGTACAAGTATCTAGCTGTCTACATGAGAATAAACTTAAGCAGAAATATAGTATTCAGGCTAAATTCTAATTCTTTACAAACAGCAAAAAAAAAAGTTCCAAACAATGGTGCATACCATCCATCCACAAACATGGTATTTTCAATTTAAGCACAAGGTCAACCATTAGTAAATATTATGGGATGCAAATGATTTAATATGGACCCCTATTAGCAAAACATAAATCTATGCCTTTTTGATTAGGCAATGTGTCAATTCTTTTTCTCTTTTTGTGCCTTAACCTTAAGCACAGGAAACACAGGTCACAGGGTATGTAGAAACCTTTCAATTTAAATAACTCTAACCATACACAGCCTGGAGGATAAGCATTTGTAGATTGAAACATTGATGAACAAATTAATGTCAAAAGCAGAAGTTCTCATTGTGACAATGTAGATTTATATATGCAAATAACTCTTTACAAGTAAAGCTATACATTTCTGCAAGGATGAAATCAAATTTTAGGTCAACTTAAGAATCTTGTAAATTGGTGTATAAAATGATGGTGAACAATGAGTAGATAGAAAGTTTGGTTTCGAGAAATGTTTTAGGAGAGCAAAAATAAGAAGTTTGCATTTTGCATCCATGGGAATAAAGTGCTGCTTTGCCAGAACTGCTAATTGAGGTTTTTTCCAAATTAAAGAAGCACCCTTGTCCATCTAAATTGACGTTTATCTTATTTAAAATTTGGATCAGGAATTCCCAGTTAGCTTAAAAGATCTGCTGCAGCAAGACCAAGACATCTCCACTCAGAAATAGAAATCAAGCAGCAGGTGGACAACAAAATTCAACTGAAGTCTGTTCAACCCAAAATGTTGACATAGCAACAGTATTATATCACTAGTTTTTAACTTTAAGAAGTTTTTAAATTATCAAATCAGCAATTATATTAACTAAAATAAAGATTCCACTGAGTAGCTATTTTTCAGCTTAGCACATGCAAATAAACGAATAAAAAATAGCTTCTATATTTAGGGAAAAAAATCTCAGTTTTTGTATTTAGCTTTTCTTATTAGATTATGTCTTTAGGTTGATCTTGTCCATATATTGCAATCAGTGTAGGACTGAAATCACATTATAATTTGGAAGTAAATATTTATAAGCAAACAAAGGTGGAATGGGGGGGAAGAAAGGGGAAAGAGAGAAGAGAGAGGAATCTAAGATTGTTTAAATGGAGATTGGCTGGGTTGTTTTTTGAAAATGCGGAATATTGTTGCAAGGCCCCATTACCTTAAACATCCTTCACTGTACAAAAGTGGCTTATACGTTCAAAACTTTGTCAAGATGGGGCCACCTTACCATTGGGTGAAGTAATTTTCAACTTAACTATTAAATTATCAAATATATGAACAACAGATCTAATATTAAGAACTTTTTTCTGAAATTCATAAAGTTACTGATTTCCTGGTACAAGTTAAAAAAGCATTATTGTAACAGTATTAATTTGTAACAGACTTTCATTTGAGAAACAAAACTGAAATCTACACTGCAATATTTTGCCATATTTTCTTTATTCTTTAAGGCGCTGTTGTTAATTTTATTTCAACTTATTTAAAAGGATATTGTAACATAAAAAAATGAGAATGTTCATATATTTGTAGCAAAGATTCCATGTGTGTTCTTCCTCACCATACATGGTAATTATAGAGAGTTTTATTAATAACCACAGGATCTATAGAGAAGTAAAGCCACTGATTTCTTAGAATTAGCTTTATTCCTTATGAGCAAACAGTAATACACATTGCTGTCATTATAGGTGGTGCACAATGTCTCAAATAACTTATAAACTGTAAATACAAAACTAGTTAGACAAGGTCAAGAAGTTTGTAAATAATGACCATCAGTTTATTAAAAATATAGATGTCTATGGATTCAGGTATAGACACCAAAATAATGAACAGGCGATGTTTCAGAAAGTCAGAATGGTGTGCTTTTCGTATATAAGGTGACACATGAACATACTGATCAAAATATTTTTAAAAGATTATGTAATTAAATATAGTGGTTATTATTTTAATAGGAACAAATCTGGAGAAAAATTCAGAAAGTACTAACGTGTCCCTTTTAACTAAATCAGGAAAATAATAACTAGTTTTTAATTTGGGTGTTGCTTAAATGTTGCATTCTCTGTTTTACATTAAAATATCTAATTATGAGTAATTTTCAAAAAAATTTGATAACAAGCTACAATGTTGGTTGACTATGGTTTTAACAAAATCTTAGGAAAGGTATGGACCATGACAACGATAGCTTTCAAATAAAAAATAAATAGAAAGGTGGCAAGTCAGAACTATTAAAAAGAGTATTTGCTGCACACGAAATCGCAAATACAACTTCGTTAAAAAAAAACTGGCTCAATTTAGTACAACAAAGATGATAAAACAGTTAGCATTTTCCAGGGTATATACATAAATAAATAAGTTAAAAACAACCCCCACCCCTCCCTTGATTAAATAAATTATTTTTCAGAATCGTCAACCTAACAGTCTCCAGATGAAAACTACTTGCATCTTCTGCAGCTGGGGCCTGGTAATGCACTTCCAGACTTTTACCAAACTGTTAACATTTTTTACTCTCAAAGATTCCCCAGCAGACGAAAAACAGCGAACTGTGTTTTTTTCACTAATACATTGAATATCAAACGAACAAAGGAATTTAAAATTCCCACTTCGACCTGGATTTTTTTTTTAATGTCCCCCGCAAGCCACCCCCTCCCATACCCACCCAAACCTTCATCACCTTTTCCCTCAGGGCACAATTGAAAAAGCCAGTGCTCGACACAGATACCAGATTATTACAGCCCTCAAAACCCCATAATTCACTGAAGCGACCATCTAAAGTCTCAAATTAATCTAAAATTTCACTTGATCATGACAGTCAAAACGAAAAAAACACAGAAGTTTCCAAATTATTTGACAATACTGCTATTATTTTTAGATGTCACATACCTTACTTGCCCAAGTGCAGGGATATATTCCCAGAAATAAAACACATTTCCAAAGTAGACACTTTGAATACTGTATCCATCTTCTGTATACACAAAAGACAACCTAACATGATAACCAGACATCCAGCCCCGAGACTACAGTGATTGGTGCAGCATCGCACCAGCCCGGCTGCTGCCTGTTGACCAGATTGATTGGTTTAAGGTAGGTCCGAATTCCTGTTATGTAACACACTGCTCCCCGGTTGACTCAGACCGCCGTCAATCACATGCTCTGTCTAATCAATCACTGCTACCCGGGGGCACACAGCCGCACAGCAGCTCCCATTGTCTCACCAACCTGTCAATCAGTCCAGCCAGGGCACGGGCTGGCCCGTGTCAGCTGTCAATCAGCGCAGCTGAAGCACCAATTGGTTCCGTCACCTGTCAATCAGCCCAGCGGCCAGTGCAGTGTGTGCGCGCCACGTCAATCACGCGGAACGCGCAGGCGATTGGCCGCGCGACACGTCAATCGGGCGCGGACATTGCGAGTTTTTAATTTTCTGACATCAAGTTAGGTTGACGCCACCCGTCGCCTGTTTAGTTTCTACGCATTTTGTGTTTTGTATTATGTCCTTTTTCCCCGACGGCTCTCGACGCCTCGAAGCGGCAGGTGACAGCTTATAAAATAAAACGGCCTAAAATCCACTGGCCTACTCACTGCCCGCCTGAAGGGAGAAAGGCCTCAGTCATAACTCAGACAGAACAAAGCCAAACAGGTACAAATAAAGCCCCAAGTATAAAGAAAAATATACAACTGAAAAGTTAACCTCCATAATTATTTTTCTTTGTAAATAAAAAGTGACACAACAGCCCCATTATTTCTTTTGAAATAACTATAGATATAACGTGAAACTAATATAAAATAGAAACGCAAGAGAGACGATAAGGGGTTAGTTTTAATTTATTTGCTGAAGAGGCTGGAAGTGTGTTTATTGCACCCCCCCCCCCCCTGAGCGCTGGCATTTAAAGATTATTGTAAAAGTAGGGGGGGGGTGCGGTTAGAGCTATAGGAATAGCGCTTTATCTTGGCCCCAGGGAAGATACTGAAGGTTCATCACTCAGAATCTGTGAGGTTCCGACACTCGGGATTAACTCACAGACGCGTCGGCGGCGGCGACCCTACTTTACACCCCCCGCCCCCAACTCAGAGCGCGCAGAGAGAGACAAACAAACAGTCAGACTGTGCAGTTAACGAGCAGCCGAGTACCGCTTCCCCTGCTCCCCTCCCTCTCTGCCCCAGTCTCTCTGACCGTTGTGTTGGAAGGTTAAAGGGTGCGCGAGCCTGCTTTTTAAACTTACCGTTTGTTGGGGAGCGCGAGGCGGCGAGTCAGCAACAGCGGTGACGTCATTCAACCTGTCCGCCTGTGACGTCACAGAGCCCCAGCGCTCAGAGCCCAAACACTGTCCTCACGTGTAGCCATTGTAAACACTAGCCTGAAGCATATCCTCATCTTCAAAGTTTCTGCTTTGGTTTTGCTGAGGGCGTTTTTCTTTTTTAGAAAATAAATTCCCAGTTATCTTTTTTTTAATAAAAGTTTTTGGTTGGGTTTGCAGAGGGCGTTTATATATATATAAATAAATATAAAGGTATTTCTTGTTCTGGTGAAATGATTCCAATGATGTATCATTTTACCAGGTGGCTTGTAAGGTAATCTATGAAGCGACATGATGTTGTCCCTGGTGCATTGCAAACTTTGATACAACTAATGTGCAGAGCTATTTTTCGGAGCGGGTTCCCGATAGTATAGCGAAATTAAACTGCTGAAAGTTCTATCGAAAGTGAGTTTGTGCCTGTCTAAAGTGGTCTGAAAACCCAAGTTTTTACATCGATTTACAGAGTTTTGTAAAGTCAGCTGTAGCTCCTTTACTGGATGCCGCCGAGACAGCAACATTTCAATGCAAAGAGGAAAGCTTACTGCATCACGATCTTTCCTACCTCTTAACTAATTACATTTTCAAATATTATGTGATAGTAATCTTTCTGGAAGTCTATTTTAACAAGAAAAATCTTCAAACATTTCAGAACTAGACGTTCTTTAAATAGTATTTTATTGTAAAATATAATTTTACGGAAACTTCACGTCAGTTCCAAAATTCTGCCTATGACTATTTTGAAATAATATGTAATAGTAATAAAATAACTGAATTACTATACTTTGTCACAAAATCTAAATTAAGGAAGGAACCAAATTCCCCAACTTTCCAGATTGGTTTGCATCATTTTTCTTTTAATTTTCAGAAACCCTTTTGATGTACAATATTATAAATGACTGTTACCTAATTGATTCCATACACTATATCCAATTAAACTTCGTGCTACCTTGGATAAAAATTGTTTTCATCTACTTCCAAGCAAGATCTAATATGTCCTGAAATGTAAGTGACCTAATAATTAAGGTTAAACTGACTGAGATTGATGAAGTGTTGCTATGGGACCCACTTTCAGACACTATACTTGCCAGTTCACTAGCCCAAATTTAGTTTACCTCAATTGGATAAAAGCAGATAGCCTGGAGTGATTGTACAACAACAATCTTATTGGGAGGTTTATATAATATAAAACACAGAGACATAACATGAAGAAGTCCATGTTCTACACAGCAAGACCTGGACAACATTCAGGCTTTAGCTGATAATTGGCAAGTACCATTCAGGCCACACAAGTGTCAGGCAATGACCATCTCCAACAAAAGAGAATATAACTATCTCCCCCTGAAATTCAATGGCATTACCATCACTGACTCCCCCACTATCAACACCCTGGGAGTTACCATTGACTAGAAACTGAACTGGACTAGCCACATAACTACTGTGGCTACAAAAGCAGATCAGAGGCTGGGCTTTCTGCAGTGAGTAACTCACCTCCTGACTCCCAAAAGCCTGTTTACCATCTACAAGGCACAAGTCAGGAATGTGATGAAATACTGTCCTTCTGCCTGGGTGAGTGCAGCTCCAAAAACACTCAAGAAGTTCAACACCATCCAGGACAAAGCAGCCCGGTTGGTTGGCACCCTATCCACCACCTTAAACATTCACTCCCTCCACCACCGATGCACAGTGGCAGCAGTGTGTAACATCTACAAGATGAGCTCCAGTAACTCACCAAAGCTCCTTCGACAGCACTTTCCAAACCCACAACCACTACACTGCAAGGACAAGGGCAGCAGGTGCATGGGAACACCACCAATTTCCCATCCAAGCCACACACCATTCTGACTTGGCACCAAATTGCCGTTCCTTCACTCTCACTGGGTCAAAATGCTGGAACTCCCTCCCTAACAGCTGTGGGTGTACCTACATCATATGGAATGCAGCAGTTCAAGAAGGCAGATCACCACCACGTTCTCAAATGCTGGCCTAGCCAGCGATGCCCACATCCCTGAATTAATTTTTAAAAAGAGTTTCTCGCTGTCATACAAGATCACAGCATTGACAGAAAATCTTATGTTAGTTTTTTAAAATTATACTGTGCTGTTTCTAAGGGACTGTTTTGTTTTACTCTGTGTCGATTACTTTTGATAACAACAGCTGCCATAGTAAAAGCTAACTTATGTGCCCTGTTTATTTTATGTGTGATGATACGCATGCTAAAATATTAACATTTGTGACATAATTACCGGAAATTTATCAAGTGAAAATCCAGTTGTTTACTAAGAAAATAACAGTCAGTGCATATTATGTTACAGTAACTGATATGGAAGTGTCAAAGCTGTTCTGTTTATCAAATGTTTTTAGTTACATGGCTGCCATATTGAATTTCAGAAGAAGGGACAGGTTGCTTATTTTTAATATAGAGATCATGACAGCAAGTGGTAAACTTTGTTTAATAATTAAACAGCCTTTTGTGTGCAAGCAACATTTGCATTCTTTTCAGATTTCTGCCATCATGGAATTGGATCAGAGTAAAATGTGTCGGAAAAAAAGTTCATTTAATTTTAAATGTTTTTAATTTTGAATAAGTCAGCTGTTGAAAAATAATAACTTTGCTTTAAAAGATTTTTTCAATATTGTGCCTAATATGCTAGAATATTTAAGAAGTGTAAGTTGTGTTTTTCCACATTTTATAAGGACTTTTCATTTTCTCCACATATACACCCTAACCACCCATTTGCCAAGATACAAGGAGCTGCATCTTCCGGTCAGCAAGCGGGGGGCAGGGGCCTGCTCGACGACGCATAAAATGATGCGGGGTGACGTCGGGCGGGCATCCCGACATCACCCCGCGTCATTTACATTCTCAGATTGGCGGGCGTGCAGCTGACTCGGCTTCATGCCCGCCGACCTGTCAATAGCCTAATAGAGCCATTAAAAAAGTAATTAAAATCATTAATGGAACTGCCCGTCCAACCTTAAGGTTGGTGGGCAGGCCGGGAGCCCTGGAGGGCTTCTGAAAATACATGAAACCTCATCCAACGGGCAGGTTTCAGAAATTTCAGAATATTTTAAAATAAAAGTTATGGACATGTCCCAACTCATGTGACAGTGTCACATGAGATGACATGGCAGGGAAATTTTTTACTCATCTTTATTTAATGTTTCAAACCTGAGCTGATCTCCCTGAGGCAGCACTTTGCCTCAGCAAGATCTGTGCGCTCTTTTGCGTGCATGCCTTAACTGGCCCACCCACGTAAAATGGCGGCGTACCCCCGACTAGGTGTGCTGATCGGGAACCCGCCCTCCCGCGCCTGCTCCCGCACATCCCCCCCCCAGCGGGGGGAAAATGTTGCCCATGGAATTCTTTTAGGTTGAGTATGACTTATTCACAGCCCTCAATCAGCACTAGACAGCCATGAGGAGGTGTCTGTTCATTCCCCCCTGATATTTTCCTTCACAAGTGCAACTTCTATTAGGTATTTTAGACTAGGATAGTTCTGAGTGATAGAAAAGGAGTCTACTGCATTCTAGAGAAAGGTAAAACATGAGAGAGGTATGAGAAATTGGAGAATTCCCTATAAGTACTGAGTCACAATCTTCAAAGAGAGTATAAATATAGTAAGTATTACAATGGACCCAGACTTCCACTTTGCTGTCTTGGGGTCTCCAGTTCTCTGAGCCCACTGATGAGAAGGTTAATCAATCTCCTTCTACACACAGCTAGAAAGTGTATTCACACCCCCACCAATACAAATTGCTTGGATCTAGAGACTTTAGCAGATTGCATATTTTGAACAACTACATACTCACTTTACCTTAAATCATCAAAAATCATAAATGTATGGTCAGCTTGACTAGAATGTGTTCCAGACATGCTTATTTGTAAATCATTTTAACTATCCTGCGACATTGTTCATGGCAAGTCAAATAATACCTGGCAGTTTAAAAGCGACAGTCTGCATAAAAGGTTAGAAATATAAATGGGGTAAATGTGACATCAGTACTCGAAAAAGGTGGCAAGGTTTTGCATTGTGGCAAATCGATAATTGGATGTGGGTGCGGAAGTTAATGCACAATGTGAATTTGAGTGAAGACAGAGAAATTGCAAGGGAAAGGCAAAGGAAACATAACAACAATGACAACTTATATTTGCTTAGAGCTTTTAATATAATAAAACGTGCCAAGACATTTCACAGGAGCAGAAAACAAAATATGACACCAAACTACACAAAGAGATATTAGGTTAGCTTGGTCAAATAGGTATGTTTTGAGGAGTGTCTTAAAAGTGGAAAGAGGCAAGGAAGTAGGGAGGGAATTCCAGAGCATAAGGCCTAGGCAATTGAAGGCCTGGCCTCCAATAGCGACATAATAAATATTGGAGAAGCTCAAGAGGCCAGAATTAGATGAGTGTGGATACAACGGGGATAGGGGGTATTATGGGGCTGGAGGAGATTGCAGAGATAGGGAGGGGTGAGGTCATGAAGGGATTTGAAAGCAAGGATGAGAATATTAAAATCAAGACATTGCTTGACTGAAAGCCAAAGTAGGTCAGCGAACACTGGGGTGATAGGTGAACAGGACTTGGCACAAGTATGTAGTCGGGAGCTTATCTTGAGTTCAAATATGACACCAAGGTTGCAAACAGTCTGGTTTAGTCTCAGAAAGTTGCCAAAGAGAGGGATGGAGTCAGTAGCTAGGGAACATAGTTTGGAGCAGGGACAGAAAACAATGCTTTTGGTCTTGCCATTATTTAATTGGATGAAATTTCTGCTCATCCAGTGCTGGATGTCAGATAAGCAGTCTAATAATTTAGCAAAACAAAAGAGTTGAGAGAGGTAATGATGAGATAGAGCTGGGTTTTATCCACGTACATGTGAAAATTGACGCTGCACTTTTGGTTGATGTCGCCTAGGAGTAACATGTAAATGAGGAATAGGAGGGGATGAAGGATAGATCCTTAGGAGACACCAGAGTGTGGGAGCAGGAAGAAATGCCATTGCAAATGGTACTCTGGTTACAATTGGATAGCTAAGAATGGAAACAGGCGAGAACAATCCCACCCACCGGATGACAGTGGAGAGGTGTTGGAGGAGGATAGAGCAGTCAACCATGTCTGACACTGGTGACAGGCCAAGAAGGGTGAGAGGGATGGCTTAGTTTTGTCACGGCCACGTAGAATGTCATTTGTAACTTTGATAAGAACCTTCTTTGTATCGTGGCAGAGGCAGAAAACTGATTGGAGTAATTCAACAATAGAATTTCAGGAAAGATGGGCATAGATTTGGAAGACGACAACAGATTCAAGAACTTTGGAAAGGAAAGGGAGGTTGGAAGTAGCTTGCAAGGACAATGGGTTAAGGAGAGGGGTGATGACGGCCGTGAACTCAGAGGGGAGAAAGCATGATGAGTTGCAATGGAGGTTGAATAAAACAGCGCTGCTCCTAGGAAATTGAAAACTTTGTGAGAGGTGAGAGTTCATTTTAAAACAGCAGAGAGAGAGGCGAGAGAAGCAGGAAATTGAAAACCGCGTGAGAAACGAGAGTATATTTTAAAACAGGGGAGAAAGAGGAAAAAACAGTGGGAGATTGAAAACAGCACGAGAGGCAAGTAATAATCAAAGTATGAGGTCACAAGGAACTAGCTAAGTAATCGTTTGGTGAGTATTTTGCTCCTTTCTCTTGTGTGTAATTTATTAATGATTATAAGGTTTTATTGGTAGTATTAAGGAAAGGTTATTGGGAGTAGTGGGGTTTATTAATTATAAATTAATTATGGAAAAGTAATTAATTAATTATGATTAATTAAATATGATAAAGATGACAGGGCAGATGATATGTGCGACTGTGGAATGTGGGAGATCCTGGTCACTAGTGTGGGCACGTCTGAAGAAAGTGTATCCAGCTTGAGGATCTTCAGCTCAGAATTATTTAGATGAAGTCCAAGCTGCAAACATACGATGCATCAAGGAGGGGGAAAGTTACCTGGACACTTTATTTTAAGAGGTGGTCACACTCTTTAAGCTAGGCAGAACTTTAGAGTTTGTCAGTGGTCAGGGACAAGAGGGTTTGACTACAGGTCAGGCAGGCATGGGGACCCAGCATGTGGTCAAGGAGGAGCCTCAGTCCCTGACTTTATCCAACAGGTACAAGGTGCTTGCTAAATGTGTGGATGAGGAAAAGGATTACAAGGTGGAAGAGCGGACTGACCACAGCACCACAATTAAGGGTGCCATTCAAGTGCATGGAGCAAAGAGGAATGTGGTAGTGATAGGAGACAGTATAGTCAGGGGGATGGATACTCTTATTTGCAGCCGTGACAGGAAGCTCCGAAGGTTGTGTTGCCTGCCCAGTTCCATGGTTAAGGACAACTCCTCTCGGCTGGAGAGGAACTTGGAGTGGGACGGGGAGGATCCAGTTGTCATGGTCCATGTAGGAACCAATGACATAGGTAGAACCAGGAATAATGTTCTTTGAAGAGAATTTGAGGAGTTAGGATCAAAATTAAAATGCAGAACATCAAAGGTATTCATCTCTGGATTGCTACCTGAGCCACATGCCAATTGGCATAGGGTTAAACAGATTAGAGAATTAAATATGTGGCTCAAAGAGTGATGTGGAAATAAAGGGTTTTGATTTATGGGGCACTGGCATCAGTACTCAGAGAAGAGTGAGCTATTTCGTTGGGATGGGCTCCACTTGAACTGGGCTCGAACCAGTGTTGTGGCCAATGGTATAACTAGGGCTGTGGACAGGGCATTAAACTAACATGGGAGGGTTTGTATGAAGGGAGACGTGGAAATCCAAAGAGAAAGATTAGGTATCGGAACAGTATAGTGATGTGGGCAAAGACAAGCAGAGTGGGACAGGAAGGGACAGAGAGTTCAACAAAAAATGTACATCAACAAATAAGGTCATATGGGAATAGAAGTAAAAAAGTGAAATTAAAGGTTCTTTATCTGAATGCACGAAGCATCTCCATTAAGATAGATTAATTAGTGGCACACGTAGGGGTAAATGATTTAGATCTAATTGCCATTACAGAAACATGGTTACAAGGTGATCAAGGTTGGGAAAAAAATATTCCAGGATACACAATATTTTGGAAAGACAGACAGAATAGCAAAGAAGGTGGGGTAGCTCTTTGTAAAGGATGACATAAGGACATTAGTGAGAAAGGATCTGGCCTCTGAAGATCATGAAGTAGAATCAGTATGGGTGGAAATCAGGAATAGCAAGAGTCAGAAAACTGGTGGGAGTGGTTTATAGGCCCCTTAACAGTAGTTATACCATTGGGCAGAGCATTAAACAAGAAATTATTGGAACCTGGAACGAAGAAAATATAAAAAATTGTGGGAAATTTTAATCTTCATATAGATTAGGACAATTGACAAGAGTGGTCCAGAAGATGTCTTAGAATGTTTTTGTGACAATTTCTTGGAGTAGTACATAGTGGATACGACGAGGGATAAAGCTATCTTAGATCTAGTATTGTGTAATGAAACAGGGTTAATTAGTTATGTCATAGTTAAGTATAGTTATGCTAGTTAATTAGTTATGTTCCAATCGCAAACAAAAATCTTAAACTTAAGCAAAGCCAATTACATAGGCATGAGGGGAGAACTGGCTACGGTTAATTGGGTAAATGGATTAAAAGTAAATTAACAGTGGGAAACATTTAAAGAAACAATTCAAAATGTTCAACAAAAATACATTCCATTGAAGAATAAAAACTCAGCAAGCAGGACCTATCCGTGGCTCACTCAGGAAGTTAAAGATAGTATTAGGTTAAAAGAAGAGGCTTACAATGTAGAGTAAAAAGTAGAAAGTCTGGGGATTGGGAATGCTTTAGAAACCAGCAAAGGGCAACCAAAAAAGGGTGATAAAAAAGGGAAAAAATCGAATATGAGAGTAGACTAGCCAGAAATATAAAAACAGATTGTAAGAGATTTTCTAAGTACATAAAAAGAGAGTAATTAAAGTAAACATTGGACCCTTAGAAGCAGAGATAGGAGAAATTATCATGGGGAACGAGGAAATGGCAGAAGCAATGATAACCTAGGGGTTAAAATGAGTGAGGAAATTAGGGGAATTAATATCAGCAGAGATAACGTACTGGAGAAACTTGAGGGACGTGATGGCCTAAACCCTAAGTTTCTAAAAGAGATAGCTGCAGAGATAGTGGATGAGCTAACTATGATTTTCCAAAATTCCTTAGATTCTGGAACAGTCCAACTAGATTGGAAGTTAGCAAATGTTACACCACTTTTCAAGAAAGGAGGGAGAGAGAAAACAGTGAAGTACAGGCCAGTTAGCCTAACATCAGTTGTTGGGGAAATACAGGAATCTATTACGAAGGAAGTCTTAACAATGTACTTAGAAAAGCACAGTATGATTAGAACAAGCCAACATGGTTTTACTAAAAGGAAATCCTGTTTGACAAATTTATTAAAGTTTTTCAAGGATGTAACTAGTAGGATAGATAAAGGGGAACCAGGAGATGTAGTATAACTGGATTTCCAAAGGACATTTGGTAAGGTGCCACACAAAAAGTCAACAGGCAAAATAAGGGCTCATGGAATTGGGGGTAATATATTGGCATGGAGAGAGGATTGATTAATGGTTAGAAAACAGAGTGTGGGCATAAATGGGGCTTTTTCAAGTTGGCAAACAATGAATAGTGGAGTACCGCAAGGATCAGTGCAGGGGCCTCAGCTATTTACAATCTATATTAATGAATTAGGTGAAGAGACAAAGGGTAATGTATCAGAGTTTGCTGATGATACCAAGCTAGGTAGAAAGGTAAGCTATGGGGAAGACACAATGAGGCTGCAAAGAGATATAGATAGGTTAGGTGAGTGGACAACAAGATGGCAGATGGAGTATAATGTAGGGAAGTGTGAAGTTATTCAATTTGGCTGTAGGAATAAAAAAGCACAATACTTTTTAAAAGGTGAGAAACTTGTGAGTGTTAATATCCAAAGAGACTTGGGTGTGCTTGTACAGGGAATGCAGAAAGTTAGCATGCAGATGCAGCAAACAATTAGTAAAGCAAATGGCATGTTGTCCTTTATTGCAAAGGGATTGGAGCACAAGAATAAAAAATGTCTTGTTACACTTGTACAGGGCTTTGGTGAGACCACATCTGAAATATTGTGTGCAATTTTAGTCTCCACACTCAAGGAAGGATATACTTGCGCTGGAGGCGGTACTGTGAAGGTTCACTAAATTGGTCCCTGCGATGAGGGGGTGTCTTATGATGAGAGGCTGAGTAAATTGGGCTTATATTCCCTGGAGTTTAGAAAAATGAGGGGTGATCTCATTGAAACCTACAAAATTCTGAAGGGGCTTGATAGGGGGGACGCCAAGAGGTTGTTTCTGTTGGTTGGGGAATCTAAAACAGAGGGGCATAGTCTCAGGATAAGGGGCCGATCATTTAGAACTGAGTTGAGGAGAAATTTCTTCACTCAAAGGGTTGTGAAGCTTTGGAATTCTCTAGCCCAGAGGGTTGTAGATGCTCCATCGTTGAATACATTTAAGGCTGGGATAGACAGACCTTTTGCCTCCAAGAGAATTAGGGATATGGGCAGCTTGTGGGAAAATGGAGTTGAAGCCCAAGATCAGCAATGATCGTATTGAATGGCGGAGCAGGTGCGAAGGGCCATGTGGCCTACTCCTGCACCTATTTCCTATGTTCTTAACTTCTTAAATCACCAAGGATGAGAGGTTGTTCAATGCAGAGGCTGAGGAAAGAAAGCAGTGAAGATATTTTGGTGAGAACATTTTTATCATACTTGGGAGGGTAGTAAAGAACGATGATTTTGAATGAGAAGTGAAAGGAGTGGAACATGGTGAGATGCTTAAAGGAGGAGAAAGTGCCAGAGGTTTATGGGCAGGCCAAAGTGTGATCTGGTGATAAGCACCACAACATAACCACATTGGACGTGATGGAGCAAGTGGTGGAATGTAAAGCCAGGCAAGGAGGCATCGTTAAAGGGAAAAGAATTATCACCCCTCATCCAGGTTTCCATTAAGGCAATCACCCACAATAAGTTCATGGATGGCAAGGGCCTTGTGCACAAGTTGTCAGATAATCCTGAAGGAGATGCAGAAGAGGGCTGTGAGAGCTAACCAGGGGCAAAGTCCACAGGGTCAGCAGTGGGAGGGGTGAGTTGGATGAGAAGGCAACTGGCAAGATTATCACCCAGCAGGCATACTGGGTGGGAAAGTCAACAAGAGAGTTGGATGAGGCCATTGGTGTTGCTACTTTTAATGAGCCAGCACCACATGTCTCAATGAGCCCTTCAGAGAATGCCAAGAGAAATGCAGAGGGAAGCTGTGGGCTTATCAAAAAGGGAGTCAAGCCTGCAATGGTGGTAAGTGAACAAGAACTTTGAGGAGCATTGAAGAGTCAGGATAGAGATTTGGGGAGGCAGAGTACCTGAGAAGGGAGAAGTGAAAGGAAGCATGATAATAGAAGAGAGGGTCTAGAAAGGGTAAAGAGAAATGTAATAACAGAACAAAAGTGAAAAGAGTGATGGGCTCAGGTTTGGAGTGGCAGTAGATGTGCACATGAATGGACTTGGAATGCTCAAGTTACATAGGTCTAGTATCTGATAATAAATTGGAAATAGGAAATAGATGGAAGATAATAAGGAACCCAAGGTTAAAGTCAGGAGTTCTATGGTGAGATAATGATACTATAGGTAGGGTGGAGTCAGCATTGCTGAGTCCAACCTCGGGAACAAGACTAGCAAGTGAAACTATATAAGGGTAGAGTATCAGAGGAAGCATTGATGGAAGGAATAAAGATGTAGGATATGCATAGAGTCAGTTGTAGGATCAGAAAGGTGATGGTGCAATTGAAGGACACCATAAAATCCAGAAGCAGCAGAGGTTTGTTCTTTGATCCAGGCAAACAATTTTCTGGCCAGACCAAAGCCGAAAACCCAGTCAAATAATTG
Organism: Cetorhinus maximus; assembly: GCF_964194155.1. Taxonomy (NCBI): domain Eukaryota; kingdom Metazoa; phylum Chordata; class Chondrichthyes; order Lamniformes; family Cetorhinidae; genus Cetorhinus; species Cetorhinus maximus. Next base: position 47,044,160 of record NC_135894.1, read on the forward strand.
GTCAATCACAAGCTCAACAGGAGATTGAAGTCTCTCAATCACAGCAATGGTGGGAGAAGTCTGTAAATTGATCAAAATTAAATACCGTAAAAATGCAACAGATCAGAGACAGAAGTTGGGGCTTATGGTATAACCCGTGCAGTCAGAGCGGAGCGTCTTCTTGATGACGAGAGAAGTCCAGGGCCAGAATCTTATGTTGGCTTAGCAGGAGTGCGCCTGACTTGTGAAGTAGCACACGTCCATAAGACCATAAAACATAGGAGCAGAAGTAGGCCATTCAGCCCATCGAGTCTGCTCCAACGTTCCATGAGGTCATGGCTGATCTGATAATCCTCAACTCCACTTTCCTGCCTTTCCCGCATAACCCTTGATTCCCTTACTGATTAAAAATTTGTCTATCTCAGCCTTCAATATCCTCAATGACCCAGCCTCTACAGCCCACTGTGCTAAAGAATTCCTCAGATTCACTACCCTTTGAGTGAAGAAATTCCTCCCTATCTCTTGTCTTAAATGGGCGACCTCTTACTCTGTGTTTATGCCTTCTGGCCCTAGACTCTCTCACAAGGGGAAACAACCTCTCAGCATTGACCCTATTGAGCCCCCTAAGAATCTTACATGTTTCAATAAGGTCGCCTCTCATTCTTCTAACATTCAATGAGTACAGGCCCAACCTATTCAACACCTCCACATAAGAAAATCCCTCCATACCTGGGATCAACCTAGTGAACCTTCTCTGGAATGCCAGTATATCTTTCCTTAGATAAAGGGGCCAAAACTGTTCATAGTATTCTAGGTGTGGTCTAACCAGTGCTTTGTATAGTTTTAGCAAGTCATCCCTATTTTTATATTCCATTCCCTTTGAAATAATGGCTAACATTTCATTTGCCTTCCCTACTACCTGCTGACTTGTATGCTAGCTTTTTGTGATTCATGCACGAGGGCCCCCAAATCCTTCTATGCTGCAGCTTTCTGCAGTCTTTCTCCATTTAAATAATACTCAGCTTTTCTATTCTTTCTGCAGAAGTGCATAACCTCACATTTTCCCACATTATATTCCATCTGCCAAGTTTTTGCCCACTCACTTAACCTGTCTATATCCCTCTGCAGACCTTTTGTGTCATCCTCACCACTTGCCTTCCCACCTATTTTTGTGTCATCTGCAAACTTGGCAATAGTACATTCACTTTGCTCATCCAAGTCATTAATATATATTGCAAATAATTGTGGCCCCAGCACTGATCCCTGTGGCCACCCACTAGTTACAGGTTGCCATCCTGAAAATGCGCCCCCCCCACCCCTTATCCCAACTCTCTGTCTTCTATTAGTTGGCCAATCTTCTATCCATAGAACCATAGAACACTACAGCACAGAAAACAGGCCATTCGGCCCTTCTAGTCTGTGCCGAAATATTATTCCACTAGTCCCATTGACCTGCACCTAGTCCATAACCCTCCAGACCTCTCCCATCCATGCATCTATCCAATTTATTCTTAAAACTTAAGAGTGAGCCCGCATTTACCACTTCAGATGGTAGCTCATTCCATACTCTCACCACTCTCTGAGTGAAGAAGTTCCCCCTAATGTTCCTCCTAAACCTTTCCCCTTTCATCCTAAAGCCATGTCCTCTCGTGTTTATCTCTCCTAATCTAAGTGGAAAGAGCCTACTCGCATTTACTCTGTCTATACCCCTCATAATTTTGTAAACTTCTATCAAATCTCCCCTCATTCTTCTATGCTCCAAGGAATAAAGTCCTAACCTGTTTAATCTTTCCCTGTAACTCAACTCCTTAAGACCCGGCAACATCCTAGTAAATCTTCTCTGCACTCTCTCAATCTTACTAATATCCTTCCTGTAGTTAGGCGACCAGAACTGCACACAATACTCCAAAGTTGGCCTCACCAATGTCTTATACAACCTCACCATAACATCCCAACTCCTATACTCAATACTTTGATTTATGAAGGCCAGTATGCCAAAAGCTTTCTTTACAACCTTGTCTACCTGTGACGCCACTTTCAGGGAATTATGTATCTGAACTCCCAGATCCCTTTGTTCCTCCGCACTCCTCAGTGCCCTACCATTTACTGTGTATGTCCTATCTTGGTTTGATCTTCCAAAATGTAACACCTCACACTTTTCTGCATTAAATTCCATCTGCCATTTTCTGGCCCATTTTTCCAGTTGGTCCAGATCTCTCTGCAAGCTTTGAAAGCCTTCCTCGCTGTCCACAACGTCTCCAATCTTAGTGTCATCAGCAAACTTGCTGATCCAATTCACCACATTATCATCCAAATCATTGATATAGACAACAAACAACAATGGTCCCAGCACAGATCCCTGAGGCACACCACTAGTCACAGACCTCTGGTCTGAGAAGCAATCATCCACTACCACTCTCTGTCTTCTCCCACACAGCCAATTTCGAATCCAGTTGACAACCTCTCCATGGATACCAAGTGTCTGAACCTTCTGAACTAACCTCCCATGTTAATGTACTGCCCCCAACACCATGGGCTCTTATCTTGTTAAGCAGCTTTATGTGTGGTACTTAATCAAACGCCTTTTTGAAATCCAAATATATTACATCTACTATTTCCCCTTTATCTATGCTGCTTGTTACCTCCTCAAAGAATTCTAATAAATTTGTCAGGCATGATTTCCCCTTCATGAAGCCATGCTGACTCTTCTTGAGTATATTATGCATTTCTAAATGCTCTGCTATTACATCCTTTATAATAGACTCTAACATTTTCCCAATGATGAATGTTAAGCTAACTTGCCTATAGTTACCTATTTTTTTCTCCCTCCTTTTTGAATAAACACGATAAATTGACAGTTGTCAAATCCTCTGGGACTTTTATAGAATCTAAGGATTCTTGGAAGATTACTACCAGTGCATCCATTATTTGTGCAGCTACTTCCTTTAATATTCTCGGATGCAACCCATCAGGTCCAGGGGACTTATCGGCCTTTAGCCCCATTAGTTTCCCTAGTACTTTTTCTCTAGTGATAGTTGTTGTATTTGTTTCGTCCCCCTCTTTTGCCCCTTGATTATTTAGTATTTTTGGAATGTTATTAGTGACTTCTACTGTGAAGACTGATGCAAAGTATTTATTCAACTCCACTGCCATTTCCTGGCTCCCCATTATTATTTCCCTAGCCTCATTCTCTAAGGGGCCTATGTTTACTTTGGCGTCTCTCTTCCTTTTTATATATTTAAAGAAGCTCTTACTGTCTGTTTTTATATTACTTGCTAGTTTACCCTCAAAGTTTATTTTCTCCCTCTTCATTATTTTTTGGTCATCTTTTTTGTTGGTGTTTAAAACTTTCCCAATCATCTGGCTTACCACCAATCTTTGCCACATTGTTTGTTTTTTCTTTCAATTTGATACTATCCTTAACTTCCTTGGTTAACCATTGTTGGTTTATCCCCTTCCTAGAATCCTTCTTCCTCACTGGGATATAGCTTTGTTTTGAGTCATGAACTATTTTCTTAAGCATGTGTCATTGTTTATCAACCGTCTTTTCTGGTAAACTTCTTTCCCAGTCCACTCCAGCCAACTCTGCCCTCATTCCTTTGTAATTACCCTTATTTTATTTTAGCACAGTTGCTTCCAACCCAAGTTTCTCACTTCAAGCTGAATGCTAAATTCTACCATGTCAGGGTTTCCTGGGGGATCTTTTACTCTGAGATCATTTATTAAACTTGCCTCATTACACATTACCAGATCCACAATAGCCTGATCCCTGGTTGGATCCACAACTTATTGTTCTAGGAAACTGCTGTGAATACACTCTATGAATTCTTGGTCGTGGCTACCTCAGCCAATTTGATTTTCCCAATCTACCATGAAGATTAAAGTCACCCATGATTAATGTACTGCCTTTTTTACATGCCCCCATTATCTCCTGATTTATTCTCTGTCCTACAGTATAGCTACTGTTAGGGGGCCTATATATTACTCCCACCAGTATCTTCTTCCCCTTGTTATTTCTTACCTCTACTCGTATGGATTCTACATCTTCCGATCGAAGATCTTTACTTGCTATCGTACTTATTCCATCTCGTACTAACAAAGCTACCCCATCACCCTTTGCTTCCTGCCTGTCCTTTTGAAAAGTCACATACCCCTGAATATTTAGTTCCCAGCTTTGATCTCCTTGTAACCATGTCTTCGTAATGGCTATAAGATCATACCCATTAATCTCTATTTGTGCCATTAATTCATTTATTTTGTTCCGAATACTACATGCATTTTAGTAAAGAGCCATTAATTTTGCCTTCTTACTATTTTTTCCCCCTTTGACCCTATTTGCTGCCTTTTTTATGTTTGTACACTCTGTCCCCTCCTGTCACTCTCTGGGAATCATTACCTGAATAGCCGCCCTGCAATGCTGCCGTATCCTTTTGTTTTGTAAGCCTACGTATCCCCTTTCCAGAACCCTCCCCCCCTACCTATTTAGTTTAAAGCCCTGCCTCGATGTCATCCCCCTTGTGTGCATCATTACGATTGGCAGGTGCACGGGGGAGTTGGAAGTGCACCCACCGACAATTAAACGGGCAATTAAGCCCATTTAAGGAAGCAGTTAGTAGAGATTTTACGTGGGCCGTGTGCTTTTACGGTTGGCGCATGGGCCAATCAGCCAGGCAGTCTTCACATTTTCGCACCATGCTCAATCCAGGGCAGGATAAAATGTCCGGGATGAAATAAAATAAAAGATGTTTGAGGGTTGAGGTGTTATGAGTTCTGCTTACTTGAATTTGCATTACAGAGAGAGTTTGCAGCATTTTTCATGTGCAAATTTCATTGGGGTCGGGGTCTGATTGCGGCCAGAAGCGCATAGCGTGGCTGCTTCTGGTCCCGCTGGTCAAGCGCACCCAACAAGCGCAAAATTCAGGTCGAAGAATTTGAAGCCAAGTTTGAGGGAAGATATAGATCTAGATTTTTTCTGTACCTTATCGATAGCTTACAGAGTTAGGAAAAGCAACATATCATTGAAGAAGCAAAGTTTTACTCTTTATTCCGGTGTTGTCCAGTGCAGAAACATGAAACAATATTTTACGGCAGCGGGATTTTACATTCCGCCAAAGTCAATGGAGGTTAGAATGGCTCGCTGCATTTTACGTCCCTGTCCCTGCCCCGATGGGGCGGTAAAATTCCAGCCATGGTCTTGATGTTTAATAATTTGAAGCAGAGTTTAAGAGAAAATTCATGTCCAGGGACGGAATTTTCCAGTCCCACCAGTGGCGGGAATCATGGCGGGTAGGAATGGAAAATTAGGTGTGAAGCCAAAAGTCAGATTTCCGCCGGTGGGAAAAGAAGTTGGAATTTTCCCCTCAGCACTTACATGGTGGCCTAATAGCCAGTCTACTTTCCCATTGCTCCATGTTGGGAACTCTATTTGCATGCATTAATGAATGCTCATTAAAAACGCAACTCACCAGAATCACTTTTTCCCTCCTAATTACGTGCCATGCCAGCAGGAGATTAGATCAGTCTGAATCACAACCGGATATAAGTGGCTTGCATCTGCCCTTCACTCATGGCTTCGAGGTGCGTACAACAATTGAAAGCCTACTTGCAACAGTGATTCTCTGACTTGTCACCATTGCCAAAGCTGTTCTCACAGGTGAGACGTGGGGCTCGCGGGCAGGGCTGCTCACACATAGGAGAGAATTTTCCCCATGTCGGGCAGGCCGTGCGGGAGCGGGTGGGCGCAGGCGGGTGTGGACCCAATTGCCACCCGTGATCAGGTCCGCGCCACCATTTTACGTGGATGGGCGGGCCAATTAAGGCCTGCCCAGTGTAGTTCATGACTCCCGTGGATAGCCGGAGTGGGCGGATGGTGGCAGGCATGCACAGACTGCCGGGTCCAATGGCAACCCGGCGGCCTGTTTAAATGAAGGCCTGGCAGTCTTTGCAAGGCTGCTCACAATGGCTGGGAGAAGAGCACATCAGTGGGGCAATGTGCATGACGCAAGTCCGGAGGATAGGCCATTGGGGCAGGGCAGGCTGGAGGGTAAGCCAGTGAGGCAGTGTGCCCCTCATTTCTCTGACGAGTGCCTAGCTGCCCTCCTGGAGGAGGTGGCAGTGCGACGGGAGGTTCTTCTTCCGAGGGACAGGAGGCGGAGGCCTCCCCACCTGATTAAACGTGTGTGAGAGGAGGCGGCCAAGAGTGTCAGTTCCCATGATGCGGTGCAGCGCACATGGGTCCAGTGTCGCAAAGGATTCAACGATCTCCTGCGCTCAGGAAGGGTGAGTACCATGTTGCCTCAAGTCACTTAATGCAGCCGTGATCCTTTCCCTCCAGCACCATACCACCGCCTCTCCCACCCACCCCCGCCCTGACAAATCTGAGTATAGTAACGGCATTGAATCCTTCATGGCATGTATCCCTTGCTGGGTGTGCCAGCAGATATTGCCCATGCCTGGTTCACCCTGAGAAGATTCTCCATCCGCAGCATGTGTGACACTGCCACCCAGAGTATAGAATGGGGTTGAAAGTCAAGGATCGGCACCTAGGCAGAGTGCTGGAATTGGGAAGCATGTCAGAGTCAGGGTGCTAACATACTGGGAGGAGAGCTTCCAGTTGGTGGGGCACCAATCCATCTGCTGGTGTTTGCACTCCATGTGCTTGTGCCTCCTTTCTTAGCAAAGTGACACCTTGTGGTGCCACATGTGAAGGAGGCAGCATTTGGGTAACTGGGGGGGGGGCAGTCAGCCCTGGCTTCTTTGGGTGAGTGTGCAGCAGCTGCGGGGTGATGAAGAACTGGAGCCCTGCAATGTCCCACTCTGGCTGGGTTGGCAGGGATGCGATGGGAATTCAGGTGCAGGCTGGACTAATCAATGCTCTTCTCTCCTTTTCAGGAAAAGACTGCACACAATTCCGCAGAACGAATGTGGACTGGCGGAGGACAAGCCCAGTTGGCGATCCTAACAGTTTACAAGCAGCAGGCCATGATTCTAGAGAGGCGCCATGCCCCCAGGTCCTCCGGTGGTGGTGAAGCTGGGGTGCCATGGGGAGGTAAGTTTGGCGAGCATTCAGGTCACCATGTATGTCATGGAAGCCATGGCACTGCTGTCACCAGCGTCACACCATCTCAGCCAGGCAGGCACCAGCGCAGATACTAGCACCTCAGTGGGAATTAGATCTTTGGCTAGTGTCCCGGGGCACGGCGGTGAAGGCACTTGACACTCGCTTGAGGTGTGGGCAGAGACAGAGAGTGACCAGGTACATGCTCGGTCGGTGGCTGATGATGTGTCTCTGGAGTCGTCCATGAGGCAGCGAACACTGGAAGTGCAGCAGGGTATGTGGGAGGATCTGGCAGAGATACATGAGACTATGCCTGGCATGGTGCCCTTGCTTGAAGAGTCCACGTGGAGCATTACCAATGCAATGAACCTCATGGCTGAGCACCATGCTACCTCCATGGAGAAAGTGGTGACTCTTGTGGAGAGGCTTCTCCAGGAAACCACTCAGGGCCTCCTGGGGTTGCACTCGGACCTACAAGCCCTCACAGAGGCATTGGCCTCAGCTGGTCAGTGCCAGTTTGGGAGATGGTTTGGGCACCAAGTATCTCAGCTCGGTGCCCATCTATCTACAGTGAGCAGGGTGGTCCGAAGCGACCTCACATCAGTCAGCAGCTGCCTGTCATCTCTGCAGGCTCCTCTTAAATCGCTCCGGATGAGGGCAACAGCTCCTCCGCCCCTCTGCCAGTGACCGTGGCATCCGATGAGGCTGCGGCGACTGGGGAGAAGTCAGCTGTGGAACTGGCCGCTCCATCCCAGGCAAGGCCATCAAATGCTCCACGGGCCAGAGGATGTCCGCCAAGGTCATCGAGGCCAACAGGACAGCACAGTGATAGGCTGCCTCAGATGCCAGTGCCAGCAAGGGGACAGCACCTAGGCATAGCATCCGTAAGCATAAATTTAAGGCACCTGAGGCACACCATGGGTTTCTCACTGGTGCTTTTATGTTGGCCCATAATAGTTTCTGGAAGACTTCGTGTGATGTCCAACACATTTTTTTTTGCTTTATGAAGTTACATTTGTTCCCTCAATAAATTTTGACATGTTGCCATGCCTCAGGTGATCCCTTACTTCTGCAAGTGGACAGGAAGCCATGATGTTATGCATGAGTTGTTTGACATTGAGCTTTATTGACAAGGGCCTTAGTTAATGTTAGTATCCAGGCTGATTTAGCATCAGATTTCAAGTGTGGAGCCTGCAGCCCTGGCATGTGTTGAAGGTCCATCTGTGGTGGGCTAGCTAAAGGTTCTTTGGATTCAAGCCTCCCAGGTGTCCCTGCCTCCCTGGCATATGCCCGGGTCAGTGTCTACCCCCTCAGCGTTCTCCTGTGCGTGCTCATCCTTGGACTCTCTACAGGGCTCATCATGTGCATCCAGAGCAACTGCTTCTACATCTTCCTCATCTACTGCGTTGCCCGTTTCCAGCACCAGATTGTGCAGAGCACAGCATGCAACTACTATCAGCGACAGACGATCTGGGGGTGCTGGAGTGCACCCCCTGAGCGGTCCAGGCATCGGAAGCGCACCTTGAGAAGACCAATGGTTCTCTCCACTATAGCCCTTATGGAGGTATGGCTCCTATTGTAGCTCTGCTCAGCTTCTGTTCTTTGATGGTGGAGAGGCATCATGAGCCATCTTTTGAGGGGATAGCCCTTGTCACCCAGCAGACATCCATCCAGCCGGGCTGGAGCACTGAAGAGCTTTGGCACCTGGGAAAGTCTGAGTATGTAAGCGTTGTGGGAGCTGCCTGGGTACCTTGCACAGACTTGTAGAATCAGCATCTTGTGATCTCACACTATCTTCCACTTCAAAGAGTGGAATCCCTCCCTGTTGACGAAGGCACCGGGCTCATCTGCTGGCGTCTTGATGGCCACACGTGTACAGTCAATTGCACCCTGGACGCGGGGGAAGCCAGCAATCGCTGCAAAGCCTCTGGCTCACTCTGTCTAGCTGGCTTCGTCCCAGCAGTAGTGGATGAAAATCAATGCACACCTGAATAGAGCATCTGTCACCTGCTTGACACAAGTGTGATTGGGAGACTCTGCAGAGATCACCCACCGACCCCTGGAAAGAGCCGGAAGCATAGAAATTGAGGGCAGCTGTGACCTTTAGAGCTACTGGCATGGAGTGCCCACCCACACAGTTTGTGGAGATCTCAGGGCCTATCATCTGACAGATGGAGGTGACTGACTCCTGTGAGAGACGGAGCCTCCTTCAGCACTGGGCCTCAGACATATTGAGGTGGCTGCTTCACCGCCTGTGTACCCTGGCAGCAGGATAGTGGCGTCTTCTGCGGCCCCTTCCGCCTTGGACTTCCTGTTGGCCCTGTGCCCCTTGTACCTGCGCCTCTCCTCCCAAAGGTGGCTCCCCTGGAAGCTGAATGTGGACTCCTTGCCTCCTCCCACTTCTGGCCCTCCCCTCCTCCTCAGAGGAGGTGCCTCCAGTGGAGAGCACAACTCCCATTCCCAGGCTAAGGGAAGGCTCCCTAAAAGATGCAGGCCCCAAAAATGATCTTTACTGTAGAGTCTGGGCCAAGGCTTTTACACCTGTTCAAGCAGCTGGTATGAGTTTTGCTCACACAGGCAAGTATAAGTAACTTTCACACTTAAATACCTGAAAGATCACATTCACAACCCTAATCACCACTCCCGCCGATGGATGAGGTTTATACAAATGTTTCCTACCTCCTGATCACATGTCCTGATCACATGGGCTGTGAAAAATCGTATTCAATTGCTGCCTCAAGGGCCTTAACTGGCCCATTAATTGATGGCGGGCACGCATCTGAACTTATAGCGCCTGCCTTCCGAAATATCGCAATGTCGCACGGTGACATTGGGACGCACGCCCAACGTCACTGTGCATCATTTTACACATCGATGTGCGGGACCCGTCCCCGCATGCCAACGGGAAAATTCTGCCCAGAGTGTTGCATGGCGCAGGCAGGACTGCTCACGCAGGGTGCTGCGGGTTGCAGGCAGGACTATACTCTACCAGCAGAGACCAGCATGGGGACAGTGGGGAGGAATAGGCAGAGTCATGAGGGTGAAGGGAACAAGGGAGGGAAGGGCAAATGACAGGCAGAGGAATGACTGGGGGTCGAGGAGCAAGAGCCCGAAAGGAAGGGGTCCATGCAGACTCGGGAGTGGGGGTGGGTGGGGTGAGTATGGCATGAGAGAGAGGGGATGCACACAGACTCTAGACTGGGGGAAGGGAGGTTAATGTTGCGCAAGACAGAAGGGCTTAATGCAGTCTCATGACTGGGGCTGTATGGACCACATTGTCGGGGTGGGAGATTGAAGGTGGTCCTGGGACTTTGCGAGCCATGCTACAGGGCTATGATTGACAGGTACATTTTGATCCCGGTCCAGGAAGGGCCTGTCTGTTCAATAGGGGTCGTACATAGCATGGTGTGCAGGGCATGCTCAGTGCCTCACACACAGTGGTCCTTGGGTGGCTGGCTTGGTACTGGACTGCAGATAGAATAGTCATGGTCAGGGGAGGCATCCGCAGCCTGTAAATGGGGAAAACGTAATAAAGGTGGGGGGGTCTACTCAAAGCTTTCATGTGAGTGGCGGCAGTGGGGGTGGGGGGGGCTTTGTATGTGACCGTGCACACAGCCTCAAGATGGAGGGGTGAGGTCCATAGGGGGCATTGGGGCATCCACAATGATGGGTTCAGGGAGGAGGGCAGAAATGTCCACAACAATCGCCATGGGCTCCAGGGGTTCTGGCGGGGTCTAGAGAATTACTGGATGGAGGTCTACCTGCACATCGTCAGGTTCCAGGATGATCGGAGGGACGTGAAAGGGGGAGGATCGAAGCTGGTCTGGAAGTTGAAATGCAGCACCATGATGTTGAGTCCCCAAAGCAATGCTTCAGTTTAATAATGAAACTGGAAAAAAGTTGACACGGGAGTGGTTTGAGGCAGTGTGGGAAGAGTCCACGCCTGGACTTCTCAGGGGGCAACTTCAAACTTATTAGAATTTCAACATGGAGATGAAGGCTCAGTTGAGCAAACTCATGAAGACTCTACTGAAAAGTTGGAACTAGTAACTCAGGGTGCACTTTTACACAAGACTACACTTGGCATTGGGGTCACATTAGAGGTGGTCTCATTGAACATATAACCATCAGAGGAATGTGAGAAGTCAAGAGGCAGCCAGCCATTAAGGGAGCACAGCTGTTGGATATTTGCAAGAAGCTCTATCAAACCTTGCAAACTGCATTGTCCAATTGACCTGGATCACAGAGCGCAAGGCATCCAATCTTTCCAATCGTGCAAAGCAGGGTAGTCTCAAATCCAAATTAGGCAGCATATGAGTACCTTTATTGAGCCTCAAAATTACATGGCTGCGCTCAACCCTCTTACACCCTATATGGGATTGAGATAACAAGTTATTGGGGTGGCTTCTTTCACACCTATGATCTGTGAGGGAGCACCTCAGCTACAAAGGTGGAATAGGGAAAGGCATGTAGCGCAAGCACAGCCCAAGGGCATGACAGTAGCTTTTTGGCTTGGAGTGGGAGGTCTGTAATTGTTGGATGAGATACATTCATCTCTTGGATCTATCTGTCCACATGAAGAAGGATTGTAGAATGGGAGCTACAGTCAATGCTGCTTTCTTGATGTCAGTGCTCAGATTAAGGAGGAGCCATCTAGCACAGCTTAGAGAAGAGCCCTTGCCCGAGGCGCATGGTCCAGGGGTGCCCCAGGAAGACCCAGAGGCTGAGGAGATCAGACCCATTCCAAGGAGGCAACTGGCACAATCAAGGGTATACCGATAATGCTTCTCTATTTGGAGATGAGCAAGAGACAGTGCCGTGCACGTCTACATTTGTCAAGTGATGTGGTGACTCATATCTGCCACATTCTATGGGAGTATCTAATGCCACATGGACTGGGAGGCCATCCCTTGCCAGTGCCGCTGAAGATCACTGCCACACTTAAATTTCATGCAAGCGCCTCATTCCAGAGATTCACAGGAGACCTATGTAGCATCTCTGAGGGCTCAACACGTAAGTGTATAAAGGGGGCGATGGATGCCCTCTACAGTAAGGCACATCGTTATATAAAGTTCACAATGGATGAAGCTAGCCAGACTGTTAGTTTTCTGGAATTTGGAGTGATCTCCAGTTTCCCAGGAGTGCATGCAGCGATCAATTACACACATTTCACTTTAAGAGCTCTCTAGCAGCAGCCCTTGATCTTCATTAACAGGAAAGGGTTCCACTCTATCAGTGTTCAGCTGGTCTGAGATCATCTGAAGCAGATCATGCACATGTGTGCCAGGTACCCTGGGAGTTCTCATGATTCCTACATCCTGAGTGACTCCCAGGTGCCTCAGATATCCGAAGGGCCGCAGAGCTTATGGATTGGCTGCTGTGTGAAAAGGGGTAACCACTGAGGAGATGGTTCATGACACCCGTGCGTCGTCCACAAAGTGCAAGAAAGATACAACAGGGCACATTCTGTAACAAGGTCCATCATTGAACAAACCATTGGCATCCTGAAGATGCGCTTCTGTTGTTTGGACTGTTAAGGTGGGGCTCTGCAGTACTTTCCAGAAATGGTGTCCCACATCATCATGGTCTGTTTGCCCTGAACAACCTGGTGCTTCAAAGGGGAGATCACTTGCCACAGGGATACATGGAGATGGCTGAGATTTCCTCAGACGAGGATGATTTGGAAGGGCACGAATCTGAGGAGGGCAATGATGGTCAGCTTCCATGTGAGGATGCCATCACAGCAGCACAATGCAGAAGACATACCCGCAACACACTGATAGCCACAAGGATCTAGAGGAGTAAGATCCAAGCAAGGGGACCGGAGCGCACTTCTGTCCCTTAGCGCCATGCCAGTGATTGGAAAGGGCTTTACGTGCAGTGACATCGCCAGCTAGGTCAGCATTCAACCTTGGATCTGTAACCCTCAAGGATCACAAAGCCCTCACTCTTGAAAGGTCAACACCCAAAGCTGCATATATCAGGCATGTGAGGTGATAGGCGGCATACCTGCATCAACTGCACATTGTTCAGTTGTTGCCACTTGACGGAGACACCTTGAGCGGCCCCAGAGTTTTGCACATGATTGTAGAGACCATATTGGTTCCAGGTCATGTGCTTTCACATTCACAATGAACACAGCTCTGTGTTGATGACACAACATTAGATTTAACCGTCCAAGACATGAGCGCACTTAATTCTATGGTGTTTTGCAAGGCTTAAAAGATTAAATCTCAATGTGCAATCACTTTCAGGATATAGCTTGACACATCTCCCTTACATGATGGGCAAGAGACTATCATGAGTCTATTAAACATGAATCTGAGGCACACAAAGGGAGTGAAAGCTTGGGTGACCCTTGCAATAAGAGGGCACATAGATTCATATGCAACAGGCATTCACATGATGAGACTATTATCATGAACTCGAAATGTATTCACAAAGGTGCATGATATATGAGTGAACACTAGTCCCACAATTGTGCTATCAGTATTTCTTAATTTTTCTTACCTATCACTACATCTAGGTGCATCCCCGACATCCGCAGCAGAAGTGGAGGCAGCCTGCTGACTGCTATGCCCTGTTATCTGTGATGACCTTAGTAGGCATCCTCTGGAGGGCCGAGGCCTGGTGGGCCCTGGTCTGCTTTGTTCTCCTGCTATGGGGAACATGCACCCTCCTTGGCCTGTGGACCGAGAGCTGATGGGGTCACAGGCATAGGGGATTGGGCACAGTCGGACACTTGTTGGAGTCTCCTGGGTAGTTGGGCCCAGGGTGTCCAGCTGATGGACCTTGTCCCTATGGGTGCCCAAGGGCCCCTGCCTGACTCCTTAAGGAGAAGGGGCACTTGGAGGTAGGTCAAGGTACCTCGTACCCCTTTTGCCTAGCCACTGATGGATCCCACCTATGCCTGGAGCAATAGAGTGCAGGTCCGAGCGCAAATCTGGCAGAACCTGCTGGTCCAAGGTCTCCAAGGCAGGCACCACCCTTCCCATGATGACCTTGAGGTGCTCGCTTGTCGGAGCCACGACATCAGAAAGAAACTGGACCGACTCCTCTATCCTTTGCTCTAGTCTGTTGACTGCCCCTCAATACTCTGCCTGATGTCCCATCACCTGCCTGTGCATCTCCAGCATGTGTGCCATGGTCATTCCCAGAGGCTCATCATCTGATGCGGACTCAGCAGGTGCCTGTTCTCCAGTAGCCCTCCAAGTGCCAGAGACCTGGGCTGTCACTGCCTCCGACTGCTGTGGAGATGTGTCAGCGAGGTGTTCTCCAGAAAGTGACCCCAACCAAGCCTAATTTAGATCTAGCACGCATCAAGGTATGTGTCTCTACACTGGTGGAGGGTGCAGGTGAACACTGTGACGGGTCTTCATTGGTTGGTTCCTCACCTAAGGTGGGCTGGGGCTAATGGGTTGGCTGGACCTGTGTCTGGGCCTGCTGACGCCTGTAAGCGAGAGAAGATAGATTTAGTTCGTAAGCAAGCAGAATGCAACATTGCATGACACTCACTGTGAATGTCAGGATGTGATCAACTAATGGAGGGCTCATTATACTGGGTTGATGGGGAGGCCTATCTCGCCTTCGCCACAGGAACGATCCCTGTCCTCCCCTGCTAACTCGGCTATCTCCTCTTCGAGGGGAATGATCTCCTATATGCCCACCATCCCTCTTCCCATCTGAGATCTCTCCCTCCTGTTGTGGGCTAGCTTGGCCTGCATGAAGGCAAATAGATTGGAAGTGATTAGAAGGGATGGAAAAGAGATTGGGAAACATGGGTGTGTGCTGAACCCTCCCCAATAAGGACTGAAGATTCTGTCTGTGCAGGATGATAGATCAGATGGTGGTGATGTTAATGTGTGCGTGAGACATTCAGCGTTGATGTCTCCTCTGCTAATTGTGTATGAGATCCCTGAGGAGTGTAACCCTTTGAGTGCCTGATTGCATTATGGGACTGTGAGTTCGGAGTGAGCAGAAGGTTGACTTACCCTGGCGGAGCAGGTTAGATCATTCATCCTCTTCCTGCACTGTAGCGCATTTCATTTTTGTATGCCAGTGGCACAGACCTCCACTGCGAACACCTCCCAGGCCGGCGAGGTGAAGTTGGTGGACCTTCTGGTTCCATCCCTCGGGAAGAGGACATCACGGCATTTGTGAACCGCATGGAGGAGACCACTAGGGAATTGTGACTTAACCTTGGGGTGCATGGCTTCTTTCTCCTGGGGGCCATCTCAGGAAAACCAGACCACACAGCTGGGCTGTAGAGAGTGTATATGTGTGTCCGGCTGGCATTTAAATATAATGCCAGTACCTTCGACCCTGTAAGGTGACGGTGGGGCGGACAAATCAGAGCCTGTCAGTCATGCAGTTCGGTGAGTGGCTCACCGATGCATAATTAATGAGGTTCCGAGTGTACAACTGGGCACAAGAACCTGCCCTGCCACCCAGCAAGAAATGCACTGTTTGTCCCACTCGGCACCATACTTAGTCTCCAAAATGGAGAATTCACATGTATATATACATAATAAAAATTATGGTTTGGGACTTTCCGGCCCCGTCACGGGCGGGACCCGCTGCAGGCAAGGCGGCGCCCCAGCCAAAAGTCCATTGACTTGTGGTGGGACCAGACGATCCCGGCGGCGGGCGAGTGCGGAAAATCCCGCCCTATGTCAAAACATTTTTAAAATTAATACCGGAAACCTCATCCCGCCAGTGAATGAGGTTTCTTCAAAAATGCAAAGGCCACCTGGCCGATTTACCCGCCGTAACTTTGGACGGGCAGTGAAAAATGGCACTTAATTAATAAATTAATGGCCTGACCAGGCCTCTTAATTGTCGGCGGGCGTGCTGCCGACTCTCGCACGCACCCGCTGACCAAAATATCGCACAAGTGCGCAATGTCGTTGGGATGCTCATCACGTGCTATTTCAAGCTCAAACGTGTCAGGCGCGCGCCCACACGCCGAGCAGAAATTTCTGCCCACTGTTATAATTAGGGATACTTAAACAGTAGAAGAGAGGATTAGAGCGAAGAAAGAGCAACGGATAGCAGCAGATGGCCACAGATAAACATGCACAGCGGGAAACCCATGATTGAGCTGACTGCCCAGTAGCCATCTTGCAGGAAGAGATGTAGGGTGGCTTTAGTGAGGGCAGACATTGTTATTAGGCCATAACTTGGTCAATTCTCAGAATATGTACAGTTGAAATTTTTGGATGAGAAGGACCTCTTTGCAAGGCAATGAATATTCTAGATGGTGTAATAGAGTAGGTCATTAATTGGAGACAGGCTAGGTGGTCAGGAGGAATGGCAGTGAAAAGATGAAGGAGGGAGAGGAGAAGGACAAGGATATTTAGCTGCAGGGATTGAACTAAGTGAGGAGCTCACTCAGAAAGAAGCATGAGGCTTTTGAGTTTCTACTTTGTTCACGACTGATGCCAGGAAACACTTCTCCAGACAAACAACAATCAATATTTAGAATGGATTTTATGGTAGAATGGAGTTAAAAAAAACCTCTAGAATCAATGAAGATGTAGTTGAATGCTGTTATATAGGGCTGGGGGTTGGCAGAGAGGAGAACCTTAGATTTCCCTGAATTAAATAGTATCCCTTATTTGAACTATGGTATCTTTAGAATGATTTATTTAGTAAAAGCACTCACTAAGTTATCACAATGTGAAGTAATACCAAGCTGCTGATTCCTGATCTGTGGAGTTAGCTGTTCTCAGCCAGGACAGCACTTGAAAAGCTGCAACTGGCTTCAGTGTCCCTCATCCAGACAGGAATATCAGCAAGGGTTCCTATCCCTGATCCTATAGACTTTGGTTGGAAATTGCATGCGTTGGAACATTGGCTGAGCAATGCAATGCCTAGCCATGTTCACTAGTCAAGCATGGTGGAATCATACCTCAATAAGAGGTAAAGCCTTCATTAGAAAAGAGAGAAATCTAGGGTAAATGATTTTTTGCTAAAGAATTTGGAATTCCATCCAAATCGGATGCCAGCATTTCATGGTTGATAGCATCATTAATTAAGCTTTGAATTGCATTTTCTAATTGAAAGCTAAGCATATTTTTGACAAGTGTACTATTTTTATAAAATATTTTACAATGACGCAGTTGCTTTTGGGATTAAGAAATATCAGAGACTTGACCTGTAACCAAAGGAGCTCACTTCACACTATGATTTGATTGAAATGATAATTGGAATTTGACCTTTAATGTTAATACATAAATGGTGGTATATATTGAAACTAATAATATTAAAGCTAGAGTATTACATGATGACTTAATGTATATTTTATGTTTCTTTTTAAAATATATACTACTTCCTAAAAATTATATTTTAAATGCAAACTTCAGAGGGATTTTTCATCTATGAAAGAAAAATTGACCAGCAGAACTCCCATTAATCTATAAATCTGCTCAGTACTTTTCCATTAGTTTCTGGCTCTGTGATGAGGAAGAAATAGTACTAGTAGAACAGAATAGAAATCAAGTATCACTTGTAAACAAAACAAGTGATTGTAGATGTCAGTCCTCCTACAAAAATGCAGTCAGTTTTAGCCTCTGCAATGTGCAATGATTTAAACAAGGTGAATTATAGGATTACACAAACAAGAGTTTTCCAAAAGGCCAGATATTTCAACTTGCGACTATTGCACCAAGCAAGTTTTCTCTTGTCTTAACTCCATTTTTCCTCTCCACCCCTGACCACTTTGCCCGGTATCTACCCATCTATAACCATGACTTTTTCGATGACCTTTGCCAAGCGGGAAGCTTGGCAGGCAGGGGTGCTTAATTTGGTGGGGGGTCAAAAATTAATTTCCAATGGTGGGATGAACTTATATAATTAATTTCTCAGGATTTTAAAGGCAGGTCGAGCTTCCCAATGACCAGTATTGGGAAGCCTTTTTGCATGCATTTGCATGTCATGCATGCTCATTAAAAGACCAGCTTGCCATAATTAAGTGCCCCTCCAAATTAAGTTCTCTGCCAGCGAGAAATTTACGACTGTATAAAAGTGGCATGCGCATGGCGAGGTAGACTTCTTCCTGGATTTTGAAGTGAATAGTCACTGCCTTCTTGGGGATCATTCAGAAATATCAGCCTCTTGATTGAGACAGGTGCTAGTAGTCCAAGCTGCGTGAAGGCTGTACAGGGGAGCCAGACTAAGCACGGATGAGTGGAATGGAGGCTGGACAGGGGAGGCAGGCTAAGCAAGGAAGGGTAGAGCGGAGGCTCGATGTGAGGCAGGCCAAATGAGGAAGAGTGAAGTGGAGGCTGGAAAGGGGAGGCAGGCTAAGTGGGGAAGGGTGAAGCGAAGGCTGGACAGGGCAGGCAGGCTGAGCGGAGAAGTGTGGGAGGGTTGTCTGGGGATGAGAGCTAGACTGTCCAGGGAAGAAAATCATACTGTCCGGGGCATGTTAGGAGGATGTCTGGGTAATGAAGCCAGACTATTTAGTAGGGTATCCAGGGAAGGAAGCCAGACTCTACCGGGGCATGTTTAGGAGGGTGTCTGGGAAAGGAAGTTACACTCTACAGGGGCTTGTTTAGGAGGGTTTCCAGGGAAGAAAGCTGGAATCTACTGGGTCTAGTTTAAGAGGGTGTGTTGAAAAGGAAGCCAGACTGTTCCGGGGCAGGTTGGGAAGGTGTCCAGGAAAGAAAGTCAGGCCGTACTGGGGCTTGTTTAAGAGGGTGCCTGGGAAAGGAAGGCAGAGTATACCAGGACTGATAAGCAAACAAGCAAGCCAAACAATTTCCATGTGAGGTCTCACAAAGGCTACAATCAACTGCACATGCCCGTCTTTAATCATACACTCAATTCCGTTTGCAGTCAAGGCCAACTTGCCTATTGCCTCCTTACTTGCAGCCTTCATCTGCATGTTAGCTCAATATTAAATTTGAACATGGGCAGCCAGGAATGATTGGGAGTGCACAACCTATCATTCACCTAACATCTGGGGAAGCAAGTAGTTGTTTGGTAGTACAGAACTTGAGTATTGCTGAAAAAAGAGACATGTCAAAGATTTCTGTCTTCCACTCATTAAGGACACTTTGCAAGAATACAAAGGGAAAGCAGCAATTTTTACTGTATGAGAAGAGAGTGTTGATTGGTTGGCAAGTGGACTCTGATTGGTAGAGGCGTTATCATGGAGAATGCACCAATTGATGGTGACTGACAGTTAACTGCCAATCATTGTTTGAAATTTAAATCAGACAGCTTGACCCGGATTGGTCAATGCATTGTCCTGAGGAATGAGTCAGTGAATGACTGTCACTTATTTTGTGTGCTATGAATTACACTGACAACTGAAGATTGTCAGTTTGGCTCACAGTGTGGCTCGTTTGCGTGTACTGGAAACTGTATATATAAATGCACAGGGCCCTGTTCTTTGCAGACAGAAAGAACATGCACACACATTGCGCCTGTTTCAGCTAAACAAATTAAGTAACAGCCATTTGCTGACTCATTTCTCAAGAAACCGGCACACCTTCAACCCTGGCATTTTTTGGGCCCCATCCACCTCCGTCCCCACCCCAACTGGGGCCTGAAAATCCTGTCCTGAAACTATGTCAATATCCAAAGAGGATGAAGGAATATGAGAACAGTGTAGGTGATTATGATTAGAAATATTGGTTTGCATAGAGAATAGATACCAACATGAAACGGTGGGTTCAATATCCTGTTTCACTTATGTAACTTTCATGTATTTCTGAGGTATTTCAGCTCTGAAGAAGAGCTTACATGTTAATCTGCCTTTTTTCTATTCACAGATGCTGACTGACTTGCTATGTAATTTCAGCATTGCCTATTTTTGTTTACAGTGAAATAGGAAAGTAGGAATGCTGCCAACGTTATGAATTGTATAATGCTGTAAACTAAACCAGATAAGCTGAATAGCCTCTTTCTTTCTCAAAATTTCCAATTGTTCCATCTTATAATGAATATGGATTCTGAAATAGAACAGGGATAAAGTTATAGTGGGTTTGCAGTGATGTATTCTGCATAAATTCATGTTTTAGTTAAATATGTGACTGCAGCAAGGCATTGTAGGTACAATACTGTTATGGTTGTGATCTTCATTCCATTTCCAAAATCTAATTGTTTCATAGTCTATTTCATTAATTAACCATTAACAACTCATGGTTACATAACCAAATGCTCAAAATGTGTTAATAGGCTATTTATAAAAGGTGCAAATAACCTGATGTACAATTTTCACTAGCACATGGTTGTGGCAGTAGCACTTTTTCTAATGTGATGTCTGAGCTGTCAAGTATCAACAGTTTTTTTTCCTCCAAACATTATCCTACATTTTGTAGCCCACTCTACTTAAAGGAACACTCCAAACACTCCAAAACAATACTTTGTTAATGTTTCAATTCTTTATTAGCTATCCTATTTAAAGGACAAGGCCACAGACACCTTTTTAACCATGCAATTTGAGTCCTTGAAACTGAGGTCAATTTAAAATAAAATGTGCTGTTTGAGCTGCCAATGTTAGAAAATGATAAATCCAGTTCGGTAGTCAGTTATTTATTGATCATTTTCAAAGTCTGTTTTAAACAGAATAGGTTATATAAATATATATGTTGAAGAAGATAATTTCTACTTGAATAGTCATTAGGGTTGTCACCTATCCAGTCTTGAAGTAGCAATCCAGTTTGTTACAACCAGGTGAGAAGAGGTAAACTGGCTTCCATCTATTTAACCTCCTCAGTTGGTCACAACAAAGACTTAAGTTCCTTTTTCATGAGGATATGCCTTTTTCAAATCAGAATGTATTTAACTATTTAAGTTCTGAGCAAAAAGGAGCCAATCAAACAAGGGCTTCTTGAGTCAAAGAAAGAGCAAATTTATTAACCGTAAAAGAACCATAACTATGTGGCCTTCATGCAGTCATTTGGATCCACACACACAAACACACACACAGGTATCAGAAATAAGGGGAGTTAGAGTCCAATAAAAAAAGGTAAAATAATATATGGCCTTAAAGTGTAGATTTTAAACGTTGAGCTGATTTAGGTTAGCTGGGTTCCTGGATTCAGTCAGATGTAGAAGATGTTGTAATTGTTATGCCGTCTAGGTTCACTGGTAGGTTTTATGGTAGATTTGGCTCCTTGAACCAGGTGAGATACTTTTTCCACGCTGCCTGTATTACTTGTAATCTCTCAAACTTCTGAGCAGCCTTGCCTTGAAATACTTAACCCAATGTGTATTTTCAAGAGGCTTTGGGTGTTTTTGTCTGTGGCAGCCATTATTTGAATATCCAGTACTCTGCATTTTTAATGTCTCTTCCTTAGTGATGAGTTTTGATGGGTGTCTGGATTAGGAAATGCCTTTCTCTTCACACTCCCCTAAGGGTGATTTTTTTGTTTCTCACCTTCACCTTGGAATGTTGCCTTGCATTTTTAAGCAATTTGTTCTGTCTCAGTTAAAATTGAAAAATTTTCAGTCATTTGAAAAATCACATTTTCAAAAAATAAAGAGGCATAGCCTTGTGACAAGTTTATAAATCTGACACCCAAAATTTGGCTTTTAAAATAGAAATCAATTTTCACTTCTGCATATTAGACATAGAAGCATCAATTCTAAAGGTTCTTTGATACATGTTCATGAGCTTCATACCAAAAGCTTAGACAGACTCCATGATTCCCAACCCATGCATTGCTCTTATCAGCTTTGGACCTTAAATGCAACACAAATCGTCAGCAATAAAACCGTTGTAGAGCATTAACTGGGAATATATTCCTTTGAAACATATTGCCATATGTGTAAGGTTATATTTATATTTCTAATGGAAAGCGTATGTCTTTTTGGGAGGTTTCAGGGGAGAATCAGTTTACTCAGTGGAATTAACTGTTACTTAAATGACCCAAAATAACTAACTTAAAAAAGTAAACCATGTCTCTTCTGCAGTTATGAGGATATATTACACAATTTAGAGTTTGTTCTAACTGTTTACCTTTCGAGTAGTCAATCAATTTGGTTCTAACTAGGATCAAAGGTAGTCAACAAGACCACAGACTTATGTACTTATGCAGCATAATCACTTGAGGTTTTAGTTGAATCCACTTGGTTAACTGAAATCTCTAACGGTAAATGATAATAGAGTATCGCAAACCATAAATCACTATTGCTTTGTAATTTATGGAGTTTGTAAGCTATTTTTATTAGCATCATTCTGAAAAATGTGTTAAATTGTAAATTAAATCACAGAATACTGCAAATTTAATCCCATTTTCTTCACTTTTTGCTGCTTTTAAGTTCTTATGTCCTTTTACTTGGTTTTTCACATTTGTTCTTCAATCAGCTTTTAATCTCATGTGATGTTGCTCACAAACCTCCCCCCACCCCACCCCCAAAGTATGCATCTCTTCCTGTAACTTTGATTGGTTGTTTCTCAAGCTTTGATTCTTTCTATTCTCCTCTCTCCCTTCTCCTCCTCAGTATGACTGTCACATACTTCGGACTAAAAAATTGTTTGTTCCTGTTTTTGGGTGTGAGGGGTCACAATTTGTGAGCTGCCTGTGCCCAGTCTCATTGAGGCAGGCAGCATGCAAACTTTGTGCTCCCTCCTCAATTTCTTTATTGTAGGTGAGAGTGACCTATGCTGCTGGTAGGCTGAACGCTCAACAGGGGGCCTAGCATTGTGTGAGATTAGCAGATGTTGTAACTAGCCTCCAGCTCTTAAAGGTGGCCTGCCCTTCTTAAAGGGGAACTGCATTCATTAGAAGGAAGCTGCTACTGACTGCCTGAAATAGAATTGGCTGCAAATGCAAGTGATAATTGGTGCACCAGTGAAGAGAGAGGGCTCCGAGGTTCATGAATGTGGTGCTGCGGGCCTTACTGATGGAGGTCAAAAAGAAGAGAAAATTCATGTTTCCATGGGTAGAAGGGTGGAGGGGGTTGAAGACCATAAACTCTCAAGGAATACATTCTGAAGAAAAGGGGAGCAGGTGTTCATTAAGGTATACTCCCAGAGTTTGGCTTTGAGGACCCGACAACAGTTCAATGATCTGATGTGGGTGGTCAAGGTCAGTAAATGCATCCTCAAAGTACATCTCACACCAAACCTCTCACGCTGCTCAATGCACCATGCCCCATTTCTCATCCATCAGAAGTCCCTAAATCATGACTCAGGCCTGACATTCAGCTGCTTCACCTCATCCTTACACATCTGCCAATGCTATCAGTCTCACACCCACCTCTCGCTGCCTCCAGGTAAGCGCAGCAATGGCAGAAACATCAAACAAACAAACAAAATGCCACGCAATCACTGATATTCTACCTTTTCTCATGCAGGACACGATGACATAGAATCAAAGGCAGCAGAACAGGACAGGTGGGGAACAGGCACATCTGCATACCTAAACCATACTGAGAAGATGGTGCACCGCATCACAAGGCCTCTGCGACTGAGGCCATTGAATCCAACGTCACTGCGAACATTAAGGATGACAGTATATTCCTGATATATGCTACTTCCCAACTCCCACCTCACCATCATATTACTATCTGAAATGAAGTGCAAGCTGCTGATGGTATGGCTCTTGCTTTCCAGCCCAACCTCCTTCCCTCACGCCAACCCTCCCCCTTTGATTTCCTGCTTTCAGACCCCAGGAACTGGCACCTGCCCAGCCACAGCAGCCTTAAAAGTAAGAGAGCAACCTCACAGCACTAATGAAGCAGCACTATCACTTAATCTGACAATTGAAGCCACCAACTCAGACAGTGGTATTGTGCTTACCTTAGAGGGTAGTATAGAGTAAGGATCTGCATGTGATGGATCACTAGGCATGAGTGGGCTGCAACCAAGCTAGGGGGAAAGGGTCATTTGTGTGCCAGCTCATCAGAGGGGACTCAGATCAGGCCATTGATGGGGTGGCATTCAGGAGAACGCTGATGAGCATTCACACTGAGATGCTTGGCAAATGACAGCCTGTTATCACTGACAAGGAACTGTCATGAAGATGTGCTACATGGAATTAATTTGATATCTCATTGGCAGACTTCACATATTAAACTTTTTATTAAGGGATTTTTCACGGGAACGCAGACACTGACTTAAAATGGCTGACAATTTTTGCATCTGTGTAGCTACATTCCATTTCATGGAGACGTAGGGCAGAATTTTCTGGCTGACGTGCGGGTGGCGGAGTCCGCACGTCAGCGCTTAAAAGGCCTCGTTAAGGCCCTTAAGTTGCCAATCGACGAGGATTTTGAGGAGCACGGGCCCAACGGGCAGGCGGGTAGGTGATTTTTTTTATTAAAACTCATGCACTAGCGGGATATGTAGACTCAGAGGGGCTGTTCATGTTTTTCATGAAGTATTTAATGCAGAATGTGTTTTAAACTTGCCTGTGTGATCGGTAGCAGTTCACATCAATTTCCAAGAGCTTTCTGTGTACTTTGAAGCTTCAGCTCACCAATCTGTAGACAGTAATCTTTATCGGGTCTGCAGCTTTCCAGAGGCTTCCATTTAGCCTGGATAGGGGTTCTGACATCTCCACTGGAGGCAGCTCCTCTGAGGAGGAAGGGAAGGGTAGAATAAGGAGGAGGCCAGAAGTGGACAATCAGCCTCCAGGGGAGCCACCTTTGGGAGGCCAGGCACAGGCACAAGGAGTGCAGGGCCAAGAGGTTGTCCAAGGTGGAAGGGGCCGCAGAACACGACACTATCCTGCTGCCAGGGTATACAGGCGGCGAAGCATTTCCTCAATATGACTGAGGTGCAGTGCCGAAGGAGGCTCCGACTCTCAAGGGAGACAGTCAATTATATCTGTCAGATGATTGGCCCTGAGATCTCCCCTAACTGTGTGGGTGGACACCCCATGCCAGCGGCTCTGAAGCTCACAGTTGCCCTCCACTTCTATGCCTCTGGCTCCTTCCAGGGCTCGGTGGGTGACCTTTGCAGTGTCTCCCAATCAGCTGTCCACATTTGTATCAAGCAGGTTACAGACGCTCTGATCAGACGGGCATTGACCTTCATCCACTTCCGCTGCGACCAGGCAAGTCAGGTACAGCAAGCCAGAGGCTTAGTGGCCATTGATGGCTTCCCCCGCGTCCAGGGTGCAATAGACTGCACACACGTGGCCATCAAGGCAGCACAGGTGAGCCCGGTGCCTTCGTCAACAGGAAGGGCTTCCACTCCATGAACGTGCAGATAGTGTGTGATCACAGGATGCTGATTCTGCAAGTTTGTGCAAGGTACCCAGGCAGCTCCCACAACGCCTACATCCTCAGACACTCCCAGGTGCCGGGGCTCTTCAGTGCTCCGGCTCAGGTGGATGGTTGGCTGGTGGGTGACAAGTGCTATCCCCTCCGAAGGTGGCTCATGATGCCTCTCCGCCGTCCAAAAATAGAAGCTGAGGAGCGCTACAGTAGGAGCCCGGCAGCACAAGAACTGTGGTGGAGAGAGCCATCTGTCTTCTCAAGATACGCTTCCGTTGCCTGGACCGCTCAGGAGGCGCACTCCAGTACCCCCGGATCGCGTCTCTCTGATAGTGGTAGCATGCTGCACTTTGCACAATCTTGCGTTGGAATGGGGGGATGCAGTTGACGATGAAGACCTTGACGCAGTGGATGAGGCTGCACATGATGTATCCAGCAGTGGCTCAGAGGATGAGGAAGCACAGGATGATGATGAGGGGCAGCACGCCGACCCGCTACTACACCAAGGAGGCAGGGACACCCGGGACAATTTAATCCAGCGAACCTTCAGCTAGCTCCACACACATCGATCAGCAGGACCAGCATTGCCTGGCGCTTCCACACGTGGCACTTAGATGCTACATCTTCCACCTCATCAGCTGCAACTAAGAGCTTAGTGCAGAAACATCAATGTCTACTCAAACACTCATGAGATGTCTGTGAAACATACAAATGCAGCAGAAAAGAAACACCCTCAGCCATGGTCAGAAAATTGGACTTTATTCAGTCCAACATCAAAGAGAAACGTCTTTCTTACAAACATAACTATTTGTTCCATAATCTAAGGCCAACACAAAATCACCAATGACATACCCATGGAGTGCCTAACGTGCCTTATGCTTTCATTTGCAGGTGCTATGTCTAGGTGCTGTCCCACTGCTCGGAGTGGCTTGTGAGACAGCCTGCTGACTCTGCTGTCCTGTTGGCGACGATGACCTTGGCGGGCGTCCTCTGGCCCGTGGAGCCTGTGATGGCCCCGCCTGGGAGGGAGTGGCCAGTTCCAGAACTGGCACCGCCCCAGTTGTCGCAGCCTCAACAGATGCAATGGTCACTGGCAGAGGGGCGGAGGAGCTGTCGCCCTCATCCGGAGCGCTCTGAGAGGAGCTCGCAGCGACGACAGGCAGCTGTTGCACTGATGTGAGGTCACATTGGACCTTCCTGCTCACCGCAGATGCATGGGCACCGAGCACCAACACTTGGTGCCCAGAACATCTCCCACATTGGGAATGACCACCTGTGGGCATTACCGCTGTGAGGGCTTGCAGGTCAGAGCGTAACCCAATCAGGAGAGTCTCAATCCGATCGAAGCCCCTCTCCATGAGAGTCGCCAATCTCTTAGTGGAAGGAGCCTGAAGCTTTGTCCTGAGGTTCATGCCTTCACTTACACTCTGCCTGGACTCCTTCACTGCAGAGACCAACTGAAGTGCACCCTCATGCAACCTTGCCAGATGCCCCCGCGCACCCTGCCGCTTGTCCTGCAGCTGCTGCATTGGTGACATCTCCAGGGGCACATCATCAGTCCCGGACTCAGCATGTGCCTGGTGCCCTACAGCCCTCCGGCTGCTGGCGCCATCGACACCCTCTGTCCCTGCCATCTCCTCCAGTGATTGTGAAGTACCATCTCCACTGTGACCCGGGACAATAGCCGACATTACATTCCCCACCGAAGTGTTTGTGGCTGCGCTGTGCCGTAATGGCTGAAATGATGTGCCGCAAGTTGCACGTCTTGGCCCTCAGGTATGGAGGGGGGCTCTGGTCTTGTTGGCCGTGGCCATGCGGTGGTGATGCTGAAATTAACAACAAGGACAGTGCATCAGTTAGCGTTCAGTCAGTAACACCTTTCATCCCTTTCCCCCCCAGCCTCATAAGTCGCTCACCCTTCAAGACCCTAAGGAGACGAACATTGATGGGGTGGAAAAGAGTCAAGAGGAGGACCAAACATTAGACGCGCATACAGACAGGCTGGTCAGATGGCCTAAGGAATGCCATCTGGAATGTTATGTGGCATTGGAGTGGGGAGAGTGCAGAGATACCTGACCTGGATGCATGCTGGCCTGGAGAGTTGCGGTGATGAGCAAACATTGCAAACACTTGCGACATTTGCCGTGGAGCACAGGAGATTGACAGGTTACATTATTGACCTTCATACCATTATGAGGGGCATAGAATGGGTGGGCAGAAGGCAATATTTCTCCTTGGCGCAGGGATGAGTAACGTGGTGGCATTTATTTAAGTTGAGTGCCATGTGATTGACAGGTGAGGTGCTGAGGACCTTTTGAACAGAGTAATGTGGGACGCATTGCCTGATAGCGTGGTGGAGGTACCAGCACTCCTAAGATGCAAAACGTCTTTGGCTGTGCAGCAGGGATGCCATGGCATGTTAGGCTATGGGGATAGTGGTCACAAATAGGATAAGGCGACTTTGGAAGGTGCTGGAAACGCGCATCCTCAAGGGGACAAGGGACCTTTGTGTATGACCCACACGTTTGAGTGTCTCAGTCTGTGAATGAGCAGTGTTGCAGCATTAACGATTGCAGCAACCATCAGTGGTTTGGATGGTGGGCAGACAGAGTGGATGGGACTGTGGACCTCAAATACCTGGCCGCTGCACCCCAACCTTGCCGCCACCTGCCTCACTGGCCGCCTGCCTCCTCCCCGGCTCCATGGCCTGCTCCTCGTAGGTGGTGAGGCCCTGGAGCATGGCGTGCCCACCACCAGTCCTCTGGCGCTCCCTGAGATTGTGTTCAGTTTTTGCCTGCAGAACAGAGAAGAGGATTTATTGGGGCTGATCGCTCATGTACTCTGCACGCGCACGCCGCACCCCAACCACAGTGGCCCATCTGAGGCTTCCAGTGGCTCCTGTCCACACTACTGGTCATCAGTCCCCAGAAGATAGTACGGCTGGTCCCAATCCCCTCCCCCAACGGTCACCTTGGACATATTCGGCGTCTATCACTTTGAATAACACACGGGTCTTAGCACCCATGGCAAGGAGGCACAACTAGGTGCGGCGCCGAAGCCAGCAGATGGCTCTTGGCCACGACACCTGAGGCTCCCCTTCCACCATCTCATCACTGTCAATACGACATGTGTTGGAGTTCTGAGTATGTGTCTAGCTGCCTCCCTTGCAGGTTGCCCCCAGACTACTCAAATGCAACAAACACCAACGTATGCTGCAGGAAGAACCCATCTTCTCCTCAGCCGCTAAGGCTGATGTAAGCATGGTCACTATCTGTTTGCCCACCCAGCATGTGCCAAATGCCCAATGCAGTAACGACAGTAAGACGCAGTGGGGGGGGTGA
Source organism: Cetorhinus maximus (assembly GCF_964194155.1). NCBI lineage: Eukaryota > Metazoa > Chordata > Chondrichthyes > Lamniformes > Cetorhinidae > Cetorhinus > Cetorhinus maximus. The sequence continues at coordinate 47,072,714 of NC_135894.1, forward strand.
CTCAAAAGCTAAGGCTACCTGCTGGGTCAAATGGCCAAGGCTGACATGGTATTCACCCTTCCAGAGCGCAGCAATTCACTCAATCGTTTGCGGCACTGTATTCTTGTACGCCGCACATTGTCATGGGCGCTTACTGCCTCCCCCATCTCCTGTCACGCCTGCCTGGTGAGGTCAGGGGCTCTCCTCCTCCCATCTTCTGGATACAAAATATCCCGACAGCTGGACACCTCTCCGAGGAGGACAGCAAGGCTTGCATCTGAGAAGCGAGGGGCACAGTGGCCCCCCGGTGGCCTATCCAGCAGCCTGCCCCCCTCCTCCTCCTCCTCCTGCACCTGCTCCTGCTCTTGTGCTCCGAGAGAATCCTGTCTCTCTCTGTGAGTGGCCATGGTGCACTGCCTCAACGAGGCTGCCTGGCCATTCTTTATACAGACTGCCGGTTCCCCATTGGAACCAGCGGTCTGAACACGTCCGCCTCCGCAACGATTTTCCCATTCTACGTGGGAGTCACTAACCTGCCGGGCAGGCCTTAAGTGTCCCGCCCGCGCAAAATGGTGGCGCGGCCCGTTTCGGCGGCGGCAATTGGCTGCCCTCCCGCCGCCGAGTCGGTTGGGCCCGTCAAGGGCAAAATTCTGCCCATAGAGCCTATGGAGGCTTTGACAGACAGCGACCTCCCTGGTGGTGTGAAAAGCTTCCTTTCAATCTCATCCAAATGGAAGAATGAACCATTCAGGAGTTAATTGCTTGAACACTAAAAATTTATCATCCCAGCTAACACAATGGCTAAGAGGAGTTGTGCCAGACATGAGTTTAGCATATTTTAGAATATACAAGTGACATGGAGAGAGGTCATGTGATACAATCTTTGTGTTGATGCTTCAATTTGTGATTTGGCAGAGATATTCTAGCTGCTGGAGAGAGCGGCTGTCTTTCGCTCTCTCTCTCTCTCTCTTTACAATATTCCACCTAAGCTTTGAACCCTGTTTTACTGTGTTTTTATTCCTACAGAGACTCTCGACTAAAAATCATTGGATTTCTACAAAGAGTGTTTCCAGGAGAAAAGGGGTATACTAGACGAACCAGCCACGACTTTAAAAATGGACTTGAAACATTAACTCTGTCTTTTTCTCTACAAATGCTGCCAGACCTGCTGAGTTTTTCCATTAATTTTTGTTTTTTTCTCCAGGTTTAATCTGAGCAGCCTTATTAACTTTCTTTTTAATAATCTGCACTTTAAGTTGGCAAAATGTTACCTCTGATACTCTAACATTGTATATTTTCTGCATGCTTGTGGTTTCAGTGTGTGTTTGCGTGCATTGGTGGGAAGTAGGATACATTTTTACATTTCTAACATTTTTTGCCTGGGTGGGTTTAAACACAATAAAACTAATCCCTTATGTATTTAACTCAAGAATATGTGTCTGGTTTAATTATTACAAACTGCACACAGCCAAGTACATACTGAACTGGCAATTCAACATCCTTTTAAAATTTAAAGTCCTTGCTTTAACCAAATGAGGAGTGGTAGAAGATAGGAATCATTGCATCCTTCCTCACCTGGCCATAACAGAACATGGAGAAGTCTGAATCTGCATCATGCAGAGTTGGCTTTCCACTGTAGAAGTGGTGTCCAACTCTGAGACTGCACTTGCCATGATGCACGTCTGGTGCAGCTGTCTCAGCTTCCACTGTAGCATAGGTGGAAGCCACCCAAAGTCTTAGTGCTGCAGTGGAAACTCAGGTGGAGATCATGAGATCCATGCTTGCTGCCATGCAGACTCAGATTGCTACCATCATAACTACAGATCTCACTGCCCAAAAGGGGCATGAAGATTTTTGCACCAGCAAAACAGATTACTAGTATTACTGAGACACTCCCTGGGTGAGTGGCAGTGGCACTTTAGAGCATGAACCTGTTGCCCTCTCTCAGGACGACAGCATTAATGCCCCCACAATTGCCAATCTGCCAGTGCTCTTGCCAATTCCTCTCAGCCAGCCAGCTCAGACTGCTGCCATCCATAACGAGTTGGTGCAATCTGAAGATGGGCCCCAAAGGCCTAGATCTTCTCAAGGATTTCTTGTGAGGCCATTTGCAATCAGTCAGCAGCTTCCACCAGCCATGATACAGCTGCTGCACAGGAACACTAGATCAGGCAAAGACACCTGCAAGACAAGCACTAAAAGAATATACGTGGTGAATAGGTATTTTATGTATGTATACTTGGTTGTACTTAAAGGTGTTATAGAAAGGTTTTTGTGGTGTATTTTATTGCAGGATCTTGGCCAACAGAACGCTGTGATGGGGCACCCCAGATGGATTGGAAGGTGAGGAACAGTGGAGCCATAGCAGTGAAGGGGTGAATTCCTAAGGGAAGTGGAGACTTGGTAAGCACTCCTGGGCAGCTCATCTGGAACAAAAGGTTCTCCCTGCCTCCTTTGCTTCCTCCTTCTTCTCCTCCTCCCTGGATGGCCTGTGGATGCCTGGTGACAGTGGCTGTGCTCTCAAGACAGCAATACTGTGGAGGATGTAGCAGACCTCCACAAATTTTGATCCATGCACCAGAGAGTTCTAAGCGATCCAGGCTTTGGAATCATTGCTTAAATACGTGGATGGCCTACTCCTCAATATTCCTGGTATGTCCATTCATTATATGCCATTCTTCTCGTGTGGTCAGGTGGTTGAGGGGGTCATCAACCATGTGTAGAGGAGATATTCTTTGTCTCTGATCAGCAACCCTTTGGTTTTTCTTTGTGCCCTGAAGATGACAAGAATGACAGACTGCCTTAGGATTAAGGCATTGTGACTGCTGACAGGATAACGGGCATTCATTGGTAGAATGGTTTGTGCAGAGTCGTACACCAACTCCACATTAATAGAATGCTATCCCTTGAGGCTCCTGTATATTTCCCAGTTGACATGGGAAGCTCGCAAAGTCATGTACATGTAGATGATGGGTCCATGTACCATTGGAAATCCTGCTATCTTGGAAAATCCATGTGCCCGCTCATCCTACTTCTTCTCTCTGCCTAGAAAGAAAAGGCCTCCATCATCTTCTGGATGGAGGGATGGATGACATACTTGGAGATGTTTGCTTTGTTGCTTGCTTCTGCATGTAAGAATCTGAAGTTTAAAGTGACAGTAATCTTGACAGCCATTAATAACACTGTCCATGTGCTGCTATAAAGCTGCATGTTTTGTTGAAGGAGGTGGAACATTTTTGTGGCCATCCCCTTGCTGAATCTGAGACACCTCAAACATTGTTTCTAGCCGACGTGGTCATAGAAGTGGTCACTAAAAAACCACATAGGGTAGCATCTTCTGTGGAGAGCCCTCCTCCTTCTTCTGTGCCGACCTCCTCCTCTCTGCATTCTCAGCCCTATTTGTCTGTCATGTTGCAGACCCAAAGGCACTACAACTACAGCTCTCATAACTGTTGCAGACTTGGTGCGGGCAGTTGACCAAACCCTTTGCCCTCTCTGTATGGATGCACCAACTCACTATAACACTTCCAAAAACAAACTTTTCAAAGTAGAAGTAAGTCAAAAACACCTCACCTGAAAGTTGAATATCTGGCCCTTAAAATAGCCTTATATATTTGAATTCATGTTCAGCTGCGAGTGATTATCACAGAAGCTTACTGGTCCTGTAAGTTCCAAGTTTCAAATCTGTGCATCAAATCAGATGCAAATCAGATGGAATGCCATCCATCACAATCCAAATGTCATGATCTGAACACCACTGACATTTTTGATGCATGCAAGGCACTCTTGTGCAATTGCCCTTCCCAGCATGAGGCACCACCGCACAGGCTAGAAGTGGGTATAGACACCACACATGAGATTTGCTGACCTCGGGTCATCTGTAACACCAGCACCGAAAAGAGACAGTGCGGGTGTCTCACTGGCAAGCGAGACCCCTAATGCCTCAACAAGATTCCGTCCGTTGTCTCTAATGGAATGTATTGGTGATCTAGCAAAAGCGTAAAATAATCATTGTCAAAGTAGTGTAGTACAACAACAAACTAGAAAAACTTGATATGCATACGCTATTAACCTACAAACAAACAAAAAGATTTAACCATCTCATCCATGTATCATGGACAGAATTTATTTGTTCTCTTCCTGTCCGCAAACATTGTGTTTTGTATGGAAAGAGGTGTGTTTTTTCCTATCCTTGGAGTGTCTAGTCCAATTAAATAATTCAGCAGCAAGCTTTGTGAGGTTAAAATAAAGAAGATCATTTATTCTCACAATTATCCTGAACTAATGCAATGTCACAGACTCAGTCTCATGCAAGCACACACACACACAAAGATTGGTGTTACGAAAGTATAATAATTTTCATAATATTTTTCTGGCTTGTTATAAAGTAGGTTTATGGGTGTGAGTGTAGATGGTTCTGTCTGTGTGATTTAATTACATTTGAAGTCAGGTTAACTGCAAGCTTGTAATTATCAAAAGAAGCTAAGCGTAGAAATATACTTGAAATGCTAATGAGTAAACATGGATGCTGTCTTAGCATGTAAGGTGTGAAGGGAATTTGCATTTTTAGATAAGGGAAGGGATTGTTTGATTTCAAATGGATGTTAGTCTGTTTACAACCAGCCAGATAAGCAAGGCTTACAAGACTTATTTTTCCCAAAGGTTATTGACAATATTGGCAACATGAAAGTTTTTATATTATGGGAAAGATACAGTTCCAAAGATACAAAGGAACAATGTACTTCAAATATTAAAGAGAGAGAAACATATAAAGAAGAATGAAAGGCTATTTTGAAGGCCATGTAAGATCTAACAGGAGTGCGTGAAACAACCTTGGGTAAGCATCCAGCCATTTGTGCATAAGCCTGCCGTGTCTAGCAACTAAGGTTGGAGAAAGCCATTTGGAATTCCACTGTCAAGTAGGTACTGTGTTAACTTGCTGATTTTTTTTCAAATCTAAAATATATTTTGGACTGCTGCCTTAAAGGGAGTGTGTAATTGGAAGTCAGGTTAATTAGGAATTTTAGGAGTTGTTATAGTATTAAGTAATTGTAGTCTTATGTATGCACTTGAAAACTTTTATTTTGTTAATAAATATTTTAATTTAATTTTTAAAATCTCTAAAGGTCTTGGTGGATTCATTACTTCTGAATTCAGTACACACATCTTCTCGTAATAATTACAAATTGCAAAACCATTGTGATAGCGTGACCAAGTTACCCTTGTGGATTTGGTCCACCTGGCACACATCATTTGCCACGTTATAACATTGGATACAGATAAAAATAGTCCAGTTTTGCAGATTATGGCGAATTCAGTCTCTGATTTTCGGTTTCCAGTTTCTCAGGTGGCAGATCAAAGATTTAAAGTTGAAGTGAGGGTCTTGTAAAACAAAGAGTTCACAGCAGATTGAAAGGTTTCTTGTAGCCAAGTATCTAGGAGGTTGGTTCTCAGGTGAACTTTGAAATTGGGATAGGTTAAATACTTTGGCTGCTTGATGACTTGCAGCTAGTTTCAAAGTCTGGTTCTCTGACTGTCTGACGACTGATGGTTCTTCAAAGGCAAAGATGACACAACCATCCTCTGCCGCTGTTGTCATGTCAGTGTTCATCTGCAATCTGCCCAGGTTCTTCTGGGCCTTGGGATAATAAAGGATCTCAGTATCAGAAGCCAGTTTTGTCCACATGGTCAATGGCCATTATTCACCTAGAATGGCTTAAAGCTAAAAAGGCCATTGATGTACAATAGGATGTAGATGGTGATCTTTCACACTTGTAGGTAATTGGTCTCACCTGGAGACATAGAGTCTAGGAGTCCATTGACTCTGTGTTTTGTGTAGGTTTCGAACAAAGACAGGTGAAAATTTCACAGATAACACTTGTCTTGGTATGTCCATTCCAAGGAAAGGTTCCACCCATAATTATTCAATTTGGAACTTGCTGGAGGCTTGGTAATCTGTGTTGAATAAGCAAAGGCCATCTGATCCCTTGGCAGCCACCTTAACAGTTCATCAGTGTCTATTTTAAACAAATAAAAGACAGTTCTAGAAACTTCCTTACAAGCGCAATCCATGTGTAAAGTTATGAATATGACATGTCTTGATTGGGCATGACACATGTTTCCCTATGATTTTCTCCCCTTGTCTATTCTGTTCTGAAGGCAACAGGTCATGTTGCAGTATGAATTGATAGTGCCTTCAAGTACTTTGACCAAGTTCCCATTCTTAATTTGTGAGTTGGAATGTTAAAGGTAGAATTTTATCTTAACAGGCCCGCATGCAGCGCAGAGGTCAGTGGCGGATTGGGAACTGATTTGTTCTGACTGTGGGCTTTACTGTTCTGGTATTAGCAAACATGGTATTAGTAAACTGCTTCCAGCTTGATCCCAGAATAAATACTATTTAACTTATTTAATCAAAGTTCTGAGTTGGCATTGAACAAAATTAAATCAGTCAAAATTTGTTTCCATTTATTTTATTGACAAATTGTGGCAAAGATTATGAAACACAACAGAAGAACTTATAGTAGATTGCGGCATATAAATTGACCTTTGAAGTCTCCAAAAATCCTTCCAAACACAGGGGTCAAATTATACATCGAGCACAAAATGTGAACCCCCAGTGTGGGGGGTGGATGTTCACCATTTTGAAATCTGAAAATAAAACTTAACACCAGTAAACATTAAATACACCAGTAGTTCACGTTAAATTAATGTGGCATGGTTTATTGAATGAAGTAATTCAACAAAGATACATTTAACCACAAACAAAGCATTTTAAAACCAGTCAAATTCATTCTCTTCAGCAACTGACACAAAGGGGAGAATTTTCAGCATGTCGGGAGGGCTGTGCAGGAGTGGGCACGGGAGGGCGTGAAGCCAATCACCGCCTGCGATTCGCTCTGCACCGTCATTTTACATGGGCGGGCCAATTAAGGCCCGCCCAGCATGAATCGCAGCTCCCGAGAACAGCGGGAGGGCGTGGACGGCGGCAGGACTCCAGTGACTGCCAGGTCCAATGGCGGCCTGTTAAAAACTGTGCAGGCAGCCTTCCAAAGGCTACCAACAATAGCGCACAGAAGGGTTCCCAAGAGCGCTCTCGGAGAGAAGGCCAGGCAGGAGGGCAGGTTGTTGGGGCATTGTGCCCCCAGATTCTCGGATGAGTGCCTTGCTGCCCTCCTTGAGGAGGTGGCAGCACAGCATGAAATCATCGTGCCAAGGGACAGGAGGAGGAGGCTCCCCCACATGATGAAACGTGCCTGGGAGGAGATGGCAGAAAGGGTCAGTGCGCACGATGTGGTGCGACGTACCTGGATTCAGTGCTGCAAGCGGTTCACGACCTCTTGCGATCGGGAAGGATGAGTACCGTGTTGGCATGGGTCACTTAGCATAGCATTTGGGTTGGCCGCCCTGCGCCCCTTCCCCACCACCCCCCACTCTCTCCACAGCGCGCGCGCGCCCCCCACCCCCCCCCCCCCCCCCCCCACCCCACCAACTCTGAATCATGTTACTGCATTGAATCATTCACGGCATGTGGCCTTCGCTGGGTGGGCCAGCATTTATTGCCCATGCCTAGTTGCCCCTGAGAGGGTGGTGCTGAGCTGGCTTCCGTATGCGCTGCATGTGGTGCACTTACACCTGCTGTATTGTTTTGGGGGTGACCTCAAGGATCTGTACTTAGGCGCAGTGCTGGAACGCCAAAACATTTCAAAGTCAGGATGCTGACTGACTGGGAGGGGAACTTCCATGTGGCAGGGCAGCCATCCATCTGCTGCCCTTGTCCTTCTAGGTGGTAGTGCTTCCTTGCTTTGGAAGGTCATACATTGTGAGTGGCAAATGTGATGGAGGCAGCACCTGGGCAAGGTGGTCAACCCTGGCTGCTTGGAGCAAGTGTATGGCAGCTCCAGGGTCACAAATCAAGTGAGCCCTGCAATGTTTCACTCAGGTGGGGGTGGCAAGGCTGCAATGACAATCCAGGTACAGGGTGGACTAATCAATGTTCCTCTCTCTTTTCAGAAGAAGACTGCACACAATAACACTGAATGGATGCGGACTGATGGAGGGCAGGCCCAACTACTCACACTCACCAGGTACGAGCAGGAGGCTCTCGAGCTAGAGAGGCATCATGCGCCCACGTCTACCGGCAGCGGTGAGGTTGGAGTACCAGTGGGAGGTAAGAGTTCCGTGCACTGAGGTCACAATGTCTGTCATTGCAATCATTCCACTGTTGACTGTTTATTGAATTCAGCATCCGTCATGGGTTTCCCATTGATCATGGAAGGAGGAACATATCCTGATCTGGGGGCCAGGCATGCACATTGACAGTGTTATAACTTCAACTAATCAAATGTTCTTGTTCTTCCTCTCAGCCTCACTGGAGCATGCCCGGATTGAGGGGGCAGAGGGCCCGCCACTGACACCTGAGGGCCCTGAAGAGATGCATGCACCAGCGTCACACCATCTCAGCCAGGCAGGCACCAGTGCAGATACCAACACCTCGGTGGGGGTATGAGCGTCGGCTAGTGTCCCGGGGCACAGCGTTGAAGGCATTTCACACTCGCTTGAGGTGCAGGCGGAGACAGAGCGTGTCCATGGCCCCAGCAGTCGGGGGACTGCAAGGGACCAGGAAGATGCTCAGTCAGTGGCTGTTGATGCGCCTCTGGAGTCATCCCTGAGGCAACAGATGCTGGAAGTCCAGCAGGGTCTGTGGGAAGACCTGGTGGAGATACGTGAGGCAATGCGTGCCAGGGTCTCCGTGATGGAGGAGTCCATGCAGAGCATCAGCAATGCATTGACCCTCATGGCTGAGCGCAATGCTTCCTCCATGGAGAGAGTGGTGACTCTCATGGAGAGGTTCCTCCAGAAGAACAATCAGGACTTCATGGGGATGCGCTCGGACCTGCAAGCCCTCGCACTGCTTGCTGATCAGTGTCAGTGTGGAAGATGGATTGGGCACCCAGTATCCCAGGTAGGTGCCCATCCATCAATGGTGAGCAGGGAGGTCCTAAGCGACTTCACATTGGCGCATGAGCTGCCTGTCATCTCTGCCGTCTCCTCTCAGGGCGCTCTGCATGAGGGCAACAGCTCTTCCGCCCCTCTGCCACTGACAGTGGCATCTGATGAGGCTGCGGTGACTGGGGAGATGCCAGCCGTGCCACTGGCCACGCTGTCCCAGATGGGGCCATCACAGGCTCCATGGGCCAGAGGATGCCTGCCAAGGTCATCAAGGTCAATAGGACAGTAGAATGAGCAGGCTGTCTCCAATGCCAGTGCCAGCTAGGGGGGAGCACCTAGATGTAGCACCTGAAACTGTAAGTGTAAGGCACCTTGGACACACCACGGGTTTTTCATTGTTGGTTTCCTGTTGCCCCCGTATTAGTTGCTTATTAGTCGGTGTGCAGCTCAACACCTCTGAATGAAGTTTCATCTCTGTTTTGTTATATGAAATCATTAAATGTTTTAGCTCTGAACAAGACTCAGGATGCTTCATTCCTTCTGCAGGTGTATGAGAACCCATGGTGTTATGAGTGACTTGTTCGTCATTGAGCTTTATTGACAAGGCACATAGCTAATGTTCCTAACCAGGGAGATGTTGCTCTCAGGCATCGAGTATGGAGCCAGAAGCCCTGACTGTGTTGGAGGTCCATCTGTGGTGGGCTAGCTGAAGGATCGTTGGATCAAAGCCTCCCAGGTGTCCCTGCCTCTCTGGAGTCTGCCTGCATCAGCGTCTATCCCCTCAGCATTCTCCTGAGCATGCTCATCCTTGGACTCACTACTGGACTTATCGTCTGCAGCCAGAGCATCTGTGTCTACATCTTCTTCCTCCACTGCGCCCCTCCTTTTCAGCGCCAGATTGTGGAGACCGTGGCATGCAACGGTGTTGCATGATCTGGGGAGGTATTGCAGTGCGCCCCCTGAATGGTCCAGGAATCGGAAGCGCATCTTGAGAAGACTGATGCTTCTCTCTAGCACAGCCCTTGTGGAGGCGTGGCTCCTATTGTACCGCTGCTCAGCCTCTGTTCTTGGATGGTGGAGGGGCATCATGAGCTACCTTTTGAGGGGATAGCCCTTGTCACCCAGCAGCCACCCATCCAGCCGGGCTGGAGCATTTAAGAGCCTCGGCACCTGGGAGTGCCTGAGTATGTAAGTGTCATGGGAGCTGCCAGGGTACCTTGCACAGACTTGCAAAATCTGCATCCTATGGTCACACACTATCTGCACATTCATGGAGTGGAAGCCCTTTCTGTTGACGAAGGCACCGGGCTCACCCGCTGGCGCCTTGATGGCCACACGTGTGCAGTCAATTGCACCCTGGATGCAGAGGAAGCCAGCAATCGCTGTAAAGCCTGGCTGGCCTCGTCCAAGCAGGAGTGGATGAAAGTCAATGCATGCCTGAACAGTGCGTCTGTCACCAGCTTGACACAAGTGTAGGCAGCTGACTGGGAGACTCCACAAAGACCATCCGCCGACCCCTGGAAAGAGCCGCAGGCATAGAAGTTGAGGGCATCCATGACCTTCAATGCCACTGGCACAGGGTATCCACCCACACAGTTGGAGCTGATCTCAGGGCCTATCATCTGACAAATGGAGGTCACTGTCTCCCTTGAGAGACGGAGTGTCCTTCGGCACTGCACCTCAGACATATTGAGGTAGCTGTTTCATTGCCTATAAACCCTGGCAGCAGGATAGTGGCATCTTCTGCGGCCCCTTACGCCTTGCGCTTCCTGTTGGCCGTACGCCCCTTGAGCCTGCATCTGTCCTCCCAAAGATGGCTCCCCTGGAGGCTGAATATGGACTCTTGGTCTCCTCCCCCTTTTGGCCCACTCTTCCTCCTCAAAGGAGGTGCCTCCAGTGGAGAGCACAACCCCTACTCTTGGTAAAGGAAGGCTGCCTGAAACCTGCAAGGCCCCAAAAAAGATGTTCACTCTAGACCTGAAGCCTGTTATTCATGTACAAGCAGTTCTGAAGAGATTTGAAGTTCTCCTGTTCACACGAGCAAGTAGCAGTAAGTTTCTAAAGTAAATGACTAACAACTCGCATTCATAAGCCCACTCACCCCTCATATCCCACCCATGGATGAGGTTTTTAAAAATATGGCCTACCTTCCTGCCCATTGCACTCGTGCGACGCTCTGAAAATCACGGTGTATTAATGGCTTAAACGCCTTAAGTATCCCATTAATTAATGGAGGGCGTGCATCGGAGCTCATAGCGCGCCTGCCCACCGAAATATCGCGATGGCGCGCAGTGATGTCGGGAAGCATGCCCGATGTCACCGCACGTCATTTTACATGTCGCGTGTCAGACCCGCCCCTGCATGCCGACGTCAAAATTCTAGCCAAAGAGTTTATCAGATTAATTTTGTGTGCTTTGGCTGTGGCATCATCCTAAGAATCCGACACTGGATCATGTGGCGCTTTCGGTTTCATAATCTTCCTTCCATAACAAATTATCTTCATTTCCAACCATTGAGTTGGATATTCCACATTTTAAAAAATGATCTGATGACACTTTGGGCACTAATAACACACCGTGATTTGATGACCAAACCATGCAAAACATTTAGCAGGGCAGCACTCTTTGTGAAGGTTTTTTCTCCATTAACATCCACCTATTCCATTCGGTGCAGACATGATCTTGCACTCATCCAAAGGTTGAACTACAGACATTTGATCCTCTAATATGAATGCAGTTTGGGTGTTAGTTCTTCACAGGCGCCTCTTCATCTCATTGGCTATATGAGATCTAAACATTCCCCACAATAAGCTGCATTCTTTGCAAAGGCCACTAGGATGCCTATTCCACACATTATCAGTCCACAACTTGACTCCATCTTTATCCATCCAACCATTGTCATGAACATGCACAGAAACTCCTCCAGGGAACTTGATTTTCAGCATGGTTTTGCTTTTGAAAATTATAATGGCTTTAATTTTGTTCTGTCAACCATGCAGGCTAGTACCATCGTGAATTATGTCTTCTCATGTCCTGTGGTTGTCATTATAATTGTTTTCAAACCTTTCCACTTTATAATTTGGTTGCTGGGCATATCAAAGTTCATGGCTATTTCATGTGGCAGAATGGGTACTCGTGTTTTTGCCGCTGTTTTGGTGATGAATCACTGGAAACTGGTCATTTTGGCATTGAGGTGTTTGGTAATCTCTGAGCGATCTTGGTTTTCTGTCATAACATTGGAGATTTTCATTCCATAAGGTGGCTACACCAAACAGCTGTTGCCCTGAAATCTTTGCTGGACTCAGGGTTTGATTTGGCACATTTAAGTGTGCATATCTGGTGACTATGTATTTTGACGATTTTTGAGGACTTGTTCCAATACATGCTTCTCAAGATCAAGCCAGTGGCAGGTCTCTTTTTTCATGGCGCATTTGGTCTTGGCCATCTGGCGAATTCCTTTGTCTTCCATTCTCACACCTTTTTTTCACTAACGCCAAATTCCCTCACTGATGAGTGACCAAATGTTACAACTTTTAGCTCGAAACCATCTTCATACTTCATTCGTTTTGTTGGAAGATTCATTTCTCTTTGTTGTTCACCATGCACATTGTGCCCCATGTCAGTATATCTTCAACTTCCATGCATCTTCGCAGCACAGCCTGTATTGCCTGCTTGATCCCTTGAACCCAGTTGTAGGGTAAGTAAAACATGCATTTGTGGGGTAAAGAATTGAGGCTGACTACTAATGCAAGTAAAGCATGTCATGGCTGAAAAGGGGGGTGTGTCGTCATATGCGCTGGGTTTATGCAAAAACATGATTTTTGGGGTGGGAAAAATGTATGGCGGGTTGATTTTGTATGCTGCAATCCATGTTAGAAATGTTAACATGATAAGAAGATAGGTGGCAGATGCACTTCAGTGTTAAAATGTGAAGTAATACATTTTGTAAGTAAATTTGGAAGTAAATACACCTTAAATGATGACTTTTAAATTAAATGAAGAAGTAGAAAGATCTTACTGCACAGATAGGCCAGCCATTAAGCATAGAAGTCAAGCAGATGAGGCATTAAAAGGGAGACATAATCCTTGGATTTTTACCTGGAGGGATAGAGTATGAAAACAAGGAAGAAATTTTGGACTCCTAGGTTTAATTTGGCCTTAGGCTATAGTTGGAGCATTGTGTACTGTTTTAGTCACCCTATTACAGGAAGGCTATAAAACCAATGGAAACCTCCAGCTCTGAATTTTCCAATATTGGGAGTGGTAAATGTCTCAATGCAAGCCGCTGATAAATGTCAGGACCCTGAGGAAGTCCTAACATGCGCATATACACGGTACTTATGCAGAAAGATTAAACTTCCAGTTGCTGGTTTTATGCTGCCCAGGCTGCTCCATTAATCTCTATTACAGTGGAATTTGATGGCCATAATGACTTGGACTAGAAGTGCCAAAGCACTCCAGCAACCACCAACCCCCCTCACCCCTTGACACTGCTCACTGCATCAGTGACTGCACGTTATAGAACTCACTTAACATCATAGAACCACAGAATCATAGAAGGCCATTTGGTCCATCGTGTTCATGGCAGCTCTCTGTGACAGCAACTGAGCTAGTCCCACTTCCCTGCTACTGGGATAAAATCCAGTTACTGTTACTTGAGGGAGCATAGGTGCCAAAGAGAACAATCTAGACCATGATTGAAATAATATTAGAGTGGAAAATAGGTCTCACTTTACATCAGAGCATCTTTTAGAAGTATTGTTCTTTCACCTCATGACCAGAATTTTCATGTTGGCATGCAGGGGCGGGTCCCACACGCCGACATGTAAAATGACGCGTGGTGATGTCGGGCGAGTGTCCCGACGTCACCATGCGCCATCGCGTTATTTCGGGGACGGGCACACGATGATCTCCGATGCACGCCCGCCATTAATTAACAGGCCACTTAAGGACCTTGAGGCAGTAATTGACGCCAATTTTTCGGGGCCCATGCGATCTTCAGGTCGTCGTACGGCCAAAACGGGCAGGCGGGTAGGCCAGTTTTTATAAACCTCATCCACGGGCACAGGATGAGAGGGGTGAGTAGGGGCGTGAGTGTTAGTTGCCAGACATTTAATGCTTACACTTACTGCTACTTGCCTGTGTGAGCAGGAATACTTCAAAACTCTTACAGCTGCTTGGACAGGAGTAACAGGCTTCAAGTCAAGAAATGAGTAAACATCATTTTTGGGGCCTTGCTGGTTTCAGGAAGCCTTCACTTAGTCTGGGAATGAGGGTTGTGCTTTCCATTGGAGGCACCTCCTCTGAGGATGAAGGGAGGGCCAGAAGGGGGTGGAGGCCAGGAGTCCACATTCAGCCTCCAGATGGAGCCACCTTTGGGAGGAGAGGCACAGGCAAAAGGGGCGCAGGGCCAGCAGGAAGTCCAAGGCGAAAGGGGCCGCAGAAGATGCCACTATCCTGCTGCCAGGGTTTACAGGTGGCGAAGCAGCTACCTCGATATGTCTGAGGTGCAGTGCCAAAGCAGGCTCCGTCTCTCAAGGGAGACAGTGACCTCCATTTGTCAGATGATAGGCCCTGAGATCAGCTCCAACTTTATGGGTGGACACCCCATGCCAGTGGCGTTGAAGGTCAGGGCTGCCCTCAACTTCTATGCCTGCGGCTCTTTCCAGGGGTCGGTGGATGATCTTTGTGGAGTCTCCCAGACAGCTATCCACACTTGTGTCCAGCTGGTGACAGACGCACTGTTCAGGCATGCAGTGACTTTCATCCACTACCTCTGGGACAAGGCCAGCCAGACAGAGCGAGCCAGAGGCTTCGCAGCGATTGCTGGCTTCCCCCGCGTTCAGGGGTGCAATTGACTGCACACATGTGGCAATCAAGGCGCCAGCGGGTGAGCCCGGTGCCTTCAACAAAAGAAAGGGCTTCCACTCCTTGAACATGCAGATAGTGTGTGATCACAAGATGCAAATTCTGCAAGTCTGTGCAAGATACCCAGGCAGCTCCCATGACGCTTACATCCTCAGATACCGCCAGGTGCCGAGGCTCTTCAGTGCTCCAGCCTGGCTGGTTGGATGGCTGCTGGGTGACAAGGGCTACCCCCTCAGAAGGTGGGTCATGACGCCCGTCCACCACCCAAGAACAGAAGCCGAGCAGCAGTACAATAGGAGCCATGCCTCCACAACGCCTATGGTAGAGGGAACCATTGGTCTTCTTAAGATGCGCTTTCGATGCCTGGACCGTTCAGGGGGCGCACCCCAATACCCCCCAGATCATGCGCTCTCCACAATCTGGCACTGGAAAGGGGTGACACAGTGGAGGAGGAAGATGAAGACACGGATGCTCCGGCTGCACACAATGAATCCGGTATTGAGTTCGAGGATGACCACGCACAGGAGAACGCTGAGGGGGTAGATGCTGACCCGGGCATCCTCCAGGGAGGCAGAGACACCTGGGAGGCTTTAATCCAATGAACCTTCAGCTAGCCCACCACAGATGGACCTCCAAGCCAGGGCTGCAGGCTCCATACTTGATACTTGACAGTAACATCTCCCTGGTTAGGAACATTAGCTATGTGCCTTGTCAATAAAGCTCAATGACAAACAAGTCACTCATAAATCATGGGTTCCTGTCCACCTGCAGAAGTAAGGAATCACCCTGAGCCATGCTCACATGTAAACATTTAATGAATTAAAAAATAAAGCAGAAAAGAAACTGAATGCAAAGGTGTTAGGCATCAGACCAACTCATCATCAACTCATAGCGGGACAACATAAAACCATCATTGAGAAGCTCATAGTGTGTCTAAGGTGCCTTAACTTTACGTTTCCGGGTGCTACGTCTAGATGCTCCTCCCTTGCTGGCACTGGCTTTTGAGACAGCCTGTTCACTGTGCTGTCCTGTTGGCCTCGATGACCTTGGCGGGCGTCCTCTGGCCCGTGGAGCCTGTGATGGCCCCGCCTGGGAGGGAGCGGCCAGTTCCACAGCTGACATCTCCCCAGTCACCGCAGCCTCATTGGATCCCGCGGTCACTGGCAGATGGGCGGAGGAGCGGCTACCCTCATCCAGAGCGCCCTGAGAGGAGCCCGCAGAGACGATAGGCAGCTCTTGTGCTGACGTGAGATCGCTTCGGACCTTCCTGCTCACCATTGATGGATGGGCACCAAGGTGGAATACTTAGTGTCCAATCCATCTCCCACACTGACACTGACCAGCTGAGGTCAGTGCCACTGTGATTGCTTGCAGGTCTGAGCACTACCCTAGGAAGCCCTGATGGTTCTCCTGGAGGAGCCTCTCCACAAGAATCGCCACTCTCTCCATGGAGGAAGCATGGCATTCAGCCATGAGGCTCATTGCATCGGTGATGCTCCGCATGGACTCCTCCAACACGGGGACCATGCCATGCATAGCCTCATGTATTTCTGCCAGATAGTCCTGCATACCCTGCTGGACTTCCAGCGCCTGCTGCCTCACGGACGACTCCAGAGGCACAGCAGCAGCTACCGACTGAGCATGTGCCTGGTCCCCTGCTGTCCTCTGGCTGCCGGCGCCCTGGGCACTCTCTGTCTCCGCCCGCACCTCAAGCGAGTGTGAAATGCCCTCACCGCTGTGCCCTGGGACACTAGCCTCTTATTCCCACTGAGGTGCTAGTACCTGCGCTGGTGCCTGCCTGGCAGAGATGGTGTGATGCTGGTGATTCCATCTGTTCTGGACCCTCAGGTGTCATAGGTGGCCCCTCTGCCTCCTCCTCATCCCGGCCCTGTTTTGGTGATGCTGAAAGAAAGAACAGGGACATTTGATTAGTTCAAGTGAGACAATGTCAATGTGCATGCCTGGCCCCCAGATCAGTATGCACTCATCCTTCCATAATCAATGGTCAACCCAAGTTGGAAGCTTCAATCACTGAACATTCAACAGTGGGATGGCTGCTGCGACACATTTGGTGACCTCAGTGCATGGCAATCTTACCTCCCCGTGGCACCCCAGCCTCATCACCATTGGTCGACCTGGGTGCATGGCGCGTCTCCAGTTTCATCGTCTCCTGCTTGTATCTGGTGATTATGGCCAACTGGGCCTGGCCTCCACCAGTCCGTATCCGCTTGGCAGCGTCGTGTGCGGTCTTCTCCTGAAAAGGACAGAGGAGCATTGATTAGCCCATCCTGTACCTGGATTGCCATCGCATCCCTGCCACCCCAATTTGAGTGGGACATTGCAGGGCTCCAGTGAATCGTCACCCCGCAGCTGCCGCACACTCACAAGAAGCCAAGGCTGACCCCCCACTTGCCCACAGGCTGCCTCCATCACATTTGCCACCACATGGTCTAACCTTGCAAAGCAAGGATGCACAAGCACGTGGAATGCCAAGGGCAGTAGATGGATGGGTGCCCCACCACCTGGAAGATCCCCTCCCAGCATGTCAGCAGCCTGACTTTGACATGTTTTGCAATTCCAGCACTGTGCCTAGGTGTAGATCCTTGAGGCTGTCCCCAAAACAGTACTCTGAGTGTCGGTCTACCACATGCTGCGGGTGCAGAACCCACCTCAGCACCACCCTCTCAGGGTGCACTAGGCATGAGTAATATCTGCTGGCTCACCCAGCGAGGGACACATGACATGAATGATTCAATGCTGTAACTGCACTCAGAGTTGGGTGGGAGGACGGTGCTGCTGAAGGGAAAGCCTACTTGCTGTGTTGTGACCTCTGCCAACATATTACTCACCCTTCCCGAACGCAAGAGGTCAATGAAATGCTTGTGGCACTGGACCCAAGTGCACCGCACCACGTCATGGGAGCTAATTATGTCTGCCACCTTCTCCCAGGCACATTTGGTCAGGTGGGGGGGCCTCCTCCTCCCATCCCTAGGAACGAGGACCTCCCACCATGCTGCCACCTCCTCCAGGAGGGTAGCTAGGCACTTGTCAGAAAAGCGAGGGGCACAGTGCACCGCTGCCCTACACTACTGCCTGGCCTGAACACCAGCAACGCTCTGGGGAGCACTTCTGTTTGCCATGATGCACAGCCTTTGCAAGGTTGCCTGCACGCTATTTGAACAAGCTGCCAGGTCGCCATTGGACCCGGCGGTCAATGCACTCCCACTGCCGCCCACCCACTCCCGCTATCCTCGGGAGCCGCTTTTCATGTTGGGCAGGCCTTAATTGGCCCGCCCACGTAAAATGGCAGCACAGAGCCGATCGCAGGTAGTGATCGGCTCCGCACCCATCCGCGTCAGCCCCCAAACAGCCAGCCCATCGGGGAGAAAATTTTCCCCCATGTTTCCAAACTCATTTAATGAATTGGGGGAAGATATTTGAGATAGTGTGATCATGTACTATGCTGTGGATGACTATCAAAACTTAGTTTTTAGTTCTCTGTCTCATCTGTCATAGAAAGTGTGCAGAATCAAAGCAGATGTTCTGCTGTAAAAAGATTCCACTAACAAAATTGCAGAAGTATATCTGACATTTCTATGGATCCCTTTTACTTACTTCTTAGCCATCCCACAAGTGACATATCTGCAGCATGTGAAAAGGGATTCTTTCCACCTCATTTTTTTCCTGTTCTATAGGTGTCTGAACTGGAACTTGCCTAAAACTTGTCTAAACTTACCCTTAACGGTAAGCCTAAGTAGGAAAGCCAATTATCTTTTAATTCAAACTTGTGTTATTATTGAACCTCGGCGGTTTAATTTATGAACATAATATCCCTCCCAATTTGAATGTTCTTGTATTCATTTTATTGCGTGGTCTTAAGTTTTATGCTTTAATTTTTCTATGACATCCTGAATTAAGTTCAATTATGACAACTAATGCTCAAAGAAAATATCCAAGTCCCGAAGTGAAACAGAGAAATGTCAAAAGCCTGATCCCTTTGTCAGAGATCTGAGTTGAGGAAAGGTTGGAAAATTTGGACTCTTCATCCTCAAAATAAAACAAATGAGAGGATACATCATAGATGTATATAAAATACTAAGTTGAATAGAAATGTTAATCCTGAGCAGTAACACAGATGCAGGACATCACAAAAACTAGTAAAAGGCAAATTGAGGACTAATGTCAGGAATCACTTTTTCACACATAAAAAGAACAAACTTGTATTTATATAGCACCTTTCATATTCTCTGAATATCCCAAAGTGCTTCACAGCGAATGAAGTGCTTGTAAAGTGTACTCATTGTACTGTAAGCAAAAAATGACTGACATCTGAAATTGACCCAATATAATTAACAGGAGGCAAAGATTCTGGAATAATTCAAGAGTCAGTTAGATGTCATGGTGGGACAATTATAGGTTTCTGTGGAAAGGTGAGGTAAGAATGGTTCCCCCTCAGCTATACTTGCCTTGCTGATTTTATTTTCAATTAATGTTTTTATCTTTCTTTTTACTTTTTTATATTTTTTTCTTCCAAATATGTTTCTTCACATCAAACTATATTAATTATGTTTCATTTTAAGTCTTTTTTGCTTTGTAACCCAAACATGCAAGATTGAAGTATAGGAGTGAAATTAAATTTCTGTGATGTATTGTCAGGTTAATAATGTTTTGGCAGGAACACAATGATCTTAAGTACCATAACTGTTGGGTGTGTAGATATTTGGCAATCATCAAGTTCCTAAAAGTAGTTAATGCTGACTTTTAAGAATCTTATTAGTAATTTTACACCCTGGACTTGGTATTCAGTCCATGATACCCTTAAATACAATTTTAATTCGACTATTCCAGGCAACATAGCCTTGTGTGATATCACAACATTATTAAGAGTGTCATTTCCATCAAAATATTATTCTCAGACTTGTTTTTATAGACTGCGATGCAGACTGAAGTTATACTCGTGGCTGCATTTCACAATGAACTATGTATGTATACACAGAGTTTACTCCTGAATAGTTATTATTTTAATTTAATTTTTTTTAAAAATCTGCTTTCTCCTATCATTGATGTTATTGAAAAGTTTTCTTATTAGGTTTAAAAATTCTTGGGAAGAACATTGGAACAACTTAGCACTAGAAATTATAACTTTGCCCAGATTTGACTTATACTAATTGTGTTCTCAACACAGATGACACCTTCTGGAAGTGGTCTCTCATATCTCTTAGTGACTGAATTCTCTGGATTGAAATTGCTTCAAGTTATTTGACAGTTTCACACCAATAAACATCAAAACCGTTTTGCATCAACATAAAATCTCTAATGTAGTGCACCATGTCTACTCCATCACCATCATTAACTGTGGTAAGCAAAGTTGAGTCGTTTTACTTTTTATTAACAATTCTAGCACTTCAAACTATATTACTGAAGTAATATATGTGATATTTATCCAAAAGACAGACCTCAGGTCATTGTAGCTTTGTAACTTTGTCACTCAATTTCATTCAGTCATGTTTTCCTATTGGACAGATATAAATGTATAGTAGTTGCTCATTATGTATTTTACAAGTAATTTGTATTGAAATATCAAAACTGATAAATGTAGCCTTGAGGAGGAAAGCAGTAATGTCTTCATCAGCAGCGGAGTCTTGGCTATCTGGATTAAAGCAGCAGCATACGTTTGGGGGCTGGGTGTATTGTGACAAGATAAGAACATTATAGCCTAATTAGTAGCTATTTCCAAAATTTTCCTCCTTCCTCCCTTCTTTATCATTAATACAGATGATAGCAGCAGTATGGAATATTTCTAATGAGAGGGATGGTTTTCTTCAGTGCTGCCAGTGATTAGAAAGGTTTCAGACAGCTACAGTTTTGCAGTACCAGCCCATTTTGCACTTTCTATTATGAAGTACATAGTACACCCTAACTGACGCGAGAAATTGCAGACATGGAGAGGGTGCATGAAACATTTGTCAAATGAGAATAAAGTTGGCCTCAGAATGCATAAGTAGAACATTTTAGATCCACAGTCAAATTTAACATCTATGCCAGATTTCTGGAGCCTGAAGCTATCAGAAACTGAAACAATCAGGGTATTTACAACTGTGAGTCTTTTTCTGTTGGTGATTTTAATTGTTTGGAAAGTCACTGTCCAATCTGATTTGCACCTGGGCATGTATGCGTCAAAGTCTTGTGTTATTATGCATTCTAATGTATCCCTTGCTTTACCACCAAATAAACGCAATTTTCAAATAAAAATAAACAAATAAAATTGTGTTTTAAAATGTCCATATTTCTAATGAAGCATATTCCCCTGTAGTCACTTTTATTTAGGATTTCCGCCATCATGTTGATGCTCCAAAAATATAGAATGACTTGAATATCCCTGAAATTCTGAAGGTGGATGGTAATGATGTCCTATTACTTAAGTCCCTTGTATTCTGTTAGTGTGATAGCCAAATGGCATTGCCTGAGCAGATGTTCCCCTTGTGTTAGTATCTACTGCATGAGCTTCCATTGGCTTTTAAAATGGATAGTCTACAGTCTTAAACACTCTGTTGTCACTCTGGTCTTACATTTAAGGCCACTAGTACCTGTGGGGAAGTGGTTTGAATAGGCACATGCTGAAGTTATTTGTACATCTTTTTGTTTGACTTTTTTAATTGGCAGCTGCTTGGCTTAGAAAAAGGCATGATTATCTCAAGATCAGAAAAGCAGAAGAAACTGGGTGGCTTTGTTTGCTTTTGTTTACATTTTGAAAATTGTATGAAGCATCAACAAATTGTAACTGTACAAAATGTGACACTATGGATGGGCAAAAGGCTAAACTTCTTTATATGTGAACTCCACCCCAATCCTTAGGTCTGAATTTTCAGCTCGTCGGGTGGGCGCAATCGGCGGGCCTGGGAGCGGCTGGGAAAGAAGCCCCTGAATGCGATTGGCCCATGACTGAGATTTCACGCTGGCTGGCCAATTAAGGCCTGCCCATAATGAAACTCGGCTTCCTAATGGTTGGGAAGGGCCGCGCGGTGGTGGGGGCCTGTCAGCTGCCGGGTCCAAAGGTGACTCGGCAGCCAGTTTAAAAGCGGCACAGGCATCCCCATGAAGGCTGCTGGTGAAGAAGCATACAGTCTGTGTTGCGGAGACGGTACTTATGGCCTCGGCAGCGGCTGGAGGCGCCAGGTGGGAGGGCAGGTCGGGTGGACACTCGACTCCCCGCTTTTGGGACGAGTGCTTCGTGGTCCTCCTAGAGGAGGTGGCTGCCAGGAGGAACACCCTTGGACCAAGGGATGGAAGGAGGAGGCCACCGCACCTAATAAAAAGAGCTTGGGAGGAGGTGGCAGTGTAGGTCATCAGCCACAACGTTGTGTGGTGCACATGGGTGCAGTGCCGCAAAAGGTTCAATGAACTGCTGCACTCAGGAAGAGTGAGTACCATGTTGGCATTGATCAGTGTGGTGAAGTGTTAAGGGCTGGCCATCCCTCCGTGGAGCTCAGGGGAGTTAGAGTCTGAGTGGGAACTAACAATGATAAGGGGCTGGCTAAGGGGGTGAGCCCTGGCAGCTTGGACTGATTGCTTTGCGGCTCGAGGGCCATGACTCGGTGCAAGATGTTCCTCAGGTGGGGTCGGCCAGGCTGCTATGGCGCTGCAGAACTAATCAATACTCCTGTGTCCTTTCAGGAGAAAACAAACCATAACCCCCAATTGGAGAGGTCACGGACAGGAGGAGGCCCGCCCAACCAGCTGCTGCTGGCTAGGTTCGAGCAGGA
Organism: Cetorhinus maximus; assembly: GCF_964194155.1. Taxonomy (NCBI): domain Eukaryota; kingdom Metazoa; phylum Chordata; class Chondrichthyes; order Lamniformes; family Cetorhinidae; genus Cetorhinus; species Cetorhinus maximus. The sequence continues at coordinate 47,095,275 of NC_135894.1, forward strand.
CGCCCTTGAGCTGGGGAGCTGGCATGCTCCCCGTGCAACTGGCCGTGGAGAGGCAGGGGTGTCAGACAAAAGTGTCAGAGGTGTCAGACAAAGCAAAGTATGCAAAGGTGAGAGTTTTGGCTTATGCAACCATTCTAGTGTAGTCTCTTAATTGATGGGAGCCTCAAACCTGGAGTCCCCATTGATCATTCAAAGATGATGGCACTGTGATGTAAATCTCCATTGTCTCACCAGGGTGCCTGGCATGCACAGTGACAGAGTGACGACTTTAACTAATGACATGTCCTTGTTCTCCCTTAGATTTGCCAGCACGCACTCATTTTCAGGACCCAGCAGGGCCGCCCCCGAAGCTAGAGGACTGCCAGGCTTCATCAGTGTCTGCATCACACCCGCACTCTGAACCAGGCAGCAGCGCAGATACCAGCACCTTGGTGGGCGTTATATCGTCGGCTACATTGTCAGTGCACAGTGGTGAGGGCACTTCGTAGTCACTTGAGGTACAGGCAGAGGCAGGGAGTGCCCAGGGTGCCGGCAGTCGGATGACTGCTGGAGACCAGGACGTTGCTGGGTCAAAACCAGGGGTTCCTGGGGTTGCGCTCCGACCTGCAAGCCCTCATGCAGGCAATGACCTCAGGTGGTCAGTGCCAGTGTGGGAGATGGGTGAGGCACCCTGGATCCCAGCTAGGTGCCCGTCCAACAATGGTGAGCAGGGAGTTCCAAAGCAAACTCATGTTGGCACATGACCTGCTTGTAATTTCTGCGGGCTGCTCTCAGGGCACTCCAGTTGAAGGCAGCAGCTCCTCCACCCCTCTATTCGTGACCCTGGCATCTGATGAGGCTGTGTGACGAGATGCTAGCCGTAGCACTGGCCGCTCCCTCCCAGGTGGGGCCAGCACAGGACCCACTGGCCAGAGGACAACTGCCAAGGTCATCAAGCCCAACAAGACACCAGAGTCAGCAGGCTGTCTCCAGTGCTGCAGCCAACAAGGTGGTGGGGGTGGAGGGGGGCACCAAGACACAGCAATCGCAGACGTAAGTTTAAGGCACCATGAGCACAAGAGGGACTGTCCAGTTATGTTTGGTTTATATGTCTACTGGTGTGGACATCAACACCAATAATGGTCATGTCAATGGGCAGGATCTTTCGCTTGGCATGCGGGCGCGCGCCCGACACGCTTGAGCATGAAATAAAGCACGTTGACATCAGCCAAGTGTGCCGATGTCAACGCACAATCTTGCGATATTTAGAGCGATGGGTGCACGCGGGAGCTGGCAGCTCGCCCGCTGAAACTAAAAGGCTTATTAAGGCCATTAAGTTAACAATTGAGCTGGAATTTTCACTGCCCGTTTAACTTAACAGTTGATGGGCAGGCGAAAAGGCCAAGAAGCCTTTGCATTTTATAGGAAACCTCATCCACAGGCGGGATGAGGTTTCCTAAAGCAAATAAAAATGAAATAAATATTTTACTCTTGAATTAAAAACATGTCCACGCTCATGTGATAGAGTTACATGAGGGGACATGTTTTATGACATTTTTGTTTTGTTCAGTGGTTTTTTTAAACAGCGCTTCATCTCCCTGAGGCAGCTCTGTGCCTCAGGGAGGTTGAAGCGCTCTTATGCGCGCATGTTCAAAGTTCGTGCTAGGCCTGCAGCCCGCACAAGCAGTGCTAAGTGCTGCCGCTTGCGTTCCACGCTGGGCGGGCCTTAATTGGCCCACCCACGTAAAATCGCAGTGCAGTGCTGATCGCAGACGGCAGGCAGCTTCCTGACCACCCCATCCATCCCTGCCGAGCACGCCCGCCAAGGGCAAAGTTCTGCCCAATGTGATTTGAATGTGACAATAACATTAAATTTGCTTTTGTTGTGATGGCCTGAGTATGCTTCACCTTTTATTTTTGGTGCAGGGTACGCCAGTGTAGTAATTATGGGTTTTATTTAGTGTGTAATGTACCTTTAAGAATAATATTTGTTAAGGAAGATCACATGATCTGTAGTAACCAATAGGAGAGTAGCATGAGCTACCTCAGCAGTCAGTGTAGAGATAGAGTTGGAGTTGAAAGCACGCATGTTGTTGCTGCTCAGTATATTGTAAATAAAGTTAAGGTTTCCACTCAAGTAATGTCTGCTGATCAATTCTGTCATTAACAGTACAACTCAGCCACCCTACAACAGCCAGTATGTAATGCTGGATGTGAATGGCTTTAAACTTTATTGCACAGGCACTGAGTAGGCTTTGGGTTCACATATCAGGGGCATTTTGGACATCCTGGATGGAAGCGGCAGCCCTGGCATGAGGTGGGAGCAGATCTTTGGCAGCCTAGCTGAAGGATCGCTGGATCAAGGTGTCCCTGCCTCCCTGAAGATTACAGAGGCCTGCCTCCACACCCTCAGCATTCTCCTCACTGTGCTCCTCTTCTGACTCACTACTGAATTCATTCTCTGTGGCCTGTGCAGCTGCTTCAAGGTCCTCTTCCTCCAGTCCCTCCTTTGCCAGGGCCAGATTGTGGAGGGTGCAGCATGCAACCATGATCAGTGACACCCGCTCTAGGGGGTATAGTAGTGCTCCCCTGAAAGTCCAGGCATCGGAAGCGCATCTTCAGAAGACCTATGGTCCTCTCTATCACTGCCTTGTGGAGGCATGACTCCTATTATAATGCTGCTCTGCCTCTGTTCTTGGGTGGCGGAGAAGCATCATAAGCCACTTTTTCAACGGATAGCCCTTTTCACCCAGCAGCCGTCCATCCAGCTGAGCTGGAGCATGGAAGAGCCTTGGCATCTGGGAGTGTCTGAGGATGTAAGCATCATGGGAGCTGCCAGGGTACCTTGCATGGACTTGCAGAATATGCATCTACTGATCACAAACTATCTGTGCATTATGGAGTGGAATCCCTTCCTGTTGATAAAGGCACCCGGCTGAACTGCTGGCACCTTGATGGCCACAAGTGTGCAGTTGATTGCACCCTGGATGCCAGGGAACCCAGCGTTATGACCGATGCAGTTGGTAAAGCGGAGTTATTTATAAATCCCAGAGGGAAACTTGAAATAACTATCATAACCTATCATTTTAAGTGTTATGTTTGAGATGCGACTCTAAATTCAAGGATCAGACCAGCAGTTCTCGAGGTTTTACATTAAACTAAGTGAAACATTTTATTAATTTACACATGTTAAAATATATACACATGGCTACAAATTATTACTATCAAAAATTTTAACAAATTCCCAAACTAATCCCCATTAAGGCAACAGCAACCCATGGACTTAACTAGAACCCAAGGCAAAGCATTTTCACCTTACGAACTCTAAATGAGGTTCTTTTCACTGTGGAACCAGTTTGAGGCTTACAGCTGCCTTTTGATCTTACATTGCCTTTGCCCTGTACACCCGAAAACTACTGAAATTATAACTACCAGCCCCATTGAATGTTAATTCTCATTGTATCAACAACCTCTTAGAACTCCACCTTTTAACAATGAAAGTCCTTTCATAGTACTAATTTTATTAGTAATATAAACATATTGCTTAGTAGCTGCTAGAAAGGCATCAAGTTTTCAACCCACTTCTTGAATGCACTATTCAAAAATGCAAATGCATGCTATCTCCCTTCCATATCAAAACTAATACCCATCAAATCACTCAGACTAGCCGGCTTTAATCCAATTAAGACATACCTGCAGACTAAACCTCTATTTTAAAAGGAAAATATTTTCCAAAATATTATATACATTAATAGCTTCATGACATCCCCGTCCTTATTGAAAAATGAACTGTCATAATGCTAAAAGACGGTTTCATTTTAAGAACCCATCTCACACTATCTCCTATACTCATTATATTATTACATTACCAGATGCATGCATTAACATAACTATATATATATATATACAGATATGTATACATAAGTCCTTGGTATCAACAGAAATCACTCCAGTTCAGTGTCCAGGTTTTTTTTTAAATGTCCCATTTTCCTTTAAGCTTCAAACTCTTGATAATGCAGCTGCAAACAGATTTTCTCTTCCAGCAATATGTATAATACATAGATTAAATGGTTGTAATAATAGACTCCATCTGAAAAGCCTTGCACTTTATTCTTGAAATTAGTCCAAAAGCCTCAAAGGATTATGGTCTGTGTAAACAATTGCTTCTGATGAATTGTTTGCAACATAAATTTCAAAATGCTGCAATGCTAACACCAAGCTCGAAGTCTCTTTTTCAATTGTTGAATATCTACTCTGTTGCACATTCAGCTTCCATGAAAAATACCCTATCTGTTTTTCAATCCCAGTGTCATCTTCTTGTAACAGTATAGCCCCAATGCTTATATTGCTTGCCTCAATGGCCAACTTGAATTGCTTGGCATAATTGGGTACTGTCAATACTGGTGTCGTAGTTAATATGATTTTCAAACTATCGAATGACTTCTGACACTCCAGTGTCCATTGAAACTTCTTGTTTTTTAATAGTTCAGTCAGTGGAGCAACCGCTTGGCTAAAATTTGGTACAAATTTGTGGTAAAACCCACTCAGGCCCACAAATCTCAAAACTTCTAGTTTTGTTGTAGGCACTGGGAAATCCCTGATAATCTTGACTTTCACATCTCTAGGAGCCACCTTACCATGGCCTAGATACATAACTTGCGCTTTTGCAAATATGCTTTTAGAAGTTCATCGCCAAATTACCTTCTTGTAGTCGATTAAATAATTCTTCCAGATGCTGTAAATACTTCTCCCACGTCTGACTGAAAACAATTAAATCATCAATATAAACCACAAAATTGCTTAGACCCGCAATTAGTTTGTTTGTCAGTCTTTGAAATGTCACAGGTGCATTCTTCATACCAAATGGCATGACTTTAAACTGATATAGTCCACTTGGCATTACAAAAGCTGATATCCCTCTTGCCCTCTCTAACAATGGTACTTGCCAATATCCTTTTAGCAAGTCAATCTTTGTGATAAATTTAGATTGTCCCACTTTCTCAATGTAATCCTTCACCCATGGTATGGGATATGAATCCACTTTTGTCACCGCATTCGCCTTTTGATAGTCCACACACAGCCTTTGTGTTCCATCTGATTTTTGTACCAGTACAATAGGCGAACTTCAGTTACTGCAATTAGATTCAATTATGTCATTTTGAAGCATGAAATCAATTTATTTTTGTACTTGTGATAACTTTGCCGGATTTAATCTATAAGGTTGTTTCCTCACTGAAGATGATATTTCTATATGCACATCATGTAAAGCTAAATGTGTCTTTCCCAACTTATTTCCACAAATAGATTTGTGTGACTGCAATAGCTTTTCCAAATCACTTTGACACTTGCTTGGAAGGTAACTCAATATCGCATTTAAATTTTAAAGCACCCCCTTATTATCCAATTTGATTAGAGGAAAATCAGTTTCAGAGTCATGCACTTCTACCTCTTTTTGTTCCCCTTTCCTGTCAAATTACTTTTTAAGCATATTTACATGACACACCCTCTGCTTCTTTCTTATACCTGGAGTATTTATTAAATAATTTACTTCACTAAATTTCTTTTCAACCCTGTAAGGCCCACTAAATCTTGAATTTTAATGGATCCCCTAGCACTGGTAACAAAGCTAGTACTTTTTCTCCAAAAACAAAACTGCAAATTTTAGCTTTCTTATCTGCTTTCATTTTCATCACTTGCTGTGATATCTTTAAATGTTCCCCAGCCAGCTCACATGTTCTGTTCAATCTTTCCCTGAAATTTAATATGTAATCCAGTAGTTTCTGAAATTTTGACCCATGAATCAATTTCAGTAGTCCCCTTACCTCATGACCATAAACTAGTTCAACAGGGCTAAAACCAGTCAATGCATTAGGTGCACCTCTAATAGCAAATAACAAAAATGGAATTCCCGTATCCAAATCCTGTGCATTATCAAGACAGTATGCTCTTATCACAGTTTTTAAAGCGTAATGCCATCTTCCCAAAGTTCCTTGTGACTCCGGATGATAAGCTGTTGACTTAAACTGTTTTATCCCCAAACTGTTCATTACTTTCGTAAACAGCTGTGACATGAAATTTCAACCCTGATCTGATTGTATTTCCTTAGGTAAACCATATATTGTGAAAAATTTAATTAACTCCTCCACAATCTTTTTAGTTTTAATATTTCTTAAAGGTATCACTTCAGGAAACCTAGTAGGCACATCCATTATTATCAATAAGTACTGATTCCACTTTTAGTTTTAGGGAGGGGTCCTACACAATCAATCATGACCCTGGTAAAAGGCTCTTCAAATGCTGGTATTGGAATTAAAGGCGCAGGCTTGATCACTGCTTGTGATTTTCCTGTTACTTGACATTTATGACAGGTTCTGCAGAATTTGACTACATCCCTATGCAATCCAGGCCAAAAAAATACCACTGTACCTTTTTCTGTATTTTCCTAATTCCTAAATGTCCCCCCATTGGAATTTCATGAGCAATCCTCAGAACCTCATTTCTATAACCTAATGGGATAACAATCTGATGCACCTCTCTCCAGCTTTCATTTGCTGAGACATGATCTGACCGCCACTTTCTCATTAATATTTTCCCTCGAAGATAATAACAAACTGGAATACATTTTGCTTCGGTTTCTGAATAAGCTTTTGATATAACTGTTTTAATTGCAAATCATTTTTCTGTAACTCCACTAACCTCCTTGAGTTAAACACTTCAGCTGAACTGTCCTGCTTTCCTTCCTTCTGAACAATGTTATCAAATACAGTGCCAGCTAGTTGGATTTAAACACCTTCTTCTTGCCTTTGAACTGCCTGCTTATCTTGCATATTTTATTCTTCCCTCTGGGCTTTTGATCTCATTATAACACAATCAGGAAACAATCCAGGATGTTCCTTCTATAGCACTTCTGTTGAAATCACTTCTACAGGCTGCTCAACTACCACAGGCATCACCCACATTTGCAATCCAGCTATATAATTACCCAGAATAAATTGAATCCCTGAAATGGGCAATTTTTCCACCACTCCAACTATAACTTCACCCGTCTTCCATCTGCCCTTTAAATTTACTTTCCACAATGGAATAGATTTAGCATCTCCATGAACCCCACTTATTATTACCTTCTCCTGCAGCATTCCCTCTGAACAACAAATATCACTATCCCACAACATTAAAAATTGACTAGCTCCTGTGTCTCTTAATATTTTAACATCTTTGCCTACTCCACCCTGTACACATGGAAAGACTTCCCTTCACATACAAAGTCTTTAAACATTTCTGCAACCTGCTCCTCAGAATACTCTTGAGTAAACTGTGAACCCATTCCCACTTCTTTACCTTTCACTGATTCTTCCTGTTTCACCTATTTAAAAAACCACTGGTTTCTCCTGTGCTTCAACCTCAGAACCCACAGTACTTTTACTTCCACAGCTTTTCTGTATCCCAATAGCTCCTACAGATTTTCCCTGCAATCTCCAACACACTGACTTCATGTGTCCCACTTTATTACAATGAAAACGCCTCAATTTTCGAATGTCACTTCTACCTTCAGCACCTTCCTTTTGTTCTGAGAAAAAAACTTCCTGGGAACTTCCAGCTACTCCTTCTCTTCCCTGACTACCTGTCTTCCTTTCACCTTCCCACTTTTTGTCCTTTTCCAATTTGAAAGGGTGATGGAAAAATGTTTAACTCTATGAATTAATTCATAATCATCAGCTCTCTGTGCTGCTTGTCTTAAAGAATCAACCCTCTGTTCCTCCACATGAGTTCTCACTACCGAAGGGATTGAATATTTAAATTCTTCCAAAAGAATGACTTCCCTAAGAGCTGCATAGGTTGTCTCTATTTTAACACCCATAGCCACTGGTCAAAATTACTTTGTTTTATTCTTTCAAACTCAATATAAGTTTACCCAGGCTGTTTTATCAGATTCCTAAATTTCTGCCTGTATGCTTCAGGAACCAACTCATATGCACACAAAATAGCTTTCTTCACCATATCACAATTCACCGACATTGCTTATGAAAGTGAAGCATATTCCTCAAGCCCCCTACCTAAAAACTTAGACTGTAATAATAACATCCAGTTTTCCTATGGCCATGTCATCTGTTTAGCTAGTTTCTCAAATGAAATAAAGAATGCTTCAATAGCTGTTTCCTCAAACTTTGGAAGATCTTGTACAAATTTAACCATATCCCCACTGGGTTCTACTCTAGAGATAAATCCTTCCTCACCTACTAGTCTCTTTTCTAACTGCCAACATTTTCAGTTGGAATTCTGTCTCTCTGTCTCTCTCTCTCTTTCCTCCTTCTCCATCTTCACAATTTCTAATTCCCTTTTAAAAGCCATTTCTCTGTCCTTTGCTTCTAATTCAAGCTTTTTCATTTGCAACCGAAGTCTCACTACCTTCAGCTGTGACTCATGAGTGTCAAGTTTCACTTCCAACTGTAGATGCTGTGTTATACTTTTAACTATATCTGATTTCCCAACACCATCAGGTAACCCCAATTGTATCTTATTCACCAACTCTGTTAACTTTACTTTTGGTTACTTTCTCCTGCCCACTCAGAGTTATCTCTTCTACTCTCAGATAAGTCTTAGCAATTGCCAAAGCCACCTTGCAGTCTCACCACTTCTAAACATTACCTAACCAATTCCTGAATTCAAAGTGCCTCTCGAACTCGGAAGCTTAGAGATTCACCAATTCCTAACCAATTAAGGAATTGGAAATATAATTTATCCCGGACGAGCCCCAAATTGTTATGACTGATGCAGTTGGTAAAGTGGAGTTATTTAAAAATCCCAGAGGGAAACTTGAAACAACTGTCATAACCTATCATTTTCAGTGTTATGTTTGAGATGCGACTCTAAATTCAGGAATCAGACCACCAGCTCCCGAGGTTTTACATTAAAATAAGTGAAACATTTTATTAATTTACACATGTTAAAATGTATACACATGGCTACAAATTTCTACTGTCATAACTTTTAACAAATTCCCAAACTAATCTCCAGTAAGGCAACAGCAACCCATAGACTTAACCAAACACCAGGCAATCATTTTCACCTTACAAATTCAAAATGAGGTACTTTTCACTGTGGAGCCAGTTGGAGGCTTACAGCTGCCTTTTGATCTTACATTGCCTTTGTGCTGTACACCCGAAAACTACTGAGGTTATACCTACCAGCCCCACTGAATGTTAATTCTCATTGTATCAACAACCTATTTGAACTTCACCTTTTAACAATGAAACCCCTTTCATAGTATCAATTTTATTATTAATATAAACATATTGCTTGGTAGCTGCTAGAAAGGCATCACGCATTCACCCCATTTCTTGAATGCCCTATTCAACATATGCAAATGCAAAATATCTCCCTCCCATATCAAAACTAGTACCCATCAAAGCACCCAGACTAGCTGGATTTAACCCAATTAAGACACACCCTCTAAACCTCTATTTTAAAAGAAAAATATTTTCCAAAATATTAATAGCTTCATGACACCCAGCAATCACTGCAAACCCTCTAGCTTGTTCATCCTGGCTGGCCCCTTCCATATGGAAATGAATAAATGTCATTACCCACCTGAACAGAACTTCTGTCACCAACTTGATGCAACTGGGGACACCTGATTGGGACAGATCCCCCACTGAGCCCTGGAAAGAGCCAAAGGCATAGAGGTTGAGGGCCACTGTGACCTTCAAAGCCACTGGCATGGGGTCCACCCACACAGTCAGACCTGATCTCAGGCCCAATCATCTGACAAATGGAGGTCACAGTCTCCCTGGAGAGGTGGAGCCTCCATCGGCATTGTACCTAGAACACGTTGAGGTAACTGCATCACTGCCTGTAAACCCTGGCAGCAGGACAGTGGTGTCTTCTGCAGCCCCTTCCACCTTGGACTGCCTGCTGGCCTTGCATCCCTTGTTGCCTGTGCCTCCCCTCCCACAGGTCACTCCCTGGAAGCTGCATAGGGGCATCTCGCCTCCTTTCCCCTCTGCCCCTCTCTTCTTCCTCAGAGGAGGTGCTACCAGCAGAGACCACAATCCCCATTACCAGTGTAAAAGAATGCTGTCTGATACCTGGAAGGATCCACATGGTCAAAATCCTCTGGGGACCTTGGACACACCAATGAGTCCTCACGTGCAGCCTGGAAATGCTAACAATGAAACCCCGAGCAGAGATGAAGCTGCCTAGCACCAATAAGCAACCAGCAGCAAACTATCTCCAAAACTCCTCACTACTTACAATGGCAATGCTGCAGACCCTTTTTATCCCACCCTTGGATGAGGTTTTGCAAAATGTCGGCTGCCCACCTGCCTGTTTTGCCTGTGCAGTGAGCGTGAAATCGCATGGGCAACGTGAAATATTGGTTAATTGCCTTTTTAATGGCCTTGAGTGGCCTTTTAATTGATGTGGGCCCAGCTCTAGCACCCGCATATGCCCGCCAACCAAAATATTGCGTGAATGCGGGATGACATCAGGATGCTCGCTCGACATTATCTCACATGGTTTCACACCTGGTTTAGTCAATTCACGCCTGCCCGATCAGTGTAAAATTTAGCCCTTAATGTTACTTTGTGAAAATTTTGGCATTGCAAATTTCTTTCATGATTTTGTAGATGGTTTTGTACTCAAAGGAGTGTTTTTTGTAATATATATGACAGTATGTTTATCGTTTTCCAACTTAATACCTGTCTCTCTTGCATTGTCTCTACTCTTTGGGAAAATGTGGTAAACCAAAGAGTAGAGAGAAGGCAAGAGAGACAAATATTAATATGGGAAGTGATAAACAGACTGTGACAGGAATGGACAGAAAGTACAAATCTAAGAGTAAATCAGCAGATAAGGCTAGATGCTACAAAAATAATAAAAGGACAAAACTAAAGGCCCTGTATTTAAATGCATGTAGCATTTGAAACAAAAGAGATGAATTGATAGGGCAAATAGAAATAAATATGTATGATCTGATATCCATTACAGAGACATGGCTATAGGATGACATAGATTGGGACCTGAATATTGAAGGGCATGTGGCATTTAGAAAGGACAGGCAGTTAAGAAAAGATGGAGCGGTGGCTCTGCTAATTAATGATGGCATCAGCACATTAGAGAGGGATGACCTAAATTCAGGAAACCAAGCTGTAGAAGCGGTTTGGGTTGTGAGGAGGAATGAGAAAGGCAAGACGTCACTTGTGGGAGTGGTGTACATGCCCCCTAATTGTAACTACATCCCGTAAGAGTACAAAAGAAGAGATAATGGGAGCTGGCCAGAAAGGTACAGCAATGATCATGAGGGATTTTAACTACATATAGATTGAAAAAATCCGATGGACAACGATAGTGTAGATAAGGAGTTCATAGAATATTTTTGGGATAATTTCTTAGAACAGCACATTCTGGAGCCAACCAGACAGCAAGCTATACTAGACCTGGTATTGAGCAATGCGATAGGATTAATTGATAACACCTTAGTGAAGGCACCCGTAGGTAGCAGTGATCATAATATGATTGAATTTTACATTCATTTTGAGGGAGAAATGAGTGTGTCCAAGACTAGTATTTTAAACTTAAACAAGGGCAATTATGAGGGCATGAAAGCTGAAGAGCTGGCTAAAGTTAACTGGCGAATGAGGTTAAGGGATAGGTCAATAGAAGTTCAGTAGCAGTTCAGAATACACAGAATATATACATTCCAGTGCGAAAGAAAAATTCCAAGGGGAGGGCCCACCATCCGTGGTTAACTAAAGAAGTTAAAGACAGTATCAAACTTAAAGAAAAAGCAAAGACGGGTGGCAGGTCAGGAGATTGGAAAGAATATAAAGAACAAAGAATGACAAAAAGATTAATAAGGAGGAAAAAATTAGAGTATGAGAGAAAGCTAGCTAATAATATAAAGATGGATAGTAAGAGTTTCTATAGATATTTAAATAAGAAAAGAGTTAACAAAGTGAGCATTGGTCCTCTCGCAAGTGTGTCTGGGGAATTGATAATGGAAAGTAGGGAGATGGTGGATGAATTAGGCAGGTATTTTGCTTTGGTCTTCACTATAGAGGACACAAGTAACATCCCAGAAATAGCTGTAACTTAGGAAATGGAAAGGTGGAGGAACTCGGGAAAATTACAAACACCGGAGAAGTGGTACTGAGCAAATTGTTGGAGCTGTGGGCTGACAAATCCCAGGCCCAGATGGACTTCACCCTAAGTTCTTGAAAGAAATGGCTAGTGATATAGTTGATGCACTAGTTTTAATTTTCCAAAATTCCCTAGATTTGAGGAAGGTTCCATTAGATTGGAAAATAGCAAATATAACTCCTTTATTCAAAAAAGGAGGGAGACAGAAAGCAGGAACCTACAAGCCAGTTAGCCTAACATTTGCCATAGGGAAAATGTTAGAAGCTACTATTAAAGAAGTTATAGCAGGGCACTTAGAAAAATTCAAGGCAATCAGGAAGAGTCAACATGGCTTTGTAAAAGGGAAATCATGTTTAACCAATTTATTGGAGTTATTTGAAGGAATCACATGTGCTGTGGATCAAGGGGAAGTGGTGGATGTACCATACTTAGATTTCCAGAAGGCATTTGATAAAGTGCCACAGCAAAGGTTATTGCAGAAAATAAAAGCTCATATTGTCAGGGGTAACATATTGGCATGGATAGAAGACTTGCTAGCTAACAGGAAGCAGAAAGTTGGCATAAATGGGTCTTTTTCTCATTGGCAGGATGTGGCGAATGGTGTGCCACAGGGATCAGTGCTGCAGCCTCAACTTTTTACAATTATATAAATGACTTGGATGAAGGGACCGAACGAATGGTTGCTAAATTTGCTGACAGCACAAAGGTAGGTAGGAAAGTAAATTGTGAAGAGAACATAAGGACACAAAGTGACATAGATAGGTCAAGTGAGTGGGCAAATGGAGTATAATGTGGGCAAATGTGAAATTGTTCATTTTGGCAGGAAGAATAAAAAAGAAACTTATTATCTAAATGATGAGAGATTGCAGAGCTCAGAGATTCAGTGAGATCTGGGTGTCCTAGTACATGAAACAAAAAGGGTTAGTATGCAGGTACAGCAGGTAATTAGGAAAGCTAATGGAATGCTATCATTTATTGTGAGGGGAATTGATTACAAAAGTACGGGGGTTATGCTTCAGTTGTACAGGACATTGGTGAGGTCACATCTGGAGTATTGTATACAGTACTGGTCTCCTTACTGAAAGAAAGATGTAAATGTGTTAGAAGCAGTTCAGGGAAGGTTTACTCGACTAATACCAGGAGTGGGCAGGTTGTCTTATGAGGAAAGGCTGGTTAGGCTTTTATCCACTGGAATTTAGAAGAGTAAGAGACAACTGAATTGAAACCTTTAAGATCCTGAGGCATCTTGACAGAGTAGATGCGGAGAGGATGTTTCCTCTTATGTGAGAATCTAGAACTAGGGGTCACTGTTTAAAAATAAGGGGTTGCTCATTTAAGACAGAGATGAGGAGAATTTTTTTCTCTCAGCGGGTTGAGTCTTTGGAACTCTGTCCCTCAAAAGGCAGTGGAAGTAGATTCTTTGAATATTTTTAAGGCAGAGCTAGATAGAATCTTGATTAATAAGGGGGTGAAAGGTTATCGAGGGTAGCCAGGAATGTGGGGTTGAGGTTACATTCAGATCAACTATGACTTTATTGAATGGTGGAGCAGGCTCGAGGGGCCAAGTGGCCTAATCCTGCTCCTAATTTGTATGTTCGTATATTATCTGGTACAGGAAAGTAATTCAATAGAATACACAGAAAAATAATTCTATGCCATGTGGTGAAGAATATTTTGACAGGAAATTTAATAGCTGAAAATGTATCATAAAATGTTGAATTTTAATGAGTTGCCATTAAAAAATTAAATTTTGATCTATCCTGTGTAAAAGACAAGGCTGAAACCTTTGTAACCATCTTTGTCCTGAAGTGTGGAGTAGATGATCCCCAACATCACAGATGCCAGTCTTCAGCCAATTCAATTCAATCCAAGAAATAGCTAAGGCACTGGATATAGCAAAGGCTATGGGCCCTAACAGCATCCTGGTTAAAGACTTCTGCTTCAGAACGAGCCTACCCCTAATTTTTTTCAATAATTTATATAGATTCTTCTTTTCCCACCTATTTCCATTATTTTAAAATCTACAGCTAATACCTTGTTAGTCTTTCCACCCCATCCCCCACTAGAGCTGTACCTTGAGTATCCTGCCATCCATTCTTAATTAGCACTTTTCTTAGATAATATCACCACCTTCAACACCTCTTCGATCCTTTTGTCTGTGACATCTTTTGATTATCTGCTCCTATCACTGCTTGCTTGTCCCCACAACCACCCCACCCTCAACTTCTCTCTCCCCCCGCCCCCCCACCTTAAACCAGCTTATATTTTACCTCTCTCCTAACTATACTTCAGTTCTGTTGAAGGGTCATGTTGGACTCGAAACGTCAACTCTTTTCTTCTCCACCGATGCTGCCAGACCTGCTGAGTTTTTCCAGGTAATTCTGTTTTTGCTTACCCCTAACTAACCTGTTCCATACAGCTGCAACACAGGCACCTACCCAGCAATGTGGAAAATTGGCCAGGTATGTTCTGTCTACAAAAAGATGGACAAATCCAATCTAGTCAATTATTGCCCATCAGTCTATTCTCAATCAGCAAGATCTGAATGTAACCTCAACTCCTCATTCCTGGCTACCCTTGATAACCTTTCACCCCCTTGGTGGTGGGAAGTGTTGAAAGCAAAATACTGCGGATGCTAGAAATCTGAAATAAAAGCAAAAAATGCTGGAAAAACTCAGCAGGCCTGGTAGCGTCTGTGGAGAGAGAAACAGAGTTAATGGGTGGAATCATCCTAGATTTGCACTAAGTGCAATAACAGGTGGGGGAAAACAACGTATTATCCCAAACCCGGTGTATTAAGTACGCATTCCCAGAAACACACTGTTTCAATGGCAGCCAGGCTCTCATTTGCCTGCCATACCATCACCTCGCTGCTTCATCATGCCGGGCATCACATCTGAAGTGCAGCTGCATGTACACCTCTCAGTGTTTCCAGCAGGACTGCTGCACAGAAGACAGCTTGGCCCCAAAAGGCAAAAGGACTGCAGCCCCCCCGGTTTATTGATGCACCCCTCTTCTACCTTTGGACACAATGGAGGCTCGCCATGATGTCCTCTACCCATGCTCCGGCTACAGGAGAGGCAGCTGCATCACCAATCCAGCGTGGGAGGTGGTGGCAGCAGTGGTCAGTGCCAATGCCCTGCAAAAGAGGACTCAGTGCATTGAAAGGATGAATGGTCTCATCCCTTCCACCAGGATAAGTCATTCTTCTCATCACTCTCAACTCACATTCACAAACCCATCACACATCCTCAGGGATCTCACACCTCAAGGGGCAACACCACTCACTTTCAAACACACTCTCATATCTCCATCAGGCTCATATGCTCTGGAGCTTGTGTCCTCATCCTACCCATGGCTCCCCTCACTACACAAACATTCCATGCAGTGCTATGTGACCTGCTCACACTCTCTCCACCTGTTTCCATGCAGGAGAAGCCTGCTCATGTCAGTAGGGAGAGGTCCCAGACCAGGAGTGGAGTGGCCCACATTAGACCCTCACCCACTTTGAGGATCTTGCCATTGTGCTGACTGATGGAAACTGACAGCGAGGTTCGTGGCAAACACCCTCATGAGGATCCTGTGCCATATGATCCCTCTATCAATGCAAATGTGAGTACTCTCTCTCCTGCTTTTGATTGCGCTGCCATGCACAAAGTATCTCTACTTTGGTTCACAGGCAGCTTTGCCAAGCGACCGACTACTCTCTGATGAAGTGGTACCTGCATTTGTTTGTATGGAGGTCTCCATGGGGAGGATGGCAGATGCCATGGAGACCCTGATCCAGCAAAACGCGGAGATGTGTGCGGACCTGCACTCCATCACGGGAGCCACGGGTGTGGTGGCAATGCGAGAGGGAAACAGGGTACCTTGACGTCTTGTAAAGAACCTTTTTTTAATCTTTCTTGGACTGTGGCTTTAAAATTGGACTGTGGTTTAAAAACTACCATGCTGCAGTTGAAAGACATGTTCGCTGAAACAAGATGAGGAACATCTACAATGGAATATAAGAGAACAGGATGGTGCTGGAAAGGAGTTCTGGACTAAGGGGAACTGCCTGACGACAGCATTTTAATTGGCTCCTGACCAGATGACCAGGGTTTTGTGTGGTAATAGTGCAGACAGAACAGCTCCTGGCCTGCAAAGAGGGAAGACCTGAAACCTCTCTCCTGTGTCTGTAAGATTCCAGCAATTCTGCCATAATAGCTAGCTGGCTATCCCTCACATCCCTGTGACTTGCTTTCTCTGAAGATCCCAGTCAAGAGGAAAAGGGAAAAAATCACCAGTAGAGACATTGAAAGGCAAGTGTTTCAACCAGTGAACCACAGACTGAAAGTGTTTGGAAACCACCTTGTGTCATCAACAACAAACAGCAAGGAATTTGGAAGACATCAATCGAAACCCAATCCACCTGATCTTGTACTCCGAATTGGTGCTATTGAACTGTTTTATCTCACCCTTAAAATCCAGGTTTTGTGTGTCTTATGTGTGTATAGGGATTCAAAAAGGGATAGAGTTTAAGATATTGAGTTAGAAGTTAGCTGTTCATATTTCTTTCCTTTGCCACTAGTTAAAGACAATTTGTTCAATAAACAGTTATTTACTTCTTAAGTTTACAAACCTGGTGCTCGTATTCTGTTAACCTAAATTAAACAGGTAGAATTGGGGCAATCTGGTGGTTTGGTCAAACTTTTCACATTTGTCGTGGCTCGGGAACAGTGGGACTTGATATTACAGCACATTATCCTCAGTGAGCTATGACAGTCAGTCTAGGTACTCCTTCCCCTCAAGGAGTCGGGCAGGGCCCCTGGGCACCATAGGGAGGAAGAGCACCAACTGGACACCCCTGGGCCATCCACTCAGTAATCTCAGAAGCTGTCCTCTCCCTCCATGCCCCCTTTGCCTGTGAGCCCCTCAACCTCGTCCTCTGTCACCACAGAGGGCGCATCTGGCCAACGAGTGATTCTCAAGGGAGAAGTGTGTATGTGTGTGTGTATGTGTGTGTGGCGGATGGTCTTTCGGAGCCTGGTGCAAGCATTCTCCCATGCTCGCAAATCCTTCCTGTATCACGTGCACCTCAATGTCCTGAGCATTTTGAATGCTGCCTCCCAGGGCTTGCTTTCAGTTGTCCATCTGAGCTGACCTGCATCTCCGCCCACCCACTGATCACACTCCCATGTGCCACCTGATCTCGCCCACCATGATTCTCATTTCACTTTTGATTTAGACACCATGGTGGTGATTCAGTTTTTCATTCACTCCCCCTGTTCTTTCCCCTCCCCCACTCACACATTACCTTTCCCCCATCACTGTTGGCCCCCTGCTGGCATCAGCTTGCACCTCCCCTCCGTGACCTACCAGCCACAACCCTTTTCCTTTGGGAATGTCCAGGTAAACATGCACGTTCCCTTCTTTCCCAAAAATCTCAACCCCAACCACATTAACTTCCCCTATCCACATTAACCCCCTCCTTCCTATCCCCAGGGTCCACGTCTACCACCCTTGCTGTCCCTTCTACCTCTCCCTGCCACTCTACTGCCTCACTCTTCCCTCGGTCATTCTCACCATTCCCTCATACCACGCCCACCCTCAGTTTGCTCCCCAGAAATTCATCAGAGCCCTCCCTTGCACATTCACCTGTACATCCCACCCTCCGAACCCCTTCCCCACTCCAGACCCCTTCCCCCTTGGAACTCTTTCCCATCTTGGAACCCCTTCCTCCCTTTAAATCCCTTCTTCCCTCTGGACTCCCTCCACTCTTCGCATTCCTTCCTCCCCCTGGACTCCCTCCCCTACCACACTTCTTCCTCCCCTTGGACTCCCTCCCCTCTCTGCACTCCATCCCCCCGCTGAACTCCTTTCCTTACATCTTCCACTCCCCCATACACCTACCTTCTCATTGCTGTCTTCTCCCCATTACATCCTCCTCCCCTCCTGCTCCCTCCCCCCTCCCAATCCTCCCCAGGGGTGGGGCTGGGGGGTTGGTTGGGGAAAAAGGTTAAAAAAGATGAATAAATGAATACATTAAAATAATATTTTTTAAAAATTGGATGAAAAACAAAAAAAATTGGTGGAAAGTGTTTTTGACAGTACTATCAAGCAACGCTTACTCAACAATAACCTGCTCACCAACGCTCAGTTTGAGTTCTGCTGAAGCCACTCAGCTCCAAATCTCATTACAGTCACAAGGAAAAGAAACAAGTTGACATAATTTTTGGCTTGACATTCAACCAGCCTACCTTGTGAAGTTGAAAACAATGCTCAAGGAAGAATCAGCATGAGTCAGCATGGTTTTATGAAGAGTAAATCGTGTTTGATTTATTTGCTAGAGTTCTTTGAAGATGTGACAAGCAAAGTGGATAATGGGGATCCTGTAGATGTAGTATATCTGGACTTCCAGAAGGCCTTTGATAAGGTGCCGCACAAAAGATTAATAAACAAGATAAGATCACACGGAGTTAGGGTTAATATATTAGCTTGGATAGAGGATTGGTTAACCAACAGAAAGCAGAGAGTCGGGATAAATGGGTCTTTTCCTGGATGGCAAGCTGAAACTAGTGGGGTGCCACAGGGTTTGGTCCTTGGGCCCCAACTATTTACAATCTATATTAATGACTTGGATTCAGGGATAGAAGGTACCATAGCTAAATTTGCAGATGACACCAAAATAGGTGGGAAAGTAAGTTGCAATGAAGAAATAAAAATTTACAAATGGATATGGACAGGTTAGGTGAATGGGCCAAAGTTTGGCAGATGGAGTTTAACGTGGATAAGTGTGAAGTTATCCATTTTGGTCGGAAGAATAAAAAGGCGACTTATTATTTAAATGGAGAGAAACTTCAGAATGCTTCAGTGCAGAGGGATCTGGGTGTCCTCGTACATGAATCGTTGAAAGCTAGTATGCAGGTACAGCAGGTAATGAGGAAGGCAAATGGAATTTTGGCATTTATTGCGAAAGGAATAGAGTATAAAAATAGGGAAGTATTGTTGCAACTTTATAAGGCATTGGTGAGACTGCACCTGGAGTACCGTGCACAGTTTTGGTCCCCTTACTTGAGGAAGGATATAGTTGCACTGGAGGCGGTTCAGAGGAGGTTCACTAGATTGATTCCAGAGATGCGAGGCTTGTCTTATGAGGAGAGATTGAGTAGTTTAGGCCTATACTTGCTAGAGTTTAGAAGGATGAGAGGAGATCTAATTGAGGTATATAAGATGCTAAAGGGGATAGACAAAGTAGACGTGGAGTGGATGTTTCCCCTTCTGGGGCATTCTAGAATGAGAGGCCATAGTTTTAGGCTAAGGGGTGGTAGATTTAAATCAGAGATGAGGAGGATTGCTTCTCTCAAAGGGCCGTGAATCTGTGGAATTCACTACCTCAGAGTGCAGTGGATGCCGGGACGCTGAATAAATTTAAGGAGGAGATAGGCAGATTTTTAATTCGTAATGGGTTGAAAGGTTATGGGGCGAGGGTGGGAAATTGGAGTTGAGGCCGAAATGAGATCAGCCATGATCGTAATGAATGGCGGGGCAGACTGGAGGGGCTGAATTGCCTATTCCTGCTCCTAGTTCTTATGTTCTTATCTTTTTCATTTTTTCAAAGTTAAAGTTGCTGAGCTTTGTTAAGGCTGGGAAACTAAACAATGTTATTGGAAAGGAGCAGAGATAATGCAGGCAAAGAGAAACATTGATATTTGGATTTGTGAGGAACAGGCTCAGATTTAGTGGAACATTAGGCCCTATCTTATCTAACAAATTCTACAAACACCTTTATCAGGGAGGCTGACTACAAGGGGCTTTGTGTGGTGGTAGATTGCCAAAAGAAAGCCAAAGAAATTTGAACAACTTCCTGGTACGGTTCAAACCCTATGGTTTAAATAAAGAACTCGGCATACAATTGGTCATTGTGTTTTTAAGAGAAGTTGCATGTGACAGTATGGCCCTGTCAATATGGTAACCCAGGTCCATCCCCTGAAAAGGAGCATAAATGATGGAACACATCGGAGATTTTTACTGCAGTCAAGAGGAGGGGCCCCGACATGCATCGGAAGGACCATCAGCAATTAGCAGAAACTGACCATTTCTGATGATTTTATGACTAATTACTGGTAACATATTTGTGCATTCTGATGCTATGTATTTTTGAAGCATTCACTTGTGGGATGTAGAGTAACAAAGCAGTTTTGTTTCTTTTCATTTTCTTTTCTTTCTCAACTTCCTAAATCTGGAAGCCATTTCTGTAATCATTTAAAATCTTGCCCGGTTTAAATCTGAAATTATAGGTACAAATAAATTAACTCCCATTAAGCATAACGACCTTTTTAGTGTGTGCTGGATGCCTAAATAAGACCTGGATAACGTTCAAGCTTAAGCTGGTAAATAGCAATGGATGGCATTCAGCCTTGGGCTGGTAAATGGCAGGTAAGATTTGTGCCATATATTTGCAGTGGGCAGAAGTCCGACCTGGAAGTGAGCGATTTGCCAACTCCCATCCCCACTTTGGATAGACTTGGAATAATACATTAATTGGCCAATTAACTGCTGCCGAGTGTGTTCTCAGCCAGTGGGGCTTTCTGAGGGTGGGCTGCTCATCTAATGGGTAATGGAGGGCAGGACGTTTGGGCATTATCCTGGCAGGCCATGACCCGGAAGGTGGTCACTTCCACTCATTTAAAGGAGCCCCTGGCACGGGACTGTGTCAGGTCTCCCAGGGTTGAGAGCACTCGTGAACAAATAATTTATTGCTGCTGATAGAGATTTTGATTCATTCACAGAGGTGAGTGCCAATTTTTATATGTTTGTGTGTTTAATTATCTATGGGTAGATTAATGGAACTGTGGCAGGCTGGAGAAAGCTGAATGCGTTTCAAGCATAACCCTGAGGATTGCAGGGATAACTTGAGAATCAGGCTTTAACCTCTCCTTATGCCTCCAGAGATGGCCGACAGAAAGCAGAGAACTGCTGACCAGCACGCAAGGAAAAGGAAAGCCCCATAGTTTGATGACGCCTCCCTGCAAACCATCCTCCAGGCTGTAAGTGCCAGTCAGGAGGCTCTAATGTTAGCTGATGGTAAAGGGAGACCTCCTAGCCTGACCAAAGCAGCCTTGATGGAGGTTGCAGTGGAGGTCAATAACCTTGGAGTTGTCAGAAGGATTTGGATGCAATGCAGGAAGCACCTCAACAACCTTAATGTGATATGCAAGGGTAAGTGGGGATCCACTTAGGAGATGCACAAGCATAGAGGGCTGTGGGAAGATTCAATGTGAGTATTATGTTGTGCACTGATCAGAAGTGCAAGGCAGAAGATGCACTGATGCCACTGTCCACTGCCATTAGGCCTATTAATGGGTTTTTCAGGGGGCAGGGGTTGGAGGGGGAAGAAATGTAAAAGGTGCACTGTTCATTTGGCGTTTCCAGCAACTCAGCTTGCTGAGTTCTCAGAGGTCAGAAAACTGAAGGAATGATTGTGCAGTATCTGCCAAATCATTGCAATTTGCATTTTCTTTGCAGGAAAAGGGGGCACACAACTCACTTGAGAGATTGAGGGCAGAAGGCAGTGTATCAGATCTGGTGATCTTCACACCAATGGAGGAAGAGGTTTTGGAGTTCACATGCAACAAGTCGAGCCAATCCACTGGGGGAGCCAAAATAAGAGGAAGGCCAAGAGTGCTGAGATCGCAAGGGACATTATGTGCAACCGAGAGAGATGTGTGTCTACAGGGCTAAACGGAGTATGCATCATGCCTTGTATGTTGTGTTGAAAGAGGAATTGATAATACCTACTCAAGACCATTCCCATACATTGGTGATGAATGACTGAATGTATGTTAGGAGCTGTGAAATGAGATAATGGAGTAACATCTCACAATGCCTGAGGTGCCAATGCAGAAGTATTTCCATGTGTACTCAACTCAAAGGTTGAAGATGGCAGTAACCTTCCCTGTTTTCATCTCCTGAACAGGTGAAGCATCGAGTACTGTCGCTGATACGCAATGGGGTCCAACACTAACCTTTGAGGAGGAAGAGGAAGCCTCAGAGGCTGCAGTGACACATCCTTGCTCTTCGTCAAGCCGCAGTGCAGATACTAGCACCTCAGTAGGGAATTGCACCTTGGAACAAGGGGAAATACAATCTGGTGAGGGCACACTACAGTCGCACGTGCAACTGCTGGAGACTGAAATGGAGCAGGCTTCTGGCAGTTGGAGGAGTGCTGGAGGTGATCCAGATGCTAAGTACCAGTTGGATGATGAGCCTCTGGAGACGTTTGTAAGGTGGAAGACGCTAGACGTCCAGCGCAAAGTGCATGGAAATATGGTGGAGTTACCAGAGGGGTTGCATGTTCTGGCACAAACTTTGGAGGTGTCCATCCAGGCCATGAGCACTTAGATCACCCACTCGACAGTGCATATGGCTTCCTTCATGGACATACTAACACCTGTCTTGGAGGGGCAAACCCAGCAGATTGCAGAAATAATTGTGGGGATGTGCTCCGACCTGTACCCCATTGCCTTATTTCTGTGCTCAATTGACCAGAGCCAGGGCAATAGAGGGACTAGGAGCCTGGACCAGCTTCTGGCCTCTCTCAGGAAAGCAGGGAGGCTGGACCTCATGGTGGAGCTTGAGCTGATGTCATTTCGAAAAGCCACTCAGGGCACTTCTGACAGTCTCTCCTCCGCCCCTCTGCCGTTGGCACAAATATCCTTGAGTGCAGCCGCGACAGAAGGGTCTCCTGTCAATGTGCAGGAGACTCCCACGGAGGGGGGAGGGGGGGGGGCTTCACAGCCTTAGCTGACCAGAGGACACTGCCAAAGTCCCCCAAGGCAAGAGGGCATATGGTTAGCAGCCTCTCTCCACTGCAGCTGAAAGTGAGGGGGAAGCACCATGCTGCAGCAAGCGGAAGAGAATCAAACAGACCCCACATTAGTATGTAATTTTGGTACGCATGGATGAGTTTACAATTTGAATCAATTTCAAGGGCCAATAATGTCATGTGTAAATAAATGATGCGTTGTTTGCACATCATGGAGAGGAGCACTGGTTTATTTCTGGAGTGAAACACTGGATGTAGATACATTCAGTGGATGGTATTATGTGAATGCGTCTCAAGTTGCAACCAGAGGAGTATGATAGTAATGGTGGTTGTGCTTACATGACTCGAGGAACTAATTTCCTGGAGAGGTATGAGGAAGAAAAGAAACGGTGTGGAAGATGTGAAAAAGCTCCGATTGTCTGAGCTACTGGAGGATTAAGGCCTCCCTTGTCCCTAATCATCCAGTCGCTCCCTTGCATATCTGTCCCAGTGCTGATTTCCCTACCTCCTCCTTTATCTCCTCATCAGAGAAATGAATGCTCTGACCTGGCTCCTTCTCCACTAGGGCATCCCCTCTCTGGAGCGCAAGGTTGTGGAGAGCGCACACACAACTGCCAGCAGGGGCACTCTAGATGGCACGCACTGGAGAGCTCCTCCTTATCTATCTAAGCAGTGAAACTCCATCTTGAGGAAACCAGCCGTTTGCTCTATGATGGCCCTGATTGTGCCTATCTCTCATTATACTGGCGATCAGCATCTGCCCTAGGACCTTGCACTGATGTCAGTAGCCACTTCTTCAATGGGTAGCCTTTGTCACCCAGCAGCCATCCTTCCAAAGCACCAGGCCTGAGAACATAGTTGACACCTAGGAGTTCCTGAATATATAGGTTTCCTAGCACAGACCTACAGGGTGTGCTGTTGTGGTCACACACAAACTGCACTTTCACCTTTCTGTTAAAAAATGCCCCGGACTGGCCTGCTGATGCCTTTACGACAACATGGCTGCAGTTGATCACTCCTTGCACCTAGGGAAATCAGCCATGGCAACAAATCCTCTGGCTCGTTCATTTTGACTGCACACAAAAAGTAGGACAAATCCAACCCAGCAATTACCGCCTCATCAGTCTACTCTCGATCATCAGTAAAGTAATGGAAGGGGTCACCAACAGTGCTGTCAAGCGGCACTTGCTTAGCAATAACCTACTCACTGACATCCAGTTTGTGTTCTGCCAGGGCCACTTTGCGCCTGATACAGCCTTGGTTCAAACATGGACAAAAGAGTTGAACTCCCAAGGTGATTTGAGAGTGACTGCCCTTGACACCAAGGCTGCATTTGACTGAGTGTGGCATCAAGGTGCCCCAGCAAAACTGGAGTCAATGGGAATCAGGGGAAAAACACTCCACTGGTTGGAGTCATACCTAGCACAAAGGAAGATGGTTGTGGTTGTTGGAGGTCAGTCATCTCAGCTCCAGGACATCGCTGCAGGAGTTCCTCAGGGTAGTGTCTTCGGCCCAACCATCTTCAGCTGCTTCATCAATGACCTTCCTTCCATCATAAGATCAGAAGTGGGGATGTTTGCTGATGATTGCACAATGTTCAGCACCAATCACAACTCCTCAGGTACTGAAGCAGTCCATGTCCAAATGCAGCAAGACCTGGACAATATCCAGGCTTGGGCTGACAAGTGGCAGGGAACATTCGCACCATACAAGTGCCAAGCAATGACCATCTCCATCAAGAGAGCATCTAACCGTCACCCCTGGATGTTCAATGGCATTACCATCACTGAATCCCCCACTATCAGCCTCCTGAGGGTTACCATTGACCAGAAACTGGACTGGACTAGCCATATAAATACTGTGGCTACAAGAGCAGATCAAAGGCTAGGAATCCTGCGATGAGTAACTCACCTCCTGACTCCCCAAAGCCTGTCCACCATCTACAAGGCACAAGCCAGGAGTGTCATGGAATACTCCTCACTTGCCTGGACGCGTGCAGCTCCCACAACACTCAAGGAGCTTGACACCGTCCAGGACAAAGCAGCCCACTTGATTGGCACCATATCCACAAACATTTATTCCCTCCACCAATGATGCACAGTAACAGCAGTGTGTACCATCTACAAGATGCACTGTGGGAATTCACCAAGGTTCCTTAGACACCACCTTCCAAACCCATGACCACTACCATCTAGAAGGACAAGGGCAGCAGATTCATGGGAACACCACCACCTGGAAGCTCCCCTGAAAATCACTCACCATCCTGATTTGGAAAAATATTACCATTCCTTCACTGTCACTGGGTCAAAATCCTGGAACTCCCTTTCTAGCAGCACTGTGGGTGTACCTACACCATATGGATTGCAGCGGTTCAAGAAGGCAGCTCACCACCACCTTCTAAAGGGCAATTAGGGATGGGCAATAAATGCTGGCCCAGCCAACGAAGCCCACACCCTGTAAATTAATTTTAAAAAAACTATCGTGGTCAGTGGTGAAGGAGTGTGTATTGTCCTACACATCCAAACATCGCATCTGTTTAGGCAGTGGTGGGCTAGAAGCAAAAAAATTAAGAGCCATGGTGACTTTCAGGGCAACTGGCATTGGATGGCCCCCACACAGTTAGATGCTATCTCCTCAGCCAGCATTTCACAGAGAGAAGTCACAGTCACTCTTGAAAGCCGGAGTCTTCTCAGGCACTATGTGTCGGTCATCTGCAGATAGGTCATCCTTACCCTGTAGACTCAATTGGGTGGGTAAGACCTCCTCCCACGCCTCTGTGGCTGCTGCAGTCCCTTGCTCCTCTGCGGGTGGTGCTCCCTCATGCACTTCTTGTGCCTCCTATCCCTGAACATCTGGCCTCCTCCCTCTCCACATTCTACAGCTCCAGATCCTCCTCTTCTCCTTACTGGAAGATGTATCTCCCTCATATTCCCATATTCCTCAGAGCAGAAATGTTGCAGTGTAGATAAAGCACAAAGTCCACATGTTTGCAGGCAAACGAATGATTAGGGACCCTGATAATGGCCAGGGATTCTGCACCTTCCAAGAATTATAAGTCACAAACCTCCCAGCAGTCTCTCCTGCTGAAGTCACACACAGACCCAAATGAAGCTCTGACAAGCAATGATGAAAAAGTTGAGTTTCCCACCGGGCATTTTCCTTTGCTGAGAGTGAATTACTGCAGCCAGATTATATTATTGCAGCCTATTGGACTGCTAATGAGGTTAGCTATTCCTTAATTATCAATTTCAAAATAGCGAGCAGGCTTCCAATTTCAGGACTCTCCAACCCATCATCTTATTGCCTACCTGCGTGATGACATCGGGAACACCACCCAACATCATCATACCAGATATTACGTCGCTGCGGGATGAAAATACTCCGCTTTCCAGAAGGTAAAAGTCAGCCCCAAGTCAGTGGCTGAGAATTCTGCAGCAAGTAACTCATCTCCTTACTCTCAAAAGCCTGTTCACCATCTACAAGGCACAAGTCAGGAATGTGATGGAATGCTATCCACTTGCCTTGTTGATAGCCACTTGAAAATCTCTTAAGAAGCATGATACCATTCTGGACAAAGCAGTCCAATGGATTGGCATTCAATCCGCCACCTTAAGCATTCACAACCACCACTACTGACACAGAATGCCAGCAGTGTGTACCATCCACAAGATAGACTGCAAGATAGACTCACCAAGCCTCCTTCAACAGCACCTTCCAAAGTGACAACCTCTACCACCTAGAAGGACAAGGGCAGAAAACTTCTGGGAACAATAGCACCTGCAGGTTCTCCTCCAAGCCACACACTATCCTAACTTGCAACTATATCACTATTGCTTCATAATCAAGGGATCGAAATCCTGGAACTCTCTACCTAACAGATTTGTGGGTGTACATATACTAGGTGGACTGCGGCGATTCAAGAGTGCCACTCACCATCACCTTCTCATGGGAAACTAGGAATGGATAACAAATATTGGGGTTGCCAGGGATATTCACATCCCATGAATGAATAAAAAATATATAGTTCATGTTCTGGTGACAGTGTGCTTTGAAGATTAAATCAAAGGCCACTTTAAATAGCCCAACTGAAATGAAAACTACCTGACCATACAATTGGTATTTATTCCAGATTATTTCAAGTTGCCAGAAAATCTTGCAAGCAACTTATATGCTTTCATAATATTATTATTTTTCATAAACAGGTTTTAAAACATTGTTGGTATTAGAATTTCATTTCTGAGGACAGGACTTCCGACTTTACTTATTATCTCATTGCAGAAATTTTTCAGCATCAGTAGAAATAAAATAAGCTTTGTATTGGTCTTTTTTCTATGTCTCAGCAGTGTTTTTCTACTTACGATACAAGGAAGTTGCAACACAGAAAATTTAATACAGCTGAAGGTAAATCTATTTCTGCTCATTGTTGATGAGAAAATTATGCCCAGTGGGAGGAGAAATGAAACCTAATTTTGCTCATTGTGTGGAAAGTCTGTGTGTCGGGGGGTTGGAGGGAGGTGCAGGGGTGAGATCGGGAGAAGGTTCCACTGGCTTAGACAATATTAAGCTCTTTCTGGTGGCTGGTATTAAAGTGCATTAAATCTCATGCATTTGCTAATGAGGGGGGCCTAACTCTTGTTTTATGGTCCCTCTCAGAAATTAGTCAACACTGAGCTGAACATGTGGTGGACACACTCACAGGTTTTCCTGTTCTTGCTGCAGCATTTTCAGCTTTAATAGGGCCATAGTTTGCAGCCAACAAAATGGCAAATTTGGTTTTCATTTATTTTCATTTGGAGCCAGAAAGAGGGGAAGCTCTCTTCCCAGCTCTGTAGCATTACTGAGGGCTATTGCCATGCTGCACTTGGCACTCCCCCTCTTCTCTTCCCTCTTGACCTACCCAGGGTTGTAGAAAGCATTGTAGCTGACCCAAATTGATAGGAAATCAACTTAGGGGTTGCCTTTGGACCCTTGATTGCCACTCTATTTTTGCTGAAATTATTGTGATATTTTGGTTGAGCTTCTAGCCTCCAAATTCTAGCATGTGTTCTCAGCTGTTGCTGCTGCTTGTAGTTATTCCTACCAGGAGATTTACTGTCATGGTATGTCACGCTTGTCTGTCTTGCGTCATCCTCATACATCCACTGTAGCTGGTCTGCAACTGCTCTGTGATGTCCATCATCCATCTAAGTCTAGGTTGATCCCCCTTTTGGCTGCCCTCCACTTTGCCCTCTAGAAGAGATCTCTGCAGCTTTTCAGCTCTGATCAAGTGGCAGAAATAGTGACATTTTCTTTTCTGGATGTCACTTGTTCTTGCAATTTCAAGCACCTCTTCATTGGTCTTATGGTCTGTATATGGAAGTTTTTGCATATGTCTTAGCATCCACATTTCAAAGGCCTCTATTTTCTTCCACACTTCTTTCTTTATTTTCCAGGTTTCCAAGACAAACAGGAAAGTGAATAGAATGTAGCATCTTATGAGTTTTTTCCTTGTTACAAGCTTAAGTGCTCTTGTTGTTAACACATACTTCATCTTCACAAAAATACTTTGGGCTATCTCTACCCTTCTTCTAATTTTGGCATTATATCTATCATCTTCTGTTATCATTTGACCTAAATAGACAAACTTATCTACTTGTTCTGGTGTGACACCATCCATTTCAATCTTCACTCTAGTTTCTTCTAATGTATTCCTTCTAACTACCATTGTTTTGTCTTTTTGGTGTTGATACTCAATCCATAGTCTAAACTTCTAAATGTTACTTGGTCTATGATATTTTGTAGGGCCTCTTCTGATTCTGCAAGTAGCACTGTGTCATTAGCATACTGTAAGTTTGTTATAATCTTGCCTTCAGTTTTTATCCCTGGAAGTACATCTAATTCTCTGAATATTTGTTCTGCATACAGATTGAATAATTTTGGTGACAGTATACAACATTGTCGTACTCCTCTCTTCACTTGAAACATGACTGATTGCCCATCTTCTAGCCTATTTGGTCCCAATATAGGCTCTGGATAGATCTCACATTTTTACTGTCAATATCACATTTCAACAGCACTTCTGTTGGCTGTTGGCGATAAACACGATCAAGCCCTTTTTATTGTCTATGAAGCGTATGTGTATGTTCTTGTTTACTTCTAGATATTTATCAGCAATTGTTCTTAGGTGAAATATTCCCTCTCTTGTTCCTACTTCAGGTCTAAATTCAGACTGTGTTTCACCAATTTCTGCTTCAAATATGTTATTATTTATTTCTATTATGATTTTCAATATAATTTTAATTAGATGACTCATTAAGCTTATAGTTCTAAATTGATTGCACCCCATTGCTTTGGAATATATGTGAGATGTTTGTGAGGGCTAGTAACTCACTAATGACTCCAAGAAGCTAGTTGTGCACACCAGCAGCCATTCAGCAGGATCTAGTCTATGCAATCCTGCAAAACTAAAACTGAGCTTTAGCTGGCATGGTGTGGGGATGTCACCTCTTCTCATATGCATGAAGACTGGAAACAATCGAAGAAGCAGAAGATTTCTATAAGTTAGTAGGACAGTGGCTCAGAAGGCAAAGACCAGCAAGGTGTGTGACACACTCAGGGCACAGTTATGACATTTAGTAAGGCAATGTGGCCTCACATTGGCCTTATTCATAAGTTGAGTCTGGGACATCACACTGTGTTAACCCTATAGTTAGCCATGGAAAGTCATAGTCGAAGAATAGAAGTTACAAAAGAGGTTGGGTCCCCTGAGCCACTTCTGTTGCAAATAGTGACAGGGAAGGATAGGTGCCCAACAAAGTAAGCAACACATTTATGATGAAGTTGACCTAAACTTACAAGAGAGGTCAACTTCTGAGCCTGTTATGCTAAATGGAAAACGTAGCTTCTTGAGAATAGGAACATGGAATATAAGGACTTTATATCAGGCAGGAAAGCTTGATAATTGCATTCAAGTAATGGATATACACTATATTGACTTACTAGGACTTGCAGAAGTAAGATGGTTAGAATCTGGTCAGATGGAAAAGAACAATCATGAGCTTTACTTCTTGGGAGGTGAGAATCATAGGAATGGAGTAACAATCCTAGTAAACAAAAGATACAAGAGATCAGTTCAAGGCTACTGTCCAATCTCAGAAAGAGTGATCATGATTACAATTGAAGGAAAGCCTTTTGATCTGGTTGCCCTACAAGCTTATGCCCCGACACAAGATCACAATGAGCAGGAAATAGAGGCATTTTATGGTGACATCGTGAAGTGTTATAGCAAATCAAATGAATTGATGTAGTAATTATAATGGGCAACTTAAATGTAAAAGTCAGTGGAGGAACATTAGGAATGCACTTTGGTCAATATGGCCATGGATTGAGAAATTAAAGAAGAGAGAGACTGATACAAATTTGTCAAGAAAATTATCTGATGTTGGCAAACACCTTCTTTAAGCAACCAAAAAGAAGATGGTATACTTGGAGAAGTCCAGGGAATGTGTATAGAAATCAAATAGATTATGTGATGGTGAAATGAAATTTTAAGAATAGTATAAAGAATTGTATCCCGGTGTGGATATAAATTCAGATCATTGACTCCTTGTGGAAAAAATTAAGACACAACTGAAAATATCAAAAAAGAGAAAGATGTGCGATCATTTCAACCTTGACGTGATGAAGGATGAGACCACCAGAGAGGCATTCACTCTTAAAGTAAAAAACAAGTATGAATGTCTCCGAACTGA